>NW_026901356.1:0-1200000 GCF_033783945.1 Neopsephotus bourkii | reverse complement strand
TTTTCAAAAGCACTAGATACCTGATAATTGCATTGAACTTTACATTTAAAAGTTTTAATTCATCTCAAGCACTTTTTGAAATTGAAGGGACAGTAAGTTTCAGGATTACGTGTTTGAGTACTTTATATAGACCCCTAAAATTGTATCAGTCTGCATAGCGGGAATTATGTGTATCAGCTTTTCCTAAGGTTACCCATATTTGGTAGAATTAATGTAAGTTGTTGCAAGTGGTTAATGTATCTTTTATTAGTAATTTATCCAACACAGCTAGCTTTTCTGTAAGAGTGACGTTTGAATAAAACCAGTGGAAGAAAGAAAGAAAACAAAATAATCCGTATTTTGAAAAACATTTCATTGTGATAAATTTTTTATTCTTCCACCCCTCCATCCCCAGGAAGGACTAATTACATGAAGTGGTGAAAGAGCTAAATAGAGATGAAACATTTAGGTTTGGAAAAGTGTAACTACTTGGGTAGATAACGCACAGATTTTTATATAAAAATATAAAATAAAGCATGTGTATAGGAAATTATACATAGGAATATCTATGAAGCCATTCACAGAAATGAAAGGAAGACAGGCCATTCTGGGAAGCAAGCCTGTTGTAGCTAAGAAATATGTCCATAGCTTCAATGCTTCTTGTGAAGAAAAATGTTTCCTTCTTCCTGGTGGAAAACAGGTTTTACTAACCAGGTATTGACTCTTTTAAGAGTCACATGAGTTTCAGCGCTTAATTTTTCAGCAAACGATCCAAATGCAGCATACGAGACCATCCATTTGGGAGATCTTGACTTTGTGAAGTCTGACAGCATGAAAAAAGGCTTGGAAGTGTTTGCATTTTCTTCACACTTGCTGAGCAAACTGACAAAACATTAAGCATCACAAGTGTTAATGCTATTTGTTTACGATGAAATAGTAGGTTTTGCTGTAAGGGTAGAAAATAGCAGTAGTGAAATATCACATGGTGCAGCTAAAGAAACTCTTGGGAGACTTACAAAAAAGCTAATAAGACAAGAACCAGCAGAGGAAAAATTTGTCAGCTAGCTGCTTACTTCTAAATTTGTGATGTGCATGTAATACCCCTCTTTCCCTTATGTAAACTGGGAACTTGCACATGTCTGCTAAAATGTGTTCTAATGTTGTCGTCCCAAACATCATTGTATGTAAGTAAAACAGTTTAATATAAAAATCGAGACCATTGCTTCCAGCTGTCTGGGTGGCATTTCTTATACTAACTGGTCTGTGTGGATGGAAACAAAATAGAAAACCAAGAATCTCTCTTTTTCTGTAGACATAAGGAAGCACACTTGCACAGGAAAAGACGGTTTGGAACAAATGAGTTTTTTTTGTGTATGCTAAGCCTACCTTCCCCCCTAATATGGGAGCCACCATTCATAAAACCTAACTTTCTGATAATCTCTTTAATATGTCTATTTCTCAGCAATTCTCGAGCATTTAATTTCTTCTCCCTTGTTGAAGGTTAATAGGATGTAAACTGGTACAAAGCTAGTTGAGAGTTACTTAATATCTATGGTCAGGCAGGGAGAAGGGAGGGTTCTCTTGAAAACCTTCCCCTCAAAACCTGAAGCCTCTCAGACCTTGGCATTACATATACACACAATATAAAGATAATCTTGTTGGGATTCATGAGATTTTCATGAGAAAATTAAAATTACACAGATGTACAGCTGAAAATTATTGTTTCACTGTGTGCCTAGAGATTGATTTTTGGGTACTGACATTTGAAAGTGTTAGCCTTTGCCTAGAAATAATTCCATGATAAATCTGTTCAACTAACAAAATATTCTGTCCAAATATCTGTCATAGTTAACAGCACCAACATTGATGCAGTGTCTTGTAGTCAAATTATTTCTTATAGTTTGCGAATTCTTTGTGTTTTGATATTTCTTTGCATGTAATCAAGGTGGGTTAGGAGAACTGTACAAGAGCTTTTTTCCCAGTGCTACTGATCAAATGAATGAGTCAGGGTTTGAAGAGTTCCAAACAATTCCACAGATGCAAGAAATTTCTTGGGTAGGGTTAGTAAATACTTAAGAGTGGAGCTTAAAACTTTTTCTTCTTGATAAATTTAGTAGGAATTAAAAGTTTAAGCTATATTGGAATTGAAAAATATTGAAGATAGCAAAAATGATCTGAAGCTTTATTTCAATTTTTCAAATGGAAGTTCTAAACTTCTGGGAAGTTTTGATTTATTTTTATTTCTAGATTTTCTTCTCTTTCCATTTCTTCCCTAGCTTTTCTGTCAGAGGGCTGTAAGGCTGGAAAAGCTTAGATGAAAGGTGGGAATGGAAACAGTGAACAGAGAGCAAACTGGTTTTTAGTTTTTCTATTATTTTTAGTAAGTAAACTAATGAAACTACCTGTAATAATCTGCAACTTAAAACCGTATTTTCTGTACTTGAGGTATTTAACCTCAGTACAACTATTGTATCAGTGCTGGAAAACAGTATCCTACTCACATTTTTACATAGTCGAGCATGAAGGAAGCCATGTGTGCCTGGTGCATGAGGGCAAGAGACAACAGAAAGAAATTGAAGCATGAGAGGTTCCAACTGTGATTCAAAGAAAGCCTTTTTCACCCTAGGACCATCATTCACCATTGGAATAGTGGAACAGGTTGTCCAGAGGAATTGTAAATCTCCATCTTTAGAGTTTTATCAAGACCTGACTGGGGTCAAGTCTGGATCAGCTGTGCCTAATCACTGGGCTGACCCTGCTCTGAGCAGAGGTTTGGGCTACATGAACTGCCAAGATCCTTTCTAAACAGGGTTATTCCATGCTTTTTAAGATCCTGTGTTCAAGCTTTTGTTGTCTGAATATCCACAATCCTTTTAAGACTCCTTCTTTTCTCTCAAATTATCATGAAGTACACCACTTACAGTGTGTATGCACAAGAATGAAAAACAGAATGGAAATTACTGTTATCTAAGGAAACAGAATTTTAGGTAGGTCTTAGAGGCTATAGCTGAATACCTGAGCCTGTGTTCTGGGAGCATGGGGATTGGTGTCCATGGTACTGGTGCTACTTGCCTAAATCATACAGGGATGTAAATATTTAGAAACAAAAACTAATCTGAAGGATGGTCATCTCTGGTTCCACCTACTGTCAGGGAAAGGAAATAAAGCATTCTTTCTGGCAGAGACTGGCACATGGAGAGTACTGGTTAGACTGTTAGAGCTAAAGCTAGTCTTTATGATTACATCTTAAGTCTCTATCTCTGAATTTCCTGATACTTGGACACCTATAAGGCACTGGTCTCTTTTATCTCATTCTTTGTTTTCTTTAGAGACCAAGCTGTATGTGGAATGACACTAAATGCAGGTAAAAATACAATAACACAGATATAAACAGTTTACAGTTAAGTTACAAATTTGGATTGACCCTCCATGAATATTTAATGGAAATAAAGTGTGCCAAATTGGTGCAACTCAGGCCTCAGAGCTGCAAAAATGATTTTGTAGCTCTCCATGGAAAAAGTATTGATTGTTTTTTGTCCATCTGTTAGACTGACTTCTGATAAAATATAGAGACATTTTCAAGAAATCCAAGAAGAAAAAGCTTGCTGAAGCAAAATATATGAAGATATGTCACTGAAAACAATGGTTTTCAGAGGTGAAGTAATAATTTTGGCTGTCACAACTAAGAAATATCTTTGGCTATATAAGCAGAAGAGTTACAGTCAGCAAAGAAAGTTAAGTCCTTACTCTTCTGATATATCCTGATATCTGTGGTGCTCTGTAAATAAAACTTCTGCAGAAAACACATTCAAGACAGTAGTTGATTTTATGACTACATTTTTAATCTATTTGTGCTGTGAACTTTTAAGGAGCTCTTCCAATTATTTTCTTTTAAATGAAAAGGTGATCCCATATTTCATTTCTTCCTGTCTGCAGATCAATAATTTGATATCCTTTTTGACACTGGGTAGGGTAGATTTATTTTTTTTTACGCCTCCCACACTCTTCATTTTAAGTCAATTCCATCATAATAAAGGAAAATTTAAAAGCATAAAACAGTGCATTTAAAACATAAATGTATGAAAAATATTAACTGATTAACCCTGTGTTCTGCTTATGTATAGAAGCACTTGTAATAAAGGTGAAATTGAATTGTGGGATTTTTTCTCATATTACAAAGTTCAGTTGGGTATCCCAAAACCAAAGTAAGGTACCTGCACTTGTACATATTTGTACTGCACTCACAACTTTAAAAATAGAAAGAATTTAATTAAGTAGTTATTTATTATGGAAATGCAGATTTCAATTTTATCTTTTGGGGCTCTAGATCCTCTGGGAAATATCCTTACCATTTGGTGATAAATGGGAGAATTGTTGTCTTCTGTTAAAACAAATAAGATTTAGCCAACCTATTAAAATTCTCCAAATCTAAAGTAAGGCCTAGAAATAATGCAGAAAAGCCTTCTTCCATTTTCAGTCCATAGCAATTTCCTAAACTTTGATGCGAAGCAAAATATTTGCCTGGGGAGGTGGGGGAGAGGCCAGTGGCTAACTATTCTATTATTCTGGTCAGATCTGTTGAACAGTTTGTTTAGGGTCTGAATAATTTATCAATTCTAACAGAAACTCCCCTCTTTCCCCCTCCCTCCTCCTTCCAGCTACATCCGTCTTTTAAATCTCATCATGTTCATGAGTCAGTATTATAAATGTCTTAAGCAGTTTTACACTAATTTTAGTTCTTTTGTCCCAGTAATTCCATAGGAAGGGCATAAACTGGATTTTACAGATAAGAACAAGTTTCCTCTTATACAACTCCCAATATCACCAAAAAAACCCCACACCCCAAACCCTGAAACAACTGAGTTCACATCATCAGAGCTGTAGAACAATACACTTTTTCCTCTTGTTCTGTCAGTACTTCACAGTACTCTTTGCATTGAGAGTGAATCTTGCTGTATGAAAAAGGGTGTTGCTCTTTTCACAAACTGAATCATGAGCTTGTTCAAACAAATGATGTCTGGTCTTGGCTAAGCAGGGATGTATGCTCTGCGATGAGCACTTCTGGTGGACTGGGTAAGCTGAAAGTATTCCTCATGAAGTGAACCAGCCCTACCACAGCTTCAGCCTTCTGGCCTAATATTTGCCATAGTCACTGTAGCCAGAAGACTTGTCTTGGGCGTCAGGCAGTAAGCTGAATGGAACTGAAGAGGAAATGCTGGGACAGCCAAGAAAATCCATTGTTTTATGCATAAAGCATGGTACATGTTTCTTTCTTAGCCTTCTATTTCTATCATATATCAAAGGATTCATTTTTTGGCTGCCTCTGGAAATATTTCATTCTGGTAGGTTTGGATGTGCTTTGCATGCTTTGCTTACATCCCTATCACATTAATGTTTTCAAAATAAGCTTAGATGACACTGTAGATAATAAATTGCTTGAATTTATCCTGTGTACATAGCAGTATGGTGTACCTTACGTAAGAAATGTTGGCATTGTGATCTCACATTGACATTTCCAGAGATTCAAGTAATCTCCATCCTATACTTTGAAATAGAGGATCCTAAAAGAAATGAAAGTCAGATTACATAACTCGGGGAACTGATGCCCAGGGATCTTAGGTATTCTGCTCTTTCTTGATGGAAGTTGAAAATATAGCTAAAAGAAAGCAAGCAAAGAAAAGGAAGCTTCACTGTCTATTCATTCTTCCCACTTTCACCTCCCAAATGGGTGGAAATGTTGAAGCCCTACATCCTGCTGTCAGTCTGAAACTGGTGAAGTTAATTCTTTCCTGAGTCCCATATGTCACTGCTTAACTTTTGGTTATTTTAATCCAAACTATGATGCCATATCTGTGTTGTAATAAAATATCTTTAGCTTCCCTAAACAATGGGAAACCTGCATGAGATGGACAAAGGGGCACAACTTGGAATCCAAGGCCAGAACTGGAACACAGTATTATGAAAAATCTGGGCCATCAAATCTTAATCCTTCTTACTAGATGCATCTGGCTCCATCTTAAAATAAATGAATATGCTCTCTCTGAGGATCTTTTCCAGACCCTCACTCCTTTGATGTGTAGATGCTTCTTTTATTTATGGACAGCTCATGTGTACTTGTGGTGTCAACATGCTGAACTTTCACACAGCCTTTTTCCTGACTGCGTTCTGTTCTCTGTTATGTTTCTAGGAAACAAACTTATTTTCATCCTATCCTTCCCTCTCCTCCAAAAGTTTTAATTCTTTTGAGAATACTAAGGCAAGAGCATTTTGGTCTCATCTTTCTTTTAATTGCTCTAGCTCTTCTGTTTCCTTGCTCCAGTAAAGTTGTACGTATTAGTGATGATAAATGTATGGAATATTCCAGATAAAGCTTCGTCTTTTGAGAATCTCATGTTTAAAATTCAGCCAGTGTGACATGGAATTGATTTTTTCCTTATTTTCAGAGAGATTAAACCAAACATCAGTGGATATTTCGCAAATAAAAGGTCTGCTTTTTGCAAACACTGATGCTTAAGTTGGCATACATAAAGGTATCCTTTGTTGTCAGTCAAAATTATTTCCGCTCCTTAAAACAAGGCATATTTTTAAGTCTTTGCTTGGAATGTCTTGGTTCTGGTATCTGGTATCTTCAGCAAGTTGTATATATAAACAGCTATTAATGCTTTCTAGCCTGAAATTATGGATCTGGATTTCTCTCAAAAACCATGCTTCCAATTCTGTTTTGAAGTAGTTTGAGAGGAGAGTCAGTCCAAGTATATCAGCTGATAACACAGTCCTAATGGTATGTAAGCTAGAATTTGAATAACATGTTGTATTTTTCTCCTAATTGTTTTATGGTCATAACAGGATAGTTTCAAAATATATTAACAGGTCAGGTCCCTGTTATTATGCTTGCCTCACAGATGTTGTCTGTCGGTTAGTGTCCATCTCAAGAGGGATTTTATAAAAGAAGAGAGAATCTCACACTAGTTAGATGAATGATGGAATTTCTCAGTGTAATATCTGTACATATATAAAACTCTAACCAGAACCCTATGTAACTGTTAAAGCAGAATGGCCTAAAAGAGGCTGATGAGTCTGATCTATGGAAAGCTTAGAATGAGTTAACTCATGACATATAAAAAGGGCAAAATTTAACGGTTTGACAATGGGCAATTCAGTCTGTTCAGAAAGGGATTTGATTCCTGGTTTTAATTATTACTCTTCTTCCTTTCTAGATACCAGTGCCAGGAGAACTCCCAAAGTAGACTGACAAATGGAATGGTAAAAAGGAGGTGCTGGACTTACAGAAAGTAGCTTTATCAAATGTAGATAAAGTTAAAAAATGTGAATGGAGCAGTGCCAGTCACACGTTGAGAGTTAAGCTAGTCTTTTATATTTCCTGAGGCAAATCTGATGCAGAATAGTTTGGAAACTAAAGCTGCTGCTGGAAATGATTTAAGAGTCAAATAATTAATGTCCTTGGAAACTCAAATGCTGTCTCTTTGCCTAATACGCCTATTGGACATGGCAGTACACAGCATCTTGTACAAGACTTCACTGGAAAACAGTGATATTTTGTCTGTGAATTTTACCTGCTCTGTCTAGACATGCTGATTGTTTCCTTTTCTCTGAGGTGTTTTTGGCTACTGGTGTTGCAATGCAAACAATCATTAATACTTACATACCCCATGAACCAAAGGCAGTAGTTGCATTATAGCAGATGCTCACAAAAACTAGAAAAGCCTGACTGAAGTTCATGCACCTACGTCATTTACTGAGACTTACTAGCTAAGGAAGAATATTTTTATCTGGAATGAAATTTAAGGCCCCTTCATGCCTTATTTATTATTTCCTTGAAGAGCATTGCTGACTTAGAAGGCAAGCCTTCTTTAGAAGGCAAGCTTTTCTGTTAAGCCTTTGATGTTTTTTTGGATCAATAGCTCTTTCAAGAGCTTACTCAAAACCTAGTCAAATATGTCTTAGTTTGGTAACTCACTTTCCACAAATATGGATTTAATTCATATGCAAATGAATTAATATTTTCATGTTTATCTACTTATAATGTATTCTAGCAAAGGGAAAGACTAGCACCTCAGCTTGGATAGGTTAGCAAGCCTCTGCTGGTTCAACCTTTTGTGATGCTGTTGGAGGATATGATCTGTCAACTGCAGAAAATCATGAAGAACAGATTGGTACACACATACAGTAAGTGCAGCTTCTCAGAGGAGCATAAGGACAACAGTTTTCACTGGTGAGCATTCTGTTTAGCAAACACCAAGAGAATGCAATATTTATGTAAGGGAATTTTGAAGAATTAGGCAGAAAATTAATTGCTAGTATAGCATCAAACTCAAGTGATTCATTTTTGTTTCATTTATGTATTTCTGTATGCAGTATGTATTATGCACTGACAAACTATTTAGATTTTCTTGCAATGTAAGATATTAATTGCATACATTATTAATTTTCTCCTAATTAATTTGCAATACTCAACTGCTTTTAGAAGATGTTGCCATCCCTACTTTAAAGGAGTATCTGGGGACCATGTTATTTTCCATTGTACAATTTTGTTTTGGTGGCTTAACATACCATCCTGTTCCCCTTCAGACTTCTTATCATAGTGCCTTCCATGTTGTTCCATCCTAAAAATAAAAAATTTAAAATCCTAATCCGAATTATATCTGATAGACAGCACTTACAGGTTTTTACCCATGTAATGGACTGAGGTCACATGAGGAAAAGTGGAAAGCTGCGCTCTGTTTCTGCCTCTCTGGTCTCTTTCTGCTTTCTGCTTTCCCTGGTTGGTTTTAGGACATACAGTTCATTGTGTGTTGGAATAATTTTGGTCTCCTACCAGTCCTTGTTCAGTACAAGTTAAACCTATGAAAGTTATATCAGCACCCAAAGAATAGGTGTAGCACAGCTACTTCGTTCCATCATAATGGGAAGTAAATTTACCTAGTCAACTAACTTAGTATCTGTGTTATGAGAGGATTCATTGTTCAGGCAGAGCAGCGTGACCATAACACATCAAATAGCTGGCAAAAGAGATTATGCAACTGTTCATCAGGAAGGCAAAGAGAGGGAATATACTCTAGGGGTATGTTCTTCTGAGTGTGAAGTTTTAACAGGTTTTGTTGTAACTTTTTACAGGCCAACACCCTGCACCATCCTGAGCCGAAATGAGTTGGGTCCTTCCCTCCTTAAATCTGTGTCCCGAGGCAGTCTCATTAACACTTGATTTCAACTGTTACTTGATCTCTTTTTAGAGGATAGTTCACAAATTATAAGATTAATTTTTCATGTCTGAAATATTGACCACAAAACAAAAAATCAGGGAAAGAGAAATTTAGCTGATCAGTGAAAAAGACATATCAGCCTGCAGGAGCACAGTCTGACACTTCGGTTCTTCAAATAAACAGGAGCAAAAGCTCTGTGATAGCCAAGCATGAGGTTCCTTTCCCAGCAATGAAAGAACAAAGTAACCCAGACCTTCCTTATTTCCTTTATTTGAATACTAATCTTTCTTTAGTATTCAGAAGTCCACATGTGGAATGTTAATGCTCTGTTTGGAAATGGTTATTCTGGTGTACGTGTGATGCTACATTTTTTTTTTTAAGACACTAACTTTGAAAAACAGGACTTAGTGAAAGTTTAGATGCTTTGCAGTGTGTGTGCTGGGTAAACGATTAATTTTGCTTCCACTAAATTGAAGGTTCAGCAAAAAGTTTAGGAATGGGTTCTGTGTCAGCGATGCTCACAGGCGATAGTCTGCTCCCTGTATTGTCTGTTACACATAAAATGGGATTTGGTTGTGGTACATTACAGCAAGACAGAACACCTTGTTGGGCTGGATCCACCACTTGAGGAAAAGAATGTTGTTACTGCTAAAGTTGTCTTCAAATGGGGGTTGGATTGTTTTTTTTCTTTGACATAGCCTAAGATGAGACAAGATTCTTTTACTCCTAGAAATTGAAGCGAACATCAGGGCCTGCCTTACCCTGTGTGTTTGTGTGATGCTCAGCTTTGAACAAAAAAAGCTCAGCTTCTTCCTTCCTTTTATATTTTGTCCTTGCTCATTAGAATACATTGATATGTAAATGAGCACTTTTCAATATCTACATTATTCTATCAGAAGCCAGATGTGCTATGAAGTGTTTTGCTTTTTTCTGTAGTCCCTACCTTCATTAATTCTCATCTATAGTACTACCTAAAATCTCTCTGAAGACAGTCTTATCAGTGATGCTTTCAAATATTACTTGATATCTTGCTAGAGAACTATTAGAAAACGACAAGATTAATTTTTCACATCTAAAATCTGTTGTCCTTAGTCACAGCCTTCTCTCTGCTGCTCCTCTGTCTGGAATGATAAAGTTTTTTCCAGCAAGACTCTGTAGAAATCGTTCTCTGTTGGAGTTTTATTCCTTCTTGAAAAACTGGTTCTGCCAAGCTCCTTTACCAAGATAGTCATGGTGGAAATAGTGGTTCTAGTCTACTTCAGCCTTCCCTGGAAGCCTTCTTTTGGACATTAGAAAGATCAGAAGATTGTCAGAATATTCAATTTTATGGAACTTTAAAGCCCATATTAGTTATTATGATAGGGTGTTTTACCACAGAATAACATGATTTGTATTAAGTTGATCCAGTTTCAGTTTAATTCAGTTATTTTGATTGCTATGAACCGTTAAAAGTACTTTAACTTCAGTCTAACCTGTGCTCAGTAAATAAATTCTAAAAGTAATATATTTAAAATGTATTAATTAAGAAAATAATGTCATCAATCAATCATTCCTTTATAAGGCAAAGTAATAAATACTACTAGCTCTAGTAGAATATTCAGATACAAAGTCTACAATACTGGTGGCATGTGTTACTTTTATTTTTCTTTGTTTTTTTTCTTGCATGTCAAATATGTGCTTACTAGTAGTTGGGGACCTCAATTTGTATCGGTTAGACTAGTCTGCCACTTCTGTCTTACAGCTACATGTATGCAGGCATGTTATTTTTAGGTGATTTTGTGCTTAAATCAGATCTGGTGCCTATTTCATTTATGATCGCTTTTGGGGATCTTTTTTTCAGCAGCAGCAGTCATTCTGTAGTACTGGTGCTGGTATTTAGCAAAGAGATACGAGCAGCGTTTCCTCTGAACACATAAAAGCGCCTGTCCTCTAAGTAGACACTAATACTAAATTCTCGAACTAAATTTAACTAGTTTCTCTGACAGAGCTCTAAATGTGGTCCATTTATTTACATCTTGAAATACATTGATGCATGTCTGTTCACCTAAGTTTCAATACTGGGTTTGGGGGTTTTATTGAGGGGGGATTGGTTTTTATTCCATGTAATTAAAAAATTATACTACTTAATTTTCAACAGCATTCCATGAAATATGACTGCTGTGAGAACAAAACTGCACTCCTTCAAAACAGTGATGCATATAAAGCAGCTTTATTTCCTTCAGTGGAATTAATTAAGTTCTTAATTATACATGCGTTCAAGGGCTTGACGCGAAGAGGGCACAAATCATACTGGCATTGTAGAATCTTGAATGAAGGGTTTTCATTTGTTCCAGTCTTTTTTTCTCTTCTCCTGAAGTTTTCTGTGAGAACTGGCAGTGATCTCTGATGGATGTGGATGTACATCCCTTACCATGACCACAGTTGCTAAGAACAGATTATAGTGATTATTCAGGATTATAGACTGAAGTGGTAACATGAATAGAAATTCACATCACATGTCTGACATTTAGGAAGTGGTGCAGATCATTAGAAAGTACATCCAGATCACAAAACACACCATTTACCACACAGACAGTGTAGTTCCTGGTACTGCACAGGGAACTGACGGTGTCATCCATAGTTAAGCTTTACTGACACTTCCAGTTGCCAGGCCCTTTTCATTTGCTTTATTGTAGTTCAGTCCTAAAGCTGATATTTTTAACTTGAGATGAGTTGCCTGAAGCTGACATTTTGGGGGAGTTTAAGATGAAACATTTCAGGCCTACCTGAGAGCAATGTTGGCATAAAACTGACTCTTTCTTCCTAAAATAAAGTTGTTCTGGCCGTTCTATTTGCATCAGCCCCACATTTAGGAACAAAGATTAAAAATGAATTAAAAGCCTCTGAAAAGTCTGCTCAGCATCCTTTGACATGGGTTGCTGAAAGCTGTTTCCATGAATGAGTCTGCATGGTGCTTCAGTGGTACAGCAAGAAAATTGAGAAGCTAGTGAGAACTCTTCTCTAAAACTGCATGAATGGATCCTTAGTTCATGCAGGCCTGATCCTTCATTTGTGCTTCCTGGGGTCAGATTCATTTTCATACAGCCAGTGCAGTGGCACACTAGCAGGCTGTGTGCGAGTGACTTCACTTCCACAACAAAAATCTGGAAATCAGAGAATAATAATGTTTACTATTTAATTAATTTTTAGAATAATTGTCTTGAAGATCCAGCAAATGCGAGTTAGCATTTTCTGCCTTTACATCATTTTAAGTCATATATAGATATATTTTTCATATGTTTAATTCCTTTGCATAAATACCACATTGCTTCCTACATGTAGTATTCCAACTTGTAATGCAATTCATCCAATATGATGATAATAACTATCATACACGGAAGCTTGTCTTCAGCTGAGACAGCTATTGCCTTGCCATAAAAAGAACTCTCTCATTTTTCTTGTCATTTTCTTTTTAACATGAAGTATGTCATTGAGGTCTGTCCAAGAGAAAAACAGAGCTGTTGCCGTAGAATTGGAAAAAGGGCTGTTCAGCAGTTTTTACATCTTTGAAAAAATCAAAGATGTAAAAAGATGGTAAAAATAAAAAAATGGTAAAAATCAAAGATGGTCTAGAGGACTTAGCAGGCAATTGAGACATAGGCAGCAAATCTGCTGTAAAGTGCTTCAAAAGGTATTTCCAACAACCATGGCATAAATAAGCTACAGTGAGGATTTTACTTAGAAATAAAGATTGAGGGTTTTGTTTTCCGTAATTTAATTTTTTTTATACATATATTTGGGTGGGGTTTTTTGGGAAGGGGGGGTGGGGGGTGGTTTGGGGTTTTTTTGGGGGGGGGGTTTGCAATGGCAATTGGACAAAGATCTGTAATATTTGTCTGTTTGATTCTGTCTGATCTTGTTACCCCTGGGGGAAAGAGGTTGCGAGAGATGCGAAATTCTGATTGGAAATTTATTGAGCGCTCTGTGAACGAAGGTACTGCACAAGCTAAGGGGAGGACAAAAGCGGAGGACAAAGGCCTTTTTTCTTGATCTTGACCTTGAGTAGTCCTTTGTACAAGAATGTGGGAGTATGTGGGTTTTTTTCCTTTTATTTTCTTTCTCTTTTTTTTAAGGCTGGAAAGTGAGAACATTTGCACACTGACCTGAACAAATGTGTAGAAAATGCCTTGCGTTGAGAGGTATTACGGATAAGTTTGGTTTGTGAAATGTCAGTGTGGGTGGATGTGAGATGATTGAAAGGAGGTATGTCATGAATTCTTTAAAGATAAACTTGCCCCAAACTCCACAACCTTTGGGAGAGTTGTTCATAGATGGTATGAATAATTATCCTTGGAATTGGTGTCTGTGGTATGTCCTAGTATCATAGTTCTGCAAGCTCAAGAGAGAGATGAATGCCCAGTTTGTCTTGGAGAGTCATTTCTTTGTGAAGTATTGATGTGCTATTGAACTTTGGAGTTCTGTCATTCCTGCAGGTGGTTCTTGATCTAACAGAAAGGAAATATTACTATATTTGTAGACTTAAATTCTATTTGAAATGTTATTTTAATAGAGATTGAGCCATAGTGGTAGATCAGAAGTAGGAAAATGAAGGAATCTGCATTTCTAAGACTATTGTCAAGAAAGCAGAGAGATTCTGCACAAGGGAAAACCTTTCACTAAACAGGTATGAGAAATACGTGGTCTGTCCTTTCAGGCACATTGAAAGCGCTGCCCAAATTAAGTGAGAGGGTTGAGCTGACTTCCATCTGTCTTGTGCTATATACCCTCTGCTCAGTGTGAGTTTTCATCGTTGGTGAACCAATGTGTATCTCTCTCTGGAGTTCTGCGTAGACCTAACAGCCAGCAGAACATAAGCATTTATGGACATTCCAGGGGACAAACATGGAGAAATGCTGTCTGTCAAATGATGACCGTGATGGTTCTATAGTGTGAAAATGAGCACAGGGGAAAGAGATGCTGTGGAGATGAGGAATGGAAGTCTGCTGAGAAGCCTGCTGGAGGACTGTGCAGTGCTTATGGCACTATGAGAACAGTGTTACAGGGAAGAGGAAGCCAAACCTAGCACAGTCCCATCCAAGCTGCTGTTCAGGAGTAGACCCTGAAATGAATCTTTATCTCTGCTTTAGCCTAGGATAACTAACTGAAACAACCCAAAAGAGAAATGGGGAACAAGCTGAAAATTAAGAGGAGAGAATACTTCATACCGAACACATATTAAAATCAGGTTCAGGAAAACCTGAATTTTGTACCAGTATAATATTCCAGAGCAAGTTTAAAATGGCATCTGGGAGCAGTATCTGTGATAGTGAGTTAATTTTCAGTTATCATGATGTATTGCATATTTTTGTCAGCTTGGCATCACTATGGAAATATGACTTTCAGAAGGAACCAAAAATACTTGCTCTTTTAGTGAGTAACAATTTGAGACATAACTATATATAGGACAAACAGCTCCTTTAAAAAAGTCCTAGGAGATAGTATATGCCAGAAAGGAGATCAGAGTTAATTTTCAATTCACTAGCTATGGGATCAGTTAAGGACCTGAGTTAAAACATGGCTTTAACAGTTACCAGATTATTTTATTTTCAAAGACAGAGTATGCTAGTGTAAGGTATAACACTATATATTAAGAAGGTAGGTATGCTTCAGCATGATAGAGATCAGTGACTTAAGGAGCCATTAGGAGGAATAAATATATTTGTGGACTTCGTATAGGCCTCAGGGTCGGCGTTTTAGTACTGGCTGGCTGAGTCCTCCGGGTTTCTATAGAAACCTTTTGTATGAGACTTTAAATAGAGGCTCTGCATGTACCCAGAAAGTAAGAATTCTCTGGTGGTTTTGGTTACAAGCTTCTTCTTTTGGCCAAAAGTCAAGTCTGATAATACTGAAAAGATCAGAGATGCTCTGGAAGGGAACATGCTATACAGATAAGAAACACCTGTATTATTTAGATCTTTTTGTAATCTTACAGTTTAGCTTGTGCTTTATATAAATAAGCTGTCTGATGCATATACTGCTCCCAAAAGTTTCTTAGAGCATGAACATTAGCTATTTTGTCTTTTTTAGAAAGCAGAACCATTTCTTATAGTACTGAATGTTCCTGAGTAAATGTCTCCTATAAAAAAATAATCATTATTGGTAGAATTATGCTTAGAGACCATGAAGCAAATTCTGCCATCACCTGGGAGGATAAGACACACAGTGAAGATGGATGCTTGTGCCTGCTCATCATCTCTTGCCAAAAAATGGTGTGTCTGTTCAGAGTTCATTTTGTATAGCAATTTGCCCAGAAGAATGTAACTGTGCTAGAGCACAAGCAACCTGCCCAAATCAGCTCATTCTAAAAAAAATTAAATAAATGATAATACTGTCATGGTTCTTTGATCCGAGCCAGTTTTCCTTCTTTAAGTCTTTCCACCTGAGTAAGTTCAGTCCTCTTCAGTTCAACAAAATATTTCATCTCAGAAATAGCTAAGTGTCATCCACAATTCTGTTCCTGGGATGTGTTTTGTTTGGATGGTCCATTTTCCAAGCAGCAGCTGAGGACAGCTTTTTTTCCTCTTGATATGCTAACTTTGCTAAAAAGTTCAGGTTTTTTAATTCTCCTTCCTGCCCCCGCCCCGACACTTCGATGTTTTGCTTTAAAAAAAGACAAAAAAGACCCAAACTTCTGTGCTCTAATGGCTACTGTACATTTTCATTGTTTTCAGGAAAAAAAAATGCATCCAAGCTTCTGTTGAGAAACAGTCAGGACAGACAAAGAGACAGTGAAAAGTGATTAGTTGTGGTTCACTAACTCTACACTAGCTTTTGGCTGCACAACCATGTCTTCTAGAAATTTGTTTTGAAAGGACTAGTTCTTTATTATCTGAACTATTCATTTTCCTGTTATTTTGTATAAATTGTGAAATCATATTTCTGTTTTTTTCCCTGGGGTAAATCCTGTGTCTATTTGAGTGGTGGGTAAAATGCGTAATAACTGGACTGGGATTTAAAAGGAATTCATCCTATTAGATGTCTTATAAAGTTAACCCAGGCTCTTCAGTCACTTTGGTTTTGTTCTTTCAGAAAACCCAACTTGTTCCAACAGGTGATTTACATTTTCATGCTTGGGAAGTCTTTAGGGGTTGAGTATGAAGAGTGGATGTTGGACTTGGAGCTGGGAACTTCATGTACTACTGCAAGGTAAGACTTGATGTAAGGAAAATGTATCTTGTTAAAATACAGATAAACTGGTTGTAGATGAAAGGACCATGACAATGCCAAAGACAGGTGCAAGTTAATTTGGATGAAAGTTCAACAGCATGTTGTGAGAGAGGATAGAAGAGTAATAGCACTGTGTTGAATTATACTAGGTAATTTGTTATGCCATCTTACATTCACAATGTTTTTCAGCTCTATGGTTTAGATGGCTCTATCACTTATATGACTGTACTTTGTTTTTCAGATGCATCTCGGTAAGATTAATATGGCATTTGTCAAATTTTTCATATATTGTTTGATGAGACTTTCTCTTGTTCTTTGCGTAAGTTGAACACTGATCAGGTAGAAGAACGCGTGCTTGAACTGGAAAGCCTGAAGTGCTGAAATCCCACAAAGACGCATTAACCCTGAGCACCTCAAATAGGGTATGAATGGCCCAGATTTTACAAAAGGAGTTGAGCATGGTTCATAAGAAAGCCTGGGTCAACAGTTCTGATCATGGTTCTGATAGCTTCTCAGCTAGCATGGTAATCACTTCCCAGAAAACCAACTTTCCTTTGGTTAAGTCCCATCAGGTATATTTTAGATTAATCCATTGAATTAAGTTCAGTATTCAGAAAAAAACCCTTAACAGCTATAGTTACTTTCAGCTCCTCTGGATTTAGTTAATATGGGGAGGATGGTGGGTTTTAGTTTACATGTTCTTATTCAACACTACAAGTTTTGTCTATGTAAAGGCTTAGAATTTTTGAAAGTTACATATAGGAAGTGAAAATCTCAATAATTTATGTTCTGCTTGACCTTCAGGATGCATCTTTGCAGTGCCTGGCAAAAGTGGCAAGCTTGGAAACGGCATTTGCCAGCTCTAAAACCAATGTTTGTCTATGATGCAGAAGAACATGTGATTTTGATAAGAAGGTCTACAGTCCAGTCCCCCCCCCGGAGTTCTAAGAATGTGTCTGTCATTCACAGTTCCTTACTAGAAAGTGTTATTTTCCCAGTGAACTATAATTGAGTTATGAAGCAGTTCTTTGCAGAATCAGAGCACATCACAGCACAGCCAGACAATCACAAGACTTCCAGACATGTCAAACATCAGCCTGTCAGCCAGGGCTTCGCAAATAAGAAATCTTATGTCTTGAAGGAGATTTTTCATTACTGTTCTCTCCACCTAGAGTCAAATTCCAGGATGCTTCCGGCATCTTTTATGACACAGGTCAACCTTCTGCATTCACTAGAGACAGTAGATTGGATATGACTCAAAGCATCATGTATTCCTCCTAAAAATGGCATCGATAGTTCACCTAAGGACAATATGAACCAAAGGTTTCAAGTCAGTTAGCTTTACAGTACTGACATTTTTCCTTTTGCTGTAGAATTTCTTTCAATATCGTTTTTTCAGTCTTTATTATTATTATTTTTTAAACTTACTGCCTATTTGTTACCTACTGACTTGTCATCTCTTGAGGTGATTCAGAATAGTGTTTGTGCTAGATTTAGTGCTGGTTGCCTTGTGGTATATAATACTGAGTAATTCATAGAAAGCATAATTTTATCAGTGTGACCTTAATAACTTTGACCACCAGGCAAAAGATGTGCATGAAAACAGTTATAGAACTAATTTTTCAGTAGATCATTTTGTTAACTGTATCTTATTAGCATTTACTTTTTAAAAAAGGCAAAATAAGTTTCTTTCAAAGCATACTTAAAATTCTGTTATAAACTCCTTTATTAGCAGTACTTTCAGGTTATATAATTATTTTTCAAAATGGATGCTATCTATTCACCTTCCTAGTGATTCATAATGCCAAACCATACCAAAAAGCTGAAAACTCAACTACATATCTGGTAAGCATCAAAAGGATTATGTTGCAAACATTCAGGTGTTGCACATGCATGGCCAGTGGCAAATTTGCTGATGTAAACAGCAGGATAACGCACGAGTTTAGATCAAAGAGTCACAAAAATATATAAAATGCATAATAACTTCAATTAATGAGATCTCAGGCAAACTATGTATTATTTAAAAGTTGCATAACCAGATGGGCTATAATGAGCCATGCTTTTAATCAAATTAATGAGGCTACAGTTCAGCACTGCTCATGACTCAGAATAAAGTCTTCCCCTGCAGCACAACTTCCTAACAGCCCTTCATGCATCATTCATTAAACACAGGCCTGAACTACTATGTAAGGCATAAGGACATACAGGACAAGAGATTTTAGCCATATGCAGCTTTGGAAATCCCAGCTTTGTTTCAAGCCCTTTAAAAAAAGTTACTTAGAATACTGGTTGTAAATCACCTCTGTATATTCACCCAGCCTATGAAAATAGAGGGCTACTTCGCCAAGTTTATTTCTATGAACTATTAATCTGGTCACA
Source organism: Neopsephotus bourkii (assembly GCF_033783945.1). NCBI lineage: Eukaryota > Metazoa > Chordata > Aves > Psittaciformes > Psittacidae > Neopsephotus > Neopsephotus bourkii. The sequence continues at coordinate 1,181,215 of NW_026901356.1, read as the reverse complement.
CAGTGAAATACTCTGAATATTCATTTGAAACATGACAATTTTGAAAATATTAATGTACAACTTTTTTTTTAAAAAAAGTTCAATATTGACAAAAAACTATGAAAACCGTCAGCAATCTAAGACAGCACCTACTCGTAGAAGACATACCTTTGTGAAACCTGCATGAAATAAACAACAGCGATATCATCATCAATAAGGAGAAAGCTTCTCCTGAAAAGGTTTGCAGAAGGAAGTAAATGATTCATGTTAAATTCAGATTTAATTCTTTTTGTGCTACCTTGTGGTTTCTCCTGATTCTAATAAGTAATTACCAAAGTAATCATAATCACCCCTACCACATGGCTAGACTTCCAGAGGGCACAATTCTAGTAGGGCAGGCTTCTAGCAGGAGGTAGAAAAGCTGAGCATGTGTCTTTAAGATCTCTCAGAACTATCACCAGAGTGCTGAAAACTAAGCTAGTGTTAGTGCTTCTCCAATAAACAGGCTGGTGTTAGATTGTGAACAACCAGTATTTCATATAAAATCATCCTGGATCACAAAGTGCCAGTGAGCTTTGAATCTAGAACCATATTTCCATCATGAAGCAAGTCACAGTCAATGGCATATGTTTGGTTTGTGCAACCTTTGTTTCATTTGCCAACCTAAATAGCTGTTTCTCTTCAAACTTAGCAAGACAACTTTGAAAATATCACTATGTTAACAGGCACTCCAACAATCTAGAGTTCACATTGTGTCTGACATTTGATGTACTGCCTCCAAAAGGCAGCATTCATGGGGATGGTAAGCAGCATTTACAACTTTGCGACATTATTCCCAAAAGTACTGCCTGACTCATGTTCATTTGAAAGAGTTTTCAGCTCTAGGGAAAATTACAGCATGTACTCTATTGTCATAAAGGACTTTGCTAACAATGTCGGTGTGCAGCCAAAGACACTTGTGTTTCTTAGAGAATATTACGGAAATACGACATCTTCTATACCAGAAGATTGAAAATTGTGTATGTGACATTTACACAGACCTCTAACACACCATGGTCTTCACAAGTATGCAGGTATGAAAAATGGCACAATTTATAAGAAGAAACTAGTAGATTTTTAAGGTGGTATAAAATATATGTTCTTGTTCATCATCTGCAAGCACAAACACAGGCTGAGAGGAGAATGAACTGGGAGCAGCCCTGGGGAGCAGGACTTACGGTATTGTTAAACACAAGTTCAACATGGCAGGGGGTTGGAACTGGGTGAGCTTTAAGGTCCCTTCCAACTCAAACCATTCAATGATCTGAGCATGAAATTTTACACTCTGATTTTTAATAGCATTGCAATGATATTAAAGTGATATTTATTTTAAATGTTTGTCATGTTGGGGTTTTTTTTCTTAAACTAGTGAAAACTTATGATATTTCAATGTGTCAGGTTACACTTGTTTAATCTTGAAGTATATAGATATTTCTTAAATGGGAAGGGAATACTCTTCACAGTGTCGCAATGCCAATTTGTAATTCTGTTGGTGGTTTTGTGTTGGTTGAGTAGTTCTTTTTGCTCTGGCAAAATACTTTCATTTTAGATATGTTCTGAACTTCAAATTACAAGTGTAGGAATCAGTCTTTCATTTCATTTACATCTCCTCTACCGTGTAATGGTAAATTTGTTTATTTATAAAAACAAGCAAATTCAACAAATCCCTAAATTTTCTCCATTTCAGTAATATTTGTCTGTTCAATGTTGTATTTGGCCCCTGGAACCCAAGATAACAGAATTCAAACATTAGACTGAATTATTCTGCATCCATACCTTGTTACACAATTTTTCTTTTCCCAGCAAGTGAAGAGGTATCTTTCTTGGTATGGAAATGCCTTTAAGTATTTGTGCCTTTCTCCCATCAACAACTACAAATGCAACAAGCCATCTTATTCTTTAGGGATTTGGAGAAATAAACATGGCAGACCATGATGCTTGTCACACTGCAAGCAGTGCTGTGTTCTGACTCGTAGTTCACTGTGCATCTGACTGTTTTCAGTGGGTTATTTTATAAAGTGTCACAGCAGGCCAGCATCTTGAAGCTTCCTTGAATTTTACAGAACATAACATGCATTTCAATGTACCGATCCTAATTCCACTGGAAGTCCACAGAGAGAGTTACCTTAAGGAAGAGTAAGACAGTAATAGTAACAATTCTTTCATCTCATTCAGTATCTTCCTATCACAGTGAATAAACTGAAATTTGTGGTTAAAATGACAAAGGAATGTACTATACTTTCACAGGTCAGTTTCTGTTGATGTCATTGAAACAACAGTAGTTTCCTCCATGGAAAAAGTACAGGAGTTCCCCCTCAGTTACAGGTAATAGATTCACCCGTGTTTGGTGTATGGATACCTTTATTCTTGGCTAGCAAGATTTTTTTTCTGTATGCATGTTAGAAGGGATTACCTCTGTTTTATCTCAGTAATTTTACTTGTCTCTCTGTCAGTGTCACCTTCAGGAAGGTAACAATTACTCTCTAATCACAAATTCTAATTGTACACTGTAATGATCGTAGATGGATAATGACAGCTGAACAGGGAACAGTGTGCAACTCAAAGGAAACAACATTTTGACTCTTGTGAGGAAAATAAATCAGTCATTCAGTATTTAATGTAGAATTTCTTAGAACTCAATTCTCCCTTTTCTATGGCAAACAAGGGAAGTGCTCTGAAATTTTCACCCTGTTCTTAGGGTTTTTTATTTCTGAATGAAAAAAAAAATAACCTGTGAGTGTCAGGCACTGCCTGTCACTGCACTGTGCTGTGTGGTGTAGTTACGGAGTTGTGGCTTCTTTTTTTTTCTTAACTAATATAAAATACATGGTGATGTTCTGTATTTTATTATGAATAATCTTTTCTGAATGGAACTTCATCCTAATTCAAGTGCCACTAAAATAAAGGTTAGCTTCTCTGACTGTATATAACTTTAGTGGAAAAGCTTTTATAAATTACTTTATTGTTTCACAGGCCCTGGAGAATGCTGCTGTGGATGGCAACGAGTGTGAGTCATCTGGCTATAGAGCTGGAAGTGTAATATTAAAGAAAATAAATAACAAGACTGAAAAGAGCATTAAATGAGGAAATGAGGCATGAATGCGTGAGACAGAGGTTATTCTACTGCATGCAAGTAGATACCACCTAATTACTTGGGAAGTAGCACTTAGTAAGTACAAGATCATGAATGAACTAGAAACAATCCAGGATGTGCCCAGATTCTCCAGTCTCGTAATTTCACTTCCAGCAACAGGTGGCTGCTGGTCTGCAGGACATGGGGAGAACATTTTGAAAATCCCAGTCTTGGAAGGAAATGCATTGTGATTTGTAGTGCTTCTATATTTATTATTATAATGAGGATTTTCATTGCCCATAACCATCTCATCATATTCAGTTTACAAAAATAATGCTTCTTTATTATTATAAAAAGGCAAAAAATAATAAAATCCCCCCATCATGCCCCTAGTTTAGGATTTTACTGTGCAAGCTTTCAACACACTAGAGCTGGAAACTGTAATGTCAATTTTGTTGCATGAAGAACTAAACTGAGAGCTACCAGCGCAAACAGAGCACTGCCTATTGCCCCTCACTTAGTAGAAGTTAAAGATCAGTTCCTAGCCAGGAAGAGCATAACTGTTCCCATTTTTACTCCAGCTGTGTTTATCACTTTTGAGGAGCACTTGCTTCTACCATGCCTATTTATTTTTTCTAGAACTTTTTTTCTTTTACAAAAGAGAAAAGTAAGTCTGTTAAAGCAGGTAAGAGAGAATTCAGTTCTTTTATCAGTTGACAACTGACTGTAGCTTTGACTTGGGCATAAACATTTTTCCCTTCCTATAGCAATTATGCAAAAGTATTAATATTAGGTAACTTATTTTATGGAAAAATTGCTTGTATAGAATGGGTGTATTAAAATGTACCTCCAGTAAATATATTGAACTATACTTGTAGTAAACAAAAAATTTGGGCATTCTGTAATGTGCCGTTGTGCTAATATTCATAAAAGCATTGGCATGGCCTAACTCTAACCCTAACTCTACTAACCCAAACCCCCTAACCTTTAGCCCTAATCCTACTAACCCTAACCCCACTAACCCTAACCCCCTAACCCTAACCCCTAACCCTTAACCTCTAAGAGAGGTTACATAAAGAAGACTTAAGTAAGTGGCATCTATGTCTTTCAAAATTCAGTGCTTACATATTCAAGGAAACTCAGACTATAGAATGAAATTGCTCAATAATTTTTATGTGAATCCTTGTTAACAAGTTGTGTCAACAAAAGGTACAGAGATTAATAAGGGTATGCTCATTAACATTTTGCTGTTTGAGCAAACAGATTTTACTCAGAGTCAAATGAGATTTTTGCAGTTCATTTTTTGAGACTGTGAAAGAGTCGTTGCCATAGCCTGTTGGGAAAACTAAGAATAAAAACTGCATGATAAGTAAGTGAATTGATTGAACATATTAATGTATTAAATATATATTAATATATTAAGAGCCTAATTATCTTTTATCAAAATGGATTATATAGAGTTTTTATTCCACAAATTGGATTTTGGACTTGGAAAGAAGTGACAACTATATAACTCTAAGGGTAATGAGAATCTTTATTTTATCTAAATATCTCAGATTTAAGGATAGTCTCTTAAGGGCAAAGCAGAGATCTGTAGGCCATTCCATAGATGAGTAACAGGATGTTACAGGTCTCTTCTTTCATAACTTCAGGCTTACACCAGTCATGCCCCAGACATCCAAATACATGGATGAAGTCATGTAATTAGTCTACTTACTCAGAGACTTGCTGAAGCCATTGGTGATACCAATGTATTTAGCCTAGGGCTTATGGAAGGCACAAACAGCATTAATGACACTGAAACATAAAGAATTTGGTAACTGGCAGGAGAGGGTTGTATGTTTTATTAATACTGAGTGAACTTCTCTCTGATTTGATTTTTCAATAAGATGAGCTGTGTGGCAATTAATGCACTTCCAAAGCTCCTTCGTAAATATTCTGGAATATTTACTGGAATATTGCTAAATTTGAGCTCTTGACATATAAAAAGACTAAGATCTGATAGTGTTTGTTACTTGTCTTATACAAGCCAAATAATTTCCTGTACATGTAAAATATAAATAAAGCAAATAATGTTTTGATTCAATACTTTTTAAAATAAATGGACCATTTGAAACCTTAAAAACTAAATAAATCAGATTGGATAGGCAAGAATACAGTGGTTGCCCTTTAGATATGCCCAGTGTTCAAACTTGGGTAGCATCTGAATGGGGAATATAAAGAAATCTTTACAGCCACAGCTGTGGAAGAGAATTCAGTTTTCACATTCCCTCTGCAGCTTATGATGGCTGGTGGCAGTTCTACATACTCAGGACAAATATTTGTCAGTAGGGATATACAGGTAAAGATGCTTTAAGCCAAGCACTCACATTAATGAGGGTCCTTACACCATCTGGCATATTCTCTCCTTTCCCTCTGTCATAAGCATTTTCTACCATCTTGAACTTCCAGGTGGCAATCTATTGTATGGGGGGAAGAAGAACAGGAGAAGCTTATTTATTACATTATGGGAATATACAACTTTTCTTCCTTTTTTTTTTTTTTTTTTAAACTCCGATCGAGGTGCTGGCATCAAACTACAGTTGCCCATAGGTGATCTACTGTGCATCTGCAGAAGAATACTGGCAGTCAAATGCAGATTTGAGAGTCCTGATTTGCCACAGTACAAAATTGTCAGAAAAAAGCCCTCAAATAAGAAGTAATAGATAAAAATGAGCAAATTATGCATACCAAAATGGCAGATGTGGATCTGACATGTCTTTCTACTTAAGGAAATTAAGAATTAATAACTATTGGAAACCCACAGAACTCTCAATTCTGTGGCACTATGAAATGTCACTGTTTCTTACAAGCTCCTTCATTCCTGAAGCAACAGTCTTTGTTAATTATTATTTGCCATAATACAAGTGAGTAAAATCAGAGATGTAAAGGTTTCTAGCTTTTCGTGTACATTAACTACAGTTTTATATTTCACCCCTTCCTTCCTGAGGTACACAATAGAAAGCAAAGGCCTTTCCAACCACCCCAGACTTGGATCTGTCTTCTCAGAAAATAAACTGTGATTCAGCAGCAGCATGGGTTACAGGTAGGTACTTGGGTTTTTTTTTTTCTTCATTAAAAACTTCAGCTACATTAACAAATCAAACTTGAATGCATTGTTTTTATTGTAAGAAAAGACCATATCTAGACTTACGGATTTGGCCTGAAGTGTTTTTGTTTATAAAGGTACAAGCAGTCTAGTAGAATGGTAGGTTCTGACTCTTGTTCATATCTGTATGAAGTCTTCTCCCTCAGAAGATATTAGCCAAATACAAAAAAATATATCTTTTTGCGTGTAATAAGAAAGAATATCTGCCTACGTGGTAAACAACCCTTCCAACAGAAAGTAGTGTGTCCAAATCAGACCTGTTCCAGCTATTACATTTGAAAGCTGCAGTTAGTCTCTTCCAACAAAAGATGGCAGTGCTCTGTTTTCTTCAAAACTAATGTCCAGTCACTGAAATTTAAAGCTCCAAAAACACTTCCTGGTCTTTGCCTAGAATCTGCTCATTGAGCTCAGTGGTTTTTTACTGATTAGCTAACTAGTTGGCCTTAGATATAAAACAAACAAACAAACAAACCAAAACAAACAAACAAATATGTTTCCACAGGAAGTCCCAACTGGAAAAAACCAAAGTGCCAATAATTCACAAAATACCCTTGCAAATGTAGCAGTGTTAAAACCCTCTTTGGGTCCAATTTAAAATTAATCATTATTTTATGGAAGCAGTTTTTCAACAAATAGGAAATAAAGGAAAATTGTTTTCAAGATTTCCTCAGGTCTAACATTTTGTATGCAATATACATTAATCTTTTAGATACTAATTCAAATGCTGATTGACCAAAGTATGCATTTTCTTTGAAGGTTTCTGCTTACATTATGCCTGTATCTAAAAGCAGAAATGTTTGCATAAATCTGAACTTTTCCGATGCCTTATATCAAATTAGATAACTCTGTACTTTAGAGCTTTGCTACATGTAGGTATGAGTAATAATCCCATGACTAGCATAAATTAAAAATTAGAAAGACAGTAAGAAATAGAATTTATTTAGTGTAAAATACAATATAGTCCCCACAGGAGAATTACAAAATAAATTAGGATTAGGTCTGTGATGGAGATTAGAATTTCTACCTGTTACCATGACTAAAATGTAAAAAGAAAACAAAAGCCAAATGTAAACCAGTAATAAACATTGTAATTATAATATGAAAATGTCACAAAGCAATTTAGATAACACTAAAGGAAAGAAAAAAAATAAAAAAAATACCTAGGCATAATGTAAAAAATCCACAAAATCATGCCATTTTGGTCACCTTATCCTAATACAATCTGAAGTGTCCAATATATAATGACACCTAAAAATTCCCAAATTATCCAGAATGCTTTATGTGAAGTAGACCAAAAGAGGTTCAGGCGGGTTTGGATCAAGAGTACAATTTACTTTTATTTTGGAGGAATTTGTTTCCTGTCATTTTTTCATGGATCACTGGTGGAGAAATTTCAGAAGCTGGTATTTTTTACAGGTATATTTTCAGCCTTATTTCTGGCTGTTTTCTAAAAACACTGTCATGTTGTGCTTGGAGAACACCTTTCCCAGTCTTTTCAGTCCTTTCCATACTTCCCTGAAAAACTAAGAATTCAGCCAAGGTTCTGGAAGTTTATGCCAATGACATTATAATAATTCAAACAGTGAAACAGTGCCCTTTCACAACAGCAATACTGACCTTCTTATTAGCAGAGTAGCCCCCAGTTCTGATATGTAGCTCACTAGGTCAGTCTTAGCAGCAAATAGGACAATGATGTATTGATAAACACTCATCATTATCCTCACTGTGTAGAAAAGGAACGCTGTTTTTACAGGGTCTAGGCACATTTGCACAGCAAGAAATCACCTTACCTCATTAAAAATACATTATTGCTTCATTTATCTGTTCAGAAAGAGGGCTTTTAATGAGATTCACCTTAAATTACTGTTGTGAGAGAAGCAGCATATTAGATAGTACACATGTATTTCAGTCATACATTCAATGTAGTAAATAAAAAAGACGCTTCAGCCAAAGAAAACAAACACATACTACACTAAAATTTCAGATTTAAAAATCACTATCTTATGGCTTTTATTCCCGGTTGTGCGTACAGACCTTGTTCATTAGAACCAGTCTTGGGAATTCCTCCAAACGCATACACATAGTTATACTTTCCATATTTACCTTTGGGTTTTTTGCCTTATCTTATGCTCCACAGTCAAGTGCGCAACTGCTTTACTCCCCTTCCTGCTTCCCAGTTCCTTGCCCTCGCCATGCTCTGCCTGCATCACTGGAGGGCTGTCTCTGAACACTCTCATCATGCATTCACTGGAGTGGGAAACTAAAAGGTGAGTACTGAAGAGCCACTGCAGGAAACAGTCTTTCCAAGCATTGAACTTTCTGCCCCCTCCCTGCTCATGGAGAACTCTGCTGATTCCTGTCACAACCCCAACTGGTGAACCTTCCTCAAAGGTAACCAAATAGGGGGTCCACTCAGGAAATTCCTGTAATTGCATTATATTTCAGGTGCTGGAAACATTTATTTTACTGCCAAAGTTCTTCTGGAAGGAAAAACAAAGTAATACAGAGTAACAGAACAGAGGGGGAGAAGGACTGCAAAAGTTTAACAAAAAATTAATCCTGTCTAGGCAGTAAATGGCAGTCAACTGAAATACAAACTTCCCCACAATGACTTAAAAATGCATCAGGTTCTTTACTGGAGAGACACAATTTTTTGTGCTGTACAGCTGTTTATGATGCTGCAACAGCAAGTAAAGTGGTAGGCCAATTCAGTGAGATTTGTGGCTTCTCTAAAGTTGACATTCTTTCACAATTGGTATCACAACAGACAATGAATTAAAAAATGGTTAAAAAAAAGTCGGAGTCTCCCACAGGTCATTTAACATTCTAATTGAAGTGTGCTGAAATGAAGAACTATGTTAAATTTTCATTCATAAAGACGATACTTTTAGCACTATATGCAGATCATTAAGATATTTCAGGTAAAAGATGTTCCATTTTTGTACTTTCCACAAATATTAAATTTTGTAAAAATCTTGGAGACTTTTCAGAATGTCTGATTATCTTCTAAGTAACCTCAATGTATTTCTAAAAATACTGTAATTGTGTTTCTTAAGATCTCACCAAAATCCATATGCTAAAAGGCCAAGTACAATAAAATGGAATAGAAAGCAGATTTCAGAGTATAGTATCACTGTTGTGTGGCCAAATTCCCTAAAAAAGATTATGATCTCTTATCTTCAAATTCAGTCATCTGTTATGGTTTTGTTTTCAGAACCTACTCTAGTTAAGAAAGTATCTTGAATAAGTAAGTGATAGTTAGAAGCTCTGGTTTGGGCAGTCTGAAGATCAGTGCTACTTGTCACAAGATTCATGATTCTGTTAATGAAAAATTACATTTGAAATATGAGCTATGCCTTCTTTTATGCTGACATGGTAACAAAGATTTGGGCAGAATGAGGGAAAAAAAAAGTGATTATTCTTAAGAAACAGTGATCAGTAATATGATACACTGGAGGGAAGGAATGCCCTCCAGAGGGACCTTGACATGCTTGTGAGGTGGGCTGATGCCAACCTTACAAAGTTTAACCATGACAAGTGCAAGGTCCTACACCTGGGTCAGAGCAATCCCAGGCACAACTACAGGCTGGGCAGAGCAGAGATTCAGAGCAGCCCTGCAGAGAAGGACTTGGGGGTGCTGGTCGATGAGAAAATGAACATGAGCCAGCTTCAGTGTGCGCTTGCAGCCCAGAAAGCCAACCGTATCCTGGGCTGCATCCAAAGGAGTGTGACCAGCAGGTCGAAGGAGGTGATCCTGCCCCTTTATTCTGCTCTTGTGAGACCTCACGTGTGCAGTTCTGGTGTCCTCAACATAAAAAGGAGATGGAACTGTTGAACAGGTCCAGAGGAGGGCCACGAGAATGATCAGGGGACTGGAGCACCTTCCATATGAAGATAGACTGAGAAAGTTGGGACTGTTCAGCCTGGAGAAGAGAAGGCTGCGTGGAGACCTCATAGCAGCCTTCCAGTATCTGAAGGGGGCATATAGGGATGCTGGGGAGGGACTCTTCATTAGGGACTGTAGTGATAGGACATGGGGTAATGGGTTAAAACTTAAACAGGGGAAGTTTAGATTGGGTATAAGAAGGAAATTCTTTCCTGTTAGGGTGGTGAGGCACTGGAATAGGCTGCCCAGGGAGGTTGTGAATGCTCCATTCCTGACAGTGTTCAAGGCCAGGGTGGACAAACCTTGGGTGACAGGGTTTAGTGGGAGGTGTCCCTGCCCATGGCAGGGGGGTTGGAAGTAGGTGATTTTAAGGTCCTTTCCAACCCTATTTTATGATTCTGTGATCTTCCAGTAGTGCTCCTCTCTGAGAAAGGCCTATAATAAGAATTTCTTAAATCATCAGAGAAAAAGTCATTTCAGCTTTTCTCCCCTCTACTGCCACTCCTTAACTTCAGGACTGCAGGGCAGTGCAGGGGCAATCCCTTTTTATATTTGGCTTGGCAAGCAGCTCCTCCTTTCCCTCCCACCATGCGTTTTGGTTTGAATGCAACAGTTTCTTGTTTCATCAGGAAAGAGCTCTGCACATAGTGTACCCTGATGCTTCCTGACCCTACCACTAGAATCAGCTTCTAGTTTTCCTTTTTCCTGTCTCCTAGCCATGGTGAATTTAACCTTTACACACATAATGTAGGCATTTAGAGCACAGCTGGGTAAAGGGTTTACCTGTCTAGGGGACAAATGAGAATTCAGATGCCCAAGTCCGAACCTACAGCTTGTGCTGCCATTAGCTCCTGGAAGTGCTTAAACTCATAAGATCAAAGATCAAGAGATGCTCATTGTATTGGGGCTTACAGCTAACCTGAAAGGAGACAAACTTTGACACTACCATGTATTCCTATGTTTGTATTTTGCATTATAGAGTCTTTGTAGAAAATATGAAATCAAGGATAAAAATCCAAGATTCTCACTGTCAAGAAAATCTCCTGACCACTATTATATCAATAAATAAATTAGTAAACCCCACTGCCAGTATCTAGCAAATGAAAGTTATAGGCATTTGACTATGCCTGAATTTGTAGCTTTTGAACCATGTGAAAACATCAAGAGTCTAATATGAGACAGGAGAAAAAAAAAAATCAAGCAAAAAATGTAATTTGGTTTGTTGTAAAATGAAACATTCTGATAATTTTCAAATAAAATATTTGGCAAATCTGTATTTCTATGTAGGAATGGAAAGAAGAAATGTTAGAAAATGTCTGAAGCAAAACATGTTCCTTCTCCCTTCAACTTGCCTGATGAAACCAAAGTTTTCCTTGGGTTGGCTAAAAATTAAAATCAGCACTGTTTAATTTCAAATTTGTTAATATTGTATTAAAACATTTTTGACTGCAAAGTTCTTAACTACTCAAAACTGTTCATACATAAGGGAGAATTCAATATTCTTACAAGTTTAGATTAATTGAGCTAAGAGATTCTTTAGTAATACTATTTTAATTGTTTCTGCATTTAGTTCTAGCAGCATGGATTTTAACATTCTTGGACACAAATCAGAAATTCTCACTTTTATTAATAGTATAATATCATTTTAAAATAGTATGAAAAAATAAATACAGTCTTCTTCCATTTGATTTTTTTAATTAATGGTAATAAAAGTAATATGGAAATACAGTATTTAAAGTATGCAAAAGAAGTTCTGTTTTAATTTCTGGTGTTCACAGGACAATTAGGAGTCAATCTCCATTTCCACTAAATGCAATTTTGATGTGTAAATTCATCACTTTTTCTTATAAAATTAGGTAACTTTAAGAGCTTGGGAGCCAAAGTCAAAAGTGACTTGATTCTGATTTCTCTCATATCAAAGAAAACTGTGACTTTAATTCTCACGTTTTGTCAAGACATACATCATCATAATTAAAAAGCAATAGTATTTCATGACCCTATGCTTTTCAAAGGTTTTAAATTCTGTTTTCCTATATTTAGTTTTATGTTGTGACTTCTCTTATACCCCTAAATTTAAAGGCTTGCATTCTATCATCTCAATAGGAAACCTTGAGAGAAAGGAAAAATGAAACATCTTGTTCATACATCGGGGTTTCACAAAATTATTCCTGTAGTTTTGAAGTAATTTGACAGATGGTGACTTTCAAGCTCTATGAAGGCAAAGGAGGCACTGGAAAGCAAACCAGCTATCAAGTGCTCTGTTAGTTGTTTTCTCTGCTTTGACAGGATCATTTCCCCTAACATGCTGGCTATAAACTCAGCTTTTTCCTAGCAAGAAAAAATCAGGTTTTATTGTTCCAGCATAGCGTTAAAATGAATGACATGCTACATGGATTGTCTCCTACCCAACCTGTTTTTTAGGAGGCTAATTAATGTAAGGAACTGGATAGTTGCCTTTATCTGAACAAACTGTATTGCTAATACAGCCTTTTTTAAATGATGTCATCTCACGTATGTTTTCTTTTACTGTTATTATTTTAATAACCTCCTGCCAACAAATTCTAGCCAATAAGATATTCCACAACTCCTGTACAAACAGCTACACTTGTACCATGTCAAATCTGGTCCTCCCTACTAGTACATCCATTTGTCTATTCTAAAATTTCAGTGCTGTCTACCTTTCAATTCTCTTTGTAGATGTTCTTTAGTGTTGGTAGTTTGCTTATTTGCTGACAATATTGTTTGGTATAGCAGAACATGTCTCTCATGGGTGGGGGGGGTGAGGGAGAGGAACCAAAATAAAACAAAGCCCCAAATTCAAACACAGACCAGACTGGAAACCTGTAATGAACTTTCTTACCTCAGGTTCTCTGATACAGATATAAATGATGGAGAAGTAGTGGCGATGTTGACAGTGGAAGCTCTTTCAGGTGTTAACATGTAAGGATGGAATCATGATAAAGATCCTATCTTATATTAATGATAATTGGGGGGGGGTGGGGGGTTGGAAGGAGTGTCCTTGCTCCTCTGACTGTGTGACTTGACACAATCTTTTTCTCCTATTTCTTACACTTCCCCCATTTTATGGAAAACACATCCTGTAATTTTTTCTACACTGCCTTTTCATTTAACTGGCATCTGTTTCTCATTTCAGTGGCTGGGATTATAAATTACTAAAAAAAAACTTAAACAGATGTGAATTTTGGTTTTATGGTGAAAAAGCAAACCTGGCGCAGACACTGAAACACAACTCTAAGTGTAGCAATGGCCATTCTTTTCTAACTGGTCCATCTGATTTTTAAAAGGCATATTGTGATTTTGGTTTTTTACATTCTTTTAAATTTAAAGTACACATTTTTGAAGAAGCATAGGCTAATCTGTTTCAATCCATGTTAAGATGCTTCTTTGTATAGGGATAGGTAATTAATAAAATTTAGAAGAAGTACTTTAGTTGATGATATATGACAAAAAAATGGGAATTTAATCTTTGAACAGGCAAGTAGAACTCATTTTCAATCTCTTATTGTTTTGTCTCTTTCATGTTTTTTCTGAACATAGAATAAACAATATTTTGTTTCTGTTTTCCAGGTTACTTTATATGTTAAGCTGTGATAGCAATTTAGATAAGAATAAAAAGATAGAGTAAAAACAGAGTCTTAACCCATTAGTCCTCTTGATTGCACTAATGCTAAACTACTTCTTTATGGCTAAGGCAGAGTGGCTTTAACCTGACAAAGGAGAGATTTAGATTTGACATTAGGAAGAATTTCTTCCCTGTGAGGGTGCTGAGGCGCTGGCACAGGTTACCCAGAGAAGCTGTGCCTGCCCCATCCATGGCAGTGCTCAAGGCCAGGTTGGATGGAGCTTGGAGCAACCTCATTTAGTGGAAGGTGTCCCTGCCCATGGCAGGGGTCTGGAACTGGATGAGCTTTAAGGGCCCTTCCAACCCAAACCAGTCTGGGATTCTATGATTCTATGCTAAATCTGAATCTAAATCATGTATGAAAGTTGTCAATTTCATATTTGGCATCTGTGACATTTTGGTGAAGCAAATTTTCATTACAATTAGTTTGTGGAGAAGAAAAAAGCTTAATTGTGGTGTTCAGAAATTGAAAGACCTCTCTCTGAAGTCCTGAAGAATTGGCCAGGGCTATCTAGCTGACCACCTGATTTGTGCAATGTAAAGTCATCCATGTGCAGCATCTTCCATGGGGGTATTTGCTGTCTTAAAGGAAGAATACCAAAGCAGATACTATGTATGATTAGCACCAAACAAGTACTTCTAATTCAGGTGTTTATTTAATCGTATGACAAAAAGAATTATTATATTTGCTATTCTTGGTAAAATTCAAATGGCTTTCTTAAAGTTTGACTATGTCCATTTCCCTATAATAGGTCTTTTACCCAACAGTGATAAAACGATACAGAAAATTCAAACCTGGAGAGAAAACTGGGCAATTTTTTTTTTTTTCCTATGACATGAATGAAAGAAAAGCCATAAAACTTGCATGCATTTAAGGACAAGGAGTTAAATTTCTTGTTCCTTAACATGTATGTGTCATTGAGGACAGTTAAAGTCATCTTTGTTAAGAAAATCAGGCCTAATATTTTTAGTGAGGTTTCAATTTTATAATCATGTCCTTAAGGATGTCCTATGAATGCTCTGGAAATCAAAAGCAACAAACTGATCTGGATCCACTTTTGTATCTTTTCCATAGGCTTCCCATGTCTAACAAACCTCAGACAAACCCTTTTCTCTTGTTCAGAACTTTCTATCTGAAGATGACAAAAACGGAATTTTGACATAGAATCATAAAATAGTTAGGGTCCTTAAGATTGTCAAATTCCAACCCCCCTGCCATGGGTAGGGACACCACACACTAAACCATGTCACCCAAGACTTTGTACCTGGTTTTGTTTTCTTTTTGAAGTGCCATGCTGGGAATGTTTTGTATGGCAATTACAGATCTGTCTGCTGGTGATCAGTCTGCAACGGTAAGACACAGTTTCATATATTTCAAAACCAGTAACATGAAAGAATGGGTTAAAGGTTTCTTTGCCTCCCTCACCATCCCCAAGTCCAAGAAAAAATATCCAGGAGATACCAGTGGGTAAACATGGCATTACTCAGTTTCATAATTCTACTTTCCAGCATTTTTCTAGTTCTCTCCCTTCTATCTGGTCATTACTTATCTGCGCATACACCAAAATGCTGAAAAGAGTCCTCTCTATACAGATTTTCTTTCTCTCTTTAAGTATTATGCTTGCTCACATCTGCAGTGGTGTCGTGGTCAACCAATATAATTATAGATTCTTGATGGGAGAAACTCCTTTTCACAATTAAAATACAGATGTCAGTAATAGGACCTTTGCTTATGTTAAGACGTTCTCTGATTCATCATCAAACATATCACTTAAAGGAAAAGAAATACGTTTTTATGATTCATAAGAATTTATTTTCAAACCAGAAAACCTCAAGACGAGGTGAAAATGAAAACTGTCTCACTCTGAACTTTCTTCACTGTCTTGGTCCACAGCAATAATGAATGACATTGAATTCTCATTGTGACATACTTCTGGCATGCTGCTAGGATAAGGTGGTGTTATTGAATAACATGCTCCATGAACAACTGAAGTAACTTCATATACTTTATTTCACAGAAATATAGAAAAAAAAAAAAAAAAAGCAGGGATCCAGTACCTCACAAGGAAATGTGTGGAAGCGTGGTTAGCAGACAAAGGTCACGTTCCCTTGACTAAGGGACCAGTTCTGTAACGATGGACATAAGAAGCAATTTCTGCTGTTTGGTCTTAGCCAAACTCTGAGGCTTGTACTGGAGTTACCCAGGCTTCAAGGCCTAACCTTAGGTTATTAAGGGTCAGCTACGTGCAGCAGAACAAAGAGTCTTAGTAAGTTGTAAAACAAAGAAACTTGGTAAGTCGCTCAAGGTTAGCAAGATGTAGGAGCAGGATAGTGAAGTTGCAAGAAGCACACTAAAAGTAGCAAATGTAACAGAAAGCAGAATTTTCCCACTCGCTTCTAATGTTCCAAAAATGTGTGTGTGTAGCAGTTTAACACTATATATACCCTGGGCCTCAGATAAATAAACGGATCACTTTATCAATCATATTGTGCTGTGTTCCCTCCGCATCGCGACGGCATAAAGTCTCCGACAGAAATGCATATTCCTGTTGAAAAGATAGGTCTTAGAGCTCACAATATCAATTGTATCTTTGGAGAGGGTAAGATTGCCGCTTTCATACTTCTATATGAGACTAAAATGTACTAGAGCTCTCTGATTTTCTTGAGCATAATTCACTGCAGGGTATACATAAAATATAAGTTGTTAATATATGATTAATACATTTTTATTAATGGTTGCTATTAGAGGTTGATACCAATCAGACAGTGGTAACATCTTGTTGGCCAGTAACTTTTAGTGATCACAGAGGTAACTTTGTCTATAAAATAGAGCCTTCCTAGAAGATCTATTAATCATTAGGCAATAAATTCTCTGTGTGCCAATAAATGTACATTTATGAACTGCTGTGGGGCTAGGTCCCTTTCTCCTGTAGGAGAGCAAAAGAAAATCTTGTAAGGCAATAAAAGAGTATAATTGAAACTTTTTCCAAAAGGTCTTATACCACTGTAAAATAGATTGCAAAGTCATTTATTGACAAATCTGAAAACTTGTCAGTATTTAGTCACATCCTTTCAAGGTCTTACACACAGAATATAGTATCAACAGTTAAAGTCAACAGCATTGCAGAAATGCTGCAAGAAATCCCATGTGCCTTTAGTAAACTGTTCTGAAGTAATCTTGATTGAATAGAATAGTCATTTGTTGGGCCAACTCAAGAACAACTCTCTTTGATCACAAGTGAACTTTGCATATTTTTGGAAGAGAAAATTTAATTTACTGTATTAGGCAGACAGATAAAAATCCTTGAAAGATGACAGTTGGTTTGCATATATTAAGAATCACTCTGGTTTTGATTTGCCATTATTCTTTTTTTCTGATGTAATGCTCATCCTATCAGTTCCTGGAAAGAGCTGGACTTGTCTTACAAGTTTGTGGCTGATCAAGAATCCTCTACACTGGGAGAAGATTCACAGCATAGGGGTGATGAGTAATATGCCCATAAAACTCAGGGAAGAATAGAGAGAGTGACTGCCCATAGCTGTACAGAGGAAATTGAGTTTAGCTGAACATAAAGGGGACCAGAGGGTAGCTGTAGATCAGCTGAGTGGATGAACTGGTTGTGAAAATGTAAGTTCATCAACTGAGTATGAGTGTCTTCCCGAGTTAGGCAGACGAAAATGAGGGGAGTGGATATGTGGTTCCAGTACAGAGTATAAAAGCTGAAAAAACAACAGCATCAACTCTGAAGAAAGCAATAGGCTTGAGTTAGTTTCAAGCCATGTATACTTCCCTGGCAACTGGGGATGCCCATAATCTTGACAGTGAGCATATTATAAAGACCAGTAATGAGAACCACACTTGTACTGTGGTTACTGTATAGTGCAATTCCTGTATTCTGTGAAGTGCCATTTGCACATGTGTTGTGATTTTAGTACCTTGTGGTATCACTCTGCTGAATCAAAATCCTATATAATGTCAAATATTTACAAATGAATAAATCTGGTATTAAACATTAAACACTCCATGTGTGAAATATCTAGAAGAACCTGATTAGAGAAAATTGGAGTCTGACAGAGTTAAAATGGTCATTCAGCTCTTTGACAGTAAGACTCAGAGTGTCACCGAAGAAGGAGGGGGTTTACTTCAACTTGATTAATTCCACAGAGAACTCTCCTGTTCTCATTTTTGGTCAGGTGCTACCATACTGATTTCCGTTTAGCTGGAATTAGCCTTCAAGTTGTGTGCAGAAGCCAGGTAGACCATTCTAAGTGCCACATGAATCACAGCCCTTCATCTGACCGCAACATTTTTAGGCATACTATTAAAAAATGTCAGATTTGGAAACCTTTCATTTGACATTTATCTGAAAAACCATAATGTAACTGTATATAAATGTCAAATGAGAATAAAGCTGTATTTTTATCTGTATAAATATCAAATATCAAATGGTTGTTTCCGCTGATATTTAGGGTTCTAAAAGGATAAAGGTCAAGTGAGGTACCTCCCTTGACAAAGGTTAATGGACATGATGAACTGGGATACTGGAGAATTCTAAAGCAGTAACTCCCATCTGTACTCTGGGTTTTGTTCCTCTGAGCAGGGCAAGTTAGTGACTTTGTAACAGGATCCTTCTGAGGCAACTGTACCCTTAATTGACACACCTAATCCCTATCTTCTTCCCAAAATGCTGCTTCTACGTGACATGATTTGGACAAGGAAGTTGAACTCAGATATTCCACTTTCCAGGTGAGCACTCAAATCACTAAACTATTAGTTAATTTATACAATGTCTCATTTTCACACTTGCTGAAACAGAACTACAAAACACAATTTAAAATTAAGTATATTTAGATAGGGACTGTGGAGATATAAATGAAAATATTCAGACTCTGTATGCCCCTCAGACTAAGAACCTTAAAATCTATGACTTGTGAAACCCATCTGCTTTTTCTCAGGTATCAGCAGAACAGAATTACTACCTAAGTAAATTTTTTGGTAAGCCACCCCTTATGTAAGAACATTGACTGAATTATGAGTAGTATAAAATTGCTACATTGATAACTATAAGGATCTCAAGAAAAAACAACCTGAAAACTTGTTCTGCAATATCTGAATAGGTACAAAAGTCAGGACATAACACCAAATAGCACTAGACCTCTCAGCCTGGGAACCAGCACATCACTAAACAGGTCAGCAAACCAAGCAAACAAACTCTTTCTCTAAAACATAAAAGAACTCTTAATTTAGAACTCTTAGTTAAGAACTCTTGATTTGTAGGTACGCACAACATAAATGCTTCCTATCCATAGCCATAACTAAAATGCTAGTTAGAAAACAAAAGGATCCCTGTCCAGAAACGCATACTGTGCAGTATTCCCATGTAAGATACTAAATACATTGGTGGAATGCCTAACACTATTATAAATCTGGAAATGCTGAGTTTCACAATTCCAAGTACTAATTCTCTTATACACTGTAAGTGCAGACTGTAAAATTTAAACATGATAAGAAATGCTATTTTACAACACCTGTTTCAAAGACATTAGCAGCTGTTATAATTGTGGTCTTAAAAGAAAGCAGAGTTTAGTAAAAGGACTGCTGTATCATCTCATTTCCACTGGGGGTAGGGGAAGAATTTATTATAATTAATTCCAGTAAAAAAAACCATGTAAATTTCCAGGGGGAACATCCGTCCTGTGTAGCAGTCACTTTACCTATCTATTGCAATATCCTCAAAGGATGCTCTGAATGTGAGAAGTCCTCCATAGGCAGTTCCTTAGGAGATTTAGAGCTGGGAACAACCACCTCAAGCCTTTTCTTTATGTCCTATTTTCTTTGCCATTCACTCATTAGAAGCAGGATTACTTCTATACTGCTGGGACTTCATTGTCTGGACAGCCAGGCTACCACCTTTGGAATCTGCAACATATCTCTAGGTCTCTTGAGCATCCTGAGCTGCAGCAGGGCTCTCCCTGCAGCCTCCAGGCAAGGAGCTACATCTACGCTTTATGTGTGCAAGGCAGTTGGCTTCTGAGAATTCCTGCTCCTGTCCCCAGGAAAACCTGGGCATACTGGAAACAAGGGATTCCACTAAGTGACAGAGAATCTAAAATTTGATTTTTTTAATGCTGCCTAGAGATACCCAAATCTTATTGTGATGTCTCCTCTTAATGATTTACATAAAAGAATTGTTTTTTTCTTAATTTCACTGAAATTCTATCCCTGCACAAGCAAGGGAGTTTAGATTGGATTCATGTAGTCAGTGAATAACTCATGTTACTCTTTTCAAGAGTAAGCAGTGAGTAAGGATGACATACAAGGGCCTAGATATAGGCTGGAGTCTTTTCTTCCCCATAAGATACACAGTCAATTCAACTCCTTTCTCTGTTCCACTCTGCAAACATAGGAAGATGTGTGAAATGAACAAAGTATGTGTATATAAGCGTGATGGGTAAAGAGTGTTGATGTTGAACCTGAAATGAAACTAAGGAAAGCATATGATGTGTGAAGCATATGGCAATGCATATGTATGAAGTTTGGATCAGGATATGCATCACAAAATAGTAATAGGTTTTTATTCTGGGAGAAGAGAGTGATAAAGCAAAGGGGAATAAGAACCTCACACTAAAAACAAGAGAAGTTGGAATCTCCTTCCTCTTTGCTATTTGGCATTTCCTCTTGAAAGAAGCGGAGGAAGTATTTAAATATTTTATAACCTTCATTATTGGAACATACATCTCTTTATTACATTTTTGGAAGCATGTGTTCTATTTGAAATCAGTATGGATGTATAAATATTTTTAGGAGATGATTATTCTCTGTATGTAGGTGGAGAAGAACATCGAATTAGTGGGATCTTGCTTTCGTGAGTAACACAGCAGCTGGCATATCCCTCCTTCTCCCCGGCCAAGGGAAAACACCTCTTAACTTTAATCACCAAAATAAGAAATGGTTTTGGCTTCCCTCTTTCTATCTGCTTCTCCAGGTAATATTGAAATTTCATCTGCCATGTTTGCAATTCTTTTAGGAGGTCAGTATGCAGGTATATAGAAAGTGAAAAACAATGACATGGGGCTATCACAGACCTGTAGAAAACAGAGGTAGAAAAGATCTTTTAGACTATTTCCCTGCCTAAATGTCTGATCTGTCCTCAAAGACATTTAGTCATGGAGACTCAAAAATGTTTTCTCGTCTTCTGCACCCTTTACATGTAAGCATCCAAGTTCACAAGCCTAACAGAAGGACCAGCGCTTCCACCTAACATGTGAAGCACAGACCACACAATCATAATGATTAAGTACAAGTGCAAGCTGCACAATTCAGTGCCCTGTGGTTGTGTCTGTTCTGTTTACCTCTCCCATGCACTGTCCTCCTGAATGCCTGTTTGGTTGGATAAAAAGAATCAGATTGGATGGAACAGCACTCAACTGCTGCACTTGAAAACATGGCCCAATGTCTTAAGAAACCACGGCAGAAACAACAACCTCCTCTTGTCAGGAAAGTGTGAACTTTTTATTTCATTGTTACTCATGAATAACGTAAGAAAAGGATAATTGTTTAACTCTCACCAAAAAAAAATAAATTGTCACAATTCAGAAAAGGTTTAAGGCAGGATGAAAGTTAAAGTACAATTTAATCAAACAATGAAAGGAATATCATTATCCCATTATGTTTAGCAAACTCATTTTACTAGAAGACCGTGACTACTGGAGCAAAGTATCCATGTTAAAACTGATCATGGTTAACACTGCAGTGTATTTTCTAATTGCTCATGTTGCCACCTGATTCAAAGCTTTTGGATTTTCTTCTAAAGGCTAATTCAACATAATTCAGGCAAGTAGAGATAGCCATGAAATCCTCAAGGTAGCTGAGTACTTCATTCTAAACGTACTGAATAGATATATCTATAACTTGACAGACTAGAAGCTCTATTGCTGTTGTCTTAGTAATTTGCCATCAAAGCTTTAACATTAAATATAAAAATAATTAACTTTAAATATGGATTTCATTAGAAAAGTGTAAAATAAAATTTTACTTTACTCATCTAGGTTTTTTTTTTGAAAGATATTGACAAGCTACATTCGGAAGGAGCAATCAGCCTGTATGCCTTGGAGTTCTGATGCAGTTTTTGCTTTGGCTTCTTACACAGATTGGGACAATATACACATTTTAAATCTAGAATAATGTTTGGAATTTTGAATTATGACATATTCACTGCTCTTTGAGTCACATGCTTGGATAGTAGCCACGGCACTGTGCAGTGAACCACTTTAATAGGTGCTTTAAAGAGTCTAACACTTGTGTCTGCCTATTCTCAGTTAACAAACAAGAAAACTGAGGAATTCAGATTAAACATGAACTTATGCCTCTCCAGTAACTTTTCCAATAACTTTGCTATAACTAATCTGGCTGTTCCTACTGTCTCCTATTTCCATTATGTCTTCTCCTAGATAAAAACCAAACACACAAAACCTACAACCCAGCTATGATACATAAACAAAACTACGTTGACTAAACTTTTTCCATTTGTTTGCACGATGGATCACGTTGTCAAGCCTTTTAGTTGCAATTGTAATCTTAAAATGTCTGGAGGTAAGGAAGGTATCTTTATATTTGTACAGCTCCCAGCACATGAGGAATTAGAGACTGATTAAACCTTAATGTCATATAACTACTTTGTCATTGTCATCCACACTAAACACATTTGCTTGCAAGCAGGCATGTTGAATGAGCAGCAATGTTTAATAAATCCCTGCCTTTTCCTTCACTAGTAACAGGCATGTAAAGACAAAATGACACTGATATAAGTCTGGAATGGTCCTATTATTTTTAGTGGAGTTCATACAGACTGATATAGATGTTAACTGAGAACAAAGTAGTCCAGGATCCACAGGGAAAACAATGGAATAAATGGGGTTTATATATGCACAATTATTTTGCCCAGCCTGCAAGACAGACTCGAGGCAATTCTCTAGAATGTGAAGCCTGTTGATAATCCTGTATCACAGTTTACTTCAATTTCAGAACAGTTATTTACTGCCTTTCTGCAGATGCACATGTTAATTAAGTTGTTTTTGATGAATATATTATTTAGAAACCCACGGTACTAAAAAGGTCATGAACTGCAAAGTCTTAATTTCTTGCAATTTTGATTCTGAACTGTTTATTAGATTTGCCTACAAGGAGGAGTTGGCTGCTTGTGGGAGAAGTGTCACTTTCTGGTCATTTGAATCCAATTATGAAATACGTACATGCAGAACATTCCAAAATAGCATCGCTGTCGCTATGACTGCATGTCACTTTTGTCTCCATATCATTGGGTTTAGACGCATTATACAAAATGAATTGCATCAACCTTTTCTTCTTTTTCTATCCTTTTTTAAGACAGCCTAGGAATTTCCTGATAGAGTTGAGACAGAGCAATAAGTACAGATTTTCCTGAGTGTCCCACAGACACGTAAGTCATTTGGTTCATATGTGGGTGGTCTTTGACTTATTCAGCTAGCTCTGTTATAGACTCTCTAACACATCCAACCCAATTAGATAGATGCACAGTATGGTCTTTACAAAATATCATTCAGCCATGTATCCTGCAACAAGCAATTACAAGTCATCTTCAGGGCATTGATTTATCTCTTGTTGCCCTACCAATTTAATGACCTTATGATTTATACTGATTATGGAAGTCTCTCCTTGGCAAGCAAAGTAATTATCTATCAATCTTAAATTCTTTAAGGGAAGAAAATGTTTATTTTCTGTCTGCATAATAAGTTTTATGTCATTTTTAATGTCATGACTCCCACATGCACTAAAGATATATGTAGTAACTTCTAATGTCTCACAGAATGTCAATTGGAAAGGCAATTTGACAACAGGTTTAGCTTCTGTTGTCTGAATAGTTGGCATTATATAATGACGACAGTTAAGTCTTCTGCTTGGAAACAGATATATTATCCTAGGAGAAAACAATGGATAAATACTGCGGTCCAGTCACGAGGCCCTACAGAAATTTCCCAGTGACAAAAATAGTGGATTTTATGTGCATTTAAACATCAACTGTACAAATAAAGGTTGATGGATTATGCTCAGCACAAAGGTGTGAGCTACAAGACCTTTCACCGCCCCCTTGGCTACTGTATTCATCTAATTGTTTGACTTAGAGTAAGGATTCCAGCTTACTCACTGTGGGTTTATTTTGAAAGGAAATATGTTTTACTTGAGTGTAAATAGGAAAAATCTAGGTTGTGTTGCATTATTCGCCAGACTAAAATGTCCTAGTTTGCTTCTGGAAAGCGTATATTGTTCTGCTTTGTAAAAAAAGTTATTACAATTTTTTACTGTAGAACTCACAAATTGAAGGTTCTTAAAACTTGAAGACCAAGGAGAAGCTAACATCCAAGGAAACAGTTTTACAGATGTGCTAGTGAGTTCCCCAAAATTGGTTCCTTCTCAAGCCTGCTCCCTCAAACATTATTCACACATAGTAGAGCCAGCCACTGTTGATGCCACCTTACTGTTTATTTCCATCTTTTTCATTATCCAGCCTTTGCATATTGATTGACATGTATTCTCTATTAATATCCTTTACATTTTAAAGCCCACAGTGTCTTAAATAGCATAGCAGCTGTTTAAGATGATGAGGTCCCTTCCATAAGCTTTGAGTCTCATGGGAAGATTGCCGTTCACAAGAGTTAGTATGAATGGAAGTGATAGTTGAGGTTGGGTACAGAAATGAAGATAGGTTCCAATATATCCAACATACAGCATCAGTGATAGAGGCAATATACTAGAATTTCTCCTAATCATATATTACTTTTATACATATATATATTACTATTACTAATCACATATTACTAGAAATGACAGAAGAAAATTGTTTCACTATATATCAGGACATTTTAGTTTACAGCCAAGCCTCTGAAGAATTTCATTTTACCCATGAAAAATACCCATTAATTTGGCATGAATATTTTTTTCTTACAAGACGCCAGTTACCTCATTTCTGAGTCCATAATTCCCTACTATAACATCTCAAAGCCAAGATCCATCAGAGGTAAAAACTGCACAGAGAACAAGATTCTGTGAAAATTTAACAACCAGGAAACATCACCTTCTACAGCTCAGGAGACATTGCCAACTCAGTGCAAGAAGGACTAATTTAACCTTTTACATTTGACTTCTTGTGTTGTTTGAAGTGAAGAAATAAAGTCTAGACAACCCAATAAATAATCTATTTTTCCCTTGAAAATCTGCAATTACGTATTTTTCTTAAAGTTAATATCAGGAATGACACATCACATATAACTCTTAAATCATTAAAAGAAAAACATTCATGCTATCTTATTGCAACACTACCTTTCATTTGATTAGCCTGGTACAAAGATGACATGAGTGGGTCCTTCCACACTTTTTGTTATACAAAAACCCCTTCTTACAAAGAGCTTTAGGTTATTACATTTTTCTTCTTTTTCTAAGAAAAATTAAAACTTTTTAACTAGGAATGAGATCAAAACAAAATTTCTAATTTAAACTACTTCCTCCCATGCAATATCATTGAGGTAGAGCAGAAACCCAACCTTGAATGTTTTTTCTCACATGCTTAACACTACCCATTTCAAATACCTGAGCAACTCCAACACCAAGTAGAGCCGATCAATTACTATCTACGCTACTTAAGAGTAGCCTCTATTGTGGTAGATTGTCCAGATCCAGGCTACCTGGCCTTTGGATCTCACTATCTTCCCATCCCCATATGGCCCTCTGTTGCCTTCATATGTTATCATTATTGTACACTTTTAGAACTTCAAAGTCTGTAATAAAGCAATGCTTCTTGGCAGCCTACAAGAGAGGTTGATTTTACGGCACACAACTGAGGTGACAAGGACCTAAGCATGGCATGAGGGTGCATTTGAGGGCACTAAACATTCTGAGGTAGTTTTTTAAAAGACTGCGTAGGTAGAGGAAGCTAAATTTGAGGCACTGATTTGAATCATCCTGTTTTTTGGAAGCACTCCAATTCCATCACTGGAATGATCCAAAGTAAAACACGGAACTGTGTGGATGATCAGGGATCCAGTGATTGAGCCTGCTGCCTGGCCACTGTTAGCAGTTTATACATGCCCTGTGTAACAGAATCTAAAATACAAATAACACATACTTAAGCATTTTTTACTTCCTATTTATATCTTTAGCATACACTGTGAAACAATTTCTAGCTTCAACTGAATGTTGCAATATTAAGAAAAGCAGCTTTCAGTCAGGCCCAAAGAAAGTATAGAAACAGATACTACAAGACAAAAAAATAAATGGGGACTGAAATACAAAAATAGCGGCACTGCAAATCAGTTCCAATTCTATGGAATTAAATGTCACCAAACAAACTGTGTGCAAATTTTGAGCAGATCAGTCTGTTGTTCATGTAAAATTTATAGATTTTAGTCATTTCATTTAGCATTGAGGAACATGTACAGAAAAATCCAGAGGATGCCGACAGATTGCAAGCTACTGCATTAATGGGGAACCTTACTGGGGTTTTTCCAATGGAGACCAATGACTTTATTTCAATCTTAATTCTCACTGGAAAACTTCCAAGGCTGCTTAACAAACTTGCATTTTAACACAATTGAATGCCAGAGGCCGCATGCAGGAGCTACAGTTGTGCACCTTATTCCCAGAATGCATGCAGATGTTTTTCATGACTGGAGGCTGTATATAAACGTACCTGGGGTTAATATTACTCCCAGAGGGATACTTTGCTAAGATAGTCTAATTTAATGCTGGCCTCATAATATGAAGAGAACTGATTACAAGCATTGACGCTGTATCTTGTGAGATTGTGAAGATTAATGCATTTAGTTTTGATGGTCACTTTTCAAAGGAATTACAAATTAAAAAGAAACCACAAGAATGAACGTCCAGTTTAAAAACATGGCCTTACATCACAGATCAAAGATACAACACCAAGAAAGCAGACTTCATCCTAGTTCATAAGTACTCCTACACTTAAGACTGCTAATGTGGCAGACAAGATACTGATAAATGAACTCAAAAATCTTACTATGACAACTTAGTTTTTGTCTCACTCCTCTTCTTCTGCTTCAGGTTATTTCCCTGCAGCAGAGCCTGTAGAACACAGTATCTGCTATCGCCTCTGCTGTTTCAATTCATGATTCAGAATCTTAAGGAAGATGGGGATGCACGTTCCATTAACTGGCTGTAGTTGAGAGGAAAGCCCTCAAAAAGAAAAAAAAAGTATCAGGATGAATACCTGGCACTGGTAATGACGTGAAGACCTGAGGCAACACTTGTCACGCTTATTCCAGTATGATCCTTAACGTGTGTCATGGAAGCAGCAAGTATACTGTAGAAAGAGCATTTCAAGAGCAAAATCTATTGCAGGTCTCTGAAAATAACTGCTAGGTGGACTGAAAGTAGCTGGGACAGTCTTCTTAGAAAACAAAAAAGAACGTTGTGAAAAGAATTAATTCTGAAATTAATTTATTTCTGTAGATTCCAATTGGATTTTATCCCTTATAAACTGAATTCAGGCACTTTTTATAACAAACCAGAAGATGATTACTATTATGCTTGGAATGTACTAAAAAATGTTTCAAACACTTATTTGTGTTTCAGATCAGAGTATCTGTGGAATATGTTGTATCTGCAAATATTATTTGCCACAGTAAAAAGCAGTTATTTTCCAACTATTGTAATACATCTTTAACAATCAGTACATTGTAGCAGGGGACTTAATGAAATGTCTTTTAAGTGTGTGGTTAGTTAGTGCATTATCGGAGTTTGGGGGGTTGGGTTGTATCTCTAATTGTGAATTTCCATATCCTACAGATGTATAACATTTCACAGACACAGCTAATCTGGTATGTACCGTGCATGTGATCTGTAAAATTTATAATGTTAGTGTAATGATATTTTTCGTTAATTATTAAAATGCATTCTAAATCTGAATTCCATCTTTAATATGTACCATTTCATTCTTGAAACAAATCCTTACAATGCAATTTAAAGCATCCTGCAATAGTGATTTCTGTCCACAATTCTGCACTGGTAATCATCCTTCACAAATTATTTCCTACACCATAGATAAATTCCACTGAACACTACTGAGTTCTTCATCTTAGGTAAGTTTCTCCAACAGAAAGTATTTGCAAGACTATCCAGCCTGCTTACCTTTTACCCTTCCCACTCACCCTTGCTTCCTAGTTGTCTCATTTTAGGTATTTCTAGGCACACTTTACTTGGTATCTAGAAGCATGTACATGCAAACACAATTTTTCAGGACACTGAATTTTGCTATAAAACAAGTTTTTGCCCTGTAGGATTTTTTTTTCCTTTTTCTGTGATTCACTCCAACAGCCTGTATGGCACATGGACTTGCGCAGATTCCCTCACCCTTTATCACAGCAGTGCATCATATCCCAAGCATAAAACCTAAAAATGGGTTGTTTTTGTAGATGCACCGAAGAGAGAAATGAAAACACAACAGAATTTAAAAACATGCTTGAGATCTGCACAGTGATTCACCAGTTATTTTTATATTGGAAACAGAATTGATCTGAAAGTTAAGTATGCCTCATAGATCATAGGTATATGTTCTCCACAGACACTCACGAGGACAGGAGAAAAAGGAGAAAAAGATACATCTTCATCTGCTATTTTCCCCATTTTTCATCTCTGCATTTTGTAGCATACAATCAAGAATACAGGAGGCAAGAAAACTGTGAGAACAACTGTGATCTGGTTTTCATGTGTATCTTGGTTTTGGGATTGGATGTGTTGGGGTTTTTCTTTAATACTAAAACCATTCATACTATTAACTGCTTCAAACTATTTTATCATGAAAGAGGGTTTGGTTATGTTGAAAATGTCAGGGCCTTTGGGAAGAAAACATGGAAAACAGATGTTTGTTGTTTAAGGTTACAATGTAATTAAACCAATGGGACTAATATTACTTATATGTCATTACTTAAGAAGCAGCTGTTCCTCCCACCTCTGGCTTCACTGATTGGATCGTGTCTATTTTCCACCCCCATAACACCATCTCCTTGTCAGCATAAGTTTCCTCTTTCTAGTAAATTGGGAAGCAATGTTAGCATAAATTTAAAGGAACTGTCCTCAAGACTTTAATGAGCTCTGTTTGCTAAAGGCATTGCTATTCTCTACACTGGTAAGCAGTATTAGGAGTTTGGCTGCATTCCACTAGTTTTGACTGATCAGAAATTTAGTCCATCTTACAATTAAAATAAAAAATTGTGCATAACAGGTTCATATTGTTTTACAAGAATTCATGTTAGTTCCTTGAAAAAGGGAAATATAGCACTGGTAGGAGCCAAGCTAAGTTACTGGTTAACAAGTCTAGAAGACTGATGAGGACGAAATGCAAAGTAATGCCGTATCTCAAAAACTGCAGAAAACAGAGCATTTGTATACGTGCTGGCAGCCGCGTATTAATGTTTACACTTCTAGAAGAAGGCCAGCTTGAGGAACATAGAGACCACCCAACTGTACCCAATTCATCACTTGCTAAATACAGTTTTATAACTTCCATAATCACTGACACCTGATAAATGTAAATCCTGCACTGTAAAATATTTGTATTATCTTCATAAACTTTTTCTCCCAATGAATCCAAGGACTTGTTTATACAGGGGAATTAATGTGGAGTAAGTTACAGTAGAATGGTTATTAATATTTCACTGTGAGACTGATACTATGATACAAAAGGCAACATCTTACTTTAGCTAGGGAGTTGCTGGCTCATAACAAATTCTGTTCTTAGCCTTCCGTGAATCAGTTTGCCTTTGCAGAGCAGTCCACAACCTTTCCTACAGTTACAAATACAAAATAGGTGATATCAGTTCAGCAGCTGATGATTTTGTGTGGCCATGAAGTTTTTTATCTGTGTTAACTCCCAGTATAGAGACAGTTTAACCTCTATACATGCCTCTAGAGAGGCTTATTAGTTATGATCTAGACGTCTTTTTATTACCTTAAAACTGTCATATAATGAGATTAATCCTTTTGCTTGAGTTTAAAAACAGGTTGGGTACACGTTGTGAATCTTTGTGAATCCTTCATTGGTTTGTAAACCATTACTGTTCACCATCTGAGAAATCATCTGTCAAAGACACTCAACATTTTCTGTTTCTCTGCATGAGGAATATTTTTAGGATTGCATGTTTATGTTAATATCTTAATATTTTATATATTTATTTAACTTTTATTTAATATTAATATTTTATGTTAATATCTCAACAGCCCCATATTTCTGCCTATTTCTTGTGCCTTGGTGCCATTATTGACTCGTATTTGGAGGCAGCACTGCAAACAAGTAGCTAAATAGCATGTGATGCAAAAGTTGTCCTGTGATGAATTTTCCTATAGTTAAATTATTACATGCAATTAGTGAGTTAATCAATACCTCACTAATCCAACCATGGGATTTAGAAATCTTAGGTTAAAAATTGAGTGCGTGTAATGATTTTCTACAAAGACAATAATAAAAGGCATGAAAACAAACTGTTTTAATTCTCTGCTGGTTTAATAGCATGAAAACTTCCAATTGAAAACAGTTTGTTATTTTATTTTAGTATTCATGTAGTCACTTTTCAGCAATGAAATAATTTAGTGTTATTGCAACTAACTGACACTACTAAACATATTCCAAACCAAATGAAAACCTTCTCTGTTATGGTGACAGGATTTTGTAAATGACTAAGGAGAGCTTCATGCACATTTGTATAATGCTTTTGAAGGAGATTCCAAATAATATACATTTTCCTCAAGAGTTAAACAAAATCTGGGTATGTAGATGTCAGATTACAATCCTTTACAAACAAACAGCATTGGCTCTTTAAAACAAATATATATATACTGATATTCATCATGGCTTGACTTTGTGAACGAAGATTTGGGAAGAGCTTTACCCACACTTACTACAAGCGCACTGATGACTAAAAAGGCCAATGTGGGAAAGGCAAATCCCGTTTCAGAAAGCACAGTGAAAGGTCTCCTTGGGTGGTATAGGTGGGGCGCGATTCTTTCTGCATTGTCTTATACTGATATATACAAATATATATATATATGATATACACAAATGCTTTGTGTATTTCCTGAAGGAAATTTCACTCTGGTTATTTGCTTCAGAAAATGGATTTTAAATATTTGATAAAATTTTTACAAAAGTACATAGCTAATAACACTCTGGACTGTAATATTCTTTTGGATCCTTTCTGTGGACTTGTAAAGCAGATAATATGTCTGTATACTAGCTTGCTATCACATCAGCCTATCAGACTACAAAGACGTGGCAAGTTAGAGCCCCTTCTTGTCTTGGTCATACAATTGGCCTATTGAACATGAATTTCACTTTCCAGTGACAGTTTTAAACATTCTTATTATTCATATCCTTTTAAGTGTATGAGCAAGATCTCTCAATTGTTCATCTGTTTGATGAATTTGGAGTATGCAAGTAAAAATATTTAACAGAGGTGCCATTCTTTGTGTAAAACGAAGAGGGTATCATGATTATTAAATAGAGTTATGATACCTTGGCTGGAAATTAGGGAGATGTTTATAATCAGGGTTTCTGGAACAGTTTTCAGTATAAGACAAGTCCTAGGGCCAGAAAATGCCTGAGGCTGATGATACTTGGGCAGGATATCACAGCTGCCGGCTGCACTTGGGGACTGGACACAGGAATCATACAGGAATTCCTTCATTTGCTGCTATGGAGACAAACTTGAAACTAAGACTGCTTCATCACTTAAAAAGAGACCCAAGGGCAATTCAGAGCTATTTAACTAATCAAGTATAAAGTCTACTTACAATTCTTACAGGCGTGACTTCTGTATTTTGAAGTATATAACGATAATACATAACAATCATATAAGAAGTTAGAAGGTGGACTACAAAGTACAGCCAAAATTTTCCTGATCACGGCATATAGAAGGGTGTAAGGAGCATAGTCATAGAATCAGAAATATTTAGGTTGGAAAAGACTTTTAAGATCACTGAGTCTGTTAACCCAACACTGCTGCTCTAGAAAGTTTTTTAAGTACTGTTGGTTGTAGAAAGATCAGAGGAGGAAGCAAATGGTCATGTTTGTCTTTCTGACCTTCATTAGTGCTGAGAAAGTTGCAGAGCATCAATGACTTTAAGGATGTGTTTGAGTTACATATACAAAATACAAGCTAATTCTTTATAAAGGGGAAGCTACTATATCAGAAAATGTTTCTCTGTGTTGAATATGGGGTAATGGAGTTGCAGGCAAGGTCACAACCTGGTACTCAGAATACACATTTCCAGAAGAAACTGCAGATAGTTCATATGTAAATGCTTCGAATTTGCAAGTATATTCTGTTCTTTCAACTCATTAGCTCATACTTTATGCTCTGTCAAACTGCCAGTTATTACAACTATTACAGTAAAAAAATATATAATCTTGAGCAAATTGTAGAGAACAGCGACATAACAATAGGTTAATGCCAAATATTTCAGTATCAACTGAGGGATGTACGCAGCTTGGGTTGCAGGAGGTAATGTGTCAGGAGATTTAGAGTTATTCATTTTGGCACTACTTTTTGGGGCTTCATTTAATTTTTAGTTTGTATTGATTTTAATACCATGACCCAGAATATTTTCAGTGGAGATTTTGCACAGTGTGAAATGCACTCTGGAGTTCTGTTTAGGGAACCACAATTTTTGCTAGAGGCACTTCACACGGGATTTGCAAAGATGCTAAGGGCCCTTGATTTCCCATGGTTTCAATGAAAACATGAGGTTTCTATATTTCTTTTGTACCTTATTCAGATCAACAAGAAGCTGAGTATCTACCCTCATATCTCATTACACTGAAGATATATCACACATTTTGATACCAGACTCCAAGAAAACCACTCAGCCACAGAACTGTAGGCCTATCTCATGCTCTCAAACTGCAAAACACTGATCTCAGTTTTAATTTAGCCTCAAAATTCTGGATTTTGATTTCATTAAAATTGAAAAACACATAATGGCAGCTTTGCAACCTTACACAAATGCACGCATATTTGGTTCACAAGAAACAGTCCTTTGGAATATGGGATGCTATAGTGCTTGACTGTTGACAAGAACTTGCTCTACAGGTACTTTGTAAGCATTTATATCAATCTGTTTATGTTCGTGCACGTAGAGAGGCTTACAGTCTCATCAAAACACAATCAAACCACCTCAGCTGCAAAATTCCACTCCAGTTGACAAAGCTACATGTATTTATACTTGCCACAGATCCAGCCTAAATTTTTGCTAGTAAGGCCTGCCTGATGCAATGCCCATTTAAGATGACCAGAAGAAAAT
This sequence comes from Neopsephotus bourkii, assembly GCF_033783945.1. Taxonomy (NCBI): domain Eukaryota; kingdom Metazoa; phylum Chordata; class Aves; order Psittaciformes; family Psittacidae; genus Neopsephotus; species Neopsephotus bourkii. The sequence continues at coordinate 1,148,093 of NW_026901356.1, read as the reverse complement.
ACCTGGAATGCATGATACAAATACAAAATACAAACTCTATAGAGGGATGAAAAGGGTATTTTTTGTTCCAGTCATCAGAAAAACACTAGATGAGACATATTCCCAGTTGTGTGAAAAGGTTTGGAGAAGTTTCTCTTTACCCACACCGCTGAATCACCCCTATGTCAGGCTCCATCTGTACAACTCTTACTCATGTAAATAATAGAGGCCTTCATGTTTTCTTCAGTGATTTTTAAACCTTTGTATTCCTCTTGAAAGTAGAAGTGGAATAGGTAATCTCAGGAACTGCATTTTGCCTTGTTTCTACCAAAGTGTGTTTTTTATTTGTGGAAAGAGGTAGACAGAGGAGGGAAATTGTTTTTAAATGAAAGAAAATGTAAGGTTATAACGAGTTGACATGAATTTTAGACAACTTTATCAGTGTTGAACATTTCCAGTGAAATCAATATAAGGAAAAAATTAAGTCATATTTCCCATGAGAATACCAGATATCCAAAAGATGTGTCAAATTCACAATAATTAAACTGCCATAAATCAGACCATACTTTAAAAGTCTTATATTTTAAACTGTTTCTAAGTTAATAAGGCTATTGGAATAATTGATCTGGTTTTAATAAGAATTTCTCATATCTGAAGCAACATACCTGAGTGCTTGTTTGTACAGGGAGATACAAATCACAGCAGGCACTAACTGATGTCATATAATCAAGCAGGGAAGAAACAGTTACTGAAACATGAAGTGAAATATTTGTCTTGTATTTGTTTCATGTTCCTGGAATCAAAAATCCCAAACATTGTATAGCACCAGACTATGGCATATGAATTTACAAAGTAAGGGAAAGGCAGTAACAAAGCAGTATTTTGAGGTCCTTAAGTCAGTTCAAGGGAATGATAGACAGATAGTGCCACGGAGTGCTAAGTGGGCTCCTCAAGTCTAGCAAAGCAGTACCAATACAATTTCCCAGAGCACCTGGATTATCCTCACAGTTCATACAATCCACATATATCTCACCAGATAGATACTAGAATGGCTTTGCACAACAAAAAGGATAAAACTTTTGTTCAACATGCCATCATGTAAATGTTCCCAATTTAAGTTTGCCAGTTTTCAGTGATAACAAATGGACATACTTATTACCAGTACTGAGGCATCTTTCTTATGACCTGAAAGTTGATGATGATTTCTCCAAACACCAGGCAGTTATGCGTCAAAGCAGTCCTGTGAGATACTATCCCGGATACCACGATAATGTCTCTAGACAAGGAAAGACCATAATACAGTCTTAAATGTAAGTTCTACGGGAGAGCTAAGGATAATAAATCTGAATAGGAACTTATTTTTTTTTGGCGATTGGCTATTTAAAGAAACATCTATGTTATATATGGTAAATTAAATTAGGTTCTTTGCTTGGCATATGGATTTAGGCTTCCACCTCATTTAAATTCAGATCAATTTTTAAATTCCTGTTTATTTTAAAACTACTCAAAGAGGTGTTTCTAGAATATTTATCACACAAAGCCTATTAATCTCCTTACAGTCTCTCCAGTTCATAATCAAGGAGTTAATAGCTAAACCCTACAATTATTTGAGTTTCATTACATAGGAAAAGATGAAAGATGGAAAACAGGTTACTGGAAAACCAAAGGGAAAAGTAGATCAGACTATGCTAAATTAAAAGTAAAGGACATAAAAGAGAAAATGTCAAACTGAAATAAAAAAGATTGATGATGATTAGGAAAGCTGTCATGTATCTTAAAAGACATGTAACTGAAAAGAAAATGATAAAGAACTAGAGGAAAATGTCTGAGATTAAATAATAGAGATTAATGTAAAGATAGATAAACCAGAAGGTAAAGAATTAACTAGTTATTTTAAGTATAAGAGAACGGGTGTGGAAATTACTGAGGGTGTGAAGAGACTGCACTGATATGATAACAAATCTGGGGAAAGCAATTCTGAAAATATTAAAACAAGTTATTTTGTGACTATGAAAAAAGAGGGGGAAAAAAAAGCTTGTCCTGATTTCAAAGTGTAGACAGTGAGCTGTTGCCTGCTAGCATGTACAACTGGCAATCCCACAGGGAGGATGTAGACAATTTATGGGGGGAGAAAGGAAATCTGTACCAATAAAGTCACTGATTCTAGGGTGTCCCCTCCCCTCTCTCCCACTTAGCAGCAAACAGGTAAGTGGAAAATGTACTTATGTGACAGTTCTTAGCTTTGGAGCTCTGCAGCCCAGGCAATCACTGCTACTTAACACTATACTATGCTGAGCATTTTTTAAAGAACAATTTAATAAGCAGCATATCCAAAAGAAGAAATAGGGTGTCTCATAATTCTCCAGCTCCCAGTGAGGCAAGAGCAAGGGACCAAATCCAGATTCCACATGTGGAATTTTCTATGGCAGGAAGTCTATCTCTGTCTAGTGCATAAATAGAGCTGTAGCTTTCCTCTAATCGAATGTGATCCTTTTTTCTGTTTGTCTCAAATTATTTTGTCATCCTTTGCCAATGCAAGTTTCATCTTATTTGTGGAATTTTCATTAGTGGATGGAGGAAGGGTCAAACAGCAGTTTCATGCTATTTTATAAATTGGGAAAATCTCAGATTATTCCCAAATATTCTGCAGATTTTTGTATGATTTTGAAAGAGTAGCAGTGTAGTTCCCCAACTTTTAGGCAGAAGCAATAGCTCTGTTACTTCACAGGCCTGCAGATGAAGACTTATTACAATGATATGATGATGAGAAGCTAATGTGCGCTCCAGATAGGTGCTAACCCAAATGTTTGTGAGCATGAATTTATAACCTTCAGGCGGTGCCACTCGTGGAAGTCTTGGAGAACTGACAGATTAGATTATTTCATTTGAGAGCTATTCCAGGCAAGTGTTATCAATATGAAACAAATTATCTGGTAATGGGGCTACTTTTAAATCTTCTCTTTATATGTTTTACATGTTGGGGTTTTGTTGCGATTATTCTAGCTACCAAATACATGACCTGTAGAAACTGCAGATGTGCAATGGCCATTGACAACAGAGAAACAAAGTTTTCCAGGTAAATAAACATGATCAAAAGTGAACAAAATTTGATAGAGAGAAGGAAACCTGAGGAGGTGTCTCACTTCAGAATGCAACCGAATTAATAGGAATAAAGTTATTAAGTGTATGTCTAAAAGTGTGTAGTGCTGAAGACGATCAATGACTACAAAACATTGGTTTTCAGTTTTAATCTCCTCAAGAAGAAACACAACTTTATAAAAAATATTGTATTAATCATAAACTATCTGACAAAATATACCTTTGCATTTCATACATCACTCTTCACCCTTACCAATGTTTCCTGCCCTTGTGACAGAATTTATTGTCACTTGAGCTGTGGCAATCCAAAGAACTTACAGAAATATGTTGTAGATTCGGTCAATTACATTTTTCAGGGTAAATGACAAACCAGAGAACCCTGGAAGATACTTTCTGGCCAAGGTAACTCCAGGTGCAGGAGTGTTGGCACAACCAAAACAGTGGCACAGGGTCAGGAGCAAGTGCTTAGGAACAGAAACCTCTAATAATTGCTGCCTGGCTTAAAAACATAAAGAATCCTGGCTGAGTGTGCTGGTAGGAAGGAAGGCTGTATTAAACAGAGATGTTGAAAAAGCACTATGATACTCATACTCTAATACAAACTGTAAGTGTGCCTAAAAAGCCAGCAGAACTCACTCAACTGAAATAAAGAAAAGAATCTCTGGCATGTCACAGAAGTACGGGCGAAAATAAAGAAAAAAGGTCTTCTTTTACAGTGTCATCAGTGACTATCTAAGTATGACCCTTAAAGTCCCTTTCTTATGCATAGAAGTGAATAAACAAAAGAAACTTCAATTCTTAGAATTTGCCTTGAACATCAGCCAGAGAGCAGAGAGACTTTTTTCCCCTCTCCTCTTTTAAGTGTATCAAAGGCCATCTGCAAAGTTTGATTTATAGAAAAAAAACCACAACACTATGGAGAGAAAAAAATCTCTAGATATATACACATGGTAGATACAGCCACATGTGAACTGAAGTTACACTGATAAAATGAACCCAGCTCTTCAGAAAGGATGATTTGTTATTCACTGTCTGGTTTGATTAGCCCACTCCTTCACAGTCTTTTAAAATATAAATGTGTAATAAAGAGTTTGTGACTTACACATTAGGAAAAGGAGGAATTCTTTGAGCTTTACCAACATGGGAAGGTGTGAAAGGTTTCTTAACTGTCTCTAGAGTTTTAAAGAACCTTTGTCCGGTTAAAGCACCCTGGCTTCTCATCCCTGCCATTTTACTGGGGGGGGGGGGTGTGTGGTGTTGGAGTAGACCGTGTGGCTGACTTGCTGACAGGGTTTAAACCACGACACCCATCTTGTGTTCTGGTGTGTTTACTCAGCTACACTGCGAACCAAAGAGGGAACTGATTGCACTGACAGACAACCCAGCAGAGAAAATAACGGTTTTGAGTTGCATGAGCCTCACAGCTGCACAACTACCTGCCCCAGCACACTGAAAGGAAAGAGAGGGAATTAGCAGCTGGAGGTGCAGACTGATTAAACCAGCACTGCTGCTGAAAACTGTCAGTTATATACAGCCTATGTCCATTCACTTTAGTGATACAGCTTGCTTTGGTTTAATTTTTTTAGATCAGATAGCTTGCTTCCAATCTACACCTTTCAACACTGCTCAGGCTACAGAGTGATGACCCTTGCAAGTGTTACAGTATTCACCATAGGGTTATATAGGCCTTTAATTAAGTTAATAGTTTGGAAGTTAATGTTTAACAGGCAAACTATTAAAATGCCTGTCTGGTTTCAACACAACCAGGGTTTTTTGCGGAGGTGAGTTGGTTTGGATTTTCCCCTGTGCAGCTGCTCAATAAACTGAGAAACTAACAGGATTCTGCAGTCTCACGAGACCTGCATATTCTCTTGATGCCATGTGGAACTGAGAGCAAAGCTGAGAATGCCTCTGCATGTAGGAAGTTGAAGATTCTTCTATGGACCAGCGAAATAGATATAATAAATGGAATTAAAAAAAACCCCAAGAACACGAGCGTCCTGGTTTGACTAGCAGTAACTAGCAGCTTACGTTTTCAGGGACATGGGGTGGAACTGTTAGAGCTGTTTTCCCTGTTGACACTGGGACTTCTGATACATGCATGAGACCTCATGGACTTTACAATACGAAATGCTCTGACCCAGACTTGTTACATCTTTTAATCTTTTCCATTTGAAGCTCAAAGGTAAGATGCTGTAACTCTTGCAGACTTTTTTGCACAAAATAGAATGTGTGGTGTGCATGCCTGAACAGAGAAGCATAGTTTTAATAATCAGGGTTAGCAAGTAATGATACCTGTTAAGTAATGGGACACATTCTTTCATTGAGACCTTATTTATGTTTAAGAAATATGCCTAAAAGGAAGCTTATACATGCAGCTGCTGTTAGTTTTATTGTCTTTATGTACATTTATAGAAAATAATAACGTGCTCATGTAACTTTATAACAAACATTTTTATAAAACCCACAAACATGGCAACTTTCTACTCTATGTACAGTTAAAATGAATATTGTCATTTTGTATTATATTAGTGATCTAATTAACATGTAAAAGGATTAGCTGCTATGGCACTGGATGCTATTGAAACCTTAGGTCATACAGATAATTAGAGTCTGAAGAGGACTCTACTGCATGATCCTTCAGAGCATGAATAAGAACAGCTGTGCTAGGCTTCTGCTTTAAACTGGCCCTTGGAGAAGCTTAGGTTTCTTGACTGTGCAGTGAGAAGTTGGGGAGGTTTAGCCTAAGCTATAATTAGCTGGTGTGTATTCCCCATAAGTACCAATGCAGAGACTTCTATCAACTTCAGTGGAACCTGAGTCAAACTGCCAGTCTGGCCTCTGCTATTACAGGATAATTTGTGAAGCTACCTCACGTTAAGAATTCTATTCTATTGCTTGCTTGGTGCAAAGAGAGATTCATAGCCTTGATTAATACTTCCAACTTAAAATTTAATTTTTAATATTAAATATGTAAATCTGCTACCCATGAATCTAAAATGCTAATTAAAAAAAAAAGCAGTCCACAGTAAAGCAGACACATAAAATGTGTTTGTATCTGGGTTTAGAAGGTGAAGTCTCTTTCTTTGAATGTGCACAGTATCTATGTATAAAAATATATCATTATTATTTCAAACCTGGGAAAATATGTAATTGGCCACAATGTAGTATCAAAAATACTACAATTATTCGAGTGAAAATATTTGAGTGATATTCTTTTTCAAACTAAAATAACTTTCTTGTTACACCTGAAACATCAGACAAGAAAATCAATGCCCAGAAGTAGATTAAAGAATAGCCTAAAGTGCTTCATATAAGGCAGTGCAACCATCTAAAATCTGGAAAGGAAATATGGGAAACCAGGTGAGGTGAGAAATCAACATTGAACAGAGACTGTCAAACAGAAAACATGGAGCCTATGTGTAGCAAAACACCTGAGCTGAATTCTAGGAGAAGCATTGTTCTTAGATACATAGTAAGGCTCAGGTAGGAAACAGCAAGTTCATCCCAGAAAGGACTGTTTTGAAGTCATGACTGCACCCATTCCTCTTAGCTTAGTACCATCTTTTCCCATATACCCTTCTTTCCTCTGTGCTTCGCCCTCTGTTGCTCTGATGCAACTGCTTACAAAGTCATGTAAACTCCATCAGGGAACTCATTCGGCCTAAAAATAAGCCTATAGAAAATAACTACACAGGGCAGGAATGAACTGTTGACAATGCAGCAAGAATAAACTGAACTGGCACTCTTACTAAGAGAAACAGATGAAAAAATGTGGCCTAAATGAGCAAATAATTGTTCAGTGTGCTATTCAAATAAAAGTGCTCAGTCCTCAAGGAAGAGTTCCTATACAAAGCAAACAGAAAAAGCCACACAGATTAGCTTCCTTGGAAGAGATCTCATTTATCAGGCTATGAACATATACTTAACACCTCTTGTTCTAAAAAAAGGAAATACTGGGTTTGTGCAAATACTATACGTTTCCTAGTTTTCTCAATGGGGAAACTAACACTAATATTTAACCACTGGCCTTCCAGGGCTGTAATAAGCTGGTGTGGTACAAAGCAGATATTTGAAATGGAGTACTTTCTCCTGAGCTAAATCTGAATGTTAATGGGAACAAAATAGGTTCATTTTAGTTGCTAAACCACACAACTATTAGTTCTTCCACCCTGAGAGAAAAATAACAGGTTGAAAACACAATGAAAATTATTCAACTGTTATTGATGGCTGATCCTTAGAACCAGCAGAAACTAGTCTCGTAACCTTGTATCAATGGAAGTCTGAAGAGTATGGGCAACAATCAATAAACAACATAGGTCCTCCAGACAGACACCAGAAAAGTTTATGCTTACCTCAAACAAACAGGCTTGTTATTCATGATGGCACATAAAGTTACCTGTCACTGAAAATTCCTTCCCTTTTCTCCCAGGATGCTCAAGTATTTTGCCTTTACACTAAACATTTGAGTATTTCTCTTGTTTTCTGCTTATCAAGAGAAGGGAGCGATAAAAAAAAAAAAAAAAAGAAGAAAAGAAATACAGTTTTATTTCTTTTTCCTTATCCATTTCTAAAGACTTACATTTCAAGTTATGTGGAAATAATAACATCGGTAGAAATAAGAAAAGTATAAAAGAAATTTGGGTAACTAGGTTACAAAAATTGCATGGGAAAAAAAAAAGAGGAATTCAGTCAGTGATCCTTACCTATCCCTCTGGACAGTGAGGAGTGGTAAAGAATACATTTATTAGTTCAGCTTTCATTCTATCACAGATTTTCTTGTATTTTAAATGCATCTGTTATGCGTCCATGTGTTTTTAAGACAAATATTACATAAGAATTAGGAAAAAGGAGACTATTCTTAGGACAGTTTTAAAAGGTCTAATATATACTTCTTATTCTTCAGTTGGCACTGGGACACTTCATTTGTTCAGGAGAACGCCCTGCTTTTCCCAACTGAAATCATGACAATATAGGTATAACTAAATGCCAGAGAACTTACTCTTCTCTTAAGAGAGCATTTCATGGATGTTTCTGCAGTCTTGAAAATCATTCTGAAGGAAAGTGATGGTTGAGATGCCACAAGCTATACTGAACTGATCATGTATTAATATAAGGTGCTACCCAGATGGAACATTACTGGGTATCTTGCATTGCAATGGTGACTAAAATTCCCAACACTGAAGGGATTATCCTTTTTCCACTATCATTTCTTTGTTTCTAAGTGTTAGCACATGCTTATTTGAGTTTACAGCAAATACTTCTTATAACTGCTGTGTGCAATCTGAGATTATGTGAGTTTATTTCCATATACCTGAGCGATCTGTAAAGAAAAAGACTTTTAAACCTACCTAATCCATGTAGGATTTAGGCACACAACCAGCGTAGGACTCAGGTAGAATAGGAAATAAACAAACAAAACAAAAATATTCAGTTAACAGCATCTTCCTATCTTGGAAGGCTGAGCATGAAACTAGGAACCTTATGATTTATAGTTTTTAGGGTTTTGTCATCCTTTCCACAAAGGATAAGACAACCAAGTTATACCTGCTCATGCTTAGCCTGAAACAACACTACTGCCAAAAAAGTGCTACACAGAACAGAGGTTTATGCAGCTGAGTTGTATACTAGGACAGAGACCAAGAACACATCATATGTCAAGTGCTCTGCAACTACATGCCACATATTTCTTTCCTCAGGGACACATGTTTAGTAAGTACAGCATAACAGTACCTAAGGATAGCTGGTCCTTTGTCACCACTGGTGTTGTGAAGGCAGAGAGCTGTCTTGCCAGCAAAGAAATTCTCAAACCAGAGGGATTCTTTAAGGTCAGAACTTGGTTTACCAGCTTATGCAGCTAAGCAGAAGGGCTGAACACAAAACTAAAAAGGTACAAAAAGGCCTTAGTTAAGCATGCTGTAACAAGCAGCAGCTTGGTATCATGCTCTGTATCACTGCTAGCTCACGGTCTATGGAAAAAGAAAGGCAACAGCAAACTGAAGCAGCGAGACCTCAGCTTAAAGTGGGTTGGAAGCTACTCTCCTCCACCAGACTTAGCTGAGAAGCTGCCCATTTTCACCATTCTGAAATGTTGGGACCTGAGGATGTCCTCCCACATTAGGCTTTGGCACCCCACCAGCTGCCCTTTGAAAGGGTTGTTGCCAAGTTAATTGAGTTGCTAAAGGATTAGAGTGAAAAGAATAACTATTTGCATTTTGGGAAGTGTATTAATTATCAAGGCAAATGAGAAAAAGATCTTTTTCACAGTAGTTACTGGACACTGGTTTGTGAGGGTGTGAAGATGACAAGCAGCTGTTGTACAATCATACAGTTTTTTAGTTATGCAAAACCAATACGATGCCTGCCTGTGACCACAGAAGATAGGTATCTTTGTGCGGTATTTGGAGGGCTTCGGATAGGACTAGAAAAGGATGACCAAAGGAAATTGCAGCTACTACAATTCACAGGAGTAACTATAATCCCCCATACATCAGCCCGTGCCCTGGACAAGCAGGATGAGAATCTCACCTCACTCCTACTCCTAGGAAGTAGCTCGCCTGCCGGCAGGCTCCTTCCACACAGCACAGCTATTCCCTTGTACCATAAGACAGACATTCTGCTTTATTTCACTCTGGTGATGCCTGAAGTTAGTAGCAGTTTGTTTCCCCCCCTGACCTTATCTTGCCCCCAACAAACTTTCAGGAGTATGTGTAGATATTTTACGTATGGATTTAATAAGCAGATTTCCATCAAATACAAACTACCCAACAGAGGAACAGCTTGTATAAAGCTATGCACAAACCTACCGTCATCACAGACCACTCGGGCTTTGCTCTCATGGTTACCATGATATCATCACAATCCCTCAGAGTGCATGCTGCCTTCCCTCTCTCCACCAATGTCAATTATTAATGCCTGTTCATCATAACAACACATCAGTTAGGAATGTTTTCCGTTTCTCCCTGTGTATCTTAAAAAATCCCACTCACTTCCTTTCACTTCACAAAAGTGCGTGTAGGAAAAAAAGTGTTTGCAGATATCTGAAAGGAAATATTTGCCTCTCCTGGGTTAACTGGCCTGCTAATTACCCACAGCAAGTGCAGTGGGCATTGAGCACTGGAGAAGAGATAAGTGAGGTAGGTGGAAAATGTTTATCGAGGATAGAAAATGAACTGTTCCTGGTGCCAAAACAAACAGGTGCAGATTTTATTGATGCAACAAACATGGAAACAAACCCAAACAAATACACAGTTGATGGGGTGTATTTCTGTACAACAAACAGTACCTGCAAACTAAAACAAAAGATGCTCTGTTTCCTGATGGAGACACTTGAAAAGTTCAGACTTCTCCTCTACCTCTGAATTCCAACATGAAATATTGCACCTGGGGGACTTTAAGAAAGTTCTCCCACAGCAGATGCTCAGTAGACCCGAAGGAAGTTATTTGATATATTAAGATCACCATTCTTCTTGGTGGTCTGTCCTCTGATAGCAGCTTGAGATGTGTGCCAGTAAGCCAATGGAAAAGCTACCTTAGCAGCATCTTCCCACTCCCTCAGTCATTAGAGTGCACCGGATTGCTGGGGGGTTAGTGGGCACCCCTGAGTCAGATACAGAATCACACGAGAACACAGTAGTAGATGCAACCTGGAAGCCATTTTCTTTTTCATGAAGTGAATCCCCCAGTAACCAATGTGGTTCATGTAGGAAAGCAATGTTATGGTATGCAAAGTAAAACTAAACCAGAAGATGCACACCAGCTTCTAGTTGTGTTCTGTTTACAGAAACAGCATATCGCTCATCTGGAGCAACACACCCCACCCCCAAAAGGGTACAGCATGAAGTCTGATTCCTCAGCACCAACTCTTACTCAACAAACTTATTCTATTAATAACTCCTACAGACTCCACTGAGAAACTCTAACCTGAACTTTTACTATCTATTTTGGACCAAATTAATTTAATCTCCTTTACACTGCATTATAAAAAATCTCTTAGACTAATAATGTAGCTTCCTGCTAAACTGTTTATTCCACATAGGTCAACTTAAAATACTTGTTTGTTAAGCTTATTGTAAGAACAAAATACAGCTAAGATTAATGAAAGCTATGAGAGTACTGTGGCAAAACATGCATACTACCAAAAAAAGGAGATGCAACAAACCACTTTTTAATGCTATGCAAAGACCTTAGCTGCTTTCTAAAAACAGAGTCTCATCAGAGCAGTTAGAGACTGGCTGTGAAGGTACCTATAAAAATCACATCCCATGTTCAAAGCTTATGCATGTTTTCAAAAGTCTTGTAAACTTACAGGAAGAAGTATTTCAGCAATTCTTCTGGCTCAAAGTCTGAGGTGGAGAAAGAGGGGCAGCTGTTCCACGCTTGAGTAATGAGATGTGACACTGGTGTCAGTTCTGGGGAGCTAGAGGCTAAATTATTTCACCGTACATTACTGTGCACTTGTGTTGCCTGGCCAAAGACAGACAAAGAGATTCTCCCAGATATCCATCCTCAGAGCTGAAGCTCTCATCCTGATGAGACCACTAATAAATGAATAATTAATGGAAACAGCTTAAGCAATATTACAGTACCATAAAATAGCTGGGTTGGAAAGGACCATAAGATCATCAAGTTCCAACCCCCTGCCATGGGAAGGGACATCTCACACTAAACCATGTCACCCAAGGCTCCATCCAACCTGGCCTTAAACACTGCCAGGCATGGAGCATTCACAGCTTCCTTTGGCACCCCATTCCAGTGCCTCACTACCCTCACAATAAAGAACTTCTTCCTTACACCTAACCTGAGCTTCCCCTGTTTGAACCCATTACCCCTTGTCCTATCACTATAGTCCCTATTCTACAGATATAGGTACATCTTCCCATATACCTATTACCATGATGATGATTACAGTGGATTTACTAGGCACTTCATTTCACTAGTCTGGGGTATGGAGAGGCCCAGGCTGAGGAAACCGGTCAACCTGCTTGTGCTACTGCAGAGGCTTGGGCACACACTCAGTAACAGAGCCGTGGTACTGCTTGGCTGTAGAGAATGTAAAGAGCTTTCATCTATGGATGGGGAGGTATATGCCAATTACTTTTGAATAGCAGAACCATTTTTAAAACAGTCCAAGCTCCCTTACTGCATCGCTTGACCACAAGAGCACATGGCTGCAGATGTAACATAAGGTAGCTGGTGCAGTGTAGTTTGACTCCCTAGCCTCCAGTGCACTAACTTCTGCAATTAATCCTTGAACTCATTAACCAACCTGAACAGTGAAGTACTCCCTGTTTCTGATCTTTCTGCTGTCCAGAAATGTAATCTTCCCAAACCTACAGAAGGGGAGGCAGAAAAGACAACAGGATAAAAACTAACACTTCATTAAAGATCCAGTTCTAGAAGGATTTCCTGCAGTATCGCAGCATCTGGCTATGGAACACCACAGCACAAGGCAGCTGCTGCCCAGGGTGTTCATGTGGGGTACTTACGGCCCTCCTCTTTTATCCCCCCAGTGCAGCTGCTTATAAAACTTATTTCTTTCTGACCATACTGTCTATAGTAAAGGAGAGGAATGCCTTCTACAGGAAAACTAATATACTCAGCATAGCAGGTAATCACTACTGTGTGACCGTCTTTTATTTGAAATATTGAACATTGTGTGTGACCAACTCTGAAACACTTGATAGTTTCAGCTCTCAATAAAGATGTTAATTTAGATTTTTGGCTTTTAAGAAGCTGTCTTAGAATCCTGAATGTCTTCACATACCCATAGTTGTTCTTTTTCACCTTTGCTGCTCCTTTATTGTTGACATTTCACTAGAAAAATCTGCAAAGTTCTCTGAGGTTATTTTTTAATTATTCTGAAGATGTGCTTACCTGAGAAATTGCAGATAACTGGTTTATTTAGTGACCTCAGTGGAAACTATTCTTAAGAACATTTATATGTGAGATTACTGCATTTCCCTTTAAGTCTTGCTTAAATCCAAGTCTTATCCACTGTACCCTATCATCCTTAGGCATTTTCTAAGTTCTTCAGCTAAAATTCTCAATTTTCTTCCTCCCTTCCTTTGCAACTGTTGCCTTTAAACTAAGTAATTTTCAAAAGTATTCCCAGATGCCTTTTCTTGTTACTCAGTAGTCCATTTTAGTGATTAGTACATGATATCTTTTAGTGTACTTATCTCTGTGGCCTCACTCTACGCAAACCATTTACCATAATTGTTCATTTCATATATTGCTTGAGCAACCACCTAAAAATGAAAATGAGAAATCCATATTTCAGAGCATGCCATCATCATATACCAGTAGACTTGCAAGTGTTAGCTTCTCAGCCACTAAGTAAAACAGAGAGAAAATATTGCATTAGAAAGAAAACCAAAATAAACTATATGCGGCATACTTGGTTCATACCAGCTAGCTCCCTATCAGTAGTGCTTAGAAAATGCTTACTTCTGATGCCTTTCTTTATGCAAAAGAGAAAACCTTCAGCTCTGTGAATATTCCTTCAGATTCCTGTCAGCATAATTAACACTACAGAAGGAATTCCTTTGTCGTCCTGTGCTAACTAGTGACTATGACGTTGGTAACCGTTCAAAGAACCAACAGCATACAGATCCTTATTCTAAAGAATTAGTAGACACATGAGCATGCAGAATAATAATCTGTAATTTCTTAGGAAACATTTTGCTAAAGTTACTCTACAAAGTTTGGGGAAATCTGAACTACTATTAAAACCAAATGGCATGACTCATTTGTTAAACTGTCAGGAAGAATCAGGTTGATCTTCCTTTTGTGAAGTAAACCAAAGCACTCTACCTGCATGATGAGTCAAAGTTCTTCCCTATACTTCAATTACCTGCCTGAAAGAGCTGTGATATTTAGCTCAAACTCTAGACGAAGGCACTGTAACTCTTTGCAACTTCTCCTTTGATAGCCCTGAAGAGCCTTTTCAGCTTAACTATTGCGTCTATAAAACCTTACCAGAGAACCAGGAATAACAGCCTACAAGTCAAATTCACAGGCTATGCACGCCATCTTGCTGCAGAAGCATATGAGGACATGGTTGAACACCTTAGCAGGAAGAACTGCTTGAAAGTCCTTTTCCAGGTATCAGAACACTCCCTCAGGAAACTCTGCATGAAATGGGAATGACTAGTCTTGGAAACTGCTGCCATCTAGGTAAAAGCAGGTCTGGAACAGATATTTCACCATACCTCATTTTATGGTCCATACAAAGACGCCCTCATGCCACATCCAGATGTCAGCAATATCTATCTCCCTGTAAGTTCTTCAGAACACTCTGGGGCTTCGCTCATGTACTAGTTTGGCCACACCACAGAAATGCAACTTACCTGCAAAGAAAATGCCCATCTTTACCACAGACACTTACGTATTAAAAAAATGCCACCTGCTTTTCACAAGATGCCCTAGGGAACAGTTTCTGTCTGGACTAAGAGAGACAAAGACAGAGGAGCAGTCTGAAGGGGGAGACAAACCTCTGTGAAGAGGCATTTTCTCTCTTGATGAGCAGGATATGTTCACATGATGTCAGGCACAGTTCTTCACTCATGGGAAACATGGTTGCCAAGATCATGGCCAAGGCAATCCTAGTTACTAAATGCAGTGCAGCTGGAGACTGTGACACTTTTATTCATGTTAACAGATGGACAGAAAACCCCAGTTTGTTCAGTGTGTGTAAAAGCCCTAAGTGTGCAAGTAGCCAGAGTGACTGACCTGATTATCATGCTGACACTAACAAATCAAAAAGTTATAGCATCCACTGAAGCCATCTATTGGCAGGCAGGGTGGATAAAACTAGAGATGCTATGAAGACAACTCAGAGCATGTAAATTATGTGAGGATTGTCCTAGTGGGTTACCATGATGGGAACAAGTTGTGAGAAAACTACTTGGGAGGAAAAGGAAATCTGTCCTCTGCTACGCCTGTTATGGAAATGAAGTTTTCAGTTATCTCATCTGACGTTTTCAAATCTAACTTCATAAGAAGTATGAATGCCTTTAGAGATAGCTTGCACCTTGTGCCACATATTGCTACACATCTCTCTCATATGAAGGGTTCTGAAGGCATTGTCACTTGTGACCACTATGTGGCTTCAGGCAAGCTAGAACTGTAAAAATACATCTATTCTATGGGTTTCACAGATTAGAGCTTACTACTGCTGCATTTACTACAACTTTGAAAGCATACTGCAGCATGAAGGGGGCCTACAAGGGTGCTGGAGAGGGACTCTTCATCAGGGACTATAGTGACAGGACAAGGGGTAATGGGTTCTAACTTAATCAGGGGAAGTTCAGGTTAGATAAAAGGAAGAAGTTCTTTACTGTGAGGGTAGTAAGGCACTGGAACAGATTGTACAAAGACGTGGCAAATGCTCCATCCCTGGCAGTGTTCAATGCCAGGTTGGATGGAGCTTTGGACGACATGGTCTAGGGTGAGATTTCCCTGCCCATAGCAGGGGTGTTGGACCTAGATGATATTAAGGTCTTTTCCAACCCAAACCATTCTATGATTCTATTAGAAAACCTTAATATTTTAATATGCAAGGAGGAGCTGACATAATTCATATATACACGCTTATTGGTTGTGACACATGATATTAGGAGACAGCAAAAGTTACTGAAAATTACCATTCAAAGCTGCAACCCTTAACATCTTCACTATACAAAAGACTAATATTTTATGACTGGTACTTTGAAACAATAACCACAATATATAGAAATTTGCAAATGATGGGTATAAATTAGAGATTGGGGGGAATCAACACAACTTCAACACAACTCTTAAAATACAGTTCATGTAACTGATTTCCATTCTTGATGAGTATTCCAGATTTGAATGGTAATAAAAACAACAAATCACAATAGCACAACTGGAGGCTTTTTGTTGGTGGCAGCAGTGATTTTGCTGCAAAATAGTTGCAAACTGAGTAGAGTCATAAACTGTCCTACTCTCATGAGATCTGGAGGGAAAGTGTAAGCTTCCCTAACAATGAGTCTAATTTACATGGATAAAATTTGCAGGCATACATTTCTAAGGACAAGAGTAGTGACCTCACTGTACTCTCCAAACCAGCAGGATCAAATTTTTCCAGCCCTGAATACTGCAGAGACACTTAATACAAATAATCTAATAGAAATCTAATAATCTAGTAATTGTATCATGACTGTTACATACGTATTTTTTTTTATTTACACTACAGTTATTTTTACTTCTCTACTTCATAGATACGGAAATAATCTTCACTCTTATATTTCTTAATTAAAGGAAGGATGATTTTTAAATACATCATTAGTTTTCAAGATGTATGCTTCAGTTCTCTTACAATCAATCCTTTGTCAAAGAATATTCCCAGCAGCAAAGATAAAAATGATGTAAAAATAAAACCACATCGCAAACTGATTCACTTTGTGTCTCTTTGTCTTAAGTTTTACAGTAGCTCTGTATTTGTCTTTTGAAGAGTTGGAGGGAAGCAGTGTATTAGATTTTTTATTTCCTTCAAATATATATATACATACTGGCTTTTTAACCACTATCTACAGCAGTAACAGCTTAGTTGCTGAGAAAGGTTGTGTTCATGTGTTGTATCACACAGATTGTAGACACGTCCTACCATGGTCTTTCCTAGAAAACTTGACTGACAGTTATTAAATATAACACACCCTGGTAAGACCTTTGGTCTATTCACGTTTGGTCTATTCACATTTTCTCTCACGAATTCATCTGATTTTATATTTTTTTCAACCCATTTTTTACTGGTTTAGTCAGAGAACCGTTCAGGATGCAATTTTCTATCACCTTTGCTGCAGTTTTATGTTTTTCTGGCCAGCTTCATATCTATATCTATATGTATTTTTTCTAAATTTCTAGATGTCCCCAAGTGGATTTCACTAGGATTACATTTTTGCATAGACAAACCCAACACTAATAGTCCTGTCTGCTCTCTGTAATGGTCTTTACAATGTTGCCAATTTCTACTAAAAGACAGTACATCATGTATATGCCTTGGGGGCAACACTACTCTTTAACACCTCGAATGCTTTCTACTGCATTAAGGTAAGGCTGGCTATATTTTCTGCAGCATGCTATTTATTTGACTCTAGTCATACTAGCTCTGCAATTGCTAGCCTAACTTCATTGTTTCATTCAATAAGGAGCTGACATTTTCCCTGGTTAGTGTCAATCTATACTATTGACTTTATTGTAGTTTTAATTAATCTGTGCATTGCAAACTGTGATCCCATGATATACAGGTAGATTTACAAACTAGCAAGGCTGAACAGATGGCCTTGACTGCCACTTTCATCTTCTGCAAGGGTGCTGGTGAAAGAACCTCTAATACAGAAAGTATAGGTGCATATTTAAATGTTGGGAAATTCCTGATCTGTATCTAAAAGTGAATGAAGATGGCTGTGTTACAAACACAAAAAAAGTCAAATCAGACTTACTATCAAAGGTGACTGGTCCTGTGTACGAGTTCAGTCTTATATTTGGAGAGACGAGCAAAACTAAATCTAGTCTAAGTTCAGAAAAGTGACTTCCAGAACTTTAGGATAATTAACTTTGAATGTAAGTTTTGTTTTCAAAGCCTTAAAGAATATGCCATAATAAAGCCAGAAGAACACAGTTTCCCCAGACTCTTCCCCTGCAAAATACCAGCCAGGCAGATTCACTAACGTGATAGCAGAATGAAGAGATCTGTGGGTGAAAAAATTACTTCTATAGGGAATTCAAGGCAAAATGTTGGCAACTACAAAAGAGATTCAAACCTAGAAGTTTTACAGTGTTCCCTGGCCACTATGCCAAGCCTTTCCACATAAAAGTCAAATCTGTTCCACATGATTTTTCCTACATACTGTATAATAGTTGAATACGACTGTGAACATGACCCTAGGGCTGGTGAGTAGGATGTTTGCAGAAAATAACGTAACCAGTTTTGAAAACAATATCCCCAATATACATATGAGAAGGACCTGAGATTGTTTGCTAACTTACAGTGCAGGACCGTCTATTTCCACTCTCCTCTGGTACAAAGCGACTGAGAAGTAAAGAGGCAATTACTGTGGCATAAAAGTAAGCTGAAGGAGGAGACTATGGAGAATACGGTACATTTTGGAGAATTCATACAGGCTTCACACTGGAACAGCTCATCTTTACAACCACAAAATGGGTATATCTTCCTGTTTAAAATATTGAGAGAAAAGCTTAATTTTCTTTGGAGCATTTTACAGTTTCTCTCAATTGTCTGCACTCCCCCAGTCCATGTCAGGTAAGAGCAGTGTGTGGGGGAAGAAGAGCATCCACTTGCTGGAAGCAAGGCAAAGTGAGAGCAAAAGCAAAAATACCAATTACAATGCAATTACTCCTCAGGCATGACTGTACTGGAGTGCTACCCACTCACCAACTGCCCATATCTGTGGGTTGTCTCTAGTTTTACTACAGCTAAGGAAATGTTGCATTACTTGTTGTTCAGATAGACTACATTAATTTAAGTACTGTACTACTTTTCCCTGTTATTTTAAAGGATGGGTTGCTTTTTAGGCTTTTTTTGTTTTCTTGGAACACAAAAAATTACAACTCTTTTGACTGACAAGCACAAGACAGTTTTTTCTTTACATTTGGTTTGTTATTTTTTAAATCTAAATAGCTGTATAGATAATCTCAATGTGGATAACCTGCTATCTTACAAAGCATGTTACATTAGGCCAAAATGAATCCAGAACTTCCCCCAGTGTCCAGTCATGTATATTAAGACTTTTGTATCCAAGAGGCAGACGTGAAAGAGAAGACAGGTCAAGTAGGTAGGAAAAAAAGGTGGCAACATCTATACATGTTAATAGGAAACAAAAACTGGCTCGAGTATAAAATGGTAGACGACACAAAGAAGAATAAAAAAGAGGAGGTATATAATTGTATGAAGAGAAGAGAAAATAAAATAGGTTGTAAAAGGTGCAAAAAAGAGTCACAATGGGTGAATTTGTTTCCCTCCTAAACAACATACTGAAAGCAGCCTTAACAGCTGACCAGAGTGAAGATCTGTCATAAGTAAAAGTTATCTTTAAAAGCAAAGCTGCATCATTTTTGGTTCCACTTAATTATTAAAAAAAATAAAATAAAATAGAAAAAAGAGCAAAAAAATGAGTACCACCAAAAAATCCCATTTCAGACTAAGCAAGTGGAAGAAGTTGTACTGGTATGTCAGCGTGTCTAGTTCATGCAGCAAAAAGGTTATATTTTGGTACTAGCACTGATCTTCTCAACTGCTTTTTCCATCATATGAGTCATCAGTGACATAGATCTGTATTTTAAAGGAGTTACAAAGACATATTCACAAAATGACCATCCCCGAATGACCATCTTGCCTACTGCTGAGGACATTCAGTCATGATTAACGTTCTGGCCTAGGAGAGTTGTTAGTCACATGTTTAAATGAAACTTAACTAATCTGAAATAATTTCTGTGAGATTATTCATATGCTTGAACTTCAGCAAATGCATCACCACAAAGAAGCCTAAACATGTAATCAGACACTTTGCTATTCTTATTTTGACTATTTTCTGAAATTCATCAGGTCCTTTGTTGATATTTCAAGTATTGCTCCTTCATGCTGTGAATTTAGGGAAAGAATTTAGACCTGCAGTTACACCAGCCCATATGCTAGGGGAAGGTGGCAAAGAAGGGTTGGCCAAAAGGCTAAATGCTTGAACAGTACCCTGGAGACCTGGATGTGTTTTGTCACAGTGTGACCTCAAGAAGGTAAATACTGCAGCCTTTACATTTTACATATCTTGTACTACATGGTAGCATAATGAAATTATACCTAATTAATAGCTAAATTACTTACCTTCCTATACAATACACAAACAAAAGGAACAATGCTAGCAAAAATTAATAAAATCTGAAATAACAGAATCCCAAACTGGTTTGGGTTGGAACGGACCTTAAAACTCATCCAGTTCCAACCCCCTGCCACAGGCAGGGACACCTTCCACTAGACCAGGCTGCTCCAAGCCCTTTCCAACCTGTCCTTGAACATCCTCATGGTGAAGCCACCCACTAGAAAATCTTGTTGTGCACAGTACACGTGAAAGGTACGTCTGAAGGGGGTGTGGACGAATATACGTTGCCCTTGAGCTGTGGTGTAACTGGCAATGATTCCTTCCCACTTCAGAGTCTACATCTACAAACCTCTCATGGAGGCAGGTACTCACAGGACACAGTAGGTAGTACTGTTCAGGACACACAACAGATCCCAAGCAGCATTACAATGTATGTCTAATTTTTCCAATAGCATTAATGGTTAGGAACTTCACCACCATTTGACACACACAAGTCCAGTTGCCTTCTGTGAGCTGTTGCATCAGGTCAAGAAGAGACTTTTGTTTTCAATGACTTTGCAATTACTCACGGAGATGTTATCTGTTCTGTGGTGAGATAAACAGCAGGTAGTTACTTACACATGTAATTGATGAGAGATATCCAGGCAATGACTAAGGCCAAGCTCTTGTTAACAGAGAAAAACACTGACAGAACAGAGCCTTCGGTATTATTCTATGTTATTTAATAAAAATAATTTTAAATCAATAGCCATTTTAAGATTTACTAACCGAAAAAAAAAAAAAAAAAGAGTTGGGAAGAAATGTATTTCCTGATTAACATTTTGCTTGCTGCCTGGGGGCTGATATTCTGAGTAAACCTGAAAGTCCTCTAGTTATTTTGTAAAAGGGTTAATTTATGAACAGCAAACTGTAATGAGCTAAAACAGCATCATCTTTCATAATTTATGCTATTTATGAGCTTAATACTATAGAATTATGCATATTGTAGCTGTTAACACACATACATGTGTACATACATACATGGAAAACTATGATTTCTGTTATTTACAGATAATCTTATAAATTAAAAGTATAAAAGCTGATTTGTTGTTTTTCTTATCACACAGGGCTTTAGGGTTTAAAATAATTTAATAAAGATTTCAGATGAAGCTGGAATAGTTGGTGACTCATAGGTCATCAGTGGGTGGCAGGTGAGAGAAGGGAAAGCCTAAAGGAGTTAAGGTTTTAATGAGACTCAGAACTAGTTTTCAATTCAGAACATTATTAGGTTTTTTTTTTTCCCCTGTTATTTTAATCAATACACAATGTTAAATATATTCTCTTTTTTTTCCACTTTTGTTTAGTCTAATTTGTTCTTTCCTTTTCTCCAGAGTTTTTTGAAGGTGGAATAAGATTCTATCAGAGTTACAAAACTAAAGCATTAGTAAATATAATGAAACTTTAGCCATAATGATATTCTTCAAAGAGAAGACTTAAAAAAAAAAAAAAAAAAAAAAAAAGAGCAAGAACAATTTCAGTTATCAATTTTGATTTTTCAAACATCACGAGATTTGAGTAAAGAAAATACCATGGAATTATTATAATTTTAGTGATGCATCTTATACACCATGTGTTTATTTAGAATTGAACTTGTAAAGAGGAACCAGACCTTGACAAGCTTCTTCCATTTCCCAAGTAAATCCAGTTGAATATATTAATATGCTTCAAGAAAGCTGTCTGCCCCAGACAGTTTTCATGACAGGGGTGGGATCCAAACTTTTGGATGCCATATTTTAACATAACAGACAGTTCTACCTAAATTTCACAATATGCATACCCTGTTGAATTGCTGAAGCTGCGAGTTTTCCATTTATTTGGTTTCAGCCCTAATCTTACAATAGGGAATCTCTCCCACCACTCTGATGGGAAGCAGCCCTGTCTACAGCAAGGGTTGCTTCAGAGAGGTTAATGAATGGATGAGTCAGTTAGACTGGCCAAATAACAAGACAGTGAAAGGAACATGCAGCATTATCCCTAATACCAAATAAAGTTTGTAGAGTTTTTGAATACATTAACTTTTTTCAATAGCTTCTGGCCCTCACTTTTCATAGGCTTATGTCCTTCCATAGACAAAAAAGCCTGGCTTCACATCTTTTCCCCTGAGAACCCGTATCACCACTGTATGCTGGCAGGGCACCCAATTAATTTACTTCTCATTTGAAAAACAGAAATAAGACGGTTCTAGTGCACTCCATTCTTCTTCCATTCTCTCTAGCTTCTCTGATCTATTCTGTTATTCTTTGACAATTACTCCAAGGAGCAAACACCACCACTCCTCTGCAGAAGAACTGTAGGACAAATAATGACACTCTGCCAAAATCAGAATGGTTTCACAGAATCATTATCACAGAAACCGAGAGATAGGGCAAAAGAAGTCTGAAGATTTGTTCACACAAATCTCTGCACCCCTTTCACTCTCACAACATGAAGCAAGTGCTGAGGCTGAAACTTCTTTGGCTCAACTCTCTGCCTGACAGTCTGGAAGAGTGTTCTCTCCCTTTTCAGTTGCTTAAGACTGTGACCTACCTGAAATCCTCAGCTTTTATCTACATTTGTAGAAGAGATTTTCTTATACGTGCTCTGAATAAGGGAATAAATAATGATTCTCACTACAGTAAAAGAAACAAATCAATCATTCAACCTCTGACACAGTAGCACCACAGAATTGTGGTACCTCTCCAGAATATTTTGTGCAGAACTGACAGCATAAGATGCAGAAGTTCATTATTCCATTCCTACTAATTCATAAGTGAGCACCCTGATCCTCCAGCAACATGACAGTTTGATGCTGAACATTCCTGCAACCTCAACTTCTATTAAAGAACCTTCACAGCATATTGAATATCATCTCTGAACTGAGGCAGAGGATTACTGAACTCTACAAGACTAATATAATGGTTAAATCTAACTCAAATCTTGGAAAAGTTCAGGATTTGAAAGTAATGGGTCATAAGAGTCATAATTCTTATTCTGCTAGTAACAGTCATAAAAGGATCCTGTTCCACTGTCCTCACCATGGCCGCATATTGTTTTGTGAATACATTGGAACAAGACTATTATATCGTATCCAAGAAAGTTACATTGTAGCCAATGACAAGCCTGTGCAAATGTACTCATCCTCCCTGTGATCCCACATGAGCATCATACATATGTCTCGTACGCACACTCTGAAGGCAAACATTAATGAACTTCATATTTTAAAATCTCTAATGTGACAGCTGTCCTTGGTAAATTAGGATGACACCAAGGCTGTATCTGCTACTGACATCAGTTTAATAATCTTTGTGTACACACGTCATAAAGACTTTAGAGGCAGTGAAACGGATTTTATGTGTTTTGGTGTTTTCAATTCTCTTTTTTCTGCAGAACTCACATTCTGTCAATTTAAAGAACATGTTTTCCACATGCACATATTGATCAGCCTAGAGAAGAGAAGGTTCATGAGAGACCTTACAGCAGCTTCCAGCGCCTACAGGGGTTACAAGGGCATGTAGGAACAGGAAAAAGGGGAAGGGCTTTAGGCTGACAGAGGGGAGACTGGGACGAGATCTTAGGCAGAAGTTCTTCCCTGTGAGGGTGGTCAGGCACTGGCACAGGGTGCCCAGAGAAGCTGTGGCTGCCCCATCCCTGGCAGTGTCCAAGGCCAGGTTGGACAGGGTTTGGAGAAACCTGGTCAAGTGAAAGGTGTCCCTTCCTGTGGCAGGGGGTTGGAACGGATGAGCTTTAAGGTCCCTTCAATCCAACCATTATGTGAGTCTATGTAGGAAACCAGAAGAGCTGTTCTCACATATAACAAGGTAAGACTAGGAATTATATTGACATGGATTTCATTAACAAAACCTACAAACAATTCGATAGCTTTAGTATAGATTTATTTTCTTTTACATTATTAACCAGTGGTTTGTTATTCTTACTGTCACTGTACCTAGGTCAGGAAAAGAAGATACCATTTTGCTAGGTATTGTACACAGTAAGGGAGTTCATTATCTTAAAAAATAAAGTATTTGAACTTTAAAGAGTAACAAAAGAATTAAACATAACAAAAGGGGGGGTAACGAAAGAAAAATATTTGTCATGACAGGTGGCTATCTCAGTACACCAGGGACTTTCTTTTCGTATGCATGACAGTGAAGAAGCTCAGTGAATCACAAGTGATTTACAGTGATTTTATGTGAGATTAGAATGAGGCCCTTCAGACATATGCATGATGTTCAGTTTCTAGGAGACACTTGTAAAGAGGTAGTTTTGCATGCAAAGTCTCAAACAATTCCTTGTCCAGCTAAGATGAAAAGCAAAAGTCGTCCTGAAGTGAAAAAGCCAGGCTATAATCTGTATCATGGTTATTAGACAAAATCTGCGCAGTTCCCTCCCACAACAGAGAGAAAATTTTAATTTAACCAGAAATGAATGTGGGGGCTTTTTTGGAAATTATTTGAGTTATAGCAAATTTAGGGTTAACTTGAAATAACAAACTACATATTTGTAACTTGCAATTGTTTTAGTTTGGAAGCCCAGGATTCCCAGGGAGCCTGCTGTTACTATGGAACCTGATACAGCGCTTTCATGATCTTGTATATAATGATCCCCAAGCACCAAAGGAAAGAAAAATGCAATATACAAATTCAGAAGGTAATTTTAGAGAGCTAATTAATGGTACACTCTCTAGCACTGAATTTTGTGTGTTTGTTTCAGAATATCCAGAATCTAGGCACTTAATTCTCTCACTATCTTAGCACTGTGCTTTTTAATCAATATTATTTTTATTTTACTAAAAACCACAACTTTTTCCTCTCTATCCACCATTACTCTATGGCAGTGGCAAACTTTGAATAACCTCCATGTTTTAGATACCTGCTTGGGATTCTGATCTACCCACAGCCTGGTGTCCCTAATGACTACACCCCTCTGCTTTCCCTTAGGCATAAGGGTGGGTTAGGGTTAGGGTTAGGCTCCTGCTAGGGAGGTCTTTGAGCAGGACCATTCCAGCCCTCTGGAATGAGAAGTCTTCTGTTACTATCCAAGCCCTTCTGTTCCCTGGGCTGTAGGGCACAAACCACAACACAGCCATTAACACTGGGGAACAGGGCTGCAGAACAACCGAAAAGACTGCTTGGTCTCCAAGGTTGTTTTCTACTAGGTGTGTTCTCCCTTGCCCCACAAACCTCATACTAAGTTTTGGAAGTAGCACAGGTTCAACAGGATGATGAATAATTACCAAACTGGAAACATCCAGCTGCCAGCTAGCAAAAAACTCTGCAGGAAAGTAAGATATAAAAAATAAATACCATGCTTGTATTATCCCAGGGCAACAAGGAAACTAACTTAGGCTTTCTAAACTGTCCTTCAAAACAGGATAGTATCAGCCCTTATGTCTGAGTTTCTGAGAAAAGGTAGACAAACCTGAACACTGAACTCAATTTTCTGGTGCACAACAAAGATGTTCAGGACCCTTTGGAGACTTAAAAAATGTGATTCTGTGAAATGGAACCCTAAGTCTTTAATAGGAAATAGGCCTGCAAGATGGTTGGCTCAGCTGAAACAGTGATACCTCCTGGCATGCGTGCTTCAAACATCACAGGTGATATTCGCAGTAGAAAGCCAGTCCTTTAGCCTCTCGGGCCTGCCAGCAAATTGTTCTTAGCTTGTACTTTGGACACTTGAATCACATGCTGTCTCCAAAATCACTGATTTCAGCACCCAGAATAACAATTCAAACATTGCTCTTATTTGTGCAATTATACAAAGTTCACAAAAAAAATAATTAGTTTGTGAATAAAGTTTGTGAAAAATAATTTTATACTGGGATCCAGAAAATATACATGAGGAAATGTTCTGAGAACCAAGCCATGTGGCAGGAGGCATCCTGAACACTTGAGAAGGAAGGAGCATCAGATTTCTGAAGGGTAGACCAAACCCAAGGGCTTCGACCAATCTGATCATCACTGAAACATTATCCCCAAACTGGACTGCACTGAGATTGTTCTTCTCTTCAGTTATATAAGGCTACTTTTTCCAGAGAAAAGGGGCCTGGATTCTTCTATACACAGCAAAGGATGTCAGCTTCCAAGATGCAGTTCCTTTGAAACTTTGTTGGTAAACTTGAGAACCAGTCTGCCTGAATTTCAGAAGTATGTAAAAGGAAGGTGCAGGATTCTCTCTTCTGCCAAGCAAAAAATCAAAAAAGGAACATACATATGCCAGTAAAAAGTTTTCTGAACAGCCTCTATGTACTTGGCCATTTCCTTACTTTTTGTTGGACTTTGCTCAATTTCATAGAATCATAGAATAGTTAGGATTGGAAAGGACCTTAAGATCATCAAGTTCCAACCCCCCTGCCATGGGCAGGGACACCTCGCTCTAAACCATATTACCCAAGGCCTCGTCCAACCTGGCCTCGAACACTGCCTGGGATGGAGCATTCACAACCTCCCTGGGCAACAGATTCCAGTGCCTCACCACCCTAACAGGAAAGAATTTCCTCCTTATATCCAACCTAAATTTCTATATTTCTCATTTAACAACAAAAGAATTGCCCCTAATAAAAACTAAGCCAATGTGCCCCCATTTTTCATTTCAAATTGTAAATTATTCACTGTGTACTAGAGAACAGTGTTCCAGGTTTCATTTTTAAATTCTTCATTGCTCCAAATTCTTACTGTATTGAAATAGATTTCTAAAAGTCAGGTTCCTATTGTGTAAAGAGTACTTTTAAAATTAGAAAATACAATACAGAGGAAGTAGCTCTTGTCTGAAATGAGCCTAAAGCAGCAGGCTAAGAAAAACACTGTGAACGCTCTTATTGGTGAGGTCCTCTGCTTAGGTAATACACAACTGCTGAAATACAAGTTGCAACTTCAGTATGGTACTTTTTTCCTTTTTCTGTTGCTCCTATAAAATGTCTTCAGTGACCTCTAATGTCATGAAATCTTCATTATAATCTTATATTTATGTATAGGGGAGGTAAAGTGGAAGACAAAAATTTATTAAAACCAATAAGCCTGCTGCTGCCAGGCTACGCAGAACAAAGAGAGAAGGTGGCAAAGGAGTTCCCAGCTCTTTGATCCCTTTTCTCAGCCTCACTGTAGGGAGCCAAGATTTAATTCATTGCCATGTAAGAAAGGTTCTGCCAGTTGAGAAGAATCCCAAAAGAACCACTCCCTCTTCTGTCTTTCCTGTATATGTCCCAGCCTACTCCCTGCCTCCAATTTTGAGCAGAGATTAACAGGTCTGGGCAGTAGAGCAAGTACAGCAGGCAAAACACTGTCCCATGTACTCTCCAGTGTATACTGTGTTTTATGGTGTCCTATGCACTCAGGGAGACTCTTTTCCAATCACTGCTGTTTCTGTGTACTGTGCTAGGTGAACAAGTGATCTTAATGAAGGTGAGAGCCAGATCCTGAGATGGTATGAATAGTATACAACTCAGAGCAGCAAATAAATCAAGAAAATAAGACAGTTCTCCATACCTTATATTGCTTCAAATATTCCTCTGTTGATTTCACTGCTGAGCATCCTTGGCTCATAAACTCATTAAGGTAGAAAATTTAATGACAATTCTTTTAAAAGGCTACATTAAAGCCAATAGGAATCCTGTTCAGTGGTATCTTTTTCCAGGCTCAGTTGGTTCTACAAAACTATTGCAGAAATCTCAAAGTGAGGTTCTTTTTATTTGAACCTTCTTTCCTCTTTCCACTTTCATATGCTTCTCACAAACACATGTGCAAAATCAAACTCCTCTTTCTCAGACCTTTTTATGGAGCTGGTGGCAAGTTTATCACATATAGAGCCACATTCTGTAGTCCTGCATCACACTACTAGGCTTTACAGTAACAGAGTACACCTTTCCCTCTTACAGGAAAAAGCATGAGATTCAAACATACTGGATTTATCCCACTTCCAAGGATCTGACTAAATTTCAGCCTGTAGTTTCTACCACAGTAAGTCTCTCTGTATCTGTTGCCAAAACTTCAGCATTTGCTTGCACCTTTCTCTTAAGCTGGAAATGAATCCTGAGAATGCAGCATCACCTTAAAATAGATTTCTGAGCTGTGGGAGGAATTTTAAGTTCTGAAAATGAGCAAACTATGGAAAATGACTTGAAGCCAAAATATGATGATAGAATGACATAGTGACTCCGTCACAATTTATTTTTTTCTAGATAGAGCTGCCAGTGTTCACTCTTCTAGAGATTTGTATATGTTAAATAAAGCAAAAAACATAAGGCTTTGTAAAGGGCGTTTCTCATAATAATTAATTATTCACACTTTACCTTGAAATAAACTACATTTTGATACAAAGTATGAGGATAGGAAAATTCTCTTAATCCTAGGTTTCAATAGTTTCAAGAAAAGTTCTTCTAAACGGGCTACTTTTCATTCCCAGTTTGTTAAATGGAGATTAGAGTAAATTTTAGGCTTTATGCTTGTAGTAGATTGGCTCCAGCCAGCAGTTAGACACACACCAGCCATTTACTCACTTGTCCCCATCAAAAGAGGGAAGGCAATTAGAAGGCAAAAATCTTGTGAGTCAATAGACACTTAAATAAGTGAAGTTAAAAAGGAACAAAACCCCACCCCAAGTGATGCAAAGGAAATCAGTCACCACCAGACTGGTGTCCAGCCAGTCCCTGAGCAACAGCTGCCTTGGAAATATCCCCTGGTTTTATTGCCAAGTGTGACACTACATGGCATGGAATATTGGTCTGGTAGCTTGGTGTCAGCTCTCCCAGCTGTGTTCCTTCCCATCCTCTTGCCCATCCCCAGCCTACCCACTGTCGGGGCTGTCGGAGAAACAGTGGCAGCCTTAAGGCCGTGCAAGCACCATTCAGCAATAACGAAACCACTGGTGTGTTACCACAGGGGCTGCTCTGAAGAAAATTATCTCCACCCAAGCCAAACCTTGTACAATGCTGAAAGTACCTCATATACCAATAGAGATTTCTCAACTTCTGGTAGTATTTTTCTGCATTTTTAGTGCAACATTTAACATCAACAAACTACAAAAGCTCTGTACTTACCTATATGATTTGTGTTAGAAACTGCACTTCTGAATAGTCAGCTTTTATTTGTTGACAAAAACTTTTAACTTGGAAAAACGCATGTCCAGTATAACTATTGCACATTGAAGGAATTCCCATTGCAAGCAATCCAGGTACTGCTCCTTGATGAATGGAAAGGTAATGATCTTAACAGTCACTCATGCGTTGCCTTCAGGATGGTAAGGCCAGGCTTATGGAGTAAGTCTAGGTGAAACCCGTTGACAGTGTTTACTCTGAAGGGGCAAGTCTGATACAGTCCAGCTGTTCAGTAAGGTTCATGCAAGAACTATATTATAGCTTCAGTATGTATTCAGAAGTATTTCACTTACAGGCAAAATTTCATTCAAATCAGTACAAATGCTTTTATTTGCCTCAGTGAAGCCAGGACTTTATCACAAGTTTTGGTAAAATCCTACCTGGCCTAAGCCAATCATTTCTTATTTTAACCTTAATTTCCCTGTATTGTTCATAGGCATTTGTAGTGTGGCAAGTGTTGTCTACATGTTTCACTTCCCACCTCAAATTCGGATGACTATTCAATCAGGGGATCTTCAGACAGCAGAGGGATTCCTTCTGAAAACTCTGCAAAGAGAAGACTAGAGATTTCATGACTTTGGACTTTGGAAACAAACTAGGAAATACATACATAAACAATCACTAGTCCGCACCACAGAACACTGGTACTGAACTGGGGGAAGCTGACATTAAATTTATTAATTTTAAGGCTATTCTATATCTCTTTCCCACATACTGATTTTGAGGTTTGGAACAGTAGTGCTGTAGGAAAGAAAAACAAACAACAAGGCCCGTTTAGCTAACACCAAGTCTGGATAACATCATAGTTTTAAAGCTGCTTACAAGGACAAGATATGTGAAACACTTAAGGATCATTTGAATAATTGATGTGCACTGTAATGACAAGCCAAGGTGGAAGCATCAGGGATGTAACAGGACACTGCCCAACTAAAACTGAACTAAGAGAAGAATCAAGAATGTTGCTGGGAACAATAAACATTGGACAGCTATTCAGATGACATGTACTACATATATTTTTTTGGCATAATTTGGGAGTGAATTTTGCCCTTCATAAAATTGCCTAAGCAAGGCAAGACATTTTAAGGGATTCTCCAATCCCTTAAAAGAAAAGGGGAGGTGTACTTCAGAGTATTTTCAGATGGCAACATATTGTACAACCCAATCTTAATCTCTCTATTCAGTTTAATCTTGGGCTTGGGGAAGAAGCTCTACTAAATACTTCTTCCAGGGCTTTTATATGAAGAAACAACCATATACAAGGATAAAATTGAGCAAACAGTTTGCCTTGTTTTTCATTCTAAGTAAAAAAAAATAATTCTAAAATTCAGGAGAGCATCTGGATTCAACAATGGCCTCAGAATTTATTCATATCCAAACCTCAAGCAAGCTGATACTTTACATATGGACTACAGGGGGAATGGGAAATTAGCAATAGCTGAAGTGCTGTGCTGGGCACCTATTTCAATGAACAAAGGAAAAAAAAATAAATTAGTGCTTTGTTCCTAAAAGTAAGGCAACAGTCTTCTAAAATTTCAGCCTGAACTGACACAGAAATCCGTGGTGAAAAGTCTCTATCTTCTACCTTGGTTTCATCACACCTCTCTCATTGATTTTCTCTCTCTCTTGCCTATAGCCATTTTTTTTGAGCTCAGGTTCTCATGGCAGGTGATAAGAAGCCAAGTGCAATACAAAGCATGAATTCAGAGTCTGATCTCATAGGATCTTAGCAGCCCTTAGCTAGCTAGCTGCGGTGGATTAACATTCAAACTAATAAGCAAACAGTTATATCAAAAATAAAGCAATGGTCCACAATATCATCCTGTGCTGAAGGCTGAGAAATCTTAAATCCGGGAAAAGACAGAGCACCTGCAAACCCCAGCAACATCAGAGAAAACAGTTATTTTATCAATTGCCGATAGTCTAAAAAACCCCAACAAACACAAAAGAAAAAGGAGTGGAGAGAGGAAAATCTCAGGTGCAAAAAGGAGATGGGGAAAGGAGGTAGCAGGAACACATAGGCTGTAACAAAATCTTTGAAAAACTGAAGAGGAAACAATTCAGGCTTCTTGCTAGTGGGACAACCCCACCTAAGCACAGAAAGCTGTCATGTAAAAAAACCCCTGTATTTTACCATGAGGTGCAAGTTCATGATTTACAGTATGATTCTGTTTTAAGTACAGCTGTACGTGCTGTCAAGCCAGAGCCTCAAGTTTCACATCACCTACAAAACTGTCCATACGTTTTAATGACCAAAGTTACATATACTTGGACTCTGGACAGAAAGCAGTCTTAAAGAGACCATGGCACCAAGTTACCTTTTACTTTTATCCTTTCTCCTCAGCTGACACAAGTGTTAATGGGGTGCACTTGCAAGTCACTGGACTAAACAGACTTTGGTTAAAAATGACCTTGCCAAAAGAACCCCTTAAAAGACCCTTTAAACAGAATAATTTAATCATTGATCCTGTTACCGGAATGGCTTTCTAAACTATTGTCTCAGACTGAGGGGAAGTAGAAAATTGTCAGGTGAGAGAAAGTGCAAGAACAGAGGATACGTCTTTGAAAACCAAATTTCAGTCAAGCTCCATGAACTGTGACATTATATCTCCGAACTCAGGCTTCTTAGAGACAATCTTCTCTTCACAGAAAAGCAACTGCACTAAATAAAACATCATCAATAGTTTTTTAAATATATTTAAGCAGTAAAATGTGTTACATCCAATAAATATTCATATCCAATAAACACAAATTTTCACACATGCTGGTCAAGCATCATAAAATCTAGGTTAAGAACTTTAACAATCTCTGAATTGTATATTCTTTGTACCTGTAAAAAGAAATGTTTTTAAAGGTGAAGCTGAGGTTTTCCTTTTAATATTTTTTTTTCTATTTGTAAATAGAAGCTTGTTGCATACTTCAGAATAAAATTTAATCAGGCTATTATAGATGTATGTTTTTCTTCAGCGCTTTCTAAAGGTCAGTTTTGAACTACAGATCTGTGTGTGCAGTATGGCATGTATAGGAGAAGGAGAAAGCCAAGAATTTTTTCCTCCGATTCTTTACCAGACACCCTTTTTCTATTCCTTTAAAATAATTAGAAGACGTTGCCTACTGGGAAAAGCACTAATTGGACATCTCTGCCATCACTGTGCCAAGTCACAAAGTAAAACATCCCCACTAACAGTTCCTGAAACACCAGTCTGTGGTAGGTGGCATTAGATGATTCACAGAAGACGACCATCTCTGTAGATTCATTATTTTTATTTGTTCAGACTTTGCTGATTTATTTTGACCTATTCATGGGGTAGTTAATAAATGTCATTCACTTCATTAAAAACCAAAATGCTCATCTGTTGTAAATAGTAATCAAAGTGCACTTAATAGTGAAAAAAGTGCTGTCTATAATGCCCTCTGCTTATTACAAACCACTATGAAATCAAGCTTTAAAACAGTATACGGACTCTTCAAGGAGTTACACTGAGCTATACTTTTCTGAAAATATGAAAAAACATATTTATCTAGCAAAATAAAATTGAAGAAAAGCCCTGCATGATCCTCCTATGCCGGGTGACAGCAGTAAAGAGCCAGTCACCCATCAGAGGTGGGGCATCACAGCTTCCACACTGAGGACTAAGACACAAATAAGTGGAAGAACTATCAGGCTGGGAATCACACACAGGCTCAGACCCTGAGCCATATGCACACGCAGACACAGCATTAACTGAGTTCAAGATTAAAGGAGAAGACCTCAGGCCTCTCTAGAAGTTATTTCCACAGTAGGTTAGCATCAACTGCACAGACTTTTCAAGAACTTAACTTTTTTTGACACTTACTTTCCGTTTAGACATTTAAATACAGTACCTAACCCCCTTTTACAGCCGTCTATAAACTCCTTCACTGACCAGATAGCTGAAGCACTGAGAAATGTAAGGCCAAACACACCAACCTGAAGTCATTTGCAAGACAGAAGTATACGGAGATGATTGGAATCGGGCTTCATTTGATGACTCATACATGAAGACAATTCCACAATACATGGCTTCCAGCTAAACTGGTTTATGAATTTTCAGTTCTCCGACCCTCACAATCTCAATTTTATCCCTGCAAACAGTTCTGCCTCACTTCTGCTAAAAAACTTTAGACCACATAATTCCCTATAACCAAGTTTGCTTATAGCCAGATTGAATAAATAAATAAATGCTTTTCAAGTTGTTTTATTGTGATCCGAGTACCTTGGGATAGGGTGACTATCACGCACTGGAATTTGATTACTCCAGTGTAATCACTTTGGAATAGGTTTACCTCCCTGTGCAAATCAGAACATTCCCCAGGTCTAACTGAACCCCACTGAAGAGAGAATTATGAAAAAATTCACTGTTCTAAGCATGTAGTCTTTTTCTTTGCTGTCTAGAAGGGGCTATTCTGCTGAAGATACACCACAGTTAGGTGACACATTTTTATTCTGTCTTGCTGAAACACCTGCTACTGTCTGCATATGGTGTGTACTCTGAAGGTTCCCAATCCCATTACAAGTGAGACCTGGGTACCCACTGTATCTGCTGGGGAGCAATACAGGGGCATGCACCACAAGACAGCAGTGCTCCCCTGCTGCCAAAAGTTGAGAGAGCCACTGGGGCCATCACATCCAAGCTAGCTAAGCCAGGTGAGGATCAATCAAAACTACTTCCCTCATACTGTTTGCATTGTGCTGCAGCAAGACAAACCACACGGAAAAAGGATGGAGTTGAGTTCCAAAGCCACAGGACATAATTCAGAGACAATCTTCAATTCATTTCCTAATTTCACCTGAAAGATGCAGTTTAGGCCTCAAGGGTTAAACGTATTATACTGTAACCAAAAGGTGAATTACTTTCAACATTAAATAACTGGCAGAACATTTTTAATTTTTATGACAAATGTAAATTATTTCTCAAAGCAAGGGACACTTCATGGAAAAATTTCTTAGTAACATTAGTGTAAGTGAAGAGTAAACTTATTGTTTTCCTTTGCCAAAAGCAGCATACAACCTGAGACTGAGCATGAAAACAGAATTATCCCCTAATTTTAAGTGCAGTAATAGTTTGACACTGTTTTCTTCAGCCCCTGAATAAATCTGCTGAAATTTTTACCCTCTACTTTGGGTTCCATCTTGGTACTGAAAAATCCACTTACAACTATGGCAGTTCCACTTTGGCAGGATTATTTCATATACATAAAGTATTTGTAATGGAGTTTCAAAATGAGGAATGTTAGTAAGAAAAAGTATTATGATATATTAATAAACTTGCTCTTACCTCTTTGCTCAAAGTTGGCCTTGTACACTTGTTTTCCAATTCTAAAAAAAAGAGATCACTTTAATAACAATAAAAAAAATGTGTCTACCATTTGATAACCAAGATTTACCATAACCTAAAAAGAGCAAATAGAATCTATATGACATTCTTAGAGTGGATACATATTGCTGGTTTCTGTGTATGATCTGGATAACACAATTTAAAGGAATTTGCTTTAAAGAAATCAATAAACTCAGAAGACTGTTGTTAAAATCCTAGATCATGTATTACAAGAAGTAAACCAATTCAACATAAAACTCTGTACTTTCTGTATATCTTTAATAGCCTTAAGAATGAAATTTTAATACTCAGATTTTCATAGTTCTGCTTAATATCTCAGGATTTACAGGTAGCCATCTTACAAGGAATACATCTTATTCAAGGTCTAGATAATCAGAAAGAAACAAAGATCTTCATGCATCAGTGAGCATGAACCTCACATGAACATGAGGTTACCAGCACTGACATGTGCTCTTTGTGGGGGAGCCTATTGTTCATCCTCTAATCACTAATAGAAATCTCTATTAACGCAGACATAGCACACAGATTTTCCCCTATTTTTGTTACCTTAAAGGTAACAAAGAGTCTAATTCTCTACCTCTTGTAAATTCTGTCTCAGAGTTGAAAAGCTAACTGCTTCTTTAGCTTCTCTTCTATAATTACTTCTTTTTATTCTTCTGTATTTGATAGCTTTATTTTGTCCAAAACTAGACTAAAGCATAATGAAGCATAGCTTACAAAGTATAAAACTTGTATTTCAATAAGAAATACACATATGTTTCTGTGCAACACTATGTATTGGTGCCATGGTCCATGACTACTAGTCTACAAGTTCTATGCCTCTTTTCTGGGTGTTGTGCCTGACATTTTTGTCTTCCATCAGTAAGTGCTTCATTCTAGCTTGTGCTTTTACAATTTTGTCACTTTCTTTGTATGTGAGGCATCATAAAACAAAGAAAGAGCTTAAATTTAATTTCAAGTGGTGCAGCAACAGAAATTGGATCCTGCAACACATTAAGTAACTACAAAGTACGGTATCAGTAGTTTCTTATCCCACTGTAAAGAAAAATGAAAGGTGGGAGAGGCACCAAAAAAAAAAAAAAAAAAAAAAGGAATAGGAAAAGGAGGAAAAGGTGGGGGAAGGCAGGAAATGTGATACATTTTCTGTTTCAGGTTTCTGATACAAGAAATAAGGGAAATTAATTCAGAACCTACATGTAAGTTTCAAGATAACCTGTGATACTAATCCTGTTCGAGAGCTAACCTAACCAAACCAAGGAACACTCCTCCCCAGCCCCCAAACAAAAACACACCCCAAAACAAGCAAACTACCCAATTTTCCAAGAGAAGACTATCAATAGATAGCCTACTTAGAGCTAAAGCAGCTTGGAGTTACTCAGCAGTAAAAGATCAAGAACCATCATCTGTTAACAAACCATTTCAATGGTTTAATCAAACACTAGCAAGAACACTCATGAGAGCAAAGGGAAAGCCTCCACTCTATCATGTCTACCAACCAGAGCAGAGGACAGCAGCAGTACTTGGCTCAGGGCGCTTCTTTTGTCCAGAGACAAAAGGAAGTAGAACCAAGCCTAACTTAATTTGTGTCAAAGTATCACTCCAAAAAAAACTCTCCATAACACCGTGGGTTCTTTTGGCAAGTTTAATAGAGTTACGAGGGATGGAGAGACAAAACGGCTAGTTTTATATAGAGATTCCATAGGATTAGGCAGAAAAGATTAGGGCAACATAAACTTTTGTCTGAAAAGCAGCAAGAATGAAGAACACAGTGAAAAAAATTCTACAGTTAAATGTATACAGGTGAAATTAAAAAAAATACTTGTTTTGCATATGCTGTTCTTACTCTGAAAGTATACTGTGAAGTAAAAGAAAACTTAAATATGGGGCAGAAATAATGTGGATTTGAAGCATGTTTGAACACCTTATCACCTCATCTTTCTTTTCCCTTTTAGAGATATTTGTCTTAAAAAAAAAATTAAAATAATCTAGCTTCTGAGAAGTGGTTGCTACGTGGTCTGAAATCATGTTCCTTGGCTACTATAACTCCCCACATCCGCTAAGCCACTAACCACAATCTAAATCAAACATGACAGCCACCTCCATTTCTCAGGTCTTCATGATTTGTCCTGCCCCTAGAAGGCATTTAAAAGTGTACAAAGGCAAGAAAGGAAACACATTTTGAAGGACTTTTAGCCTTCACGGAAAAATTAGGATTAGACACATAGAAAATGGAATATATCCCTGGAGCTGCTTTTGTATTTCTTTGACTTTATAGATTTACTGATTGGACGCTGAAGACAAAGTTAATTTATCTTCCAGTTTTTAACTGGCAACCCGGAAAGGGGGGTTGGGGTGGGAATCCAAGGTGTTATAAGAATAATCTTTAGAGTATGACTCACACTATAAAGTGAATGGGGGCTGAGCAAAGAACATTAAAATGAGCAAAAGTAAGGTCTTATAAAAATGTGAGTGCTCTTGCCTCTTGCTTGCTTCAACAAGAACTGGGCTTAGGCCCTAGAAGACTACAACAGCTGTCTTTAGGACCTAGAGAACAAAGCAGTGCTAGAAAACCAGGAAAGCAGAGTAAGAAAAACTAAGAAAACTGTCCCTTCTCTGTAAAGCTGTCTTGTTTAAACAAACACCACCACAGAGCTATCAAAATAATTTAATAGTAAGCATATGCTGAAAATTACTACGATGCATCAGCCTCCAGGCATCCTTTGACATAATGGCCAACAAAAAAACCAACCAACCAACCAACCAACCAAAAAAAAAAAAAAAACACCACAGAGAAAAAAAATAGAAAGGCAAAGATAACAAAAAAAAAAAAAAGAAAAAAGAAGAAAAATAGCCCTTGGTTATTTACAGATAGACATTAAAAGGTCTCACAAAGTCTTCAGGTATATTTTTTCTTTTTTTCAAAGTACAAGGATTTTTTTGATGGTGTAAATTCACTCAACATAATTCCCTATTGAATTATGCCTATCCATCATTCACTGAAAAACCAGCTAAGTCAAATCCTCCAGCATTACTGCTGCCTATGTCAAATGGCCACTGCATCATTTGAAGTCTTTCACTCAGACCAGATTGTGTACTGTATTTTTGGAGACTTAGAGGGCTTACTATGTTTTACATTCCCCAAAAAAATCCCTTTATTTGAAAATAATCCAGTCTCATAGTTGTCTTATGAAATCAATATTCAAGTACCATTATCTCTGTAGATACAAATATATAACCCCATCATAGACATACAAGAGCAGTCATTGCCAGCAGATTGAGATACCAATGACTTTTGTAAACGATGCGTGCTCATTCCCTAGAGAACATGAGAATAACTCCTTTGACTTTTCTCATGGAATTTTACTCAAGAAAAGCAAATGTTTGGATAATCAAGTCACATTTTTCCATTAATGCGTCCATTTTTTAGTGAAAGCAGGGGTGCATATTCCTTTGTTAAATGTCTCAATATTTGCTGGTGTAACATTCTGTGCTGGTGCATTTGCAAAGAAATGCAGCAAAGATTTAACAGCACCTTCACTTCAGTTGTAGGTGCTATTGCAATTGAAGATGAAAGTTACTGGCATTCAAGTGATCATTCTGGAAAAAAGTGGATAGTTTTTTTTGTATGGAAACATATTGGAGCACTTCATATGTTCCAGAACAGCTGAAATATCTGCAAGAAATCCACCTCCACTGCAGTGTTTCAATGGATCAGTAATGTATAGGCCAGAAGAACAGATGTCAGCTTATTGGATAGAAACCACTGTATGTGTTATGGGTGAAGTAGAGGTGATGGATGCAACCTTACACTGCTGGAATATGGCACCTCCTAGGTCACCTGCTTTCTTAGAGTCCAGCTACCAGGGTTATATTTCAAGTGAAGAGTTTTTAATTTGGTTTAATTACATACAATTATCTGTCTATATAAACTTCTATATTAAACTTATACACAAAGAGAAACACTTAAAATCAAAATAATAACAGCCACCCTACCCAAAGGTATCTTGTCATCAGCCACATTCCAAGAAACCTCTTGGCAAAACAGACCCTATGTGATACTGGAGTTAATACAGCCAACTGCACAACTCCAAGAACTGCATATTAGCACAAGTAATACTGCAGTTAAAAAAACAATAAAATAAAAAAATTATTGCCTTTGAAATAATTTTCCATGCTATTAACAGTACATGTAAGACATTGACCAAATTTCAAAGCCTTTATCATTTAAATTACAAATGCCGTGTAATTTGGGAAATGAACACATCCACCACTGTACCTCCTGTTTAGTGGAGAACTGATGGATTTATAGATGAGACTTCAGAAAGCTACTAATGCCCATCTAGAAAGGAGCAAGTGGAAGACAACGATGCTGAGAGCCTGCATATCTCAATTATCACATCTGCTATGCCAATACACCTCTTACAAGCACCCACGTCATTCTATTTCAAATGTTCAGTGTTGTTCTATAGAAATCAGTAGGGGCTATGACTCTTCTAGCAGCAGGAAGTGTTCTGAGTAGGAGGAGATGTGGGCTGGAAACAAAGGCCTACGTGACCAAGGCCACACAGAAGCTGAAGAGCAACTTTAAACAGGAGCTTCAGAACAAGCTGGATTTATGCCCATCCATTCTGCATGCAACTGAAAAACATAAAAATCCAAATGATGGATTTTGTGTGTGGTCAATCTTCTTATTTATTTTTAAACTAGATGCTTGAGTAGTGTGATAGTTTGGCAATTAAAGAGCCAGGAGTGTTGGGATTATTCTACTCTAGATAGTTGTTTCCTGTTGGAATAACTCTAATGATAATAAAATCAAGTAGTGCACATT
This sequence comes from Neopsephotus bourkii, assembly GCF_033783945.1. Taxonomy (NCBI): domain Eukaryota; kingdom Metazoa; phylum Chordata; class Aves; order Psittaciformes; family Psittacidae; genus Neopsephotus; species Neopsephotus bourkii. The sequence continues at coordinate 1,108,865 of NW_026901356.1, read as the reverse complement.
TCTTTCAGCTTTAAGGAGAGAAATGTGTGGGTCAGAAGTAAGTCATATACGCATATGAATTCCTGCATTCCAGTATATGAAGTATGTTCTTGTTCTCCTGAAACCAAAAGGAATTGAGAGCCCTTGCGCTATCTTTGCCTCAATTTGTCTGGTTCTAAATGGCTGGAATAGATGGGAAGTGTTCTGGAAAATAATATGAAACACAAAAAAACCTAGCCCCAAAGCATGTAAACAGTTTTAATAATAACACTAGTAGTGCTCAGCTCGTATTTCTCTGATAGTTTAAAGTGGAATTTGGTTTTCCTAGTTTCCTTTTTGCACACTGCTATTTATGAAGTTGATGTGGTAGCTGGTTTGACAGATGATAGGACTGTTTGCAAGTTATTCATGTTTGGATCCCTATGTGGAAACTTCTAGCCTGTTTTTAAGCATCAACCTCATAATTTTTTCTCTCTTTTATTCATTTTATTTTAAATGAAAAAACTGCCCAAGCCTTTTTTTTTTGTTAATTAATCTTCCTTAAACATGCAGCAGCAATACAATGATTATAAATGACCTCAAAGCCATCTGTATTTATTAAGGCCTTCAGCTAATCTTGCGGTGTTTTAAATTTAGTTTAATTTTCCTATAAAAAGTCTGACTATGGGAAAATTATATTTAATTAATCTATGCACTGCTGGGATATTCTGCATGTGCATGTGTGTGTATGGTGGGGCCAAGGACAGAGAGAGAACTGCATATTTCTCATCTGAAGCAGACTACAGACAGCAAGAAAGATGTAGCACGGTATGTTCTTGTCAGAGATCACACACAAACTGCCTAAAACACAGCTTATGGTCCTCCCACAATGGGATATTTTTACTGTCCTTAATGAAGCTAGGCAGGTGTCTACAGCTATGATGTATGTCCGGCTAAAGTTGGAATTAAGCACAGACACAAAATAGCAATGCTTGACGCACCAAACCATGACATACTGTATGCACTGTAATTAAAATAAACTACTCCTGGATTCTTTTTTTTATGAGGAAACAAGAAAAGCTATGAAGATGCTTTCTGGTTTGTGGAAAGCTGCAAACTATTCTGAGAAGTGCAAAAAAATAATTTGCAGAATGAACTAAAATTCTCCAAAACACCTTTTTAGCCTTGGTTCGCTCTTTGCCAGGTGATTTTGGGGGAGGAAGAAAGAAGGGAGCTTTCCATCTGTTGAGGTGTTAGGATTCTAAACACGTTGCTGAGTTAATTTTGACTCTTTAAAGTGTGAGATAAGTTAATATACTCTAAACCAATATATCATGTCAATCAACAGTGCTTCTCTCAATATCTGCCCACTCACTTCCACCTCCTGCTTGCAGGCTCTAGAGGCTTCTTGTTCTAAAACTGTTTCTCTCACAAAACGAAACGTTCAAGTGGTATCAACAAATCATAGGTGTCTCTAAATAAAATAAACCTGACTAGTGTGAATGGCTGACATTTATTCACTTTGTGCTGATGTAGCATTTTACCTATCCATTTCCAGTCTTTCCAAACCAGGCATGGAAGATTCTGAAGTATATTAATATTTGCCATGCTATAAATTTGAAATATCTAGAGTGTTGTATCAGCATCTTGTCGGAATGTACGGACAAATTTACTAAGTGTAGGCCTGCCTTGTCCAATGTGCTTTGCTGAAAGAACTCTGTTATGTTTGAGAAGTCTTAATGATTGCAGAACCTGGAACCTACATCTGGAGCATCAGGTTTAGGAGTAATTCAGGAAACATATCCATAGATTTGCCTAATCCACGTGCATTTTTGATCTCCACAGCATCCTGTGATAATGGGTTCTCCATGTGGAAACTGTGCAAAAAGTAGTTTCTTCCATTAGCTATAAATTTATTTACAAGTTAAAAGTTTCATTCAGTATGAGTTTTTGTATTTGCATATTCCTCTTTCATCTTCCCTTCCTCTTATCTCTTCTCCAAACTGAAAAATTGCAATTATAATTAATTTTATAATCCATATGATATTCCACGCTTTTGATCAATCAAGAACTTTCTAGTTCTACCACATGCTTTTTTCAAATTAATCAAAATTGCATGAAGTATTCAAAATTTAAATTTACGAAGTGACACAACTTTATAAATAAATTTATCCAGCAGCACAAAGTTTCCTGATTTGCTTTAAATATACCTGATATACCTTAATGCCTAATATTCTAATGACCTTTTTACCAGTGAGGAATATTCAGAGAATTATTTGTAACTATTCCTAACAAGAATTACCCATTCCTTTGGAGTATGTACAATATGCTTAGAGTCTAAAATATAGGCATAGTTCTCAGACACTGTAAAAATAATGAAAAAAATTTGCTAAAAAGATAAAGTGAACATAAAGTAACCATATTATCACAGCAGAGAACATCCACTTTATTATCTGATTTGTCCACTTCAGTATAACATTGGTCTCTCCCTCCCCCTTTGTTGACACAGAAAAGGGGAAAAGGAAAACCAATCCGGCTCCCATCATCTCCCTCCCTTGAAAACTAAGTAACACTAATGCTAATTTCAGTGCAAGCCTCTGATGCAGCAACATCTTGGGGACAAATCTAACTTTCAGGATGAGTCACAGCACTGACTCAGAATCAATAGTCATTTTAATGTGCAAAAAAAAAAAAAAATAAGATGGTCTTCAAGATCCTTCCTTGGGTATCATCCTGTTTCAATAGGTACTGCCTTATGGTTTTACCAGCGGAATAACAGAAGCTCAGATGCCTTGATAAATGGTCATGAATGAGAACTTTCTCCCTTGGAATCTGGGGATTCTTAAAACAATGGAGATTTATCTAACAGAATATGGCCAAAAGTCAACAGGTTACATTGTGCTGCCAAGAAAATCATGTAGATTCTTTCTTATTTTGGTCAAAATGACATAATATACTAAAATCATACAACTGGCCCTATTTCTCTTTTCTCTCTGCTAAACTTACACCTCTGAACATGCACATGATGACAAAGTTTCACACAGGCCCCTACTCTGCCTAACAATTTATTTTCCCCATTATTGTGAAGGTCTGTAGTTCATTTTGATTAAGGCCCAAAGTTAAATATCAAAGTGTGAAGTTCTGTGGTGGTGTTTTCTATTTTGTAGCAAGTAGACTATTACTTTCATTTTCAAAAATGTCACCATCTTCTGCTGGTACAAAAAGAAACCAGAAAATTTCACATATTTCCCAGGGACTGGCTTGGATTCATGTTAGAAAGGACATAGTATGATGTTGATAGTTACTAGGGTTAGCCACCCCTCTCTATCAATCTGAAATTGAAGGATTAAAAGGAAATAAAAAACTTTGGAACTCACAAAGAAATAAAAATAAAAGAAATAAAAAATTTTGGAACTCACAAAGAAACAGGTCCTAATAGACCCAGAAACAGATCCTAACTAACAGAATTTCCAGGGAACTCTGAAAATAGATAATTTTCTACAATGGAGACACATTATCTAGAATCCATTTACTTAGTATTTCAGAATTTTATTTAGCCTTTATTTATTTTGAGAGAAACAAAAAAAATAATAAATTTATTAATAAGGTTTTGTTTTTTCTTTTTATTGTACTTAAATTAGTTGAGGATAGGCATATGACATATGGCTATACAGAAATTAAAATAAATAAAGGGGGGCTGGGAGAGGAAAGAGCGATTTCCATCTTCCTCCAAGGACTACATAAGACATTTGGATTTCTAAACTCTACTAGAGATCTGTGTTAATACCTCTTAACTAAATTGATCCACTGAGTGGCCCCCTTCCCTCCACAGCCTACTTACACCAGACTTGCATGTCGTTAAAGCAATCAATTAGAACATGGGCCTGCCCAGCTGACTGTTTCTTCCAGAATGGAGTGTTTCCAGCCATCCAAAACTCACTGCATTTTGTCTGTGATAGGCAAGGAATATCAAAGGAGGAAGGAAAGGCTGAGTTACTGCTTCATTGATGCAGACATAACCAAGGAGATTACAAACATCTACACCAAACATTTCTTCCCCAACATCTAATCTAATCCCGGGGGTCCTGAAGCATCATAGGGATTTAGATTAGCTCTTTCACATAACTGTAAGAGCTTCATGGAGAGAAAATGTTTGATGCCAGAGGAGGGCTTTTCATTTCTACAAGTGGCTCTATAACCATGGGCGTCTAGGGATTTGGAGGATTCCTGGTTATTCACAGGCATCCTGTAGCAGAAAGGGAAGCCAAGAGGACCCCTTCTTATTTCAGAGGCCAAAGACAGGACAGGCCTGTTTGCAAGTCATCAGGCCAGACTCCACTGGTTTCAGACTTCTAATTCAGGAAGGCAAAAGGGGCATTCAGTAAACACAGCAGACAGAAGAGAGATAGAAATCAATAGAAACAACCTGTTCCAACATAGCTTTTGGAATGCTTGTATTTTTGTGCTAACCCATAACACATCACTGAACTGCACACAGCTCACCAACAATCCTTTACCTTTTGTATAAGCTTCTTAAATTTGTCTCATCTACAATTACAATAGTATTGACATTATAATAAGTTCAATAAGATGTGAACTGAGGTCAAGAAAGGAGAAAGGTCAGCCTGTCAAAAATATCCAGCAGCTTACCTGTGGGCTGTTGAAATACATTATCTGAATTATATGTATATACACATCTCCTACATGTGCTTCAATGTTTCCATCACCTACAATCTACTGTGAATGTTGTGCTGTTAAACTGATCTATTTTGAGGAAGGCTTTGGTTCTTAACCACTGTTAGCTGTGCAATACAGACATTTTTCTGACTAAAAGCAATTTGAGCATTCATACTCATAATTTTCCCCCTTATCATCAAGTTGTGTGTTTCTCTTGTTAATATTTAAAGATGCTTTCCCACAGCCACTTGGAGCAAACAAACAAAAAAAAAACACCTTTAACCATTTAAATAAGGCTTGTAAAACTAACTTACAAAGTACTTATATTAGGAAACCATTAATGTCCTGATTCTCTCTCTCATACATACACAAAGCAAGTCTCTTAAAGGAAGGAAACTAAACAAGGAAAACTAAATTTTGAAAAGCTAGCAAGGACATAATCAGAAAATTATTTTTAGTTGTTTAAAAAAATCTAGTCATAGTCTTTCCTGAACAAGTGTAAATATAAACTCTGAAGTTAAAGGTAACTTTTGTTCATAACAGCGTGCTTCAAGAACTCTACAAATGATTCTTCAAAATCTGGAACACTTTTGCCTTTGTAAAACTGAAAGCAGGAGTGGAAAGTAAACTGTGCTATGTTTAGAGTAGAAAGAACTAAAAATACAGAAATAATAGAAATATAAATTTAAGTTATATTCATCTTAAATAAATGAGGGGAGTTTGCAACTTCAAGAGCTTCAGCATGAACAGTAGCTGTAAGCATACAGAATGAATATATTATCAAACACAGTAAATGAGTGGTTCACAGCCTAAGAAAACTCCATTGGAATAACTAAAAGGCTGATCATAGAAAACAAAAATCTGGCCTACTATGTAACAAAAGAAAATGCATCCACATATGATCATGCTAAAATAAACTGATTGTCAAGAAAACCAAAGCTAAAGTACAAGTTCAAATACCATTTTCCCCAGATCTAATACTGTGTTAGGGGCATTCAAATCCCCAGAGACAAAACCTACCTTTGACTCTCTGTCTCAGAGAGAGTCCAGGTAGTTGCTGGTGCCTTTTTTTAAATAAGGCTTGTGATGCTCAGCTTTGTTTCTGCACCTGGACATTGACCTGATTTTGTTTCTATTTGTCTAAATTTTTTTAAACTACCAATGAAAATACTCCAAAGAACTTCTCATTTCAAAACAGCTTGACATTTCTCTTCTTTGCCTTTAAAATATAATAAATATTTTTATTCCCTTATTTCACAGGGTGACATGTTAAGCATTATTACAGTGACTGACTATTAAACGTTCACTATTTTTAGCTACGTCGTGCAATCTTTATTTGTTAGGTCTAAGCACTTAAATTCTTAAAGAAATTTAGAGCAATTATTACATTAACTATCATCACTCAGAGAAAGATCAGAGTTCAGAAAAAAAGTAACTGACTAAATTAATTTTAATTCAGTAACATAGGACACATGCAACAGCCAGGATTAGAAAATGCATAGCTATCTTGATTTTTTGCTTGTCTTACAAAAGCTGTATAAACTAAATACATGACAGAAATTCAGTCTATTAAAGAAACTAAACAGGATACCCTAGAGTGTCTTTCAGATGTATCTGTGACACAGTTTAATGTGTTTTCATCAAATACTCCACCAACATCTTGAAACAAGGCAGAAATATTCTTACAGCCACATGGGATTTAATTTCCAGATTCTTGAACGGGATTAAAGACTAGACCACACAACTCATTCACAGGATATGAAGACCAACACAGTTTTGTTCCCCTCAGTGCTTCTCCCCCTCTACTGCACTCTGGGGAGACCCTCCCTGCAGTCCTGCATCCAGCTCTGGGGCCCCCAACACAAAAGGAATGTGGAGCTGTTGGAGTGAGTCCAGTGGAGGTTACAGAGCTGCTCTAGCACCTCTGCGATGAAGCTAAGCTTAGAGAGCTGGGCTTGTTCAGCCTGTAAAAGAGAAGGCTCCAGGGAAATTTTAGAGCAGCTTCCAGTGCCTAAAGGGGTCAACAAGAAATCTGGAGAAAGACTTTTGACAAGGGCCTGTTGGGACAGAAAAAGTGGGAATGGCTTTAACATGACAGAGAGGGGATTGAGATGACATCCTAGGAAGACATTTTTCCCTGTGAGGGTGGCGAGGCCCTGGCATGGGTTACCCAGAGAAGCTGTGGCTGCCTCATCCCTGGCAGTGTTGAAGGCCAGGTTGGATGGGGCTTGGAGCCACCTGGTCTAGTGGAAGGTGTCCCTTCCTTTTGCTAGGGGTTGGAACTAGATGAGCTTAAGGTCCCTTCCAACCCCAAACGTTCTTTAATTCTATGATCAACCTTAGGATTGCCAATGTAGGCACACAATGTAAACAATGTGCTGCTGGTACCACTATTTTTCAAAGCACAGCTCTGATGGGCTGACATGTAGTTTCTGACTTCTGCTGCTGGTAGAGTAATGCTGACGTAACCGACACGAAGGTTTCCAGTCCCATTTTTGCCAACAGAGGAACAAAAATTAAGAAGAGAAAAAAGCAAGCAAAAACATGACAAGAACTCTGAAGACTGAATTCCCCTACTACTTGTCTGCTCCAATGGCAATGATGTATCACCAGAGGGTGCATTTTGTAATGAATATATGACGCTACAGAAATGGATGTTACCCTTCTTCAGCAAAGAACTAACCACAGATATACTATTTGGATCACAATGGGATAAGTATCTTCATTATTAAAAGTGCCTAGATTAAAAATAAAAAATAAATAAATAAATAAATAAATTGCTTTAATGCCCAAGCAAGGAGACTGTAGGTTAATCTAACAGCTAGTCTACATGATAAGGCACAGCTGACACAGAGACAATATTTATAGCACTGTAGTTATATCCAATAGCCTGGAGATCAGACAGGTTACCCCACAAAATGAGGGGGTTTCACTCCTCAAATGTATACTCTGGTAAGACTATAGCAGATGCTGAAAAAAAGCTCACTTGTTCCTTAGGGTAGAATTTGGGATACATGAGACTCATTCATTTCATTGATAGATGCACTCAAACAAGCAATGCAGCCATCACCTCCCTGCCCATGAACCACTCAGCCACTAATACACTACAGAGCACCCACTAAGACAATAGAATTACAGTCCATCAGATACAACAGCTAATCTGAAATTCACACCCAAAAAGGCAGTATAGTAGCGCAGTTGGCAATTGTTAAGAGGGGAAAGCTGTGTGGACAGGTCTGGGACTCAGTGAATGTCCTTTTTAGTTGTCTGTCACGTGCTCTGTAGATATAAGCAACGCAAAAATAAAAGGCAATTTAAGATGTAGCTCTCCTGTACTTCAAATGCAGAAAAAGCAAACCTGAAGCTAAGTACAAGAGCAGTTTTTCAGCTAGTGCACTCATTTGTCCCACACTTTTTGAAACAAGCCCATCTAGCTCTAAGACAAGTTGAAGATTAGATGAACAACAGTATATGTCTGTTACTTCATTAAATATTTTCTCAAATGCTTTGTTCCAATTATTAAACTAGGAGACTTCAAGAAACCAGTGTCAATGACATTGAACAATCAACCACCTAAACCAGTTGGGTCTGCACTGTGTGGTAAAACATTATGTATAGTTAAACCACAACTCCATATTCTCTGAAGCAGGAAAACAACCAAACACCAATGAATTTTCACCACTGGAAAGGTGAGATGGAGAGACAATATGTGAAAACTTCAGGGGGTTACAGCAGTGAGGCACCTCCAGTTCATAGATGGCTCTTAAATACCACTTGAGTGGGTTTAATTGCTAGAGAAAAAAAATCCTTTGTTGTGAAATTTGCTCCATAAGCTGTTGAACATAGTCATCTGTTATTAGTAGATTCAAATAATGCAGAAGGTACCAGTTCAGTTGCAGTATAGCTATTGGAATATGGTGTTTATTTGGATAATTGATAATCAAACCTCTCAAATTATGTCCCTCATTAGCAAACAGTCAAAGCATGGTAACATCTTCTGATCACTGTTCCATGCTTGCTTACATTTAAGTGGCAATTAGAAGAGTAAGTCTCATTTTCCACTAATTCCAATTATCTATTCCTTTATTTTAGCTACTTGTCTTTTTACTTTAGCATTTTCCATGCAGAATCATAAAATACTTCCTATTTTTATAGCTGCAATTCTCACAATATCTTAGGAATGTGGGCACCAAACACTCCTTTAGAAGTCCAGTATAAAAGTAACTGATCCATTAGCTAACGAAATATTTTCTGTGTTACAAAAACACGTTGAGAAGCCAAAACACTTGTGAAGTACAGAGACTTCTGAGAATATACATACTGCTGCAATAGATAAACTTAGCTTTCTGCCTGTGGGAGTTTTTCATATGATCTCAGCACTGATAGGTAACAGACTATGACAGAACAGTGAACGAATAACAGCCTGCCAAAAGACTCTATGGTTTCCCAGTATTTTTTCCATTTACCTAGTGAGATTTCTTAGTATTAATACTGATCATAATTGCAACCCTGTGATTTCAGAAAGTAGCTAATAAATGCTGATGTTTCCTTATTATGGGTTGTGTGAATTCATGACATTTTTACCTATCAGTCATCTTTCTTGAGTAATTTGCTTTTTCCTCAGTTTGAATAAGGGAAGAAACATCAAAAACGATGTTTGCTTAAAACCTGCACTTGCTTAGCTTTTGGAGAAACAGCACCTATTGATAAAACTATATCTCCCTGTATCAAAAAAAAAAAAAAGAAAAGAAAAGAAAAAAAAGAGCAAATCCATTTCAAACTCCATTCCAAAGAACCTAAACCAGCTTTAAAAAAGTACAACACCCCAACTTGTATCAAAATCCCCAAAAGCATACATAATACACATGGAAAAATATTTGTGCGAAAGATACCATCAGAATACAAAACCCACAGACTAATTATGTTTCCAAATAGCTGAATAGTAAAGACAGTAAGAGTGAATGGGTTGAAGAGCAATTTCAAGTCCAGGCTGGACAAAGCCTTGGGTGATATGGTTTAGAGCGAGGTGTCCCTGCCCATGGAAGGGGGCTTGGAACTTGATGATCTTAAGGTCCTTTCCAACCCTAACCATTCTATGATTCTATAATTCAACCAAACGTGCTGAGATTGTGATAGCTGCCAGAATGCAGCTCACTAGATGGCACTGCCACACATCCATACACCATGGGGTTAGTTTCGCTTGTGGAATAAGCAAGTTTATAGTTTTGGGGGAAAGAAAAGCTGCCTTCTTGCAGCTGACTGTTGACATTTGTCTTTCTGGGATGCTCTTTGAACTGTAAATACCTAAGGAAGCTAATAGATAAGGAAGATATGCTCTCTGGGAACAGAAAATATAGTTTAGGTAAACATCTGAGTACAGATGTTACCTGAATGTTGTTACTAGGAAAAGTGGCACCTAGAATATACTAAACATTAGTTTTCATTCAGGTGTAAGGTTCTGACATCTGTTACTGCATATATAATTACTTTGCAGATTTCTTACGTGCTATATATTTTACTTACATTCAATTTCATCTATGTTAAAATATCCACAGATGATTTTTGAGATACTAACTTAGTGGTTTGGGTAATTACAGAGAGTGCCAAGAAATGAGGAATTCAACCTAAGCAGTTATGCTAGTAATGCCTTTGGGACAGCCCAACTGTGTGCTCACTCCCAACACTTTCACATTGCAAAGCTGTGAGGCCCGATTTTCATTTGGTGTAATAAGGTGTCCCAGTCAGCCTCCTCTCCCATGGCACACTGTAGTGGACAGAAAATGGAGCACATTGTGTTTACAGTTCTTTGGGATACTGCTTTAGACTGACATAAATACACAGATGCAAGCTTGTTTCAAAAGGTGCAGACACATATTATTATAAAAGAAACCAAAAAGGATGATAGCATTCATGAAAATGAATGGCAGCTGGATAAGCCGTCACAACACAAACTTGTCTATATTAGGGAGCATCAAATCAGTGTCTGCAAGGCTAGGGGGAGTGTGGGGTGGTGGGTGTACTTTGGCAGCAAGAAGTATTATAAGAAAAGCAGCACTGCAGTTTAAAGTAGATGTATTACCTGGTACCAAGTACAGAGCCATTGCCAAGGATAACAAATCTAAGATAATGAATAAGCGGCTTAAGTCATTTATAAGCAACTAAATAGTTTGGGGAAAAAAGAAATAGGCTTTGATTCTACTCTGGGGTTTGTTGTTTTTTTTTCTAATAGATTGATTTGTTGGTATTCTGTTGTTATAAAGCATAAGCAATTTAAACAGAGGAGGCTCTTTCTTACTAAGAGATTCTAGTCTCCAGAACTACATTAAACCCAGGGAACTGAAAAATGTTGATGGAAGAGCACCAGGTCTCTAGTTTAAGCAGACTGCACACAGCAAAATTCCAAATTCTGATTGCATAGATAAGACACCCCTTCCCCCAAATAATCATTTATGTACATCTAAATATGAGCATTTTTGACATGTTTACCAGACTCGTCAAGGCTCATGCTTTGAGCATGAGGCTCATGCACTTGGTATCAGCCTCATACCATCTCTCATGAGGTTACATATTTTGGTTAAAAGAGGGTTAAGATGAAATGGAAAGCATTTTCTCACAAGATGACAACAAGCCTCCTGTGACTATTACAAATAAAAAGGATTTTCAAAACTTAGGTAAGTGTTCTGAAAGAAAGAGAAAAGTGAAACACAATTTTAGGGTTAGAATCATACTCCCAAGTTCACTGAGAAATTCCTAAATTGATTAACATCATTTGTTTTCTGAATTCAGAGTGAACTTTCTGACTTTGTAGATCAAGTTTCTTCAACCTGAGTTCAACTCCGAACTCAATAAAAATTGATGTTTGGGCAGAAGTGCTTAAGAACACCTCTTCTACAAGAAAGCTGAAGAAATTTCAAAACACGCACAACAGGAAACATCATTTTGACACTGCAGTCCAGCAACTGCTACTCTAAAATACTATTCTAGCTAAACAAACACACTCATTTTGTTGGTTGTGGTGGTGGGTTTTTTAAACACCCTTTATCTATGCTCCATATCTTTTGCACTTTTCTTTCAGCTAACCCCATTCTTCAAACAGATACCCCCAAATTTCTGATTTAATCACATTCACCACTCAGTAACTGTCTTCTCAAACTGAACACCTTGTTCATGCTGGATCAGCTGATCTTTGTTGGGGGAAAGAAAGATAATGGCCATAGGGAAACAGTGTAATGCAAGGCCTGATGTAACCCCAATAATAATTCTGCTGTGTAGGCTACAACAATGATAGCTAGCAACATGAATATTGCTTTAAACATGCTTGTGAACTTTGATGAGTACATGGAATTGTTATTATGTGAATTCACTCAACAATGAAAATAAGGGCGTCCATAAAATGTCTACAAAATCATCAAATCCTCGTAGTTGAAAGTAATGCTATGTTTGGTAAAATGCAGTGTGCCTTTTTCTACCTTGCTTTACAATTAACATAATTTGACAGTACAGATAACTGTTTTTATCAGTTGAACACATCTGTTCAAATACCTCAGCAGCCTTTTCTTCTTTCTCCTATTTATAAACAACAAGGCAATACTACAGTATGTGTGCATGCGTGCAAGGAATCCTTTTGTTCTTTCCAACTTTGTTAACTTTAACACCCTCATTTCCCTCAGTACAATTCTTAAAAATTCACATTCATATGAGAGAGGAAAACGGGACAAACAGGCATAGCTTGCTTAAAACTGAGAAGTGAGAGAAGAATGAAGTCTATCACCTTCAGTTGGCACAAACTGATTTATGTGCTTGTCAGAGAAATCAGAACTAGGTTTACCAGATTTATTTTTAATGCTCGTTGGAAAAAAGCTATAATTGCTCAACACACATCATTCTAACTAGGTGCAAGTAAAGGAAATTAATACTTCAAAAAAGAAAATAAATCAAGATCTTCCATAATAAATGGGTCTTGTGTCTGCACCGCCAAGCACACTAACAACAATGAAACCCCTCAACCTCAACTGGCAGAAGAACAATTTACAAATGGCAAATTTTAATCATAGAATCCCAGGCTGGTTTGGGTTGGAAGGGCCCTTAAAGTTCATCCGGTTCCAACTCCCTGCCATGGGCAGGGACACCTTCCCGTAGATTGTGTTGCTCAAGGCCCTGCCGAACCTGGCCTTGAACACTGCATAGTAGATGGCAACCTGATCAAAAAGCTTGATACACCAGCTGCATCAACATGGATTTTTGAAATCATAGTAAACCAACAGCTTCACTGTCACAAATGCATGTATACAAATTCGTGATGTTGTGATGCATTTATGAGCAGTTCATTCTGCAAAAATAAAAACCCAACAGCATGAACTTTTTAAAACTGAGGTTTTAAAGATTAGATTGAGATTTGTTTCTTCCTATTTGATGAACCATATGAAAGACAATGAGCATATACCTGAGAACATCTGCAATTTATAAACCAGCTTAAAGAGGCTAAAAATACTCATGCCATCTGCAGTCATACCTTTTATTTCAGTTTCTGCATTCATTTGCCAGAGTAAAGCTCTACTGGCCATAATTAACTTTATATTTAATACACTTAAAGCAGGAATTATTTATGAAAATATTTTTCATTATTTTTGGCACTCTAATGTCTAAGTTTTCAGCTAGTACAATTTGGCTTAAGAAATCAATGAATCACAACTATTTAGACCTGCCAAAATTCAGCCATTTTTCATTTTTTATAGAAACTACAAAACCTGACAAAGCAGGGGGTGTTTGGAGTATCCTGTATACAAAACAAATATAAACCAGTTTGCATGTGAAATTTCTTAGCAGCTTCCTGCACATTTTTTCTAAAGTATTTAGGGTTCTGTAACCAAAAAGCATTGTTAAAAAAAAAGAGATCTACTCTAAAGATATCCAGACATAGGCTGTAATTCAAATATCCAAAACAACTACTTAAACTACTTGTATATACAAACAGCAAACATGCCCCAGAACTTTACAGTCTCATATATTTACAGAAGTCAAACCCCCGTTTCCTAACAGTCTGACCATGGGAAATATGACTTATATAATCTTATACTATATGTGCAACACAACATTAGCCATCTAAGAGCGCGAAGTCAAGCCATGATGATATACAAACAGCAAACATGCCCCAGAACTTTACAGTCTCATATATTTACAGAAGTCAAACCCCTGTTTCCTAACAGTCTGACCATGTGAAATATGACTTATATAATCTTATACTAGATGTGCAACACAACATTAGCCATCTAAGAGATATTAGGTCTTGAAACTAGACGTGTGGATCTATGAAGAATATATTTAGGAACATCAAGTTAAAATATTTAAAAGAAAATATATAAATAATAAAAGGGTAACTGATCCACTTATAACTAAACTTTTATATGAATAACTTGAGAAAAAGTGAAAGAAAATAACAAGAAACAAATTGTGTAACTGTAGAGTGACACTGATTCCTGACTTGTCGGAGCCATACTGCACTTACCTTAAAAATACCCTGAGGAGGGAGAATCCCACCAACCTCAGATAAATAGGAGAATTAAAAAAAACAACCAAACAAAGAAACAAACAAACAAAACAAAAAACCAAACCAACAAACCAAGGAGCACTTAAAGAAGTTAAATACCTGAAACATATGAACATTCATTGAACATGAAAAGATGCAACGCAACATCTGGAGAAGATATGTACATCTTCAACAGATGATAAAACCTGAAAGCAAGAGCAAACAAGAGGCTAGACATTGTGATATCCCAAAGGGAGAGAAATCGATCTCAAAAAGAATTTGGTATGGGAATTGGTAAAGGAGCCATTTCCCATGAACAAACACAGAAACCCTCACTACAGAGCTCCCCTACAACTTCAGGTGGCATTACATTCTAGTCTGAGCATGTAATTTACACACATCTGAAGGTGTCAATGGAAGCAGCGAAGGTGAGTCAGGTGGTGGAGAAATAAAAAAAAAATCAATAAATAGGGGAGGTGTCTCTACTTCTGTAATAGTTTCCAAATTAAAAGACAGACACCACTAATGATATTCAGCCTACCTGAAGATGCTGCCATCCATGACTCTTTGGAAAGATACTTGGAGATGTACAATATCACTGCGGTTTAAGAGAGACACTACAGAGGAACATGCTACAACACACTATAGAGGAAGTCTCATAAACAAGTAAAACTGAAATAAAACTTGCTGTCCACCATCTAGTTTTATGGGTTCATTTTTGTAATTCAGCTACTGTAGGATGGTGATCCATTTCACTTCAGCACCTCTACAGAGGGATAAACAATCTGCAACCTCATGAAGTCTTTTAACCCATATTTTTAGCATCAAAGACTAACTCAGCACTAGCAGAAAAGCTTTAAAATTCTTGTCCTTCATCCCAAACGTATTTGTAGCTCCAGAGGTACACTTTATTTAGCCCACCATGTTGATATTCATTTTCAGTGCTGCAAGTTGGAATGTCAGTGCACATTAACACCTGATCTATAAAGTGAACACTGAGATCTCACTGGAAGTATTAGTCACTGTGCCCTGGGAATGCAGGGTGTTTGTGTTCTTGGCTCAAGTGTCTGATCTAGACATGCCTTGATTCTTAATGAAACATATACACCATCCAATTCATTATCCAAAACCACTTCAGGATTACAAACTTTCTCCAATTTATTTACCTATTACTAATCTCCGTGATGCATTAATTCCTTTTGAGGGGCAAGATGTCAGGCCATTCTAACACACATCATAACAATGCCTTGGAGCATGTATTTGTTCCCTATAGGTGATTAACTTGTTTCTCCCTTTCTCTTCTTTTTCTCCTCTTTTTTCTCTAGGGAATCCCCTTTAGATATTTTTGCTTTTAACAGCTTAGAAGGTATTTTAGCACAAAGTTTGCACTGTTGCTAAATTGACAGTTAACTTTAGATCTCATTCAAAAAAATCAGTCTCACCTTGGATTATTTTTTAGGCTTACAGTCACAACATATCACAACAAGGTGATTTCTCAAGCCTTGTCAATAGCTCCCTGGCTACTCCAGAGAACAGGCCTAGACCTACTTCTATGTAGGTTTGTTTAGGTAGTACACTGCTTGAACTACTCTCATGGTTAGCTGGCTCTCATCTGCCAGCTACTTAGACCTATTAAGTTCCAATTATTAGAGCTACGCTCAGTTTCCCCTTTTAAACCAATATTGCTCTTTTACAACATCCAACACACTCAAAGGTTCTTTTCTCAGGAATTCCCTCCCTGGAATACATTTTGTCATAAATTCTACAGGTCTAACTATACTGCAATTTTTGTGCTCCCAGCCCTTTTTTGCTGTTTTGTTGACGCAGTGGTCAAGTACCACCTCTTCTACTCCCAAAGAGAGGTTTTGTTGAAATGGAATTAAAAAATAGGGCTGTTGTATTCTGTATTGCTCCATCTAGACAACTGCCACAGTTAGCTTGCCACTAAGCTTTTTGAGCATAAAGGCCGGGGGGGCAGTGCGGGGGGGGGGGGCGGGGGGAGGGAAGGGGAATCAACAAGCCCTTTTTTTCTTAATTGCTGGTGTTTAGTATATATTATTAATTGAATAAGAAGTTGCCACAGACTTACACACAATCATAATGAAAACCAAGAAGAAAGGGGAAACAAACACAGCGTAACTAAAGTCAAGGGAAAAGAAAGCTATAACATCAGATCCAGTTTCCATGGAAATAAAAAAGCTATGAAACCTTTTCTTCAATGTTTTCAAACAGTTTTCTCTATTTAGACACCTGAACCAGGACTTCAGCTACTATGCAATTAAAGTGTCTGTGCCAATTTTCCCTCTCTATATACATTCTATTACATCACACAGACTTTCTGACCATGGAATTTAAAACAGCTCCTCAAATGAGAAGCACCTACACATTCGAGGCCAGGCTGGATGGGGCTTGGAGCAACCTGGTCTAGTGGAAGGTGTCCCTGCTTGTGGCAAGGGGTTGGAACTAGATGAGCTTTAAAGTCCCTTCCAATCCAAACCAGTTTGGGATTCTATAAGCTGTCTGACATCAAAAGGTTTTGGAAATTGTTGGGGGTTGTGAGGGGAATTAAATTTTCAGAAGAAAGAAAATTTAAAGTTGCCGTAAATGTACTTGCAATATTATGTTGCAAAAAGGTACAAAATTCCACATATCCACTAGCAGTTAAAAAGGAGATGCATAACAGACCAGGAAAAATGCCCCTGAAACAATAAACTGTTCAGTCTCAATCAGCATCATATTTGATGATATAATCTACATCTGTTCCTTATTGAACATAAACTTTGTTGGAATGTAAAAAAGCCCCAGGTACTGTTAGAAGAGGCCTTGTGTTTCATTACATCATTTACTATGCTGGAGGTTTTATCCATCTCCATGCTCTCCAAGTGTTAGGAAAAAGTTACATAATAGTCCTAGAAAACCACAAACACACATCCTAAATTATTAAATCTCACTCTAATCATTCTAAGTCAACATACACAGAAAATTATTTCACTTTCATTGAGTTAATCTGGAGCATATTATATACCATTCCTAGAAACCAGCTCTGGAGTTGCAAGTTTAAAATATGCAATTCCCTACCCACAACAGCACACATGTAACATTCCCTCTTTTTGCCTTGTTCAAGTAACACTGCAATTATGCATACACACAGATCCACCCATCTCCTAAATAGCAGAATTTTCATAAACAGATGCAGACAGACAACTCTATCATCTATGAGTAGCCTCAAATGCATTAAGCTTCTCTCACCCTACTCCTATCTTAGTATTCTCCATTAAAAGATGGAATAGCAGTCTCACTCTTAAACTAGATTCAAAAGATTAGTCTCACCAAGAAAGAGCAAAGTAAGAAAAATGGTCAACGCTTATTTTGCAACTAGCTTAAAATATCTTGGGGTTTATTTTTCTTTCAGGATATATATTGCTCTTTGCATTATCTAAGTTTCACAGATATTTTTAATGCAGATAGTTTTCAGAAATAAAAGAAAAACCAACATGAACCAGAAGTTAGGGACTATAACAACTTGTAAACCTCAAAATTGACAGGATTTTGAACGAAGCCTGTATTTTTCCAGCTTCAGAATACAACTTTGGAGAGCAGTGGAAGAAATCAGTCTTTCATTGATTATTTTGACATGAATCCATTGCACAGGATTATTGATGACTATAACATTAGACATATATTTTCTTAACTGACAGACAGCTTAAGTGGATTTCAGCCTGTACTACTAAGATTCTGAGACCGTGCTTTGCGGTCACAATTAAGAACTTGAAGAATTATAACCAAAAGTCTTACACACATTACAGAATTGTCCACTAACATTTCTCAATATTTGGTATTTCTGCAGCTTCAAAGCAATTTTGGGTCCTCATCCCTCAGTTCCCAGACCAACGTGCATCCCGCACCCACCAAGAACCTCTTTAATAAAGTAGTCTCGGCTATACTGATTAAGAATATGTTAATATTTGAACTGAAAACTTGTTTTCAGTTGGTGTCTTAGCAGTACTAAGAACGCAGCCTATCACAGAATTTCTTATACAAAGTCATGATGATGTCTATGAATATTTTAATATATTGTCTATACATCTGCCTTCTGTATAATAAGTCAACTCAGAGAAACTAGGCAATATATCTGGTCAATGGCACTCACACAAACTATGAGCAACTCTTCAGAGAAGTATCCATATAACATTTTTTCATTTGCAAAGAACACAGATTTACATAAAGCAGAGATCTTTGCATCAACCTACATACTCTCTGAACTGTGAAGTGTACTGAGACAGACCTACAAATTCTTGAATCAAGATAAAAATAGACAATTTACCATTTATTTAGGACCTTTAAAAAACTGTGAGAAACATATATTAAGGGACAGATGGTGCTGGTTGGACTGTTCAGGAAGACTTTAAAGCAACAGCATAGAGGGGAAAAAAGTGCAGACATACAAAACAGAGAAATACATTGGAACTATATCTTGGTGGTTATAGAATCACAGAATGCTTTGGGCTGGAAGAGGCCTTAAAGCTCCAACCCCCTGCAACTGGCAGGGACACCTTCCACTAGGGTTGCTCCAAAGGCCCGTCCAACCTGGCCTTGAATGTATTATGTTATGGAAGGAATACAGGATACAACCAAGCAAGAAATATGGGATACATCATTTATATTCATGTGCATGTGTTATAATTGCTTCTTTACTAAATTGAAACTTTATGGGAAAAACTTTCCTGATTGAAGTAGAATTAATCTTTACCCTATTTTTAGGAACAAATGAGTGAGCAAAATAAGAAGCAATGTGGGCTCTATGCATGTTTCTTACTTGAGGACGGGTTAAAAATAAAAGGAACCTTGGGTATTCTAGGATCAAGGGCCTGACATAAACCAGAAGTAGGATATTTTAATTGGTATTTAATTTGACTTTGTGGTGAAGCGCAGCATTGTTTCTATCTATCTAAAGCATATGGGGGAGGGAATCCATTATTAAAAATATGTCTGTTCAAGTGATACTGTGGGTATATTGAGATGTCCAATGTACGTAAATCCATAATTGAAGCAGCACTGCCCTTAAATTCTTTTGCATAACAAAATCTTGAATATACTAATGTATTAACAGTTATGGAATTATCCTCAAAAATACATTTGGCTTTTTTTTGTTTGTTTTTAGCACACAGCACTGTGTGCTTGGATGTTTTATAGGAATATAAGCTAAAAGTTACTAGCCATTTTCCTCAGCTATCACTGTGGAAATAAGTTTGTACCTTAAGTGAGAGACAATGAGAAGAGAGAACAAAAAGTGCAGGGGGGCACACCATCATGGCAAAAAAATATGCACAAATGAGCAGATTTGACAAGCATGTCAATTTTGAGTATAACTATCTCTTCTTGAAGGCTAGAGAATAACATAGAATAGCAGTAAACAATTCAGTGGCCAATTATCATTATCTGTGCTAAAGGACATGCATAGTACTGCAGTCTTTGGCACAATTGCGACTTCTATGAGGTTTCTTTTCTTAATGACAAGTGATAAAGAGAATTTTGAAAAATCTCTATTAAGGACTCCTGCTTTTGAAAAGATTGTGGATTTTCATATTTTAAAGCACAATGGAGATCAGAGACATTCATCTGTGAAAGACAGTTGTGAGATCCAGAATTTGAGCTAAAAAGAACAACAAATCTGAGATTCAGCACGGCTAAACCATATGTGTAAAAGATAATAAAGGGAGGCAACTGGTCTATCAGATTTCCACACATACATTTTGGTTTTCATCTGAATTTGTAATGGTCCTCTCAAAACAATTAATACACAGTAGTGTGCTATTACAAAACAGCCTTTGCAAGCAACTATGACTTAAGTTATTTTGAGCAATGCAGTCCCTAAATTCCTGTAATGTCAAACAATCACCCTGGATGTAAGAAGAGACATGTCCTGGAGGTATTTAAAAGATATGCAGATGTAGTGCATAGAGACACAGTTTAGTGGTGGCCTTGGCAGTGCTAGGTTAACGGTTGGACATGATCTTGACAGTCTTTTCCAACCTAAACAATTCTATGATTTTATGAATCACAGAGGCAATCAACTGATTGTGATGAAGTAGTCACCAGGTAAAAACTTCTACGAAAATAGAGTAATTGTCAGCATCCTGCAGTATATGCTTTTAATTATACCCTCTATTCCAGAAGTATGTAGTATACGCTAACAGAAGACCATATATCACCTGCAAATATCCTTTCACTGCCTTAGCTAAAGCTGAAGTTGACATAAAAACATAAAAAAAAAAAAATATATATATATATATGGGGGTTTATATACAGAAAACTGAAAAGATGTACTACTATGACCACTGCTGTATTGGTCTACCTGTTAGTTAGGGCTACTATTAAACGGTGCAAACACTTTGAAACAAAGTAGAAAACTTATGAAGCAAAAGCGACTGAGAGGTGAAAGGCACAGCAAAATGAAAGCGATGGATTAGCATGTATTATGGTCCTCTCAAGTGAACACTAAATATTGAAAGAGGAAGGTACTGCTGGAAGCTTAGGAACTATCTAACAATGTTATTTCCAGAAATTTTAGGTTAGTATAAATGTGTGTATTGTTAGGAAAAAAACAAACAAACAAAAGAAACCAAAGCCCTAAAACATACACCTTTTTGAATTAATTCTCCTTTCCTTTCTTGTACTAACTTTACCAGAGAAAACCAACCAAAAATAAAAAAATTGTTACCTCAGCCGTGTGTTACTTCACACACTAAATGGTACAACAAAGCATTAAGAGAGTGCGAAGTAGGAAAAAAAAATAGTGAGTATGAATTTAGTGAATAATGAAGATATAATAAGTAAACAAGTGTTGAATATTATGTCTATTAGACTGTTAGCATGACAGTGATCACTAGCAACAAAGGAGAACAATTAAACAGCAGTATCATTCTTCCCTCTTAGTGAGAATTTATGGAAAGGGATCTTGACTAGTGTTTGTTAGATACTGTTCTCCAATAATTATTAACTACAGGAATAACAAACAGCATGTATTTTTACCTTGTACTTAAGTGGAGAGCTCTCAAATCTAAAAGCACAATTGCTGCTAAATTGGTATACATCTGCAAAAGTCCATTCTTGTGTGTGAGGTCTTTAGTATTTTTATTGATCACTTGGGGTGAGAAGCAGGGGAAGAAAACAACATCAAGAGCGATAAAGCTCAAAGGTGAAAAAAAGCTCAGGGAAACAGTTACTAAAGAGGACCAATGAAGAGCAGTCTTGGGGGTTAATCAGGTTCAAGGGGGAAGGAAAAAAAAATCCAATCTAACCTACAGCTGGAAAATTCAAATCAGGTAATTACCAGGGGATGAAACAGCTGAAAAAGTTTTGAATAATCATTCATAGTATCATCAACTGCAACATACAACTGTGATCAAAAGCACAAATAAGAGCCAAAGATGCCTGAGCTGGAAATCTGAATAAGAGGGGAAAGCTAACACTGGATGACAGCTGTAGGAATACAATCAAAAAGATCATGTCCTGCCTTATTCCAATGAAAGAAAGCTGCTGAGGAATGAGTAGAGGTTTGGAAAAGAGCCACAAGACCGATTAGAAGATTGGTAAACATGCCTTAGAGAGAAGTTCCGGGATTTAAATCTATTTATCTTGGTAAAGAAAAGGTTAAGAAGTGATTTGATATAATGCATTAAGTAGCTACATGGGGATTACCAATGTAATAAAAGGGAGTTCTTCAATCTCTTTTAACAAGCACCAATAAGTGGAACATGGGTCTAAACAAATATAGAATTACCATTTTTAACCATTAGTACAACTAACTGTGAAAAAGTCTTACGACTATGGAAAATTCTCTAATTACTGGAAATATTTCAACAGAAAGATTAATTAGCATATATTACCTTTAGCTTATCCTGGCAGGTTATTAACCAGTTCTGAAACAGAGAAGAGATTGTCACCAAGCTTTATTGCTGTTTATACAATCCTCTCAGAGTCATCATTCCTCAAGAGTTTTCTATGTTCATCTGCTGCAGTCACTCCAGCACACTCCTATTAATTACATTTGCCCTCCAACAGCATTTCAGCATTATTCAGTCTATTTCAGAAATGCCATGTGAGGAATATACACATATGCATAATAAACACACCACATACGTTTACAGCAAGGATCAAAGAAAACCAAAAAGGGTATTGCCGCAAAAAAACTATTGCATTTAGAAAAACTACTGACTCGATAAAATCTTTTCTTCATGTCTCTTAAATCACTTGTTGCAAGAACTTTTTAATGAAAGAAAAAAAATAATAAAATAATAAATAAATAATAAATATAAAATAATAAATAAATATAAAATAATAAAACCCAAAGTACATTTCTATAGTAAACAAAAAGAAAATAATAATTGCATCTAAATAGATTATACATGAACTGCAGGGGGCTTGCTTGGCATCTTTGAAAAGGAAAAAATAATAAATCCTTTCTCTTAAAGCATGAAGAGTTGAAATGCATGCAGACCACAGAAAGATTGATTATTCACATCCCCATCCACCTTGCCAAGACCAGGTATCATCTGTGATATGAGATGCTGATGTGAGGGCAGCTGAAAAAGTGTCCACTTAATGTCAGACTTCAGAAAAGCTCATGATCACACAGTCCAGTTTTAAGGAAAAAAAATATTAATAATCCATTACTACTAATAACCTTATTTTAATAACCTTATTTGACAGATATTACAGGAATATAGAACAGACATACATTCAATTCTAAGTGTCTCTGCACAGACTGTCATCCACCAATGCAACACAAAATCAGCAAAAAAAGCAGGATAGTTATTACATTTAAAGATAGGGAACTGAACCACGGAAAACAGGAGGCAGCAAACTATTGGCTTTGTCTAGATTAAGTTACCAAGACCCTTATTCAACAAAAAAGCCACATAATCAGGTATGAATCAGCAGACTCAAAAATTTAGAGTAGATTTTCTCCACCTAAATCTATGCATTGCTAAACCATTTTTGAGTAGGAAGTAGCAAAATACAGACTTGAGAAGCTACAAGAACATACTACAACTACTCATGCAGCTCCCGAACTAATCATACTAAACTATACTTCGAAAGTATGCTATTGTTTTCCTTCCTTTGCAGTTAATTTCAGAACGTAACTAGGCACTTTTGTTCAGGGAAAAAAAAAAGGTGGTCTATAAAGTGCAAATTTACAGTGAAAAAGATGCCTCTAGCATAGCAAATTTAAATTTTCTTGATAAAAACTACATTTCCTCAAAGGATATAATGACCTGTTTTCTACAGAAAGGATCCTAATGAACAAGAAAAAAGCAGCTCAGAGCCTTCATCGTATATTCTACTCTTAAATGGATAAAACTGAAGAAAAAAATCTTAGTTGACAAATTTAGACAGAACATGAAAGGAAAATGTTTGGTATAGATTATGAAGTACTAAGAGAAATTACACAATAGGTCATGTGGCTGCATGCAGCACAGATGTAAGTGATAAAGGAACAAATCAGGCTGCAAAGCAAGGGAAAGGTAAACAAGGAGAGTTGATGAGACAGAAACCCCCTAATGTCCTAATTACCTATGTGTAATGTGGACTTTCTGTTAATTCTCTGAAGCAATTCACTCCTCAACCTTTGACATTTTTCAAAAGACACCTATATATTCATAAGGAGGGTTTGTGACATGGGATATTTCAGTATTTCTTTCTTACATTTCAGTATTTAGGTTAAGGATTTTTTAACCTTTTATTTAGAAATAAATCCTGGCCCTCCCCACTAGCACAAGCTGTACACAAACCACTACCACAGTGTCCAACTGTTGCTTACAACCACATTCTCCTCCTTTATCCAATAAAGAAAGTGAAGCTAATACACTATTTTAAGCAAATAATAATAAAACATCAATTTTCAGAACAACCAACACAGCTCCAGACAGAGAGGAGACTGCATCACTAAAAAGACCTTTCCTTTCCCTGGGAGAGGGTTGGACCAAATCCAGAGTTTTCAGTACACTGAACTCTTCAACCAGTCATGAACAGGAGACCTCTGCAAACTGAAGTGCTCCTATATTATTTCTTAGATAAAAACATATTTGTGAACATGTGCTATTTTGCAGATGCATATGCAAACACTGCAAAAAGACAACAAAATTGGAGAAATCATGTAAAATACTTTCACTAAGGTCATGTTAATAATATGATGTGTGAATTTGTCTGATAGTACATGAAGAGAATTTTAACTGAAGAAATGTCACATACTGCCTGCTACAGAGACAAATGCTATTTGCTGCTTTTTCATTAAACCTTTGCCAGACAACTACAATGCTTTCAACACGGAATGAACTTAAATAAAGATACACTATTAAATGCAGACAACTCATAAGGGTACTTTAAGATTCAAATGAATATTTGAGGAGTCAGGGGGTAAATCTCTATAATTTAATTTCCTTATTTTAAAAATTCATTTCAATATCACAATGCAAATCTTAGAGTGGTTGAAGCTGGAAGGGACAACTGGAGGTCATCTAGTCCAACCTCCCTGCTCAGGCAGGGTCACCTAGAGTACATTCCTCAGGGCTGTGTCCAGGTGGCTCTTGAGTATCTCCAGAGAAGGAGACTCCATAACCTCTATAGGCATCCTATTCCAATGCTCAGCCACTCTCACAATGAAGAAGTTCTTCCTCATGATAAGGTGGAATTTCCTGTTTTTACTTTATGGCACTGCCTTTCATCCCATCACCTGGCACCACTGTGAAGAGTCTTGGCATTTCAATATTATGATAAAAATACTAATCCGCTAACCTCAAAATTGAGCCCAGCAATTTTCATGTGTTCAGAACAATATGTAAGCATGCAGTTTAAGGGTAAATACAAATCTCTTCTGTGTCAGCAGCAAATTAAGCATATGCCTAAGTGCTTTCTTGTGTCACTTTGCATAATGTTTTATTTGAGTGGCCTATTCCTATTCTCAATCTAAAAAGAGAAAACGAAAAAATACTAAGAAGAAGTTCAAGAATAATGCAAAGAATCTAACTGAAATAAACATGTTCTTACTGCAGTCTTTAAGTGGACTAACGTGGACCTTGGACACAAAATCTAGGAAACATCAAGTGGGAGTAGGGAAATGATTTAATAGCAACATCTGGCATTAGTGAGGCTTCTACTGATTCATTTCTTCATGAATCAGAAAGGTTTCTGACAAACTGGAAAGGGTTTAGAAGGAAGTTATAAAAATAATGTTAAGTCTAGAAAATAATCTGCTGCATAAAATTAAAAGCTAAAGCCACTTATTGCACAGCCAAAAAGGCAACGAGATGGTTATGGTATCAAATAAAAGTATGTATACAGACAGATTTGGTAGCATTGTAATTTTGTTCTGCCCCCTCTCCCCTCACCCCAGTTCCCCATTGGTGTGAACCAAAGGTATGAAGCCAAATGTAGACATATTTAGACTAAAAATTTTAAATGGCAGGCCAGCTAAACACAATTGAGATTTTCTATAACTGAAGGTTCTAATATTAATGCTAAAAGCAACATAAATTAAACAAAATCTAAGGATTTCATGATGCTTTTCTTGGTTAAATCTTCATAGCTTATATAACAAGTCTAAGTCTAAATCTACAATTGACTATGAGCAAGGATCTAGCCACCTCTTCAGGAATGTTTTCCTTAGTTATGGGGTTTGCAACTTTGAACAAACATTGTATCATAATATACTGAAGTTCAACTTTATGTTCCAAAATTTTAAAGCTAATATTTATCATTATAAAGCAGTTATAAGACTTTTAGTTTCTTTGTAGCTCCTGCGATCTATTGGATGAGACCTGACTTGTGGACATTTAAAATCCTTAAACATACTCACAAATATTTATTACTTGCTACTTTACCACTTACATTTCTTTGTATACTACTTTATAAACACACTAATTTGATTAAATCACATTTTCCTTTGTGCCTTTGAAAGAAACTTTGCTATGAACTCTGCAATCCCGTACGTACTGTTCTCTTTTAGTAAGCATCTCATGTTTGTCAGCCTTTTTTTTTTTTTTAACAAACACATCTCCTGCCCAGAAGGAGAAATCAAGTACAAAATGCCCCCTCAGATTTGAAAACAACTTGTCACTGTGTATGTTTTTCTTCACATTAGAAATGTTGTCTCAAAAATATCTCTGCCACAGTCCTGTTACGCTTTATATGCCTATACTAGGTATGCGTTACTCAAGTACACTTGCACAATAGTGTTTTTTACTATTGCTGGCTCCATTAATAAAAAAAATAATTTTGAAAACATTAACAATCTCTTCCATGACTCTGCTGCCACAGCTCTGGCCTGATACATTCATGTGTCATCTGCAATGCACTCTGAAAATAAAGGCACAACCAGTAAAAATATTTACCGACTTCCTTATGAAATATTTCACACAAAAACTTAAGAGGCATAAGTAAGCTGGGATGAGTATGCTCACTTATCTTCAGAAAAGTACTTTGAGAATTTTCTGGCGTGAAGAAATGAGAAAACTGAGCCATAGTTCAATTTCTGGAATGCAATGTAAACCACTAGCCTACCTTTTCCCTTTTGTCTGTCACTCAGAAACAATAACCAGCTGATAGCAACCTTTTTCACAGAGTCCCATACAGAGTGGCATGACCCAACTTATCACATAAGTATATGCCTCAATTGGATCAAGAAGGTTAGGGTCCTTTTAGTTTGATGGTCAATGTCAGTTCATATAGGTCTTTCCTTCAAACTGGGAATAGATTCAAAGCTAACATCCACGTTTCTTATTTTAAATTAGATTCACTGTAGGAAACTAATGGGAGAGAGGGGAATCATGATACTCTTTTTGTACTCTCATATTTTCATCTTTCAGCCATATAAGAAACAGTATGTTTCCTGCAAAATGAAAGAAATTCTATGTGGAAAAATCCATACTGCAAGACTACTAAATTAATTTCTGCTCCAAGTAAAATACATAGACTGGTACCAGCATGGATATGTAGGCTTTTGTTTAGAAAAATAAATCCTTGTTTAACAACATTTAACATGGTAGAACATTTCAAACGGGAATATTTATTTCCTAATTGCCTTGTTCTGCTAAGTGCTCAGCACTCGTAACAGCAAAAATTAGGAGCTTTCAGGCACCTTTCAGGATCAAGTTCCATCACAGAACATAGATATCAGTTAGTGTTACAAATGAAGGCCATAAAACAAACAAATGAATTCATGTACCATCAGAACTGGTGTACAGAGGTTAAAGAAAATCGATTACTAATCAGTGGTACATACGACAAAGGCAGAGAAAGACAACCAGCCCAGAAAATTAATCAGCATATAAATTAATCTTCTTACCCAAGAGCAAACTGAAATATTGCTTTCAATATACCACAAGGCTAAAACTTTCTGCTGGAAGAATACTAAGATGATATAGCAGAATTTGTGAGCTCCTGAGGTATGTAGATGTTGAAATAGGAGGAGAAGGAAAGTTCCCCTTTTTCCCTGATTCTTCTTACCTAGTTCTACAGGTTTTATTTATCTCATTAGAGACAGTAATAAATTTAACTGAATCTTGACTGGGTGGCTCACAGTGTTAAGACTGAACTTAAATAGCTGTAAAGTTCATAACCATTTATGCAACAAATAAACTGCTTCCACAATGCTATAAAAGGAAATCTAAAAGGGAGACAGACACGATTACAAGAAAAGGGTGGTGGTATGTATGAATTAATGTCATTAATAGTCTATATTGATTCACTTTCCTTCTGCCTGAAAAGTTCTGGATTTCAGACATTTACTTACACTTAGTAAAATGCTTCTCCTCATAACTATCCTGCATTCTGCCACCTTACAAGTCATAACTTGTTTAGACATTCATTTGAACAAGCACAATTCAGTCATTCACACATTTGAAGAATGTGAGGGTTTTTCTGAATTTTTCTGACAAATGGACAATTCTTTGTATAAGCGTTTGCTTTGCTGCTATGGAATCCACCCTATTCCACCAAACCTTACTTAATCTAACAGGAGTAGTAAAGACTAGGGGAGTAGCTCATATCCCGGCCTGACCAGATGAACTATTTTTCAAGCAGATCATTTCCAAACGGTGAACCAGAGATCATTCCGAAGACTTCCAGAAATCCAGCCTAGTAAATTCAAATAGCACAGCACACTATGGGCTTATCTGCAGATGCCCAGGCATATCATGAGCTCTATGCCAAAACACATTAAACGCAGTCAACCAGGTGAGGCACTAACTGAACTCCACAGCATCAGGACCAAAGCGGCCCCCTGCCAGTTAAATTCAAGTCTCCCATTCTAGCTTTACTGTTTTGTAATAGTTTTTCACAATTTCCACGTACCTAGCGGAATACGTCATCTTTACTTCTTCATTTTTATCAGTAAAATAACAAATATTTTCCCACCTCATGGACAGAGTTGAGGTATTGAGATTCCTTTAGCTAGCCCTTGTGGCCTCCCACTACAAAGAGAGCCCCTATATTCCCTTGCATATCCTTGTCTCTAGATACTTTTACAGCTCTTAAATTGAAAAACATATCTTCAGCAACAGTCTTAAATTACTTTCTTAAATCCCTAATAAATTTTATAAAATAATCCTTATTGGAGATTTACAGTGATGCACTTTTACTTGTATTTTATAGAGAAACTGAAACAGAAGATACTCTATAAAACTATAAAGTAAATCACTTATAAACATATTTTATAGACAATCATGTGTTGCCAACATTAAAAACCTCTCTCTTAAATGGATAGATCTTAACAGTGCTAGGATTATTCATGATTAATTTAAAATAGAGACATGCTGACTGGATAAAGTTTCAAACAAAACAAAGTTAGCTAAAGTATGATATAAAGTTCCTTGGATTTATTTTTTCCTTATACTTTTCTGGCTACAAATAGTTTCTGTAAAAGGTTACCAAATAGGATGTTTCCATTTTCTCCTTTTCGTCATGCAAGTGAAAATCCAAAATTAAAATGTCTCTAAAACTTTGCAAAACATTTAGGTTTTCATCTAGGAAAGGCTGTGAATAGACACTGATAGCACTTAGTACCTTTCCAGGTAAAGAAAGGAGAAAGATACCCATCTGTCTGCATTAGATCATATTGGGAACAGCTATTTTCACATCCTTTTGTAACTAATCTGCCTTTTGTTTCTCAGTTAAATGTGTCTTTCACTTTACTTCTTGGTGAAGTCCAGACACTGATCACTACTACACCTTTGTGTCTTTTAAACCAGGATGATTTGAATATCCCATTTGTAATGACAAGTTCATAAAAGTACTTTGAAACAAGTAAATGGGAGCAAACAGTCAGCACAGGCGAGTTTTGTTAATGCACTTGCATAAGTGATTTCCCACTAAATTTAATTCTTTACCTAAAAAAAAAAATGCTATAGAACACAAAAACGATATTAGTTATATTTCAAACTGCTTTGTGTGAGATAACTGAAGAAGAAGATATAGCAGCTGGTACTGAACAAGTCACAGTTTTTACAGGCCTTCTAATTATAGTATAACTGGTTTATAGGCCAACCTGAGAGGTACCCCAATAATGCCTAAGAGCACAATGCTTCCTCAGCTGGGAAGCTGGGGTGGATTAAGCCTCTATGCATGACAAAGTGAATTTCACAAGTAGAATGATAGATATGTAACTGTATTCATCTTAGTTCTTAATGTATATGACCATATTAAATTACTCAGTTTTGATTGAGAATTAGACTACTGACCAACACGATGAGAACCAAGGTATTTGTTTCTTTCTGCAGCAACTGCTGTTGCATGTTACAGCCATTTCACTGAAGATTAAGGGGTTACTTCAGTACAAACCAGAAGCCAGTAAGGTCACAAAGCAAAACATAACTGCAAGCCAAAGTGTCTTCAGAACTGAGTTCCGAAGAACTAAAGTCACTGGTACCAGGTGAAATTGTTTCTGGGCAAGTGAGAAGAGCCACCTCACAGAGCTTTTACTTCTTGGTTGACCACTTCATTTTTTTGACTGATGTACAGGTGGGACAGATTTACATCGCTTTTTTTTTTTCTACACCTATTTCTACTAATCTTGTGCTTTACTAGCACAATAGTAGCACACTAGTGTTGCAGCCAAGACAGTAAGGCAGGTCTTAGTTTTTGTAGAATGGTCAGGAGATGAGAGGTGGCAGAAAGAGTCTTCTCTCTCTCCCAAGCTATTCCACATACTACTACATCCCCTATTCAAGAGTCCCCAGTAAACACTATTGGAATATTTCCATGTGATCCAAATAACACGCGACCTATGTGACTAGAAACTGTGACGAATGCTATTGGAAGCAGTGAAAATGCTGCATCCTTAGGGCTTTCCTAGAATGGCTTAAAGTTAGAAGCATCAGAGTTCCATAAGTCTATTAAGGTTTACTAAGATATTTACTCTCCTTTGGCTATTAAAAGGAAAGATATCCCTTTGACCTTTCCTTTTATTTGCCTGACATTCTCTTACAATAAAACACCTCTGAGCCATTAAAAAATAAATGGTGGTTTCATGCTTTCTGCTGTCAAAACTTATGATTTACTGTAGATATTTGACAGCATGTTAATTAAACATTTCATCTTTCAAAAATACCAACATGTAACATCAGAATTAAAAAAAAAACAACAAACGGTAAGCAACCTCTCTTTACATAACTCTACAGCCATTAAAAGACTGTAGAAAATCAAATTAACACACTGGTACAACTACTTAGTGCTGTACATTGCTTTCAATCAACAGATTAGTACTTTATAGCCCTCCATTTATTCAAAGATAAGAAATTTGGCATAATTGCATGATTTCCTTCTTCTTTAGTCATGTTCTTCAGACCTTCCTCACCTTGACAAGCTTGGTGTCAAACAGAAAAATGAATGTACTGAATCTGATCAAAGATACGTGGTGGTTGTGACCATAACAGTTCCAGCTGAAACATATATATGGACTCAGCAAGGAATGGGGTTTTTCTTTCTGCTATCATCCCTGCCTTCCGCCACTTTTGTGGGACTTCATAAATCACATGTGCTTTCTAGAAGTATAAAAGAAATTAATAAAAAAGTAACTCTCAAAATTAAGGATCTTTCATGCTGTCCATCACTTCTTAAATTTATAAAGATATCAATTGCCAAAGTTGTGCTTAGTTACTATATTGTGTACTCCTACAGGAACACAGCTTTTTAAAAGTCACATAACATCTGTTTTAGATAAAATCTTTATCAAAGCTCTGAATTACTTTCATTCATGTTGTTTTACTTCTTTACACAACCTTTCAACAGCTTTTATTGTATAGTACAACTCAACATTTTTTACACTGCTCTAGCTCAAGACAAATTAATGCAGTTTGGAGATTTCTGGAAGGAATCTAATCGTGTTCAGAGACATATGGTAAAACTAGAGGATGCTCACTTTAGATTTTGTTAGTCATTATTCTTACATTTGGCTATTACCAGCATTTGTCTGGGTGTGATGACAAAATTGCCAGAAATAGGCAGCTTCACACATGGCATGAGAAGTCTCGCTAGGATATATTTCTTCTTCTGAGAGAGTTACTATTTGTAGAGTTTTATATCTTGTTTTCACCATTCAACATAAATGTTTTAAAACGTGCTTGTAGAAGTCCTTTAGGACATAGTCCTTCTCTCAAAGAACAGAAAAACTCCTACTGATTTCAGCCCTGTTACCAGAAGCAGCTGACCAAAATAGCTCCCTTGCAATTTCTCTTTTTGGCCTTTGGGAGGATTTTTTCTTTTCTCTCCCCTCACTCTCTCCCCCCTCCCCCCCTCCCCCTTTTGGCTGTCAGTTACAGCCAAAAAAAATCTATCAAAGAGCACACACAGACTTCCTGAATCACTTTTTAAAGTTCATACTCCACATCATTCCTACCTTCCTCCCTTCCACCTCCTCTTCCTTTCCATCATCAGCACACTGAAGAACCACTTTCAAGCCATGAAACACTTTCAAATATTGAGTTGGATCATAATTTTCAATTTCATGTGAAACCCGCATCTCTTCCACAGTCTTTCCCCCAACCACCAATTTTTACTTATCCAGCCTCCTTTAAATGGAAACTAGGCTTCCTTTCTTTCAGTGCATCTGAAGAGGGCTGACATCATCAGCAATGAGTTAACCACCAGAAAGGAAAAGACCATTCCTGCTCAATTCAATTCCTAATTCGAGACATGGTCATCAGTTAAATAGACCAGAACATAAGGAGAAACAGAAAGTATTTTTAATTTCTTTGGATAATGGTGTAACAGGACACACTATCCTCCTGACTCTTTGAAAGGCCATGAAGGAGGTTGAAGGCTGGCATCTTCCAGAGGGCCAGTATTTGTCTAGACAGTTGGAGAAACAGATGGTGAAAACAGAGTCATAAGTTCAATTGGAAGGGACCTAAGGAGAACATCTGGTCCAAAGCCCTGCTTGACACAGAGCTAGCTTGTTGTGTGATGAATTCCATTGCCATACAATGAGCTGTATGATGAATATTCAACTGAAGTCGATAACATCAGACTCCAGTTCTACAGCAGAGAAATAAAAGCTATCTCCTCAGGATAAAAGACACTAAAAGGAAGTAGAGTGCTATAATTCTGGCAGGGCAAATTCCAATTCAAGAAGATGATTTACTGTTATAGCCAGAGAAAGGAGAAAATATTTTAGATTCTTGCATTTTCAGACTGAAAGCATTTTATGATCTGTTACAATGGATCGTCTACTATTCCTACCCTCACTTAATAACATTAATTTTCAGAATGGAAAGATATTTCCTGAATGGCTGATTATGTTTAGACAATTCACCTTTATACAAGACCATTCCATGCAATGGACTTTTCCACTGAGAATTCTCTTATTTCTTTAGCTAGATTAGACAGGCTTTGTCAGGAGTAAGGGGGGGGGGGGGGGGGGGGGGATGGGGATGGGGACGACGGACGGACACATCTATATGACAGAGAAGGAAGAGAGAACAAGGGAGATAATATTCCTGAAATTTTAGAATGCAAATCTGGTCAATATTTTATAGCTAGGCTCTGTGTTCTTTTGCACCATAAAGAACTTGACCCAGACTCTAAGGTAACTTACAGCTGCAGTCTTTCTTCCATACTCATCTAGTTAGAAGGAAGTTGAAACAATTTATAAAGACTTACTAAAATATTCTCCTTTGTGTTGGGAAAATAATGACTAGAATCTTGTCCCCCTCAGTAGCCTCACATGATATATACAGTTATCCTTATGTGCAGGGAACCTGAACCCACTACTCCGGTGTCCCCCCTCCCAGTGCACGGCGGTTGGGTTGGCGTCGCCCCCTGTCCAGCGTGCTGAAAAACACAAGCGCTGGAAACACGTAGTATGTGCTTCCAGCTTAGTTGTTGGATGCTTCCAGCTTCAATGTGTGGCTCTTAATAATTAACACGAATTAAAATGTCTAATAAAAAAGGCAGAAGAAAATTTTTGTTTCACAGATGAAAGATATGGGTTAATTTCTATTTCAGCTTTCTTTCCTTATATGTCTTTCCAGCTCTTCAGGCTTTCTCTTCCTTACAGCATGGGTCTGATCACTTTCTACAGTTTCTATTCATATTCAGCTGTAGAATTAACCTCAAACACATCTCAAGAAATCTGAGATCCATTTACCTACTAACTCTTTAGATAAAACGCATTTTCAGATCTGCAGTGAACTAAAAATAAAACAGAATGTACTACGTGAGTTGCATAATTCAGAAGCTGCCCAAGTAGGGAAGATCAAGAGCGACAAACTTCTTGCTCTGAAGTCATCAAATTCTGAGTGGACTAACTACCTGCAGGAACTGAAGATCCAGATCTTCACTAACAGAATCCAGCATCTCTTGCTCATACTGCTTCCAGATGGAACAAGAAAAGTGCAAGAAACTTCTGTCTTACTGAAATGTTTTCAGCTAGCTTAGTACTCTGGGGGCTTAATGTAGAAGACTTCAAACCAAATTCTCAAGATCCGTAACAAAACAATCAAAACTAGTCTTGTATATTCCCTTGGTGTTAGGGATGCGTTACTGAGTGTAACTATTAATGTGCTCTGTTATGATGACTAATGTTTTCAGTATATATTGCATGCCTTTGAAAGAATTACTCGTACAAGTAACATAAGATCTATAACAGAAGATTTATATTATAAGAGCCAGTAGAATTTACGGGTATAGCACTTTTAATACTCCATTCCTTCCCCTGGTTGGGTTGTGCATTAACATCAAGATAAGGGAGCTGATTCATCTTTTCTGCTCCTCTGTTTCTAACATAGCACATTAATTTGAGAACTTGTTAGCTTTTGTTTCTCTAACATGTTGTTAATATTTCCTTTTCATTATTTCAGTACTTTTTTTGTGCTGACACATCAAAGGAATATGAAAAATATAAAAGCAAATTTAAGAGTCTACCATCAAGCAAATTAAGGATCAGATAATCATTTAGGTTGGAAGGGACCTCTCGAGATCATCTCGTCCATTCTCACTGCTCAAGCAGGATCAGCTACCTCAGGTTGCCCAGACCTATGTCCACTTGGGGTTTGAATTTCTCCAGAAATCTCTAGAGCACACAGCATAAGAGCATTATATCCATTTGCTCATTTTCTTCAAAATTAAATAGATGTCAATGCCAGAGAGAAAAGATTTTGCTTCTAGTATCTATAGAATAACTTTTCCTGACATTGTGCTAACAGTGCCCTGATTTTTAAAAATCATACCATGAATCATTCTAGACCTTATGATATCGTTCCTTGAAATCTAAAAGATGCTTGGGTTTCTTTCTGTTTGGTTGGTTTTCAGGGGGAGGGGGAAGAGAGAAAGAGAAGAGGGAAGAGGGGAGATGGGATGACGACCAGATATGGAGGGTTGCCAGACTTAAGCCACATATAATAAACAATACTTGCAAAACAGTCAGGAAAAGCGGGTATCAACCATTCAGGTGCTTCACTAAATGAGTTCCTATCAAAAATCTTAGTTGTCTAAGAAATCTTCATTAACCCCTACATTATAATGAAATATAGGCCATAAATTTTGTTCCAATAACAGCTAAAAACATTAGTAAAGGGTATCACTTTTACTGGTCTCACCTCTTCTAAGTTTTCTACACTTGATGAGCAGGAAACACCACCAAAATAAGACCCATGCCATCCCTATTTCCTGTCCTAAAGTATAAAAATGCCTTTTCTACAGTTAAACTTTTTGAAAGGTATAACCTGGGCCTTTTTAGAGTACCACAGAACAATGAATTTGATAGCACCCAAGAAGACCATGAGTAATCTCCATCCAAATATCATTAATTACTTGTTGATGTACCCACCCATAGCTTAAAAATGGAGACAGACTAAAATCAGGTATTGAAGTACCTAAAATATAGTTTGCAAAGTATGCAAAATAGATTGACAACAAATGCCGGGTATTAGCTGGATAATGCAACAGGTGATAATGACTTTCCTGGCAAAAGGTTAGCTCATCTCCGACATCTGTTAGGAAAGAAACCATTAAAAACAAAGCAGTTTCATACTGTGGGGTTTTCTGCAGGCATTCGCTTCTGTTTTGATTTGCCATGGTTTAGATTCCTTGAAATCTACCCTTCAGTTACTTTGCTTTCTGAATTTTTTTCTTTACAGAACTTAAGAGGGTGTCTAACACTCAAACCCACAGTGAATAGCACTTTTGCAACTGTTGACCAGTTTTCTTTCATTTAAAAGATGAGCTGAATTTGTCTGGTTATTGATTAAAAGGGAACTTGGGCGGCATTTCAAGACTGTAACAAAATCCTACCAGAGTATTATGGTGTTTCCTTTTTTGTGAACATTTTGCACTGCTCAATTTACAGTTCCTGTCTTCCTGGCTAGTGTTTTCCATTGCCTTGATCATATCTCCCATAACATCCATTTCCAATTTAGTTCAAGAGTCATAACAATTAACCACCACCCCACCCTAGACTGTAATGTTTAAGTGACAGAAATAAAAGCTAATCGTATAACTTAGTCAAACTTTTTAGAAATCTTTCAGTAAAAAAATCTCATCAGATGAATTCTAGTCTTCAACATGCCTAAAGTTACATTTTCCTAAAGATCTCATTAAATTGTGAGAAGTTGCTAACTGTCCAGGTCTGAGGACACGCTACGTATGAGGACATAGGCTGGAAGCCGGCAGAGAAACACTTCATAGAGTGAACATTGAAATCTATTGTCCTCATTGATATAACAGAGGTTTTTTTCTCGGACAGTAACATCTTGACTCCAGATATTCTTTGAAGGTAAGATGAACAAAATTACATGCTTCCAAAACCACCAAAAAGGAGGGACCTTCGGTTCTTATCTGAGAGTAACTGCATTTATACAAAATGGTTATCAGTTCAAATACATTAACAGGATGGGAAACAGAAATTAATGCAGAACACCATCAGGCATCTTTGGCTTTCACGCATACTGCATTCTTTTGCAGTAATCTCAAATTGGCTAAAGGGTCCAAGTCTGGATCCACACCAACCTGACCTATAGCCTGATCACTGGAATACACTGCAATATTCCTAGGCTGGTACAGCTCTAGGCAGGAATAGTCACAATATGATGGTAGTCAAGACCTCAGATCTCCTCCTAAATTAACACAATTATTTTAAAAGTATAACCACTATTTTTAAATACCCACTTTCAGCAGCAGACATTCACTCTAAATCCCTAATGGCTGAAAATAGCTACCATGTAGCCATGATTTTAAGTATCGCTATAGTCTAGAGAACACTGGATATTCAGAACATTCCCTAGCAGTCACACAAAAATCCTTCTTCAGTACAAAATTGCAAAATTCAGCCTTTTTTTGCCTCCCATCCCCCTGCTCCCTCCTCCCCCCCAAAACAAACAAACAAACAAAAACCTGTAAAGCCCTTCACTGTGAAAGCTGGCATGTACACAATTAGTATGTTAACAGAAAAGGCAGGCCTGAAAAATGTGGGAAGGCCAAGATGCTACATGATGACATAAACGGGCACCACATGCATCATTAGCACCGCTTTGTTTCTCTACTCTGGCTTCTCTAGGAGTACAAATCACCTGTAAATGAGCTGAAAGCAAAGGCAAATGGCAGAAGCTAATTACCATGCATGGAGCAAGGACTCATGGAATATGCTGAACTCGGTGGACTGAATCTGAATTTATCCTGAAATTTTACTCACATGATCTTCCTACTACCCAGTGCAGAGCTCCTTAAAGGAAATAATTTCATTGCAGCAAGATGAAAAACATCCTTACTGTTAAGGCCTCACTATCAGAGGGGGAAATTTTGCTGCTTGCAATGAAATTAAAGTATTCTGTACCTAATTTTTTCACCCCATATCTTTTTTTTTGTCACAGTCTAGACCTTCTGTGTGAAAAAAAAGATTAAATTAATATCCCTTTTAGCAAAATGTGGTTTCTGTACAAACCTAGTCTAGCGGAAGGTATCCTGATCCAGTGGAACATGTCCCTCCCCGTGGCAGCAGGGTTGGGACCAAATTATCTTAAAGGTTCCTTTCAACCCAAACCAGTCTGTGATTCTATGCATGGGACTTTTAATTCTTCTTAAAGTAGTCAAGTGTTAGCTAATACTAATTTACAAGAAATAAGACTATGCCAAACAAAAGAAGAAAGCCTACAGAGCCTGAAGACATTACGACAACGATATAAATGCATTGCGGTTTTGAACAGAAGACCCTTTAGTAGCAAGCTGAAAAAATACTTTATAGGTGCAACTTTCAGTAAGGGTCAGGAAAATTCATTCATTAGAATTACGGAAGGCAAGAGTTTCTTATAAATATTACAGGACTATTAAAAAGTGTCATCACTTTAAAATGGACTTAAATCATATTCATTAATTATTAAGCATTACTCTAGTTCTTCACTGATGTTTTTAATGGAATGAAGTTTCTTCAACTCCAGTAACATCACTGCTATTTATAGACAACTCGTCTTTAGGTATAGAAGTGCCTTTTCATGTTAGCATCTAAGCAGGTTTTTACTTTGTCACAAGACTTTTAATAGTAAATGAAAGTAATCCATTACTTGGTGAATGAAAGAGACAGAAGTGAGGATATCTAAGAATTTAAGAGCATCCCAGGTGCTCATTCACAATGCTATCAATAAAACAAAGTTAGATTTATAGTTTTTTTCTTAAAGGGGAACACATTCTCTTTATTTACATATTAAAAGGCCTAAGAGATCTGAACAAATTATATCAAAAAGGCAACCTGTTGCTCACTGTCCATCTTTCCTCTCTATTCCTCTAAGCTATTAACATTAAACATTTCCAAGGTTGAGTAGAGTCCAGTTTCACGAGATTATTAAATTTTTACCTTAAAGAAATAACTGTACTACCTGCCAATCTTAATCTTCCTCATCAATGAGGGTTTGTATCTTTATCAAGAACAGTCCATCATACTCCTGATCCCCCACACAAATAAACACTGATAGTGTGTGGGGAAAAGACTTGCCTCTAAAAGTCTGCAACAGTGACTACTAGACAATCTGTGGATAGTTTTTACCAATAGGTACTAGATGCTAAACAAAAGTCTGAGCAAATTATGAGTGGCCTATCTCCCTATGCCTGTGTGTGCAGCAGCAGGAATCACATCCTCATCTACCCCATAGGTATACATTCACAGCAGCTCAAAACATAGCTTAAAAATGCTACCTTCAAAAGGGCAGAAAGTCTTCAAGGTCTTCAAAATTAATTTCTCATCCCAATATTGCAGCTAAAAGAGTGTTTGCTTAAAAGGATCTCAAAGCCACTGCATCATACTGCCTAAGGCTCTCCTCAACCCCTGCAACGTTGATACATTCCAGAAAAATCTACTATTAAAAAAGTTGCCATGATGAAAGGAGGTAAAATTTAACATAGACTCTCCAGGATAATGCATTTACCTAAAAAAAAGTTAATAATAAATAAATAAATAGATAAATAAAGTATCACTAGCCGAACGTATCTATCTGTGGTCCTAGAATGAACAGCTCATTCTTCAGGGAGAATTAATACAGAGCTCTTATGTAAGAAAGTACATTAGAACAATTCCTCTGGATTATGTGCATATCTAGAGGCTAAACTATCTCTGTATTTTTAGCCCTTCAACAGAACACCACAAACAGCAACCTGAACCTGAAAAAAATAACACAGCCGCTGCAACATCAGGCTGCGACCACAGCTTCAAAAATACTGCCGGAGGTAAAATCTCAGTTCCTTCAACTTTATGCCATCTTCAGACAAATCAGTTTTCATTCTGACCTCAGCATTTTTGTGCGTCAGCTCTTCCAGTCCTATTTTTGCTTCACTTCTCTCGTCTAACAATATCAATGTCCTAGAGAGTTCTGCCTGTTACATTTAAGTATGTTCCCATTAGTGCCTCAGCTTTTTGCAGTCAAGAATCCTCTACACTATATACAGATCCAGGGTGCAACCATGGGTGTCAAAGACAAGTTTTTAATTAAATGTCGGGCTTTAATATTGTTATTCACACCAATTAAAAATAAAATCACTATGGGATAAAAGGTTTATTGTCTCTATGTAGAGCGAAACAGACCATTGACCTGAAAGCCAGACCAGACATTAAGTACTTTTGAGAGCTTCAACCAGCTAGTTAAAACTAGCTAGTTTAAACCAAAGTAGACATTTGAAATTACAGCCCAATACAGGACAAGAGCACAAAAACTGGCAAGTGTTTAACTAAGTTAAAACAAGATACTAGTGGAAACTCATGCCCAGACTTAGAGTTATTGCCAAAATCTAAACAGTACTGCCCAAAAGGCCAGCCAGCTTTTACCCCAAAAAAGAAACAGGAGTAGGCTGCCTGCTGTCAAGCAATAAAATCTCCCTAGATCCCTAATTCATTAATACAGAAATCTTACTAGTGACTACAAGAACCCCTGTCCCTTATGTTTCCAGTGACTGTCAAGCCTCCTACACCCTCAGATCAGTGCTTGCACTAGGCAACAGAGCTTCCCAAAGGTCCCCTTCACAAGTTCACCCAGTTTCTCTACTAGAGACAGTAATTCTTCTACTGGTGAATACATACCCTCATTCCCTTCATAAGTCTTCTACTGCCAAAAAAAATATTTCTGCTATTTAAATAGAAATATGTTGGACAACAAAGTCTTAAGCAGAATGAGGACAGCAATATACTTTCTCTTAGCCACCATATTCATAGACCATTCCTACCTTTCAGGCTAGAGATTACTGCAGACTATTAGTGCCCTAAAAGGCCTCTACCTGCTTGCAAAATGCTACAGATCCAACTGAACCCTTTCCAATGAGGGAACAGGGGCAACTAGGTTTTACAAGATCCTAAGACGACACCTCATCATTCAGCTTCTGTATGACTGCAGATGGTACTCAAACTGAAGTCCGGCCACACAGACTTGGAGGCAAATGTTTTCCAGTCTGTTACCAGGCCAAATAGGTGAGGAGGCAGCTTGGAAATACTCTCCCATCACACATACAGGAAGAGCTCTTTCCAGCCCCCAAAAGGGACAGCTTTTCCTGCCCTAGAGTGAACATGTTGTTGCTGCAGCTGTGCTTTTAAGTACATTTCAGGGAAGAACATTGCCCTTTAAAGCTAAGCCTTTCTCACTTTTAATTTAGATTCCCTTTGGAAAAAAAGATAATGCAGACATTTTGTTTAAAATCAGAGAATATACAGGAATCTTAACTGGTCCTTTCAGCTTTTCAATGAAAGCTATATTCCTCAATAAAATAATACATACAAACATGAGGCACTATTTTCAACACTTTTCAACACTGTCATTAAGCTTTATGAATATCAGTATTTCACAACATCAGCTACCAATAGATTGTGTTGAAGAACAAAGTGAAATTTGCTAGTAATACTTTGCTGTAATTCTTTTGCTCTCTTCAACACATACAATAAACAATCAATACACACATGCAAGCAACCAAAATCATTCATAACAAATATTTCACTCAACAAAGAATTGAGCGATTTAACATAATTCAGCCCAGCAGTCACTGAGTTATCTTCAATTCTTGTCAAATGAATCACAGAATGTTTGGGTTGGAAGGGACCTTCAAGCTCATCCAGTTCCAACTCCCTGCCATGTGCAGCGAAACCTTCCACTAGACCAGGTTGTTTCAAGCCCCATCCAACCTGTCCTTGAGAACTACCAGGGATGTGGCAGCCGCAGCTTCTCTGGGCAACCTGTGCCAGGGTGTCACAACCCTTACAGGGAGGAACTTCTTTCTAGGATCTCATCTCAATCTCTCCTGTAGCAGGTTAAAGCCATTCCCAATTTTCCTGTCCCAACAGGCCCTTGTCAAGCATGCCCTTGGAGCATCTCTGTGTCCCTCCTCTGTACTGGCTATAACATGTCCATGAGAAATCCATTACAGAACAGTTAATGAAATATGGAGGAAGTTAACTTTTCCCACAGCATTAGGATCATGAACAAATGGCACTTACTGAACCTTGGAGTAATGAGCACATTTCTTCTGTGAGTAGCCCTGACTGAGCAGTCCAAGCCCAGCATAAGTGAGAACGGCCTTAAAACAACTAACACTGAATGCACGTTCCTGAAGCTCTGAAATAAAGCAGAACTAAATTCTGTAACATAATTTTCAGTACCCTTCAACAGAGCTGCTCCTTTTCTAAGGTAGTTCTATTCCTATTTAGCCATAAGCCAACTTTGTTCTTAAGAAACTTTTGTGTAGAAAAGTAAATCAGGCGATTTTCCACACATCAGTGTGGAATTAAACCTGCTTGGCAACACTGCATATAAATAACAGAATGCAAAACATTACGTAAAAATCTCAGACTAAATTAATCAAGTCTCTCCTTCCAACTGGAGTACACTCACAGGTCACAAAACATTTTAATCACCTACTATATGACATATATCAGGGTAAACATAAGCTCAGTTGCAAGTCAATTTTGGCTATATCAAGTCACAAATTCTCCAGAAACTCTCAACTTTCTAAGCTAGTAACTTCTGAAACCTGAAGTTTTACATCCTACTGAACTTCCATATGAAGCCCTAAGACAGTTTTCAAAAACTGCTGATTTTTCAGGAAATTATTTGAAAAGTATTATTATGGTATTATTAAAGTAGTACCAGAGTGATTATTCATGGTGACACCCATCCATGACTTTCATTATTAGCACATTAGGTGGAAATTTTTAACCACTACAAATAGCCCATTTGTCACAGTCCAATATTGTCTGACCAGGTCCTTTTAAATATTTCACACATGAAGGGTATAACTAGTCTAAAATTTAGTTTTTTGAAGATAGATGATATTACATGGGATTTCTGTTTTAGCAGTGATGCAGCATATACTGAAACAACAATACAAATGTAACTTACACTTAGCAAAATATAGCAATTGCAATATATGATTCAACCAGAATACCAGCCCGATTCCATCACCAGTCTCTATATTGTGCTTGCCATTGCAACACTGGACATCCCCAGTCACAAAGAAGGGGAAGGTATGCTGAAACCAGCTTAAGCCCATTTTTCCCTCCAAAATATTTCTGCTACTTGTTTAGATTTTGCACCCTAGTTGGGCTGAGCCACTTATTAACTCCCCTCACTTTGGCCTGGCTAACTAAGGGAGATGTTTAAACTTTTTTTAATGAATTTTAATAGGAGAAACACACCACCAGTTGACCCACTCAACTGTTGATAGCTGTTTGTCTAAACAAATGCCCACTCTCCAGTCCCCTTTGTGGTGAGCTAAAACCAACTTCCTTGCAACAACTATGTTCAGTCACACCCCTCATTAGGTCTGAGTTTCTGAGCCATCTTCCATTTTAGATGTTTATTTGGTCAGTTACACCACTTTGCAAGATACTGATAACAATCATTAAAACTACTTCAGTAATTCCTGAGCTACCAAGGACAACCCAAAGTGATACTGTTGTTTTAATACAAATACGATAAAGCTACAGAATTGGTATAACAAATGCAACAAAACATCTAAAATGGAAGATAAATAGTAAATTAAAATTTGACAAAGTGAAGCTTGCCATTTCAAACTGAAGATGTCTCCATTTATAATTAGAACATATGTATATATGACCTGTCCCAAATAAAAGCAACTGGGAAAGATTTTAGTGGCTCTATGCTAGCTCAACCCAACTGTCTTACCAAAGCGGAGTATCACTGTAAGATACTAAAATAGAATTTAACATATTTATGACCTTAGGACATAATAGCCTCGTCCCAGAAAGAACAGAAATCCTAATTTATCCATAACTATGCTTGGTTTAGGCAACACACAAAATGCTAGAATTATTCCTCACTAGGTAAACTCCATATTTGCACAATACAAAATTCATAATGCCACTTTGATAACTATAAGACTGTCAAAAGTAATAAAGAACAGGATAAATTCAGTATTTTTTCATCATTCCCAGTTTAACACCATTTCATAATTATTGTGAATTTCTGCTAAAATTATAACACACTGCAACACCTTTTTTTTTTCCTCATAAAAGTAGGGTGTTCTCAACAGCTTTTAGCAACATTAAAATAGCTCAAGTACGTCTATTTTTGTTTCATTTTTGTCTTCCATTCTCAACCCCATCAGTTTATTTTCCTTTTATTTCATTACATTTCATCTTTAATGGGATACATGAAAATTCTGATAGAACACTTTGATATATATGTGCCTGGAAATATAAAGGCTTGAAAAGTTGATCTTCCATCACACTTTCAGAATTTCCTTACACTGAGGAAATTACGAGGTAGACACTACAAACAATGCTGCCACTATTACAAACATGCATGAAGCAGGTAGGGAAATTGAATTTGAAAGCACACACGTACCAATCTCAAAGGTTGAGCACCATTTCAGCCGCCTATAAAATATTTTGATACACACAAGTTTATCTTAAGACAAAATTAATTTGCTAATAACAATAGCATCTCAGACTTTCCTCTTAAGGCAACACTTGGAAAAAGCGAAAGCGATAATGTCTTTGCCTGCAGGTGCACACAGGCTAGTGTGCTGAATCCAGCTCTTAATCCCTCTTTCAGCGCAGACAGATCACAAACACTGTGCCACGTCTGTTGTACACTGCTTGCTTCTCTGATTGATGACATCTATTGAGCTATCTGCAGCAACTCTATTGCCTCTCCGCACTTATTCAATTGTTCCTGCTCTGGCAGATCACATATTTAGCTCTTTCAGGACATCAACTATTTTGCTTTTATCTACATCTACTGCCAGACAACAAAAAATGGATTTCTCACTTAAATTCATCATTAAAACCATCATGCAAGGAAAGGCAGCACTTAAAATGATGCAAGCTTCCAGT
This sequence comes from Neopsephotus bourkii, assembly GCF_033783945.1. Taxonomy (NCBI): domain Eukaryota; kingdom Metazoa; phylum Chordata; class Aves; order Psittaciformes; family Psittacidae; genus Neopsephotus; species Neopsephotus bourkii. Next base: position 1,064,394 of record NW_026901356.1, on the reverse strand, counting down.
GACTAGGATAGTTAAATTTCCTGCTTTTAAACAATGGTGTGCCTTTAGAAACACAGACCCTAAGAACACAGACTCTCCACTTGCAGTTGTTCCTACATAAATTTAAGTAAGAATGCCCCAGGAAGCTGAACCAGAATGAAAAGCAGTGACTTGATTGATACACAGAAATAAATCCTCTCCCTACCCTTAGCTCTTCAACTGCAGGTTGCGGCTTAGTCATTGCTAACAGACTAGAAGTTTCTTATTTTATACATTAAATACTTTAGCCACTTGCCTTTATTTTCCCAGGTACTCTACTCAGCATTGCAGCTCACATCTCCTTGCATTATGCTGACTAACTAGAGGAATTGTATGAATTGCTGCAAAGAGGTGACAAAACCTCTTGAAGTGCTAAGGCTTGGAACATTAAGATCACTTGATTTGATTATGGTAACCTTCATAACACAGTGCAAAAGAAAAGGTATTCTGAAAGATTTCCAAAGCTCAGACATAACTAATATTATGAGATATGGAACTTTCTGAAACAGAACTGAAGTAGAAAATCTTAAATTGGGAATTAAAATTCTCAATTTTCTAAATACTACTGGCAAGCAACTCTCCCTTTTCACAAAGGACTAAAGAAGCTCCAATAGCACACGGTGTTTCCTCCCTTGTAATTGCACAGGTAGCCATATACTTTTATTTAGTAATTAGACTGTGATGATTTTCATTACTTCAGAGCTACTCAAATGAAGATAACCATGCTTTTGTTATGCATAAATACTGCAGATGATTTTGTCCAAAGTAGTATATTTTGAAGAACGCTTTCTATATACAGAAATATACAGTAAAATGTATAGAACTAATTAGAACTTTAGCGATTTAATGGCCAAGAATTTTAAAAGGAACAATGATTGCTGATTATGCCTATCTATTTGATACTTGTTTTCTTACATGACTAGTTGCAAGTGCTAGAAATGCTAGGGGAAGGTAAGAACCCAGTGCTGGGTACATAGGAGATCCTTCTTTCTTCATTAACTAATTCTCATTGCTACCATAATTAATGCTTTTCTCCACAACTAACAGTTACCCAACCCCATTTTTAAGCTTACTTAGCATTTCAGTGCAGCACCCGTGACCACACTTCATATGTATAAATACAAGCACACACTGTTAAACTTCCTATTTTTCAGATGGTTTGAATGATAAGGCATTGGCACTTCCTGGGTAAAGGATAAACTGTACATTTAAGCAGTGTAGCTATGTGCTAGTTAAACCATGACAAGCTAGCCTCCCCCAAGTACTGACTGCAAGCTGGGTACTTGAACAACTAAAATCTTTTTTGTATCTTCACATCTTATAAGCAGTCTAATTTTCTGCCAGCATGTACTTAACACCAGTCCTGAAGCTATAGGTTCAAGCTCCAGTCACTGAAAATGAATCGAGTAGAGAATATACCAATTAAATTTCTACAGAAATGAGGGGTTACACATCAAGTATTGTCAGTCTTGTGGTGACCTTAAAGAGCACACTGTAAGCTCTACTATAATGACCTCTCGTACCTTAACGGTTAGCTGTTCTGGTCTTGGAGTTCACAAGCAGCTACTCTACACAGAATTTCAAGTAATAATTCTGTATTTTAGGAGCTTTTGTGAACTTCAGTATTATTGACTGCTACCGAGATCACTAAAGTCGGTTAAAAATAAATTATCTATATATACACATACGTTTCAACATTTCTTCTAAATTAAAAACTAAATTTAAGGAATATGTTTTGCTTCTTTTATTATTTTCCATCTTTAGTTTGCAAAAAAAGTATCCATTTCAGAAGCATTCACTTTGGAATTCTAACCTTCCAAAACAAAAAGGAGATCGTTCTTTTTAGAAAAGAAACACTATCAGCCAACATCCAAAAACTAGCCTTAGCCTTTTAAGCTTTAAGAACAATGAAATATCAACTGAACAAAGAGCGTTTAAACGTTTAAAAAGTAAAATGCCAAGAGAAAGTATACCAAAATTTCAAAGTTTCATAAATACATTTTTATACACCCACAAAAAAAAAAGATCAAGTCTGTTGAGTCATGCATCAATTTCACTCAGTGGCTGCACAGTTGTGCTTAATCTTGCTCTTATATTTTCGGGCACCTTAAATATTGAATTGTTTCCTAGAGGGTGTCATGGCTTGTAGATAAAACATACAACATGCTACTTGCTTGCAATATACATCCTGGACTCATCTTTCTTTGGTCCTTGTAGCAACAAAAAAGGGGAAGCTCTTTACATAGCATACAGCACCAAGCTAACAGCTGTTTTCTGCCTTTCATATACTACAGTGAAAAGCAGCTCAGTGCCCATGCACCTTCATCTTTGTTTCAGTTTGGAAACACACTGTTGCTGAAGGCCAACATTTAAAAGGACACTTCAACACTGGCCCTTACTATAACCAAAAAGCAAAGTCAGTCCCAGAAATCTGCTCAGTAAAGTAGAACCTCAACTAAGAAACCCTTCCTTTCACAAGGCACAATATCTTACCCTCTGATGTAGTGCAATGATTGTCATGACAGAGATTTCATTTTAACTGCTCTTTTTAAGAAGTCTCAGGGGGTTCTCTAGGTGAACCACTACTAAACTAAACTGCAGCTTTGCTAGAAAATCACTTTTCCAGCAGCTCATCATTACTTAACAAAAATCTACACCTTGCCTTATATTAAAACAGAGTTCTGATACACACAAAATATACCCTATTCACCAAAAAAAAAAAAGAAGAAAGAAGAAAAAAGAAAAAAGAAAAAAGAAAAAAGAAAAAAAAGAAAAAGGCTTACTGACTTATCTCCATTTTGCTGTTGTTCTTTTGCAGTAAACCACCATTGTGTGCAGACAGTGTGATTTTCCAGTGTCTGTTGTCTTCCACTGGCTATTCCAACCAGGTGCCAGGAATCAACAATGCTTCATGAAAAACATGTGTGCACTGGAGATCAGCAATTGGATTTGCAGCTGAATCTGTTGCAACACAGTAACAAGGTGAATCACGGGTGAAATTATTATATCTTAATTAATATAAGCTCTCTGCTTTAGAACAAAATTTTACTATCAAGATGAAATTGGTTTCAAAGTACTGCTCACAATCCATAGAGCTACCATTAAAACACTAGTAATTTTTAAGAGAAAATATTTCTTATGAAGTTGTCTAAATATACATATATACACATACAGAGTTCTAAAAGCATACATAAAAAAAAAAACCTAAAACAAAAAATGTGTTTGGAAAAAGGGATTTATAGTTTTTGATAGACATTTAACAGAGTTTGAAGCAAAGCTATTATTAACATTATCTGATTCTGCAAATAAAGGTTCTTTTGTGTTAGCATATTTTGCTAAACTTTAACATTTCAATGCAGACTAATTTGTGAATTAAGTTCTTGAAACGGATACTTTTCATGTCTAGGAATAGAACAAAATGAAGAACTGAAGTACTCAACTGCAAAAGATCTGTCAACAATCCTTTTATACGCCCCATTCTCAAGAGGTTACAGTTGTTTTTTTTTCAGGAAAATAACTTTGACCTAGATGATTTTCTGACTTATAGTTTTTTTGTTTTTTGGGTTTTTTTGTTTTTTTGTTTGTTTGTTTGTTTGTTTTTGTTTGTTTGTTTGGTTGGTTGGTTGGTTTTTTTTTATCTCTTTCTTTTAATGAATAACGACAATTCCCATAAGTGTAAGAGGAAAATTATACATTAACTTACCACTTGCACTTCTGTCAACAACCTGAAAATAGAGGACTTTAGACGAGGTCTAGATTTCACTCATTTCAGCTTCTCTGATATTTGAACTGAAATGCTTCACATTAACACACTATCATAAAATCTAATAATAAAATTTAGACTGATATCATTCTTTGCTGTGAAGATTTGTTTGCGGTTCAGATCACAAAAAAAAAAAAACAAACAACTAACCAAACCAAACAACAAAAAATGGCTTTAGAGTAACTCTTTCAAGCTAATTAAAAGAACCTTTTTCTTCCATGCATGCATATACTCCCTCAAAATATAAATGCCAATAATGCAAAACATACACTGTTTGGGAAAGGAAATAAATGCTGGTTCATCCTCTATTTCATGGTTTGAATCAAAATTCCCTCAAGACAAAGATAAGCCCTTTGCACATTAGCATTCTAACTCACCAGGGAAAGCATGGCAAGGCTTTCCTGTTGCATGTTGTGAAAACTAGTTTCATAGAATTCTGCAAAGGGCAGAAATAATAATAATTGATTTTATGTTGCTTGCTGTTCCTGGAAACTTGAAATGAACTGACATATTAATGGGGATATGCAACACTTTCCATTTTTCTGTAAGTTCTTATTTTGTACTATTACTTTATCCTGTTATACCTCAGAGTTTTGTCACATATTCTTTAGAAAAAGTAGAGTTTTGCAAGAGTGGCACCTAGCAAATCCTGGAAATGCTCTTATTTAGCTATGTTCTTCTTCACATCAGAAAGAAAAAAAGGATTCTGAATACTGTTTACACAGCTGAACTGTTGCACTTCTTTGCAAACACAACTCTTCAGACAATTTGGGGCTAGAGCACACAACAGATTTAAAGAACTGCCATTTCAAGTAACTTCCTTTACTCAGATCTTTTCTCACACTGCAGACAACCTAATTCTTCTCATACAAAATTCTCAAGGTCTTTTTTAATATGCAACAGCCATGAAGCCATTTTTTCTTGCTATTTTCTCCTGAATCATAAGTGCACTTGGCAAGGAGTCAAACCATACATGGATGCTGACGCTTCATGCTCTAGCAGAGAAGGTGAAGGTTGAATCACTCTAACACTTAGGAATTGATTTGGAATAGCTCTTACAGGTTTGGAAAAAGCTACTCACTCTCCCAGCTACAGAAATGTTACACTCCACTGTTATGGACTGAAAGAGATACAGATATACAATTTATGAAGAAAGCCATTGTACTCCAATGGCACACTCTATTCCCTGAGCCCTGGCAACAAAGCAGGGATTGAACTTCCTTTGTGGGAGAATGATTATTGAATTGTGCACCTGGTATGCACAAGGCCTTTCTGTCCTTCATTGATTGTTGTAGACACCAGAAATGAATGAAGTCAGGGAAGACATTGTGGTAATACTCTCTTTCCCAGCAGATAAGCACCAAGCTGGGGCATTCCTTTCTGGCTTCAGATAGACCTTCAGGTATTTTTGGAATCCTGGAGGCAGTTTATTTATGCTCAAAACCTTTAAAATAAATACTACCTCACTTTCAACTGCCTCAGAGTAACTACACCTCTTTCTGTAACAAAGCAGTAAACTCATTGTCTTGCCAAGGGCCATAAAGTCCCTCTAGCTCAGGGGTTTTACAGAGCTCCTGCTCTAAGTATTCTCTTGGATGACTGACTTCCTCCTCCCCTCTTCTCAGAGTTGCTGCAGTACCATCTACAATTCTCTGCTGAGCCCCCACCTTCCTCCCTCCTTTCACTGCTCCTACCTCTCCTCTTTTCCCAGGGGCCAAACACATGGGGCTTAGCCAACTGGAAGATCTCTGTGAGCCCCCTCCTTGGCCCTTCCAGTCACAGGCCTGGAAGAAACAAGAATGTTTCCCATTACCTGTGGCAATATTCATCAGCTGTATTTAAAGATTAAGCAGCTCAGAAACAAAAAAGCTCTGGGGAATCACAAGCACTCAGAATACTAAAAAAAAAGGACTACAGGCCCAGAGAAAAGAAGCTCAGAGAAAGCAAACAGAGACTTATAAATGACAGCAAAAATACTATTTAGCTCATAGTACCTATTGCAGGGAACTGGTTGGTAGATATTGAGTTTTTGGTTTATTACTGATTTTAAGATGGCCTTCATTCAGAAAAGAAGCTGTTGGCAAAATGTTATTGTAACTTTGAGGGTTTTCTCCTTTTTATACAAAATACATTTAAACATAGTTTCAAACAATGGTTTTCAGATTTCTTTTCACCAGGTAACCCATTTTTAATTTGATTTCTTTTACCTAGTTGTAGATCAGTAATTTTGTCCCTGAATATAATGTGAAAAAGAAGCACTTCTCAGGTGTTGCATCTTTCTCTTCTATAGATTTGGATATCAAATCCTGGGGAAAATTCCCCCCCCCCCCAAACCATATTGACTGTTCCACGTCAGCTTTACTAACTTATATCTAGCAACATGTATCTGACCCAAGCACCAAAAAAGACTCTTATCCAAAGCATCAAGTTCCACCACAAGATTCATTCAAGAGACAAATCCTCATTTGCCATTATTCTGTAATTTCAAAAGGGGGAGGTATAAACCCTCATTCCACACTTCCTAAGCTAAACTCAGTATTTTAACTGATTTGATTACTTCAGCTTTTTGCAGCTAGTGATGTTTTCCATAATAGAAAATGGAGATACAGGAAGGATATTAATTCACTTTCTTAATTAGATATGGACCATTTCATTGAAACTTTGCACTTTGCTCTTCATAGTTTAGAACTGGTCAGCTAAATGACAAAGTATTTAATCTGGCAGTTAACAGTAAACTCTAAGACAAAAATCTGAAGATACTCTTATCTTCACATGGCTCTTTTTATTCATATGGCTAACTAGCTATTGTCTGAAGCAAATCTATTCCTCATACTGTCCTGGGTTCAGCTGTAGCAGTCATTTTTCTCCTTAGAATCATAGAATAGTTAGGGTTGGAAAGGACCTTAAGATCACCAAGTTCCGACCCCCCTGCCATGGACAGGGACACCTCGCTCTAAACCATATTACCCAAGGCCTCATCCAACCTAGCCTTGAACACTGCCAGGGATGAAGCATTCACAACCTCCCTGGACAACCTATTCCAGTGCCTCACCGCCCTAACAGGAAAGAATTTCCTCCTTATATCCAATCTAAACTTTCCCTGTTTAAGTTTTAACCCATTACCCCTTGTCCTATCACTACAGTCCCTAATGAAGAGTCCCTCCCCCCCATCCCTATAGGCTTCCTTCAGATACTGGAAGGCTGCTATGAGTTCTCCACGCAGCCTTCTCTTCTCCAGGCTGAACAACCCCAACTTTCTCAGCCGATCTTCATATGGGAGGTGCTCCAGTCCCCTGATCATTCTCGTGGCTCTCCTCTGGACTTGTTCCAACAGATCCATGACCTTTTTATGTTGAGGACACCAAAACTGTACACAGTACTCCAAGTGAGGTCTCACGAGAGCAGAACAAAGGGGCAGGATCACCTCCTTCGACCTGCTGGTCACGCTCCTTTTGATGCAGCCTAGGATATGGTTGGCTTTCTGGGATGCAAGCGCACACTGCTGGCTCATGTTCATCTTCTCATCGACCACCACCCCCAAGTCCTTCTCCACAGGGCTGCTCTGAATCTCTTCTCTGCCCAACCTGTAGCTGTGCCTGGGATTGCTCCAACCCAGATGTAGGACCTTGCACTTGTCATGGTTAAACTTCATGAGGTTGGCATCAGCCCACCTCACAAGAAAGTCAAGGTCCCTCTGGATGGCATTCCTTCCCTCCAGCGCATCAACCGAACCACACAGCTGGGTGTCATCAGCAAACTCGCTAAGGGTGCACTCAATCCCACTGTCCATGTCAGTGACGAAGATGTTAAACAAGACCGGTCCCAACACTGATCCCTGAGGGACACCTCTCGTAACAGGTCTCCAGCCGGACATTGAGCCATTGACCACAACTCTTTGTGTGCGGCCATCCAGCCAGTTCTTTATCCACCAAGTGGTCCATTGATCAAATTGATGTCTCTCCAATTCAGAGACAAGAATGTCGTGTGGGACAGTGTCGAATGCTTTACACAAGTCCAGGTAGATGACATCAACTGCTTTACCGCTGTCCATCAGTTCTGTAGCCCCATCATAGAAGGCCACCAGATTGGTCAGGCAGGATTTCCCCTTGGTGAAGCCATCCTTAGTAGCTGGTCCAGTGCTGTATTTTCAGCTTTAGCTTGAGAACAATGCTGATAACACACTGATATTTTGAGTTGTTGCTAAGTAATGTTTACTCCAATCAAGGACTTTTCACTCTCACACTCTGCCAGTGAGGAGGGCACAAGAAGTCAGGAAGAAGCAGAGACAGGACACCTGAGCCAAACTAGCCAAAGGGGTATTCCATACCACAGCACATCATACTGAGTATACAAACTGGGGGGTGTTACCTGGAAGGCCCAGATCGCTGTTTGGGTGAGGATGGGTATCGGTCTGTGCGTGGTGAGCAATTGTATTATCTTCCTTTATGATTTCCTTTATTATTATTATTATTATTATTAGTGGTTTTGTATTATACCTTAGTTACTGGACTGTTCTTATCTCAACCTGTGGGATTTGCATTCTTTTGATTCTCCTCCCCATTCCTCCAGGAACTGGGGGAGGAAGAAGAGAAGGGTGAGCAAGCGGCTGGTTCTGAGTTACATGACACATACTTCAGTCCAAAAAAGCATTATTCAGATTGTGGGGAGAGATACATGCTATTAGTACATTGAGAATACCTCAACCATTCATGCACTGTCATTGTATTAACACCTCCATGAAAGGGCTGCCACAAGTCTACTTTATAACTAGAACCACAGTAATTTTGTTGTGGAGGGTGGTGATACTCAGCTACAATACAGGTTGACTCACTAACCAGAATTTGCTTCAATATTTCTCATTTTCTTTAAATATTATCTACCTTGGCTGTGAAAACCATGTCAAACCAGGCTTTTCACAAATTAGTTTTAAGCACACGGCTGCTAAGTTTTACTACCACTGTGGCTATGATGGCGGTAAAGAATACTTTCTAGGAAAAAATGTTCTGTAATGACTTACACTGAATTGCTAACAATATCAAGTCAAAATGAGGCCAAGCATCCTGTCACAATCAAGGTTATAATCCCTTTAAATTTCTTTTTATTTTTTCAATTACTTGCTTTAAAGGCATTTAACTTTCTTTCTGGTTTGGGGTGGTTTGTTTTAAATAAAAATGCAACTAGGATGCCATTTTATCAGGACATAATTTTGAACAACTTACACACTGGTCCTGGTACAATATTCCCTTCTGCCTCCCAGAAGGTAGGACAAATCTAGCACAACAAACAGAAGAATTTCATTTATACTGTTCTATTACATGCTTTTTCAAGTGCTCAGAGGATGGAACACAGCAAAAACAGATCTGTTCAGATCAAGGATATGAGTAACAGTAATATCTTTACCTGCTTTGTTGATTATGTCTCAATCATCCAGTGGCTATTATTTTTGTTTTGATTAGCTCTACAATGTCTGTAAGCTCTACAGAATCTTTTAAATAAAAATAAGAACAAGCCCATTTTGCAGGTGTGCTTTCTTCTCTAAGCTAGATCTTAGATGATGGCTGCATTGTTAAATAAAATCTCATTACCTGTCAAATATTTTCTCTATATCCACAAAAAAAACGGAGTGAAAAAAAAGAAAAGTAGTCTTTGTATCTAGCAGGTCCTGTACAGCATAATAGAACCAGAGAATTGATTAACTGCTTTGAGCTTAGCCACAAAAAAAGAGGTTGAATGTCTGGGCTACTGTCTGTGAGTCATGGTTCAATTCCTGCCCCTTTTATTTGGCCTACACTCTTAAGCCCTTTATGCTGACTCAGCAGCTTTGACCAAAGTATTCAAGAAATGGAAAGTACCTGTGTCAGGCTGACTTCCCATTCAACTACCACCTGCAATACAGACCAACAATGGGACTCTTTAGACTTAAATAATCTTCTAGGGATCAGGTATCTGGATGTGAAGTGCTGGCCCAGTAGGCACTAAGAATCGTCACTGTGTGACAGACTGCTCAGACCTCCAATGACTTCTATCCATACATGTGACAGACATAGAGTAACTTGTACTGGTGGGAAAGGACCTATGGACTGTGGTCACTAGCAGGGCTCTCTAAAGCTCCCCAAGTGACATGCCTTGATGCTGGAGGTGGCAGAACGCTGTCTCTACTGGGGCACAACGATGAGCATGGGATTAGAGACCAAAATAATTGAGAGAACCTTACTCTGAAAAAGTACATCATGGTATGTCATGCAAAGTGACCTATTCCTTGAAGTCCTTCCTTTTCCTTCTGGAAATCAAAGACATTCTCTTGCATGTCACTAAATTATCTGTGGCTTGCTGTTCATAAATGATATTTTGTCATAATTATAATAACATATTTTATCTTGAGATCTAATTAGTTTTCATTATTATAATATGCAAACATACCTGTTTATGCAGTATATATATTTTATTCAATTATACAAATTAAAAGATCTTAATAACTTCCTATTAATTGTGATTAATCATAATTTTACCATCTTACATAAAAATTATTCTGCATCAGAAAACGTGGAAAACAACCACTACATTTAGACAGCATAAGGAAAGTATACTGTGAAGGTCTTGAAACTATAATTTGTTAAAGAGAAAAAATATAGCTTTAACAAGTATACTGAGTGCTCCCTCCTCCCTGTACTCAAAGTGGGAGCCTTATCCAAACCTTTCAAAAACTTAACCTGTGATAATTTCCATCATTTTAGCTGATTTTTCTACAACAGCATATAAAATGAACCAGGCTAACAACAGGAGTGGAAAGAGTCTTCTAAGTATTCTTACAAGATTTCACTAATAATCTTCCCATATGGAAAGTGTCTCTGTACTTATTTGAAGATAAACATGGTCAGATAAACAGTACTTGAGAAAGGAATCCTGACATCTTCCACAGTACCCCACAGAAAAGTCCTGAAAAGCTCGTTCCTGAAAACTATTTCAACAGAGCACAAATGTGATACTGACGCCAGTTTAGCAAAGACAGCACAAAGAACAAAACCCTGGGCTACTGAAAGGGCTTTGTGAACCTGCATAACACTGCAAATTTAACAGAATTGTCTTGAAAAGGTGATGAATACCGAGTCTGCCACCATGCAAAATCTATGACATATGGCCAATAGATTGCTGGTAAATATTTAATACAATGAAACACTAAGTCTCTGGCATAAAACCTCTACTATTACAAAGAGGCAAAGTTACAGCAACAAAGCACGTGTTCTTTTTTAACAATGGTGCTGTGTTTCAGGTTGCCCATATCTACAGACCAAAATTATAACTCAGTCTGTTACCGCAGTGTAATACAACTCAGCAGAAGAGGCCTCTGTGGATTTTCTTTTTAGTTAAACCTGGCTTCTATGGTTCAACAGCTTGACAGCAGTATACAAGCGTATCAGTTTTGCTGGAACATGTGTCCTTCAAGTCATTACTATTCCTACTTTCAAATGTGTACTGTAAAAGCCAGTAGAATTTGGGTGTTGGGTTTCTTTGTTTTTTCCCCTTTGTTAATACCTTACACTTTGTGTCAGGTATAAGACGCACACACAGCACACGATTGCTGCTTCTAAATTAATAGAAAATTATAAACCACATTTCAATTTGCTTGTCACAACTGTTTGTGTGTGGCAGAAGACTGGATTTTATAGAACTAGCTTTTTTCCCTTGGAACTGCTTTTTAAAATCAGTAAAAATAGTCTGGTACCTTCAATTTCAGTGGAACTCCAAAAAATAACGTGTTTGGCAGCTCCATTTATGACTGGTATGAATTACTAGAATGCAAAATGTCTGCATTCAGATGTGCTATGCCAGAGTTATGTACAATATTGTCAATCCAACTCCTAAAATAACGGATGGTTTTAAATTACCTTTACTTTAAAGAATAATGACAATTGAGGTAGTTTCTTTTTCTCACATTTTCCTATTTTTGTACTCTCAGGGTAATCCTTATTTCAATGTAGTCTAATTTTGGACCAAAAGACTATAAATGTAATTTCTTCAGTGAAAACAAACCCACAAATGTCATTTCCTGATTTCTGCAGCTGAGTTTTTAAGGTATCAAGTTGCCTGACAAAAAGCAGTGCAAGATAAAAAGATCCACAATACAAGATCCATCATGAAGACTGACAATTGGCAACCTTGTACATGGGAAGTCTAAGCAGCACTTGACAAATTTCTGTGATGGAATTAACCAGCCATCAGAAATGTTTGTCTCAGCCCATTTGCTGCAACTACTTCACTTTCCTCTAGAAGCAGTAACTTGCTGCTATACCGAGCTACTACAGACAATCCAGCACTTGAATGGATAAAGATGTGAATGGATATGCTCGATAAATTGCAGGGGCACTATGTCTGTCTCAAAAGCTGTTATCCAGAAACATTTTATTTTTTTTTGACACATTAATCAAAGAACCTCGCATTTAGCTATCAACATTACAGCTTCAACATTCCTGAAATGTTGGAATTCTCCTTGTCCAGCACAGAAGAGGCAGAATTTTTTTTTCATTCACTTAAAAAAGCAACTGTATTTTAAAACATAAATTCATGCTGCAGGGCAACAGCACTTCTTCAAATCCCCAAACTGCAATTATCCCTCTTTGTATAACAGTATAACCCTTAAACACCCGCCACTGTGCTATCTTGCCATGAGTTATTTTTTGGCCAGCTCCCTTATTTCAGCACCTCATTATTCATAGTCAAAATTTCAGCCAAACTAAGAACAAACACATATGTGATACTGAAAAAAAACCCCAACATTCTGGCATCAGTTCAAATTAGTAATAACATTTTGAACATTTGTTATTGAAGTTTGTTTAATTCCTTCCATCTTAAAGTGTGTAACAGGGGAACTTGTCCTATGCAGCATCAGGAGATCTTCCCCTATCCAATCATATACCAAGAAAACATGACAAAGTCCTATTAGAGTAATATCTGTTTATGTGTTTAAAGTTCTGCAGTTACTAATGCTGATACTGAATGCAGAGTCCACTAGATGGCATAAAGCAATAAATATCATAATGACATGTAATCATATAAATATCATAATGCTATTTAAAGCAATAAAAACATAATGAAGCCCCTGGTTCCTGTCATGGTATTTACTGATTTCTTTTATGATAAAAATCGTGCAGTGAAAGAAGAAATTTCTGTTTCCTGAAATATTAGCAAGTACTAATACTTCTTTTCTTATACACACAAAGTATGATAGAGGAGAATGCTGAGGACACAAGCATATGTAAAGAAGTCAGGTATATTAATATGAGGGTTATAAATACAACCCTAACTATCCTTTAAGATTACATATCCTAGTACAACATTACTATATAATCACACACTACTTCAAAAATAATTCAAAACGCTAATTTAGTTTTTTTTTATATACCTTTTTCACAGAAAAGAAAGTAGCAATTTCCCAATTTTTTTTTTATTTTATTTTTTATATTCAAAGTGACCACGCTTCATTTTTGCTAACAACACTTAACAAGGTATCTTTAAGATCAAGACCTGGCCTGGAAGATTTCTCCAGCCCTCAAGAGCTGCTCCCAGTCACCACAACCTTTCAAAGATATCTAAGAATGGCCTTATAACACTCATGTGTGCATTGCATCAGGCTCCTTGGACTTGTGTAGGACCACTGTGCTTACATGTCCCTTGATTTGGTCCTTCTCTACCAAAGGCAAGTCTTCCCTGCTCAAGACTTTCTTGCTGGACTTTCGGGGCCTGGGATTTCTGAGGGCAAAACCCTAGCAGTAAAGACCAAGAAGAAGGCAGCACTGAATGCCTCAGCCATGTGTTTTGTCACCAGGTGTTCTGCCCCATTCCACAGAGGGCCCACATTTTCCCTAGTCTTCCTTTCACTGATAACATATCTAAAGAAGCCCCTCACATCCCTTACCAGTTTTAATTCCAAGTGAGGTTAGCTTTCCTAATTTTGTTACTGTACTCAAGGGAAATTAAGAAAATAAAAACATTTTTTATGTAAGTAAATGCTGGATAGTGTGTTGGATATTTTTCATATTATGTTTTCTTATAAACTTGTAACTTTGTTTATTCTGAATGTTATGAACAATGTTTTTGTTTGCATTTAACCTTACTCAGGCTAAGTCTAATGTGACTTAAGATGACCTTGTAACAGCATCCCTCACCTCAAGTCAGGATTTAGTCTATAAAGCCAGACCCTGGGGCGCTTCACCAGTACCCCCACTCCTCAGCTATTTCAAAAAGGAAGGTTTACAGCTGTGCTGTTCAGGCCAAGGAGAGAATAGTCGCTGCAGGGGTCAGGAGAAGCAAAATGTTTTAAAGCTGTTACACTAAAGTCTCTCTGGAACACAGGAAGATCACCTGACATCTGTGACCACAAGAGTCACACTCCTTGACTTCACTGAAATGTCTTTTTTCAATATTTATGGGCAGTTTTGGTTCAGTGCTTTTATGCCTACATACTGTTCTTTTGATTGATGCTGACTGTAACAGTGTTAAAGCCAACACAGAGTCTGCTCCAGAAAGAGGGACCACGATGCTCATGAAAATGTTTGTTAGCCAAACTGGTGCTAAGTGAAAACTTCATACATCAGACAATGCTTTTGCAAAGCATGCAGCTTCACTTCTACTTTTAAATGGTTTCTATGGCTGACCCTGACAGTTCTAAAGCCATGGACTTCCAAAGATGAATTTATTTACAGGAAGCTGGGACAGCTTTTTGACCAAAACTAGATTATCCTTTCCCCTGTACGTATATATATATATATGTGGGCCCAAATTGCTACATGACTTCAGACAGAAAGCAGAACAGTCTAACAAAATACCTTCTATGGCTTTTTCTTTTGCTGTCATGTTTCTAGCTGCGTAGATACACTGAGCTTTTAGATACTGTCTTTCACTGTTGTTTAATTGGATGGTCCATGCACCCCGTAAAGCCATTCTCTACATGGTTTCTCTGCATGCTTCCATGTATGCATTCCCTTCCCTGTATGCTTTCTCTGCATACCTTATGTTGTTGAAGTGTTCTTTTACACACTGCTTAAAACTTTTCAGCAGACACTGAACATGTGGCAACAGTATGACTTTCCTTGTGAAGACTGAGTCAGAGTTGGTACCTTTGTCTCAGTCATTCAGGTGCAGTTTTTAAAAATGCCCCAATCACCATGACAGATTTATTTCTTTTCATACTTTCTTGATCTCTAATTCCACAACTCCAAAATTCATAAAAGCTTCTGAGAAGTGTTGATCTCTTTAATTAATTAAATTAAATTGTATTTGAAATGGAATAGTTTAGGGTCATAAACTATTACAACAAAGACATGGTTGAACGGTCATCTTTCTGCCTCCAATGTGCTGACCTCAAAGGCGGTGCCAACATAAACAGAATATTATATAATGAAACATGGCTTTTCATGTGTATCCATACGCCTGTGCAGTTATAAGCAGCTGTGGGACATCCATTTATGAGACATAAAAATGTTAGTGTGTGAATAATTTTTTCCTTCTAATATAATTGTAAAACTAAAGCTGCCTCACAGCTAATTGAATGTAAAGAAAAAAGCAGATGTTACTTTATTTAATTACCTGGTTTAATCTTTACAGAGAAATATGTTATCTTATTACAATCTTATTGGAATACTAGATGATTCCCACCCTGCCTGTACTGATATCCCACAGTAGCTTCAAGTTGTTTCCCAGGTTTGTTTTAATTGGATTTTTATGTTTTAATGCTTAAGCAGTGGGTTCATTTGTTAGTACCAAAAACGTTTGGTACTTCATGCTTAAAATTGAAATTCGCTCTCATACAACTTGAATGCTGAGTTTGCAGCACAAAAAATGCTGAAAATAATTTTTAAGTGTTCCCATAAAACACAGAGTATGCAGGGAAACCAAAACTATACTCAGTTTAATCATTTGTATGCTACGCTAACTGGGAACATGTGCAATACAAAGACAAGAGAGTGCAAGAGAAAAACAGTCTTTCTGTATCTCTTCCTAAAAATAAGAATCAACACAACTAAATATCACCCTAGAAAAGTCATCTGTCCATTATGTACACATGGCTACCATTAAAGTGTTTTCTCTCTGCCAGAATGGAATAGTTGTAAACATGCTCCTGGGCTTTCAGAAATAAAACTGTAAAGTAGATAATAAAATAGAATTCCAATTCTATCGGGCATTCTGAGATCTTTCTAAAACCTCTTTAAAAGAATTGAAGTATTTTTAAAATTTCAATCTGAAAAGACTTTTAATAAATGTTCCTAAAGCTCGTGGAAGGAACAGGCGAGCTGTCACAGCACTCACGTATGTGGAAGCCTGAAGATCCTGGAAGTCTATAGGCTTCCTTGCTTCCTTGAAGTCTCATGATTACATGGCAGTTT
This sequence comes from Neopsephotus bourkii, assembly GCF_033783945.1. Classification (NCBI taxonomy): domain Eukaryota; kingdom Metazoa; phylum Chordata; class Aves; order Psittaciformes; family Psittacidae; genus Neopsephotus; species Neopsephotus bourkii. The sequence goes on along the minus strand of NW_026901356.1, from coordinate 1,048,233 downwards.
TTGTGAGGTGTTTCATTTTAAGATCACCAGTGGGGTCAGAACGTACAGAGGCTACTAAAATACTTCAATTTTTTTAAAGTAAGCAGTACATCACCTACCCCTTTAAAGTACTCTAACAAATCCAACTAAAAGTAGCTCTAAATTCATTTAGATAATACAGAAAGAAGAGCAAGAGTTAACATTTCATTCAGAAAACATCCTCCCATACCTTCACTAATAAACCTGTATCTCTAGGCACCAATCAATATATTTTCACTTTATAGAGGTCTGCTCCTTCCCTGCCATAACAACTTTCACACAGAATTACCAGTGTCATCCACAGCTGTAGGACTGGCAATAGACACTGAGACCTTGCTTCTGTGAGGTTATGTTTGGAAAATGAAAGATAAAACTACCAAGTATATGAGATCTCCTCATTCTCCCTCTGTTCTGTCTGCTTCCTCTTTATTCTGTCTTTGCTGTACAGAGCTTGACAGCTCTGTGTGCTGTGGTTCATGTGTGGTCTCATGACACAAAAGGGTGAATGAGAAGCAAGTAGAAACATCTAGCAGCCCCTGGGGCTCCTCCTGAGATAGGTATTAAAGTCACTGAGAAAAAAAATGAAATTATTATAAATATGAAAAATCATAAGTTGACAGTACACAACTATCCTGAACTCTAACTTACCCATTTGCCTTCTGTAACACTTACATGTACAATTTATCTTTTTCTCTAATAAACTAACACTGCTTCACCAAATCCATCCAAGCCAAAACTTCTGATTTCCTTCAGTTGTGGGCCTGGGATTAATAATTAATATTGAAGAAAGGTAAAAAAAATTAAAAATTCTCAATAACAATTCCAACAAGAACAGCTTGGTGGGCAGCATATAGACCAGTACTATGGACTTGTATTCACTTTTCTGGTGCTTGAAGCACATTGATCATAATACAGTTTCTTAAAACTAAAATCAAACTCAAGACATGAAAATATACATGTTCTCTTTAGCTTTATTAGATTCACTTTTATCAGTAAAACTATAAATCCTGTAACAGCTTTGGGCAAAAGCTTTCTTTTCAGGATATTGATATTGGGTTTATAAAAGCTCAGATGCTCAGCCCTAGTTCTGTCTTTCAGGTACCTATCCCTTACAAGCATTGCTGGGGTCAAATACGCCATGTCTGCTCCTATAAATTAATCACATTAGTTTTAGATCTTGGCAAATTTCCTAAGCTGAAAACAGAAAGAATAGTGGGGAAGTACTCTATTTTTCGTATTTAAAATTTTGTAAACCTCTCTTCCTGCACAAAACCCAGAGCATCTTCATATGGCATATTAACACAACCTTATGCTGCTCATTAAAGTATTTTGAATATTGAAAAAGCAATAGTTAGAAAGACAAGCAGAATGTAACACAGACAAAATGTTATGAATATTTAACTCTATGGTGTTTAAAAAACTTTAAAACACATATCGTAGCTATTAGTATCATTGCTTCACATTTGTGTATTTACAAGGGCTGAAACTTTGACTTGTGTTCAAGTCACGAGATTCACCTGAAATAAATGGGCTCTTTGCCATCGCTTGCTTTCAACAGCAGAACATACTTGACATGTGTCAGAATGACATAATGGATGCTCTATGGTAATACACTGTAGGCACTGATCAATTAAGAAAGCCTGATTTACATCGCAAGGCACTTCTGTTCTGACACCACAACAAACATGGTGATTTCCTCGTACTAAACTGCTTTTTTTTTTGTAGAGCTCTTGGACAGCCCAGATGTAAGAGTGTAAAAATTATTCTTACAAAATAGGTAAGTTACTTGACCTTCCCTGTTACACTGTCCAAAGATAAAGCATTAAAAACAACTGATGGGAAGAAGATACATTACAGCTTTGCTATGCCCATTCATCTATATCCCCCAGAAGAACCACCTCCAATCACGGATTAAGTTAAACATTAAGTTGCTACGGAAGTTGAAGGTTCTAATGAAGTGCCAGGTCATCACAGTATCAAAACCCAGGGAATTCATTCATGTCTATGGCAAAAAATTCCTCTGTTCCAAATAACAATACACCATAGATTTCATTTTCAAGGGTGTCCCTATTGAAATCTCCCATCTTTTCAGTACCCATTAGGACTGTCTGAAATATCTCACTATGTAATTATTTACTAAATTCTTAGGATAGACAACTGCTACGAAAATGGGGAATTGTGCTGCGGAAACAGAGGCTAGCAGTATTTGTTTACACTTGCTACAAACCATTTTGTTAATCTTGAGCAAACATTGTTCCTAATGTGATCACAGGCTGCCAAATGAAGCACTACATCCAGCCTCATTAGGTAAAATCCAGTTTCTTCTTCAGGCAGTACAATGAGCAACCTCATTTGTTGCCAGGTTACTCCATCTCTAATTTCTTTTGCCAAAGGAAGTTGGAATTGGCATATATCTGAAGATGCCACAATGAAAATGGGTTGGCACAATTTTGTTGAGAAATTACTCCTTCTTTACGATGAATTTACAAGTCAATACAATGAGTAGTGGCTTGTAAGGGACATGTTTTTGATATGTTTCTGCCTGTAACTAATATGCGTCTTCTCAGGATACTCCAAGAAACATCCCAGCCCCATCAAAGTGCATCTTTTAAGAATGGAGGGCAATACAGACAATCTTCTGAGATTTTAATTAAATTCCTCCTACTGAATTGATAAGATTAATTAAGAGCACTATATCTGAATGGCCACAGTTCCCATCAGAACAGTATTTGGTAAAGTCATAAAAGTTCCAGTGGTACTAGTGGTACCAGAAAGCCACCTTTGAAAAGTGTTACTTTCAAAAACTCTTGTAACTCCAGAAAAGCATGTAAAACTTTGGATCAAGAGGCAATCTTCAGCAAAATTACATTTTATTCTGACTCTACTTTTCTATGGGCACTATTTTTGGTACAAAGAGTTCTTTCCCTTGCAGAAGATGTATCTCAGACCTTTTGACCTTGCCAGGCAGTAGGAGAGAAAGCAGCCCCCCACCTTTTTTTAAAAAACATACAGCAGGGATATGAGTAAGCATGTAACAAAGGTATGTTTTCAATCTCCTAAAGATACAGCAACTAAATCTACTTCATTAAAAGCGAGCTGTTCCCTTATATTCTTCCTCCCTATCCTGGCCAGTGGCAAAGTTGCATTATTATCCTATGAGTCATTCTTTCTTCAAAATATCTCTCTGGGTAGTACTTGTTAATTAAATTTTCTCATCCTCTCTTTCTTTCTCTCTCTTTCTCCCTTACAGTTGTTGGCAACAGTCTTGTATCCTCTCTTTTGAATAGACATCTATATGTAGTCTCCCATTATTAGAGTAGTAGGAAGGAACTGACTATCTTTTACCATGTGTGCCTGTCGAGCACACAATTACTAATTATATCAAGTATGCCTTGTGAGTGCTACTGGTGATTTAAATAGTACATTTTCTTCATCTCTTTAGGACAATGTCATCTATTGTACAATGTTTCTGTCTGATTCTTTGGTGGCATTTTAGCTACTGAACTTGAAAAGTTCTTCAGTTTCGTAAAGAAAAATGTGGAACATCTGTCCCTTTTCTGTGGATGTGACTCTGCAGCAGCTAAAACAGCCTGCTGTTCAGAAATGCAGAGTAGGGAATAAAATGTCATTTGAATATGTGGGGTAGTAATAGCCTGGTGGCAGTACCATAGCCAAAATCAATACTCATCAGAGTTGCATCTAGTAAAACCGTACATACTGATTTCTTAATTTCATTTTTTATGAAATGATAGGAAATTTTTTTAAAGAACACAGGTTTGACTCCTGACCATACAAACACAGATATATATTTCATGTTGAGTCTGTCCTACAAAATATATAGAGAAGTAACGGAGCATGAATGAATCACCTGAGTACAAATGAAAGGATAATAGAGCTGCTACTCATGCTTAGTGAAGCAAATTCACAGGGTGGCTCTGTAGATGGACAAGAAGTTACAGCTCATGTCTTTATCCTTAGTCATTTAGTCATAGCTCGGTACAGAGTAACAGCTCTAGCTTCAAGCATGTGGCAGGATAGGGAAGGTAAAATAGGAATGAAGAGTAGCTGATGTACTGGAAGACCAAGGTAAGCAGAGAGAAAGTCTGAGCAGAGTAACACCTAAAGCTGAAGCCAGACTTTCACTGTGGAGGCTGCTGTAGGAATTAATAATTAGAAAGAACAACAAGTCTACAATTAGGATTGAATGGGAAGGTGAGAATTCAGCAACTGATTTAATGTAGGCCAAGGAAATTCTGAAGCAAAACCAGTAAAATAGTCTATCCCTTGGAAAATCAACCCAGACATTATCCAGAAAACCCTTCTTTTTGTAAGAAGAGACAAAACAACACAGATTGCTGCACCATGGGTAGCCATGACTCTCTCAGAGCTGATCTGGTAAATCTCCCAAAGTCCCTTCAAGACCTGTATTTCTATGGATTCAACAGTAAGCTAAAGATAAGGAGAATGGGCCATTATGTGTGTGATGTTTGATCTTTTTATTTTCGTCACGTATGAACATCAAAAGCATTTGTTGGGACTGCAGTTGTCAAATTGTAAGCCAGCATGTGAAAACAGCTGTCTATCCTCAGCACCAACAAACACGAATAGATCTGTCATCGTAATTACAGCTCAGAGCTGGATTGTCTTCAAACATCAACAACAGTCTGCACTGTGAGCAATGTCAAATATGCCTGACTCAACTGGTTTAGGATCCATTTTTCTGGAGAGCATAATGACAGCCTTTCTCTTCTGTGAAAGGTTGCAAAAGTTTCTGTCTAATGAAGTCTGTTATCTCTCATGTTAAATATTTTATGACCTGCTAAAAGAAATCATTCTAGAAATAAAAAAATGATTTACACATTTAATAAAATGATTATGCCGTTTATTTATGTGCATGTAATTTTAACTTGATTACACTCCAACATTCTTGTTTCCTTATTACAGCAGTAACTGTTTTCTCATATTGCTTCATGGATCTCTCACAAATGTTTACTTAGATAAATACAGTAACTCAAGGGGGTTATATTGGAATATTGAGATTTTCATCCCAAAAGAGCTGTACATTGGTAAGAAGTGACTGAGAGATGTCTGGAAGTATCTCCTGATTTAGCAGTGGCCTAGACAAAACAGATTTGGGAATTTTATTTAAAATTAAATCCTCTAATGTACATATCACACTGTCAGTATAGCTGGTCAGCAAATTTAACATGAATATTACACTCCTTTGCATATCATTGACAATATGAAAAGGATACAGGTTTTTTTGAGGAAGAGAGCTAGAGACAGTAATTTCTCTTGGAGCACAGAAGCAACAGGAACCAAAAATATGATTTGGAATCAAGTCCCAGTCTCTCTTCTAAAGCAGACTTGTGGAAGTGACCTGTCTATTAACTTTCACCAGGAAAGCAGATTACAGTCTTCAGAAGCGTAGATGATAACCTGCCATTTTGAACTTATAACTTCTAATATTTGTTCCCTAAGCATATAGTTTCACTTGAGTCTGGCTATTTCTACATAGTCAAGGCTCAACAACAGGCAAACCAAGAATATTCTGCTTTTCCATCATGCATTGCTTCCACATTCCGTAATTATTTTAATTATCAGAACTGTCTAGCATACAATCAAAGTACAAAAACATTCCAGTAAAGTAAAACCATTAAGCAACTGGAATTGCAGGTCATCAATTTTGTTATCCGTAGAAATCAAACTGACTGGCTGGAGGCAAAGACTTCTGCTTCTCAAAATCTTCTAGTCCAAGGATGTGGCATGAGGCTTTGTTAAATGTGCACTTTCACGGCAAACGGTGGTATTTTCAATGGAGAAAGTATACTACTTCTGAATTACTATATGGAGTCATAACCTAAAAGAAGTAGCCATACCCATACTTCTAAAAGAAGCAAGCATAAGAGATGGATAAGAAAGCAAGAAAGGGAGAGGGAGGGAGGCTACATTTGGCTGGTAATTCAATAAAAGAATAAATAAAAAGAGGAATTTCAAGTCCATCATCCCAGGACCTACATACTAAATGCCTTGCTAGAGTTAAGTTTCTACTTGCAGTTAGTGACATAAAAAATGTGCAGTCACAGAAGAATCTTAGAATCATTCCAGTTAGAAGGGACCTCAGCAGCACTTCTGCCCTATCTTCCTACTGAAAGTCCAATGCGTATGCTCAGTTTGATTCTGTTTTTATGCACGTGCATGCTCCTGAAAACATAAAGTATGTTCTGTTTAAATTTTTAATTAGAAAATACATTATTGTGATATTCTGAATATTTTTCCACTTGAAACCATCTGAAGCAGCTTACCAAGAGAATTTGTAAAGGTCTTAAAAGTTGGACATTGTGCAGTAACACACTTAAAAGTACTGGTAACAGAGAATTACCAATGGAGTAAGTGAGGGACACTGAAATAAAATATGGTGATGATTCCTCTCTTAGCTTCAGGTTGCAGGGTATGAGTTCAAGCCTAAAGTTCAATATTATTGTAATTTTACTTTTCATCCCTCTGTCCCTGGTGAACTCAGCTGCACATGCACACTTAGTGCCTGGATATGGGAACCAAAGACAGACAGGAAAGCTGTCTGTTAAACATGAACCACAATATAATCTCAGCATGGGCTACACCCTTTCTTTTTCGAGGTTTCTCCATAATTTATAGGTTAGAAAGAGAGAATCAAGTTGTACCAATCCAGGATCTACTTCCAACTTATGATGCAAGTTGTGGGAAGAATGAAATATTAAGTACCTTGTGCACATTCAGGGTACTCCAGAACCACACTGATCAAGGGAAAGTGATTCTTTTTTAGGTTTGTTTTCCAGAACAAAGAACTTGCATTTCAAAGAGGCTTTCTGGTATAATACAGCATTGTTCCCCATGACTAAGGTTTGCAGAATCTCTTTCAAATTTCACACACGTATATGAGAGGACTGTGCAAAGAACAGAGGATGAAATACACTATCACAGATCGACCAGTGATTATTTTAAAATCAAAAAGAATCATGTTATTTCTAGGCCTAAAGCTGAGCTAAGGGAAGGCCTGTGAGAATCAAAATAGCTATTGTTTGAGATATAATACGCTACGATCTTCACTTATGCTTATGCAACCCAGCAAGAATAGACAGATATCCTCAAGAAAGAACTTCCAAAACTCACTCTTCTTTTGTGCCAGCTGTAGAAAGGAAGAGAGGAGACGTGTTTCGATTCCAACCTGACTAGATGGCGAACAGCAACTGTAAGAGCCACTAACATTTCTTATTCTCTTTAATCATATTTGCAATAATGTTGCAAAAGGTGCAAACCACCAAAAAATTAAAGGCTTGTCTAAAGAAGTTGTGATTCACAAAGAAATGAATACACAAAACCTGGTTTGAGTCTGAGTCATGTGGAGCTCAGTGTACTACTGAATTTTGCCAAAAGCAATTGTAATAACGTTGAAAAAGATTAAATTTTTAAATATGATTAAACTCATTAAGAACCTGTTTTGAAGCCTAAGTGATGTGGCAGTCAGGAAGAGGTTTGGATGCAACTGTGTGTCATACCAATTTCACTTGAAAAACTGCTCTCCAAACACTTGAGTTGCACTCTGTGGTTAGGAAAATGAGCTAAACTGGTTTCCCAGTGCAGTATGCCTCTAAAAGTGAGAAAGTTCACTGACCCGTAAATGCTTGCTGTAGCGCCTTTGCAAGTCCTATCTCCTGCCAACCAGACTATATTTGAGACTGATAGGGAATGAAACTGAGAAGGAGGATTAAACATGAAGCTTTCCAGTTTAAAAGTTGTCAGAAGCTTGTCAATAGGAAGTTAAATATGTGGGATGAGCCACATTCTGGAAACATCATTTTCTCATCACTTTCTATACAGCTTATTTAGATTATACAACAACTTCTATGGTTTATACATAGATGTGAGGATTCCCACTTCGAGAAAACAGAAGATAATTAGAAAACGAGAGAAACTCATCACTTCTTATTTGTAAGAAACACCACTGTGACTCTATTAGAGTTTCTACTTCCCCCAGTAGAGCTCATGAGCTCTGGTCTTCAACTAAACAATTCCGGTTTTCCTGCTTTTTGGTACAAAGCTTGTGAATTATTCAGAATTATTCTTTTCCCCACTGCTGCTGAAGAAGCAGACCCTACAAGTTATCCTTAACTAAAAGAGTCTGTACTTGCCTGTAATATTTACATCTGCATTTGAGGCTTTGGCTAATAAAGCTGGTCATTGTTGTTTATTTCCAACAAGATTTAAAGTAAGATATGGATTTCCTCTCACAGTTGACAAAGAAAACCTTTTTTAAACCAAGGTTAGAAATAACCAGTTACCTTCCTAAGCCATACGCGGTAAGAGAGGTATCACCGTAAAACAAGTCGACCATTTTTCCCCCATGCAAAGTAACATGCCTGTTAACTCGGAATTTGTTTTTTGAAAGGGTTTGGTTTTCAGTTTTTGGTTTTTGTTTTTTTTTTTTTTTCTAAGGGAACTAAAATGTCAATGTTTTCAACAGTTTCCCTGGAATGCTCATTATTTTTCATTCCCTAAAAATGAAGGAAAACTATACGGATCAGCAAGTTTGTTGCTTTAACAACATTCATCTAATTTCTTCTAGAAGCAAAATTGGGAGATGTGCAGTGGTCCTCAGGTTTCATACTTGGAATCCTCAATGTACCTGTCAAATTGTTAATCTGACCTTTGGAGTCTGACCTTAACATTCTGACCATAATTGTTATTTGGGGGTTACCTTTATTTTCCCTGAGTGTATTAGTGAATCTCTCAGGAGGTGAAATACCCCTTTGCAGAAGCCCAGCCCCAGTTATATTTAAATGTAAAATACTATACACATTCACAAGGTTGTTATTTGTTTAATGGACCCAAAATTAATAGAGCAACAGTTGACAACTTATTTATAGAGTCAAAAATCTGGGCTAGCGTCAAACTGACAGCCACCAAGTTCATACCACCCTTTCTTCAAGACAAAATTGATGTAAATTTCTAGCCTTGAGATTTTTCAAACTCTGAAGACTTTATACCTATACCTTCTTACTTTAGGGACTGCTATATCATTTCTAAAAACTTGTGACCTAACAAAGTGTGGTGAAAAAAGTGTGGTTAATATTTAACTGTTTCCTGTAACACTAGGGAAACTTTTGGGAAGTTCTGATCTAATCAATGGCTACCCTTCCATGGTTTTCATTGGAAATCAGATAAACACAAAGGCAGAAGAGCATATCCAGCAATCTTATATCCATATTTTAGTATTTTTTCTAGCTCAGTTCAGCTCTACTTGTAGTTACAGTATCCCATGAGTTTCAGTATGTTACAATGCACTTTCAGCGCACTGAAGGAATGAAATGTGATTAAGTGTGCATTGCTGAACTAGGGCCTAAAAATACAAATACAAATAAAAAATCAGTAGTTCTGTCCAGTTTTCTCTGGGACAGTACTTTCAAGGAAAATGTTCAAGCTAATGCACTCTAATTATTTAACCTCTAATAAACAAAAATTTGTTATATAGAATAGGCCTCCAAACAGAAGATCATACTGATGCCAAAAAATTGGACACACCTGTAAAGGAAATTTTCTACTTTCATACACAGTTCCATATAGTGTTAACATCTTAATGCTAACCTTGTGCAAATAACCATCTTTTACAGTGCTTAATTTAGCTCTACAATCAGCCCCAGGTTTCCTAAATATGTTAAGGACAAAATCCCACCATTTTACCAATTCAAAAGACATGTTTCTTTCTACTTAGAGTGAAATTATTCCTTAGCAGTTACATATAATTGCATAACAAATCCTGAACTGTGTCTGTGCACCTCCTGCCAAAATCTGATGTGTATTCAGAACAAGACATTTCTGTACCCCAGGCCTCTGAATAGCCAGAGACTGCTTGCTGGGGGTAGTTCTTCACTTTTGCTTTGTGTAACATCAAAACAGTAATAATCAAAGCCTACTGATTTAAGAGACACCATGATGTAACATATAGTGTGCATACACAGGTTTTCTATTTGTTGCTCCCAGGACTGGTTTTGTATTTTACACAAATTCTCTATTTCATGCCAGTAGAGGTTTCATCCAGAAAGCAGCTAAGGCACCCAGCCTCTTTTCTCAAAGTGAATGTTCCTAGCACTGCACTAAGCAGACAGTCTCCTTTTCGAATACTTACTCTCTCTCACTTTTGCTTATAACAAAAGAGATTTCCAGTTATAGTTATTAGCATGAGTGGGAGAGTGCTGTTGTTCAAAGCAGATAGCAGCCAGGTTGTGGCTGCCTGCTTTGCAGAAGCTGGATACCTACGCCTGATGTAAAAATTACACCTGCACAACTTTCTACCTGAATGAGTATACTAAACAGCAGACTTATAAATTGAGGACCATCAGGTAAAAAAAGGAAAGGCTGTGAAAAGAGCCCAGTTCTTTGAAAGAAAATAGCATTTTACCATTTGTGCAGTTTTACCCTGTATAATCCTCCTTGTAACCCTGACAGAAATGCCACTAAAATGAACGAAATTTCAGAGGCTACACTGTCCTTCACATTTCCTTTAGTAGCTGGAGCAGGTCCCACACTGTGATTCTGCCTAATCTCCTTCACTGTGCTATGATGCAAAACATAGCATTCTGCATTCCATGTATGGCTAAGGGTTGGGGCCTGCAGTCTTTAAATGTTTAAATACTTCTCGATATTGATTGCACTTCTGTAAATCACTTTCTTTTATTCTTTATCTTTTCAGATATAACAAATAATGAACAGATGTCAGTGAATGAATGATGTTCTTTAATGGTGCCAAAGCCTACCTGATCAGGCAAAAAGCCTGAATCATCTTCATATTAAACCTGACATTCTCTTGCACATTGTAGTGAAGGAAGCATTTTTCTTACCTGCCCTCCAGTTCAACAGAGAGCTTAGGAAGGGTATGCAGCACACAGTGCTGTGACAAAAGTAAGGTAGAATATATCAATGGAACGAGAAGCAAAAGCAACTCACGGTGCTGATTCCATCATAGATGCCAACTGAAAAGGCTGCAGTTCAGGAGACTGGAAAAAAAAGTTGTCTATTCCACAAGCTGTTTTGTCCCCTACCTCATGGCTGCATGACAGTAATTTAGGAATTCTTGATGTGAAAGTTTGTCAGATGCATATTCCAGGCAATACCTCCTCCCCCTCGTTGAATCATACAGGCTGTGTCCTAATCAAATTATATTTTTGAAGTGTTTCCTCACTGAATCCCACAAGATTGTTTCTCATATTTTCCCCCACACCTGCTTTTTAAACTAACTGTCCCAAGGCTGCCAGCAGAGCCTTCTTTCTTCTCTCTCTCCTTTTACCCCCACTTTCCTTTTTTGGAGGAGGGAGGCAGGGAGGAAGAGAGTCATTGAGTTACGTTCATCATTGTTCAGTCTTTCATAATCTGCCCTATAAGATTATAATACCTGAAAATATCAGAAGACCAATACCCGCCATTTCAGGCTTATGCCCACTTTGTTGTTTTGGTTTTTGGTGGTTTGTTTTTTGGTGTTTTTTTTTTTCCTTATATGGCTGAGAAGGAGAAGGTGTCATCTATTAATGGCAAGAAAACACTTGTGTTCAGATCTATTGTGTCCTGTTGGACTGGAGCTGACCTTCCCTGATATTTCTGAGGAGGCTCATTGACCTCTTCCAGCAAATACAATTGGATGCTCCCCCCTACAGCCCAGGGAGAGGCAGCTTGCTGGGGATCAGCACGGTAGTGACATGGAAACATTCACCTAAGCTGCTGCCGTTTGCTTCCTCATCATTACTCAGCGATTACACACAAGAACAAAACATTATGTCCGTGGCCCCCTGGCTACCCCTGCTTATCACAAGACAGTTACATCATACCCTGTTTTTTATTTACAAAGGACTCACTGTTGTCTTTTGAATTATTTCCAGTTGTATTCCAAGAGTTGTTCTCTATGCCATATAATAATGTACCACCTGTTTCCTCACAAACTGACTTGCAAGGGGACATTTATTTCACTTGTGCCCAACCATTTTCTAACTCAGGCCTCACTGCTGGGCCACAGCCTAGTGCTTTTTAGAACTTCTTCTTATGCTCTAACAGTATAAAGCAGCTGATAACAGTTGGTTGCCCAGATCTGCATCCTCAGTTCTCCCATAGTTCTGGCCTATAAGTTAAAGGGGAGGACATGATCATGGGAAGAGAGGATTAGGGAAGACTGAAATGCAGCTGTAGAGGCAACAGCCTAGTAGGATTCAGTACGCAAACAGCGTCATGTGTAATTTCAGCAGGACACATTCACCACATTGAACACAGCAGGGAGAAGGCATTACTTGGCCTCTGGGACCATGCAGCAGAGGGAACAGGTGACGTACAAGTTAAGGCAAAGTTAGGATTGCTTTTATTAATATGTGGGCTTGAACTACTATCTAGCAAGTTTCACTCCCTGGGAAAATCAGACTGAAGGAGGGGAAATTTACATTAGATATTAATCAAAAATTCAATATGAGAGTGGTGAGACACTGACAGGGAGGTTGGAATGAGATGATCTTTAAGGTCCCTTCCAACCCTACCCATTCTATGGATCTATGATTCCCTAGCAGAGCACTGATCACAGCCAGTCTTTCAGTAAACATGCTTAAACCCACCTATTACTACTGAGAGCTGGTTTGCAGCTGCCACTTCAGCTTCGGCTGGTGCCACCTCCTCCTCTTTCTCAGCACAAATCAGTATTATGTACCATACAGATGATAGATCATATTGTGCCAATGAATCATGAGGTCTTAGCTCTTGCACTTATACTCTTAGCAGCTACAGGATGTCAGAGATGAGCTGAAAAACATTTCTTTCCTAAGCACAAATACCAACAAGTTATCTGAAAACCTTAATTGTCACAGAACACGTGACAACAATCCCAGTATCTCTGTGTGACAAAACCAATGCAAATAAAGGAAGAAAGATACATATTGCACAGAGCACACTTAAGAGGAACTGGCAGCTTCATTGAAAACTTCTCATATTCTTTACCAGTTACTTAAAAACAAGCTGTGCACAAACTGAAGCAGCCTGGGGATTTAATTGCCGCATTTATTTTTAAAAGAATTTCCATCTAAGATGGCATATGAGACACAACAAAATGTCAATCATTATTTCAAGCCAAAGGAACTACATTTTAACAGCAATTGATCAGGCGAAGGTGGAAAGGGGTTTTGAACACATTCTGAAGTGGTTTTGTAATATATACATGGCAAAAGGCACATGATAAATCTGAAATAAGTAGGTATATACATTCCTAATGTGAATATTGGCTAGGAGTCAAAATCTGCAGTGACCTTCATTGGATGCCCTCTGTATCTCCACTGCACCTCCCTCACATTCTCCAGGTGCAGAGTCTGGGTGTAGGCCTCAGAAATGCAATTATACAGGGACTATACAACCTGTTTCACCATTGGGATGGGAAACATTTGGGTCATAGCCTGATATTAAACAGCTAGTTTCTTTGCTTAAGAAGTCTTTAGTAAGACAGATTCCTGGTAAGGATAATGCAAAAATGTGAAAGAAGCAAAATGTGTATGTTTCATATAAGGTTTTTTAGCCTTTGCACCTTCAGAGTTAGGCACGTTGCTAGAGCTCATTTGGTAGTTACACTGTGAAGACAACTTCTGTGCTTCCTGAGCATTGAAGCTGTGCTGTCAGAACTTGTAGAGACTCTTGTTGTCTGATCTAGTGGTCAGCACAGACCTTAGCAGGTATGCTGTCCTCACCACTGGTAAGAAACAAATTAAATAGGTCAGTGGAAATTTTCCCAAACAAACCTTTGTCTGGACATAATGGATGGTACTTGGGAAAGCTCAGCTAGATTTGTGGGCTTCTGCATAGCCTTGACAAGAAATTCAGTGTATCCAGAGCACCACCCGAATCTATCTGTATGAGAGTATAATGGCATTTTTCTCCTTCTCTGGAGCTTTTTAGAGATAAAATCCAGGAGTGGTACCAAGGTGTTTCTACAGCAAGGCAACAAAATACTATGCACATGACAGCAAAATATATGTATCAGCTGGACTTCTACCATAGTTCAGCAGCCTGAACTGAGCTTAAATGATTAATCATTTTTCCATTTAATTTACCTTATGCTCAGAATCTACCACGTATCTCAATTTAGTAAGCATTAAGAATCACAGTGCACAGCTTCCCAGCCTTCTACAGCCTGTTGCAGACATACATAGTTTATCCTCATCCCAGTAATGGTTCTGTGTCTCTTGATCTAGTTTAGTTTTGCCACACCTCCCTCCCAGTACATGTTTACATCATGCTTAAATCCTACCTGTACCCAGAGCAAGATGAGTCCTCCCAAAAATTCCAGACAAATTCTTAATTACCATTACTAATATCAGTAAAAGTGCAGATACACATACATTCATCCTGGTCTTTGGTTACCAAACTGAAAGTGAATAGAAGGGAAAGCTAGTGAGACTGGTCAGTTCACCAGCTGGATTATATTACAACTGTTTCTAAAGAGCTGAAATAGGGACAGGCAAGAAAGCAGTGTCAGGGATATTAAGTAGATGCTAAAGAACCAGTTAGGCATATCCAGGCTAGATATACAGAGACTGTGAGAAGAGGGGAATAGGAAGACTAGACAGAGATGGGAAACTAGCTGTTTAAATTACTGCTCATTGCCAGTAAGAGGAGACATGTCATCTGGCCTATTGAAACTGCACCTCAGTTAACAGCCAGCTAGATAACTTGAAGAGATATTGACTGTTCCTGGGCAGGTGGGCTTGGAGAAAAATCTGTGCATATCTTAAATGAAAATTAATAAAACTTATGATGAAAAGATTCACTGGTCTAGTTTCATTAATAAACAGTGAGAAAAAAAACAGAGTTATTTCGTGTGAGTGTACTGAATAACAGAACTAAGTGGAACAACAACTTGAACAAGAGAATATGAAAAAACCTAAGTAAAGACAAATGGCATAAAATCCTTATAGAGAGGGTTATTTCCTCCACTGCTACTGCCCACCTCCCTACATCACTAACCACTACAAATGCCATCATCAAGTTACATGTGCAATATACTACCTACCCCCAGTATGAGCATGTGTGTCCAGCCAAAGCTATTCTAGAACACATGAGGAGGGCAAATACTGAGGACTACTGTGTAGAAACCAGGATTAAAAACTGTGTGTTCCTGCCTCAGTTGCCATGCTCGGTCCACTCTACTATGCTGCCTCGCTCTGAGTTATTACATCACTCTATGCACCCTTGAGGCAAGCTATATCATAGAATTAACATTTGTATATTTATACCTCCTCTAAAAATACCTGTAAACATATGTGTATAAATACTGTATCCCACCTGCCCATCAGCCCAAGTCACCTCCCACCTCCTGCTCACTAATAGCACAGTCCTGCATCACCTCCCACTCAGCTAAGCAATCCTGTCCTAGCTGTTTTCGACATACCCACAGCTATATATATTTATGAGCACGATAAAACCCCTGTTCAAAGTAAAGATATCATCTTTTTTTGCAAGAGTTACAATGCATTTTAGAGTCACTGTGATGCTCTGGGTTTTTTACACTGTTTTGCCCTACATTTACATATACATGTAGGTCTTTGCAATTCATCTAGTTTGAAAAAGTATATACAACTCAGATTTAAAAAACCCCACAACCAGCCATGTTTATGTAGGCAAAAGTATTTTTTCTAGCATAATAATTAAATCTTGAGAGTGCTGAATTATCAACAGATATTAAAAAAAAAAGCAAACACAAGTATGTTTTATTGTATAAAGAGAGACTTTACAGACCAACTCTATTCTTCTGTAAAAGACAGTTTTTTTGATTACTTGTATTCTATGCATTCTGTATCAGTGGCTAAATGCTACCCTGGTTAGGAATTCCTAGTGTTACTATGCCATCTATCCATTCTTGGTACAGTGCAGATGATACATTCCAAAATCTATCATAGCATGTTTTCCACATGATGGAAATTTTTAGTTTTCTTGTGCTTTTCTTGTAAGGCTTTTCAGTTGTGCAGTATTTGATCTCACTGCAAAGAGTATTGCATAATTCAAGGTGATTTTCATTGCTCAATTTCATCCAACCATTCTAAAATAAAAATTTCCCTATCTTGGTATTTGCCCTTTTCAAATATGTTAACAAATATCATAACCTTTTTGCTCCATTCTTTCTATTTGGCCAAGTTATACATAGCAATTTCTTTTCATGGTCAGTCAATTGCCTTAATCTCTAACTTGTCTCTAGTGGGTTGAATTCAGGCTTAATATGGGGTCTGGGGTATTCCTTCAATTCAGGGATTTAAGCGCTCCTATTCTTGTGGATTTAAAAGCTGTTCATGGGGTATATCTGCAAATATGAGTTTATAACTCTCAATGTGGGTTAGACTTGAGATCCTCTTAGAAAAGTTTGCAAGTGTATGTGGGCTACAACATTTATTACATGGATTTACTTGTGCAAAATTGTGCTGTTTATAAGCAGTTTAATGAACTCCCTACGACTGACAGACTGGCAATTGCTGTTAGCCTGACTGTGACATGAACGCTCTGATCAAGAGGTCTTACTCCTGCTCAGTCTATAACACCTTTTTAGTGTCCTCACAGTACATGAGAAGTACCCAGAATATTTCTGAAGGGTCAAATTTCAAGCTGAGGGCTGAAACTTTCAGAGAATGAGACACTGATGTATACCTGCTAAGTGGT
The DNA here is from genome assembly GCF_033783945.1 of Neopsephotus bourkii. Classification (NCBI taxonomy): domain Eukaryota; kingdom Metazoa; phylum Chordata; class Aves; order Psittaciformes; family Psittacidae; genus Neopsephotus; species Neopsephotus bourkii. The sequence continues at coordinate 1,031,514 of NW_026901356.1, read as the reverse complement.
ACTTTCTGGATTTTGACAGGGGCAGGGGAGAACTTCACCCTAAAGTTCCATGGCCTGAAGTGGCCATTCCCCTTTAGCAGTCTTACTGGCAGCGTATGGTGTGACATGCAGTATATTCTAGGCAATTACAAGAGCAACTTCTCTTGGCATGCAAACGAAAAGTATACCTCAACTTTTAACACTCTATACCTAATAACTTTAAAACATCAAAATGTTTCCTGAGAACAAGACTGGGGTTATACCAGTATCTCTCCACCCCAGAAAAGTCAGCAGTAGTGTTCAGCTGAAGTTTAGACAGCTAGATATTAAAACCAGCAACCAAATGTGTTATCACATTACTCACCAAAAACTTGTTTCCAAATCAGGAGTTACCAATAAATTTCCTGTTTCACTGTGATTTTTAGGTGTCAAGCTTCCAGGTGTCAGAAATTGACGAGAAAGCAAATGAAAATATTATCTGACTCAACCCCAACCATAACTATCTCCAGTAAAAGCAGGAAAAAAATATCCATTCAGGTCCTTATTTTAATCTTCTTCCCTGCTTCTCCTTATAGCTCAACTAATTAACTTCGGTAAGTAGGGGTCCAAGTGCAGACCTACAGGATACCACACCTGATAAAACCAACGTATTTTTGGAAGATCTGAGCCTGAATTTTAACACAGACTCTTATGAAGTGGCATGAAAACAAAGTACACATTCCAACGTAGGAGGCAAAAAAGTCTAGGAAAGCATTTTAATTATGTTTACGCTTTCAGTGAGCATAATAATAAGTACAGACAAGCAAGTAGGCAGCAACAAAACTCATGGGGATTATTTGTAAACTGCTGTAAAGTTAAACTAATTAATTAAGTGCAATTGATATTCGGTTGCATTATCCTCAGTAGGGTAGAAGCAAGTTTTATTTAACATGGACATTTTATGGAACTGTATTTCTGCATCACAGGAAGACCTGTCTGAAAAATTAAAAGAAGTAGTTTGTCCAAACAAAGGAATTATTGCAATGTGAAGAGTAAATAATGACCCTTTGGTAATTTTTAGGGAAGAAAAAAAAACAAACAAATTTATTCAGTTTTAGGCAGTATTCCTTCTGATTTAAACAGATTTCTGTATCTGGTTCTAACTGTCAAAGGCAGAAATGGTGGGTTTCACAAATTAGAGGTGAAGACAAAGCCAAGGAAGTCATTCTGTTACAGGGGAGACTTCTTTTTGCCACACTGAAAACCAGGCAATTTTCTGTTTACAGCCTTTTGCATTTTCTCTTGGCACTACAAAGTTCTCATATGCCCCAGAACATCTTCACTGCTTAGAAACAATCCCAGGAAATGACCAGAAATGCTGATTGCATTGCACAGCAGCCTGTCCCCTAAAACTATTACAGAACACTGCAGAACACAGTGTACCAGCCTACTATAAGAACATACATAACCTTTGTCCATGTTAACATTAACTAATTCCCCTAGCTCAGGAAGAGAACCATAATAACCACCTCACTTTGCAAGAGACAAAAGTGCCATACTTGTACTCAGAAGTCAGTCACTGGAAATTAATGGAAGCCTATGGGTACCAACTGACAAAAAATTTGTAGTCATCCTCATTTCTTTGTTATACCTGCTGCCTGAACGCCACACTATGCCCACTTTTGCATTTCTTGGTTGTCATCTTTTAAAAGATGCACTAAATGCCAAGCTTAAGCTTAGACATATCAAGAAGTTCTGTCCATAAAGGATAGTGGGAGTTCCATCTGTAAGCCTTCGCAAACTATTGCGGTAATCATTGCTAATCACCCATGTTTCCAATGTAGTCAATATAAATAATTCCACAAACAACATTTGCGAAGTTCTGACATGTGGCAAATGCTCAGTAGCTATGTTTAGCACATGCTGGATAATCCAAGCTCTTCGTACACACTAAATTAGCAAGTTTGACTCATGATAAAAGGGAAATTAAAAAAAAAAAAAAAAAGTAGAAGACTTTTACAATCTATTTCAACCATAAGAGGAAAAACGTGTGTCTTGCAAGAGTGATAAAAACTTACAGGAAGAGGTGCTTCCTTAATTTTGTACGACCAGTGGTATTACTAAAGGTTTTCTGTTGTTGAGCACAGATGAATCCTTGGGTAGAGTATCACTGCTACAGTTGTTCTTACATCATCCTCTCCTCAGCCAATATTCTGAGTACTGAAGCTGTTGATATCCAACTGTGAGAATAGTCCCTTGAGGAAAGAGCAGACCTGCTTAATTTTATTCTTTATGAAGACTTCCATACTTTCTCCAAACTTCTGCAGCCTTTATTAGAGAAATTCTGGTATTTACTCCCTTTGGGAGGAAATGCTTAGCTGTTTCTCTTAGAGAAAGTATCAAGGTCATATTTACCTTCTTTGGAGAAAGTAGAGTGACTAAAAAATGGAGTATCTTCCTACTAAAACCTTAGAGGTTTTGTTGCATAAGTTTGACTATTTAATTTGCTAATGCTACTACAGTGCCTTATGCTTCCCAGCTCAGATGTGCTCTCCTCTTACACAGTACAGACACTCCTAAACATTAGATGATCAGTGTATGAGGAGACTGTTCACCTGCCAAGGATCATGGGAACTGTAGTCCAAGGCAAACTCAGCCACAGGCAGCAGACTAATCTCCTTGGAGGCACTACAGCAGAAGACTCAAAAGAAATGTAGAAATAGAAGTATAGAAATCGCCACAACTAAAGTATTTGGCTGAAATGCTGAAGGTATTCAGTCATGATTTTCTTTTGCAAAAGAAATCTAAAAATCACAGATGAAAGTATGGAACTTTCTGTGAAAAACTAAGAGATGAAAACAGCTTTAGGATTTTAAGATCCAGGTGAATAATAGTTATGTTATTTGACAAAGGAAGAAACAGAGTCATTATGGAGAGGGTCAGGGTCAGGGTCAGCCACTAAAATGGTGGCTAAAAGGAAAGCTGAACCAAGAACTCAGAAGTGTTAGTGAGGGACAGAAGGTTGGGGAGAGGAAAGGACTGTATGAGCTGCAATTCTCATCAACCTTAACAGCTATGGAACCACATCATAAACTTTGTCTCTTGAAACAGCCACCTTAACTCTGCTCACCACGGCAACTTCTGTTGCTGTGTTGCCACTTCCTCACCCCTTCCCTAAATACTCTACTTCTACTCAATGAGGAAGAAGCACTACGCCAAAACGGTCTTTGCCTTTCTTCACCTGACAAACTTTTGGCTTGATCTTTCGTTTGCTGAGCTTCTAGGCAGCTATTTAGATGAACACAAATGCTCAGGAGAAATGCATACCACATGAGATTAGCATTCCTCATCAGTATACGCAGACATATTATCACTAGATTCTTACCAGATGGCAACAAGCAAGCAGAATCATGGCTAGATAACACTGTATCAAGGTAACTTTTTGTTCTGCAGTATGGAAACTTAATGTTCTATAAAAGATCTGCTTTCATTTGCATGTTTATTTGGACACCCTTTTAGCTCCTTCTGTCTACAAGAAAATGCAGATTCATTCCAGGGGTATTCAGCCATGGCAGAAATTCCACAGATTCCCCTCTCTTGCAGGATCTCAGAGTGTTAGTAAACATAACAGGCAACCAATCAGTCAGGCTACAGGAACACACACATCTCCAGAAGGCAGTGAGAAAGCCTTAAATAAAACATAGTACCAGCCTTCAGTAGAGTGCATTGAGACAAATGCCAGGGCTGTGAAAGGTGTCACTGGGATTACCAATGACGTGCTAATGGCTGTTCAAGCAATCTCTGTGCCTCCTTCTCTCTGACTCACTGCCTCCCTTTGGAGGCTCCTCTCACGTCATTGAGGGACAGAGGGTTATTCACAGATCACTGACTAAACGCAAGCTTTAACTTACCGCCTGCATTCCCCTGGTCTTATGAACAGGACTGAGGTCACTGCCAAGCAGCCTTTGAGCTTTTTATCAACAGACCAATGAAAAAACAAACAAAACAAACAACAAAAGCTTGAGCACCTTCTGCTCTCCTACTTCTATCTCCCATCACCCAGCACTTCCCCAAAATCAGGACTTGCCTTTTCGGTTTGTGCTGTTTTCTCCGAAGGGTTAAATATTCCCCTGATCACAGTAGAAGTTGCTTTATGGTTTCTGATTCTTTGCAGAGGCTTCTGACTAATAATGCAAGATGAAACATATACATATATATAAAGCTCCCAAGTTTCAGATGAGAATCCAGCTTCAGCACAATTACTAGAGAAACCTTTTGTTACTACTAGAAACAAAAGAGCCACAAGTCAACTTATACACCTGTTTCTAATTAGGTTTTACAGTGTGCTGTGATGGTCTCTCTCATGCTTTTTATACCAGCACTTTAGTAGGAAGCGCTGCAGGCACTACCAGTGCAGTCTTTGATTCAAGCGCCTTCCAAGTCGCTATTATCACTCACCCAAATGCTACACTGTTGTTGATCTTTTAAATTGTATTCCATGAGTTAGTCATTGTTTTTACTGTAACTGTTAGGTTAAGGCATTACATCCCCAAATAATACAGGCACACAAAACTACAGCCCCAGTGCAGATAATATTGTATTGCTTTCATGGTGCCTTTGACCAATCACAATGGGTTTTTTCCCCTTTCCATGTGGAAATAACCTGTACTGCAAAAAGTGTATTTGTACTAAGATAGCTGCAACAATACTATGGGAATATGAGAACAGTTAGGATCTACACAGCAAAGTAGTAGAATATTTTTCTGCAGAAAAAAAACAAACCCCAAATAACCTCAATAAGAGAAGGTTAGTTAATAAAGGATGACAAAAATAAAGGGCTCAAATCATATGTCTTCAAAGAACAACACATGCCATCAAACTGGCTTCAGCATATATGAGCAAACACACTGCAAGTGCATGAGTGTAACCCTTCCTTTTACACATCTCTTCCCCAACACCTCATGTGTAGTTGTTGTTCCTGTAGTGCCTTCTCCCCATCTTACTCATTCTCCTTATTGGTTTTATCCAGGTACCAGTTTTCACCTGTTTTTCATCCTCACTACTTGTTGCAATATTCCAACAATCAAGACAGCACTTTTTTCCACCTACAGCCCTCTTAAAGCAAAGCAGCAGATTCACTTCATCATCCCTAGTATTCCCAGATTGCTCAGCTAATTCATCACGAAAGCCTTTTCCATCACACTTAGTATAACAAAACAAGATTATTATTTTCCTCCAGAAACCACATTTTCTGTTGCTTGACAGGAACCTTTGCTTCAGGAGGCTCAAGCCTCTATTGTGCATAAGCACTTCGGGTAACAACAGTAAAAGGGGTTGTTATGACACTATATAGACTCAAAGATCAGGGAGAGCCTGGAAAATAGGAAAGGTAAGGACAGTAACAGACTTAATCTGCTTAAACCTTTTTGTCTCCTAACACTGACATGGAGATGGTAACCTAGAGATGAGAGAGTCAGCAGAAAAAACTCTCAGGACTTTAACATGTTAAACCACTACAGCAAAAATTTCCAGATTGTATTTCTTAGCACCTAAGCACAGCCCATTAAATGTAGCTGTGGCAATGAAGCAGACTGGGGAGGATTCTATTTTTCATCTCCTCCCAAGCACTCTGCAGAAGGAAAATACCATGCCAAGTTCTCAGTTTACATTTTGTGATAGGGTGATGCTCTTAAAAATTAGTTGTACCCTCCGCTGAAAGTATAGCTTTCTACTGTCATGACTAAATCTCCTGAAATAACAAGTCAGTTTATTTTCACACCCTACAGCTCTCTGTGGTAAAGAAATTCCAATTTATTTTTGTCTTTCTTCTTCCTATTTTCAACATTTGTGACACTTCTACTTTATAAGATAAACATTTGAGAAAGAAGACGTCTTAGCACTACAGAAACACACTTTTATCGCGCTGGCTTTTAAAAGAAAAGTTCAGTTCTGAAAGGGGGGAGAAATCACATCATCAGAAAATGACTTTGGATAGTCCTGTATATGCATTATTCATGTTCTATTTTATAGTCCCCTTTATTCTCCAAGAAATACCAAATGATTCAGCAAGCCTATGATTTTCTGTGTTAATCAGATGTCTGACACTATACTCAGGCCTGATGATGGGCCAAAACAGAAAGAACTCCTTTATGTGAGTTAACTGCAACGACTTCACAAATCCCACTCAGCTGCATGTCTTCATGTAATAAGATGTTCAAATGCAACTTAATTATGTTAGTAGGAATGGAAAATTCCATCTAATGATTTACAGCCCAACCACTAAGACATCAAGAAAGTAACCAGGCTGATATTTCCACCGGAACTATTACATATAAAATGAACTACAGCTTTCAATGCTTTTTGAAAAAAAATAGAAACTCTCCCTTTTTCTTTATTTCTTTCAAATCCAGTACTATGGTATCATAGCCTATGGTTTCTTTTCCCAACACATTTCACACATCACCACCCTCTGTAGTCAAGGACTACACGTAACAGATGCATATTTAAACATATGATGCCCAGGTTATCTTTCTAATAATTCAGAAAAACAATCCAAACAACTATTTTGTTTGATTAGTATCATCTCACTTGCTGAACATGTCATTATGTGATGTTTTACAAATTCATCAGGTACACAGAAAGACAGAAAAATACAGCATGTTTGTCCAGAGCAACACAGAAAGTCAGTAGTATGACCTATATAGATCTGTATATGGTCCGTATAGAATCCATGAATGGTTTTGGTTGGAAAGGACCTTAAAGCTCATCTAGTTCAAAATCCCCTGTCACAGGCAGGGACACCTTCCACTAGACCAGGTTGCCCTAAGTCCTGTCCGACCTGGCCTTGAACACTGCCAGCGATGGGGCAGCCCCAGCTTCTCTGGGCAACCTGTGCCAGGACCTCATCACCCACACAGTAAAAACCAACCAAATAGTCAACATGAGTCAGGTTCTTCCAAACCCCCTATCTTTGGATCATTCCTTCTCTCCCATTTTGCTGGTTACAAGAACCCTTATTACCACATCTGCCAGTACTTGGTACAAATTCTTTAGTTCTGTTAGCATAAGTTATAACTTAGTATAAGTTGTAAGAAATAGAAGGGTTTAACCATCTGAGGAAGAATTGTTATTCTTACCAGTGGAGGCATAAAATCAGCTATAAACTTTATTTTTTTTAATAGATTTTTTTTTCCAAGAGTTTTGAACAACAAAATAAAATAAAAACAGCAATCCCACACCAGAATAAGGAATTTCAAAGGTACAGCTCAATTAACCTAAAACTCACCCTAGTCAAGGAAGGACCTTCTTCTGCCCCAGCCCAGCTCACACTACACACTTCTGTCTGTATTCCGTGCACCGTATTAAGCAGCAGACAGTTGAACCCGATCACCAATTTGATAACAGCATGACTTTGCATTGGCTTAGCTACAAAACAATGCTGTAAACTCAAGCATGTCTACATAGCAAGTTAGGCTAGTAAACCTGTATAATCAGCTGAAACTTCATGGTCTAGGTGCTATGAAAAGAAATAGTAAATGCTCCATCCCTGACAGTGTTCAAGGCCAGTTTCAACAGAGCCTTGGGTAACATGGTCTAGGGTGAGGTGTCCCTGCCCATGGCAGGGGGTTGGAATTAGATGATCTTAATGTCCTTTCCAACACCAAACTTTCTATAATTCTATGAAAATAAAAATATGTCCTCAAGAAAGCAGCGTGCTTTTCAAATGCTAATGTTCAAATGAACATTTTGTTATGGTATAACTTCTGACATTGGTATGACAGACCATACATACTTTGAAATCTCATTGAAGAAAAACCCAAAAGCTATACCTGCCTTTGATCCTTTGATCTAACTTTAAGCCATGTTACAATATTTGTATTTCCTGTATCCTACGTAAGATAAAACAGTAACATAAGGTCCTACCTATATCTGAAAAATAATAAATATGACTACAATGACAGGTTACTGCAAGGAAAAAAGTGTCCAGTAAGATTCTCAACTAAGGTTTCACTGCTGCTGCAGTATCTTCTGCCTGCTGAAAATAACTGCTTTGATTAGGTAATTGTTTCACATTAGAATTAAAAAAAATAGGTTATAAAATACAAGATTAAAAAAGAAATAAGATTTTTTTACATTATTTTTAATAACACAGCGTACTCAGCAATTCAAGGCTCCAGTGCAGATTCAATTCCATTATGGCCTTTATGCATGAGCAATGTGCTTAGGAAAATAAAAAGAATCAAACTCAGTTAACACTGAATTTCTAACTAACCCTTAAAATTCAGCTAACCCACAAAGCAGGCAGGATCATGGAGGCAGCATATGATAGATATATGGACTGACTGAACTAAGCAGATCATACATACGCCCACCCACAAGGGCTACAAGAGGAAGACATGGAATGCAAAGTGGCAAGAGTAAGCTTTCATACACTAGACTCAACTGTGCATATCTCAACTGCAGCTTTCTTGTTTTGCATCTGAGGCACTACTCCAGGACTGAGAAGAGCGTAACACAGCACTCTAAGAAGAAAAGCCAACCCATACATATAATAAATACTGTATGTTCATTTTTTACTCTCTACCATTTTCCCTTTCAGTGGCTGAGCTGCACACAGCAGCTACTCTAGGACCATCCTAATTGTAAAGCCTTACTGCAGGCAGGGCAAAGTGTATAAAGAACTAGAATACAGTCTAAAGCAATCAATTCTTGCCTAACTTGCACAGCTGGTACAACAGTTGTGTTTCGTTAGTTACTGATTCATTGTTGGCTGGAGGGCATCATGGTCTTGGATAAAGCTGACTAAACAACAAACAAGTATGATGTAGGATAAAAGTTTGCATCAGCGGCTGGTAAGTGTGCCTGACAGCACTAATTGCCTTTCACTATCTTGTTATAGATTAAGAGGATGCACGGCATAGCATCATTACAGCATCATCAGTTTGGAGCAAAACAAACAAATGATTAAATGAGCTAGTACTGGCAATAATGAAGAACAATAATGAAAACTTAGCAGTGTATGAGAAAGAACACTAAATAAACATACAACATGTCTTTAATCTTTGAAAGCAGTCACTTCAGTACTAGATATATAATGTTAATTAATAATACTAGAGCTCACAGCTATGGCATTTCTTGGCAAATTGTACAAAACAGATGTCTGAGCCTGAAGACACTGGCTTCTATTTTTCCCCAAAATAGTGAGCTGTTAGCATTCTTTCGGCTGCTAACATATTGAAATCTGCTGCCATTTTCTCTCCTGTTGTCTCGGTGTTAAATCAGAAAATACATTGTTGGTCTGGTGAGAGGGGGAAGATGCATTAGGCCAAACTGAGAAAAGAAAAAAATTAATAGAGACAAGAAAAATCTCCCTTTCACAGCATCACTGCCCCCCCCCCGGGAATATTAGACTGGGGGAGACACTGCTGAAAGTATTTTCAGCAACAGAAGGAAAAGAATAGTACATGGAAGGAGCGTGTAATAGCATTATGAATACCTCAGAAGGGATGTTCTGTTCTGTGTTTTGTTAGTTTCTTTTGTTACTGCGAAAGCTACTTGGAAATTGAAAGCCTGTACTTCGAAATATTGATACAGCAAAGATTTCACTTGGGAATATTCTAAAGAAAACTTCTGACTTCCTTTCAATATAACCACAATATATTTTCCATATAACCAAATAATTCTGGTTTCCTCCTCACATTTTTATTTCTGAAAGTACGTAAGAAAATTGATTTTCTAGAAATTGATTCTGTTTATTGAGACTTGGTAAATGTGAAAAGGCAAAATATGACAGCTGTAATTTGCTTATCAGATCTAATAATGATAAAGCCTTGATTGTATTCTGAAGATTTAGTCCTGTGAGAAAGAAAATGCTTTGAAAGAAAAGGTAAGAGTAAGTATAGATGAGCTGAAAATTAAAAGATCTGGGTAGTATATAAGAAAACCATCAGTTACCACAAAAAGAGCATGCATAGCACAGCCTTTTTGTTACCGAAATGATATTTTAAATGTGTTTCAAGCGGAACTTTTCAGGTGTATCTCAAAACCCACTATTAGACAAATGAGATAGAAACACGATCTCCCAGAATACATCATCTGCTAGAAAAGCCTAATAAACAAAATACATCAGCAAAACAAGACTTGTCTGTGAGTACTGAAGAGATGCTCTCAAATATGTTGGCCAAAAAGAAACAAGTTTGTGTGCTGATTTTGGCTGGCATAGAGTTAATTTCCTTCATAGTAGCTGGTACAGGGCTGTGTTTTGGATTTGTGCAGGAAACAGTGTTGATAACTGAGGGATGTTTCAGTTCCTGCTGAGCAGTGCTTACACAGGGCCAAGGCCATTTTTGTTTCTCACCCACCCCCACCAGCGAGCAGGCTGGGCGTGCACAAGTGGTTGGGAGGGGGCACAGGCAGGACAGTTGATCCCAGCTGACCCCAAGGGATGTCCCAGACCATATGGTGTCATTCTCAGCATATAGTGCTGGGGAAAGAAGGAGGAAAGTGGGAACATGGGGAATGATGGCATTTGCCTTCCAAAGAAACAGTTACACATCATGGAGCCCTTCTCTCCTGGAAATGGCTGAAAACCTTCCTGCTCATGCAAAGCAGGGAATGACATCCTTGGTTGGCTTTTCTCATAGGTGTGGCCTTTGCCTTACCTATTAAACTGCCTTCATCTCAAGCCGTGAGTTTTCTCACTTTTACCCTAATGATTCTCAGCCTCACCCCATCAGGATGGAGTGAGTGAGAGACTGTGTGGGCTTAGTTGCCATACGGGGTTAAACTTTGTCTTTAAAAGTCTGCAAAGTTGACATGCCAGCTTTGTAACACTGAGCTGTTTAGAACCATGCTGTATTGTTTTAGCTTAGATTTGCCTTACTGATCTTTACAAGGCAGAGAAATATTTGCAAGGAGAAATATTTCCAGTTATAGAATATACCAGGAAGTGGTAATGTGGAAAAACTAATGCCAAATCCTGTTTTATAGAACTTTTGCAAAACCGTTTAGAGATACTGCAATTAATTCTGGGAATTTTGAATAAGAAAGCTAAAGAAAGATATAATGATCTCAGAGAAGAGTAAGAATGGAGCTGGCTGAGAAAGGGGAAAAAAATAAGGACCGCAACAAGATGTCTGGTGAACAATGGAGTGAGTTCTGAAAAAGCGGGGTGTTTGATAAGTTTCTTCAGATGTTTGAGTGGTATTTTTACTGAGCAGGACTATTTAACATTTGAAATTGCACAATTTTGAGTAATATGGTGAACTTTATAAATCCCAAAAGAGGCAGGAGATTACAGAATTAAAAAGCCATAATATCTAGTAGTCAAATCCTCTAAGAACAGCTGAGTTCAATCGCAAACCTGCTTCTAGGTAATGCACAAGGCCAGAGCGCAGCAGCTCTGGACTCGCTTATCAGGTCTGTTATTACATATCATCAGCAAGCCCAGGCGTAGCTCATTATTTTTACTGCAGTTATGCTTTGCTATGGGATGTTGGTATTGCCTCTTTCTCAACCTTTGTTTTATCTATTTAAACTGTAAACCCTTAAGGGGAAAAATTACTTCATGCTCTGTGTTCACAGAGTACCTTGCACAGTGGGATCCTAACTTCAGTTGAGTTCTCCAATTGCTGCCATAATACAAATAATAAATGATAATGTATTAAGACCACCAAAGAACAGCCCTCCAGTTTAATAAACGTAAATCCTCACTTGAGATAGTTAAATCTACTCTGGACTAAGAAATAGAAAACCTATTTCAGGGAATAATCCTGTACCAGTAGGGGCATAGCTGACCTATTTTTATCTCTAGTTCCATGAATCACAGAAGTTAAAATGGACACATTACAGTATCAAATGTCTATTTTGAATGATATAATAGAAAGAGAAACCTTTTGAAATCCCTTTTCTTTCAGGCACAGCACTCTACATATTAAGACCAATGTAAGGTGCTTATCTTTGAAATATGAAATAAAAGCTGTTGACCTTTTAAACACAAAAGCTTGGTGAGCTTTGGTATGGCTTGGTCTAATTATATTATAATGGATAGAAGGTAATGTCTTATGTATGCTGTCTAGGCACATCATCTCTTATCAGAAATCTCAGGGAAGGAATTGGCCCTACAGCAAATCAGTGATGTAGCAATCTTTGTTGAAAGACCAGGATACCATGGCTTCACAACAGACAACAAGAGATGCGTGACATTGCTAAGCAACGCTATGAGCTAGTGAGGTTTTCTCTGGCTTCATATGGTGTGGTAGTTAAGGAAGTAAGAGCAAGAAGAGAGAGACAAAAACAATCAAATGAACTGAAGAGTGCAAGAAAGAAAGCAAAAGAAGAAATGGAAAAGCAGGAAAAATAAGTGGGAATTAATAAAGCAACTGTAGCATATAAAACCCTCTCTTCTAGGAAAGCCACAATATTATTATTTTCTAAGCAGGAAGTAACAAAAATCAATGTTTACCAATGAATTTCTCCAGCTAAACTTTCATCATCTCATTTTCCTTTAAATTGCCTAATCACATATGGATTGGAAAATGCTTCTTAAAGTAAGCTATGCTTTAAAGGAAATCACCATTTGTTAAAGCTCTTCTGCAGGTAGCCTAGAGAACGTTTGAAATCTTAAAGAAGTAGGCTTAAAAGTGATTGACAGAAGTTTAAGCATTGAAAGCAGAGCTGTTAATTTGTCTCCATCTTTTCCCTTGATAAAGTTAATTCTCAGGTGATAACAGGTTTGTCTATGATTAGACACTCCCATGTTTTCTTTTCTTAATAGAAATTTTCACTACTGCTCATTTAATGACCATGCAGCCAGTGCTGTTAAAACTCTTCTCACCAAAAAAAACCCCAACAAAACAACCAAAGCCAGCCCAGCAGATAACTTTTGAAAGTATGGCTTGAATTGTTCCTCAGTATAACCAAATCCATGCTCATGTGCAAGAGAATCTAGTGTAGAACAAAGGTATCATAAAAGCATGCTTTCAATCTAGTCGTAAAAGGGTTGTAAAAGGATTGCACTTTCTAAACAAAGTCCTTTGATTCTTTTCCTCCACATAGGTTATTCTTCAGTTCTTTCTAAAGCCTCTAACTTTCTTGTGTTACTTCTGTATTCTGCCAGAGAAATTACAATTGGTGAAAGACTAATGAACAATCCCAATTCATTTCTCATTCAACCCTGAGGAGGTGTATTGTCACCTTGTCTAAGTATACCCCCTGCCAGGGAGATACCTTCTGACCTTATTTTTCCTGGAGTACTTCCCAGACAAAATAAAGCTATTGCACAGACTGCAACAGAATTGCTATCTCTTAACAATTTGAGGAGAGTACGAGAGATCCTTTGCAACAACTTTATTATATGATGCAGAAGCTGATATTTGGTATTTCTCATTGAGATCTAAAATAGTTAAAAGGACCATCCAAAATAAACCATTTGTCGTTATAACCCTTAGGTGTTCATAATCATTGCACTAGTCAAAACAGAACAAGTCTCACTATTGGTCTCCTGGATGACAAATATTTGTCTAAAAATAAACAACTCAGCTATTTAAAAACAGAAATAATTTAGTTTCTAATAATTTGATTAGAAAACAAAGTAGATTATTTGATACAGAATATGAGTCTCTGACTTGGTATGCTATTTTAATTCAAGTAAGTCCAAGTTTCTAGTTTCCTACTGTTTTGTAAACATACAGCAAGAACCACGTGACATCAACTCCCTCAAGAAAGAGCATCAATTACAAACAAAATAAGCCACAATTTCAGTACCATTACACTGTTTTCTGATTCATTAACAGAAGCAAAGTTATTCTTGGTGAACAAGCAACAATTACAAGCAGACCCTGAGCAGCAGAGCTGTAAAATAGTACTAGTGATGAAGTTGTCACTTCCTGAATATTATTTTTGTGTGGGAAGACTGTTTTTCTCCAGTTTTCTCAGAATTTTCAGTCTTAAGTGCCTACAATGAGAAGCTTATTTGCAGTGTCTGTCAACCCAGAAGTTGTTTAATGATTCTTTCCATCTTAATGAAAACATGCTTCTTATCTCTATGCTAATAGCTAAAAAATATGTTCTGTTAGACTAAGAACTCTCTAGTTGCATGGTTATTCAGGATTTTAAATACAATGTGTTTAGAAAAGCTTTTACTTTCTCATCTAGAATGACTCCTAGCCCTATCCTTCTTTATGCCATGCTTTTAAACTGAGGGACATCAGGGAGTTATCCTTTAATGAGGTCCAGGAATTACACAACAAACTGGAAATATTTCAGCCTCTTTGTTAAAGTCACTATTGATTCATTTTGGTGAATGAGAAGTAGTTTTCGACCACAAGAGGGAGCTCATATTGTTCTGTTACAACAGCAACATGTGGAGGCACACAGGGTACTTAAATCCGTTTGATATAGAAATGAGAAAGGTCATCAAATATATTTTAATAAGCAAGATAAGTAAGGATGAAAGTTTGAATTGAAATCAATCTTAATTAAAGACTTTTCAATTAAACCAAAATTGTTCCATATTTTGTTCATGAAAATAAAATGCCACATTTTTAACTATGCTTTTGATAGTAAGATATAAAATTTTTGCCTGCTACTGTTCTATGAGTAACTGCATAGTTTCAGTGAGAGCATTTATGGGATGACAGGTCTCTACCATGAGGATCGATGGCTGCAAATTTCAGCCATAATAACAATATACAAATGGTAAAGGTTCTAGAGCCAATCTCAGATTCCCCATTGAGCTCTGTCATGTATAAACTGCAGTAGCAGCAACAAAGTTATTTGAAGGCTTAGAATACTCTTGAGCTTGTTATCATCAAAATGGAATAATTAAAAAAAGACCAATGTGAAGAAAGAAAATGAGCTTGGTCTGAAGACAGAAAGCATCACTTGCTGTGTCTGCAGCCAGTGCAGACCTGCTCCAGTGCAGCCCAAAGAAGGATGTTCCAGAGAGCTGTGAAGGATGCTGGAAATACATGAGAAGTAAATTACATGAACATGGACATGCCCTCCTCTGTGGTTAGACTGTTTTCTGAAGACTGCTTTCTAATCTTTAGACCTGTAGAGTTCTAAATGTCCTAAACTATAAGGCTTTTATTAGTTTCCATGTTCTCCAAACTCTTTAGTTAATATTTTAGATATTTTCTGGCATCGAATCTTTTCTTTTTTGCTTCTGTTTTCATCTCACCACTTACAGGCCTACACATCTTGACAAACAATTCTGCTCCTTCCTTCTTGCTTACCTCTTTGAGATAGCCAGGTCTTGTTTGTTTATCCATAACAGTCACACACAAACACACACACACATTTGAATGGCCCTGGAGATGAGAATGATATAAGCTGGATATTGTAACTGTGAAGCACCAAGAAACTGATTCAAGCACAAAATTAAGTAGGGAGGGGTTGGGGATTTATTTTTTATTTTTTTTTTTTTAATAAAAGAAAGTATTTCATGGGCGGTTTGAGATGAAAACTTCAAAATTTTATCTGGGCTCTCAAGCACAGCTTATGCCTGACTAGCAGTATTTCCCCATGCATTCTAACCAACTGCATATATGTTCAGAACAAAAGTGCAAATGTGAATCTATTTAGATCAGTGTATTTTAGGTATTTGCCTGTAAGTGCTTGTTTTCATGGCACTTTCAATCATTACTAGAGTTTTCAAAAGGGATAATCTATAAAGAAGAAAAAAGTCTGAGCACTGTTTTCTGTGCAGATGTTTCAATGTTATTTAAGCATTTATATATTGGTGTATGCTCTGATTTGAAAATCAGAAAAATAACAAGACTGTGGTCTACTGTGCTGACAGACTTAGCCACAAGTTGTTTCAGTATCTCACTAAAACATAATAAACATGTAATTCCCCAAACATGTATGTAGATCATTAGTGGTTTAAACTAAGTGATGTTTATTGATTCTAAAAAAACACTCCTTTCTGCACGTAACATTTGGCATGTTGACCTACAATCCATTTTACCCTCAGTAACTACCCTGAAGTAAAGTGTACCACCTCCAAATTCATACTACTATCATTACTAAATTAAAAAAAATATATATTATAGGTTTGCATATTTTTCAGTGTTGTGTGCTAATTTATATTTCAATTCTATGCACATGTCTTCTCAGTAAATCAGATTTGCCTTTTATTAGAATGTAAAATACCATTTGTAGCTTAATAAAAGTGACACATACAATAAAAAAAAAAAATAAAACCCGAAGAATTAAAATAGCATAAAAGTCTCCACTCTCTCCTCACTGCAAATTAAAATAGCAGTTGAGGAGGAAGAAGAAAAGAGAAAAACTTTATTAAGGGTAACATTATACACATTTACGCAATAAAAGTACATCTGACCTTTTTGCATTCCCCAAATTGCCAGCTACTGTAAGGCTTTCCATGAACTGCCTGCCAAATTGACACAAAAACTGGCCACTTTCCTACACCTCACATCTGTGTTCAGTTTGCACACAGCGAGAAAGTAAGATGTCGGGAATATTTGTTTTGTGCCAATCTGTAGTGTTACTTCCAATGAGAAAGCCACTTTAGCATGGGAAAGCAATGAAACAGGTGACTGGCACTCTTGATAAGGAAAATAGTTTATTAATAATAGAAAACCTGAATACAGAACTCACTTCTCAATATTCAAGTCAGTTTAGTCACTTCACTATGTCTGACACAAACTTTTCCACTGTAGCAACATTATAGAGAAAGCACCATCTCTAGTTTTGTATTGTTCAGGGTTTTGAAACCCAGTCCAAATCTGGAAAACACTTGCAAGGCTTGATTTCACTATTAATGAGCACTTAATGACACCAGCAAACCACAACAGCAGCTGGCAAAAGAAGCAGCCTTTTCTAAGGAAAGGAACAATACTAGAGTAGTCTACTTTGGAGCCTGAACTTCACAATTTGTATACGTGTGAGATCTTCATTACAAGGCATGATCATGCAGAAATCCTGATTGTTTAATGAATGCAATGGTGGTAGCTCACCAGATCTTTTTCTCCAGCTGCATAGCAGGAAAGCAGCAGCTCAACTCATCCTCTGCAGCTACCATGATATTCCTTGATTTCTCTGGGACACAGCTGCTTAAAACAACTACCACCACAGCCTTCTGTGCCTTCTCAGAGTTCTCAGTTCAAATCTAACTATTTGAGCAGTCTCATGACTCCCTAATCCTCAGCACATCTAGCATTAAATGTGAGCTTATGATCTTGTGCAAGTAAAAATGCTTATTGAATTTAGGTAACTGCTGACTCAGAACTAAGAAGTCATGTCATGAGTGTTACAAAGATGTAAACTGTACACAGTTCAAAAACTTCCATATAGTCAAAACAGTCATTTAAAAATGTTTGAAACATTTCTTTAAAGTTTTACCTCATTACCTTAACCATTTCTATCTCTACAAACACCATATCTAGTCCAAAATCTTTCCCAAATCTAATGCATTGCTCAAAGCTTGACTGGTAATAAAAATTTACAGTGCAAAGCTGCACCACGAAGTCCTGGCTCTTGGCTGTTCTGCATAGCAAAATGCAACCTGGTATTTACTAAGGTCAAAGAACTGGCAATTACATTTAACATATAAAGAATAAATTAGGTAGAAAACCCCCTGGATGTGGACCCTTACCTTCCCTGTTCTAGAGATGCGCCACTCAACCCCCTGCGAGGTCAAGCCTCTACTTCGAGATCTCTTTGGCAAAGGCAAGAAAGTTGGATTCCTCCTCTTAGGTCTCTTCTGACACCAGCAGAGATGAATGTAAATTGAAAAACATGCTTGCGATTGTGGCTATTCCACTTGGGCATCCCAAACAAAACTTCTTATTACAATGTAGGAAATCACCACTTCCTGAAAAGTGAACATCTTGTCCCATTTACTAAAGGTTAGTATTTCAATACCAATACCAAACTTAAAGACTTATTGCAAGATTTGTTTCACATTTAGCAGCATGTTTGAAATATAGAAGCTGTAACTGTATTGAACACACAAACATGAAACTAAAAGTACACAAGTCTATCTTGAGACCAGCCTCAAAACCTGTAATCTTGTAAGATTTATTCCAATGATAATTCGTAGCCCTTTATTCACAAAACTAAAAGATAAAAAAATAACAAACACCAAAGCACAGAATTGCAAATAAAATACTGCCTTGAAAAATAATCATAAAAAATAAACTAAGGGTAGCTCTTTTCTATGGCAAGTATTTTTCCTAATTTTCACCAGAAAATAATGCAAACCTGAACATGACTATAAACAAAGGCTTTCATTAAATACTATTTTTTTTAAATCCTATTTCTGTCTATAATATTTTGAGTGTTCTCAAACTTTGGCAGAGAACAAAGGGAATGTCCACATCTATCCTTAATTCAAACAATACCTGTGTATTCTCTTTCTCATTTTATTGCTATTCCAGACTACTGCTTTATCAAGGATAGAGTATCTCATACATGAACGTAATCAGGATATTACTAAAAGATATGCAAGGTTTTCTGTGTGTCCTTAATGGAGAAAATATAAGAAACATAGTTAGAAGTTACGGTTGAAGGATTTTACTCTCAACAGGAACACTTGGCCACAAATGTTTTCATAACCATTTAAATATTCCAAGGTAGGATTAATTTCCATGCCTTGCTTATTTTCCATAGTTAGTCTCCAGTGTTACTATGTTGACAAAGATTTTTTTTTTTTGCCTTTCTCTTTGATAGAAGAAAAAAACAACAACCAACATCTCCAAAAGAGACACAGGAATATCCATTTGTCTTTGTGGACTCATAATTGGGCAGAGGACAGAACCAAAGCATGTTAGTGACAGCAAACTTACTGCCGCACACCAAGAAGCCAGACATGAAGAATCTGTCATACAGCTAAAGAAAAGGAAGTGAACAACTACAGATATCCCATCAGTAAAGCAAATAGAGATACTTTCCAACCTGTATTTCTTCAATAGAATGGTCTTGTTCCCCACAACAGACCTAATGAACTACCTAAGAAATATGAAACAGCTCACATTTTCTGTGAGCCTCAAAGAGATTGCAACATGAAACTGAACGTCAACTTTTTTCCTCTTGTGGCGAATATCTCTACATATCCTCATTGTATTCCAGTGCTGAAGTACAAGTGGTTGGAAAACAAACCAAATTGAGTTCAGTTCTGGCTCTGTAGTTTTAGTCTGCACTCGGGAAAAGTTGGAGGATTTTTGCTTTGTCTGGTTTAGGGAGCTTACCCTCTATAAAGAAAAAAGCTGTTGTCAATTAATAGCCAGGGCAAACTTAACAGAAGTCGATGGGTCAAAAATATTCTTTCATTTCATGTCAGTTATTCTCATCTCCTTCAGCTAACTCTATGATCTTATAGGGCACTCTAGACTCAAATATTTGTCATGGAAGGACAAAGAATTGAATTTGACCTACCAATGTTTTCCAAACTCATTCCTGTCCTCACTCTTGACCCATTTTTCTCCCTCTATCACAGTATTCTCATCTAGTTTTCACATAAACTGTTGCATATAACTGCACCTGCAAGGTGGTCAGAGAGGAATTTAGGAAGCCACAGAAAAGGAGACTACTGCCAACATTTGTGACGGTTTTTAAATGCCATAGTAATATGAGGCAAGAGGGGCAGATTGCCATCTTAGGCAAGAAAGGGAGTAAGTCTCAAGGGAACATTTGACAGAAATTGATCTTGGTGAATTGGGCTACTGAAATGTACTTTTGAAGATGCTATTAGTTGTTTCTTTCACCAGAGATTTGCATGTATAATATGGGTATTATACTTGACTTAGTCCATACCTATAACAGCAAAAAAAAATTAGCAAGATTATAACCAACAAATAAAAATACAAATTAGGATAAAAGTGACTCCCAGCATGTGAAACAAACAATGCAAAAAAGTAGGCTTCTTAGGCTGGTAGAGTAGAAACAGCAGCACTGGCTTCCCAGCCCAGCCAGCAAAGTGCTCTGGAGTTGTATGTTCTTAGTATGGGACAGGATCTGTCTCTGTTTTCGCCAATGCTGTGGTCCTGTCTAGTTACATAAACCTGCAAGGTGAATGTCAGTAGACATTCCTGAACTAAAGAAAAAAAGAATAAAGATGTTTTGAAAAGGTTTTCCTGCATGAAGTTGGCTCAGTGGCACACACTCAGATAGGGCTCTTCACAAAAGGACCACTTGCAAAAAGTTAATCTGAAATTTCTCTTTTAAATATCTGCCATGTCAGCTAAACTGTCCAAATTTAAGCTTATGAGAATAACAAGACTTTCTGGCTTAGGCTAATGAACACAGTGCAAACATAAATACTTTCAAAGTGGAAAGTCATCCTTAACTCTAAATAAAGAAAATACAGCCTTCCCCTCACACATATTCAATTGACAAACTTAGAAGCAATGTTGATTTATGTTCAAGATTACTTTATTAGTAATCACCATGCATACTTGTTAGGATCTGTTATTTTTTTGCTGTTTAGCAAACCTTAGCTGAACTTCACATTTCAGATGTTGCCTTGTCTGTCCCTTAAAATAACTTCTAAAGAATTAGAGACAGTTGCCATCAGCCTGTCTAGTCTGTTGTCCCTAAGCCTGTTTCAGGTCCATACTGGTACACATTACACTTATTTCTCCTGGTCCTCAATTGGTTTATTTTGATCTAATACAAATCAGAGAAAGCTTCACAAAATCCTCTTCATTTTCCAATTTTTCCATTTCCTTGTGTACACTATAGTACAGAAAATTTGGATTGCAAAGTCATCTGCTCAATGAATGGAATGCTTCTTTTATGATCACTTGAAGGATTGCTTGTAAAGCCTCCTCATTTCACCCTCTTCTGATAGGGATAACTTGATTCTTACATTGGGTAAAATACCTAGCTGCATAAAAATAGCAGTCATCTTGATTTTCTACCTCACATTTATTTCACATTTTGTATTCAACCTCGTTATGTGGGCATAGAATTTTTTTCTTAGCCATCATTAAAGATATACATATAAAAATACATACATATAAGAACATATGCAGATTAAAATAATCATGCAACAGGAGAACACAACTATGCCAGTAGTTACTTATCTCTGGTTCAATTTCTTCAAACACATACAAGAAACAGATCCTACTACGCATTAATTAGATCCAGTCTCTTCACCTTTTTTCACATGTTCACAGGCATGTAGCTCTTCAGATTTTTATCCCAAGAAAATGCACTGTACTCAACACGCTGAGATCAAAATACAATATTCAGAATTTGTATTAAGAGGTGCAACATGGGTATTTTTCCTGTGACCTGTGGTCACTCTAGTCAGCTACTCCTAATCCACATTCAGCCTACAGCAGGGCAAAATCTTAGTCTCAAAAGGTCATGACTTCAAGGGAAAAAGACTACTACTGACGACCTCTGTTCTGCCAAATTTGTACTGCTTAAGTAAACTAAGAAATTCTGTTTCTCTAGCACAGAAGAGTTTAATTCCAGAAAAGAGAAGAGGTCATACAGACAACAAAGAAAAAAAAAAAAAAAAAAAAAATCAGTCTGCAGAGTCTTGTTTGGTTTCTGTGTTTTGGTTTTTGGTTTTTGTTGTGGGGTTTGTTTTTTTTTTCCCTGAGAAGATCATTGTTGCCTGATAATAGAAAAGTCTTTGTGCTGGTGAGATTTAAAAGACATCTCCCAAACTCAGCTCACTCTAGATGTTATACCTGCAGATTCATGCAACATGAATGCTTCAGCTTCCCTGTGCCAGGTCTCTGCAACATTGATTATAGGGTGGAGCACTAGGCTCTGGAGTAAATTCACTGAGATCAATAGACCTATATAACATGAAAGTGGTGTGGAGGTAAGTGACAAAAGGAGCGAATCTCATGCTCTCACTAAGTCAACTTTTGTATTTATTTTAATCTAGGCACATATAAAATATAGCATTTGCTCTGTAAGTATATATGAGGTTTGATGTCAGCTGCCATATTTTTAAGGAAGATGTTTAAATATGATAATAGTGTCAGATGAAGACTAAGAAATCTCATATTCCCATGGTCTTCACCACACCAAACTTACATCAAATTACTTTACTGCAAAGCTTTCAAAGAGTACTGTGTTCTAATTCATAATTAGTAAAAACCCACACCCACATTTTCTCACCATAATCACCAGAGCAAGGTCCAGAAAAAGGACCAAAATAAAACAGAACAAAAAGTTTAAAAAATGTAAAATGAAGCCTTGTAGCATTAAAATCTTATGTCTCAATCATCTAAAATACATCTAATAAACTATCTAAACATACTGCTTTCAGTGTCTCTTGTGTTTTTCATATAATAGGTTGTTACATGAGACCTATAATAGCATTAGTTTAGGAAGAGGAATTATAGTTCAAATGTGTATGTTTGGGAGCAACTAGCTTTCATAGAAAAGCAGTGGGCAGACACTTTGTTTGGTCCTTTGGTAAATGGAGACAATTAGGTAGTTTCCATTAGGTTGCTTAGGAGGAAGCCACTGTTGTCATTGGAAGTGTGTATTAATGAAAGTTGTATCCATTCTGGAAACACTGTGTACCTTCACATAGCCCAAGACTAGACACTGAAAAGACTGCCAGGTAGACTGAGCTTCACTGATGGTGCGACAAATCCAAGAATGGGTATAAAATAAATTATTCCATTCACAACAACTCACTTTAAAAACCTGAATTCTGAATAATTAAGGTAGAAACAGAAGGTTAAAACTCTCAACACACTTTCTTTGTGCTTCTTTACCCTTCTTGCTAATAAGCTCAAGGAAGAGTACACAGGAGAATAAATATTACGTTAAAGTGAAGTGACTGAATGAAGATTCTGGAGACATTTCCCAGGTATGCCACAAAATGCTTGTGTGTCCCTAAGTCAGTCCCTTCATTTCCACTGACTTCAGATAAAAGCTTTTATCTCATTTTGGCTCACTACTTATATATAAAACTGAGGTACACCCCCTTTAATTTCTCTGTGTTTTTTCTCTGGTTTGCTTTATATATATCCATATAAAATTATGGATAGATCCAATACTGTCCTTTAGGATGCTCTCTAGTAATATAGTATTTTGTTCAATTCCTTAGTGGTATCACTGACTACGGGTGTCACATTATAACCCAAGACCTCAGCTGCCACAAAATCCTGTTACAGTAAGCTCTGTACACAACTGCAAATGGTGTTTAACACCCTGTAAAAGGTCAGCAATACGGCTATAAATAACTCAAAGGATTGACACAAGTTTCTCATAATAACCACCGATACATTCAAAAAAAGCATTATATGATGCATGTCTTACACAGGGAATGGCACATCAGCAAGTGACTGCTCATCTTTATCACTTTCAGAGATACTGCTGACAGATTTGGCACTAAGTTGACTAGAATTTTCTTTGGAAAACTAAATATGCATCCTTTCTGGATACATTCTAGAAAGTTTCCAAGGCTCTGGTTGTTTCAATCTGTGACTTTATTCCTGTCCATATTCCATAAGCAGGTTCATCAGCTGTAGACCATACTTGAAACAAGTCATGTTCTTATCATGACATCTCATGATCTTTACTCACCTGCATCACATTTATGTTCTTATCCTTATCCTAACACACTCATTTTGAATCAACTGCACTCTTTTCAAACTTAATGTTATTCACATGCATAATCATTTAAAGGATCAGGTGCCTGGAGTACTCAATATATTTCCCATCAACTTCCATAGAGTTTGGGTTGCTATTTTATAAATGATTATATTTTATGTGTATTTAAAAGCACAGAGAACATTTTGGAAGAAATCAAACTTTTAAAAATGAATATTCTTTACTCTTATTCTAAATAATGTCTCTTACTGGAGAAACTCTCACTTAGCCAAACCCACTGTATGCTAATTAAATTATTGTAAGAAAGTGCTTCATTTTCTGTGTTTACACACATATTGGTCAGAAAGCTTAGAGAAATGAACAGTTCTCTATCTATAAGACTAATACTTAACATATGATTAAATTGGCCTATTTACTATTAATCACCATAGAAGAAATACACGAACACATTTAGATGGACTGAAATCTGTAGTGCCACCAAAGTGGATGAATGAATGCTTAGGTCATTATTTTAACAAATATAATATATCATAAGCATTTATCAGAAGAAGTTCAACATGTCATTTCATTCTATGAAAGCTTAGTGTAATAGCTACTTACAGAAGGTAAGTGGAAGGTGGCTTAAGAGAAGTCATAGTAGGTCCAAGACTAACCTTAGACAAAAGCCTTTGCAAAAGTTATTCTCTATGACTAAATGTGAAGCACTATGAGGTTTCTAGGGGATTACAAACTCTTTCTGTTTGTGGGAATCACCAGCAATTTCAAGCCAGCTGAAACTGGATGTTGCCCAGGAGGTCTGGATTGCAACTACCTGATTTACTTCTCTGTACAAACGGTGTGCTACCTGACTTGTGATCCCCTGGTCACCTCGAAGCAATCTATCTCTTTTGGTCACTCTGAAGTTTTAGAAAACCTTTTGATGCAAATATCAATGGGAGGCAGGGGAAGTATTTTTGAAGTGTCATACATTTCAGCAGGCCTGTTGGCAATTTCAAAAGGTGTCTGCACTTAAAACAGTTTGCTATGTTAATGCCTGTATCAGAAGCATGCTTCTATTGACTCCACAAACAGTTCTGTCACAAAACCAGCAGAGCAAGAATTGCCTCCAGTCTATTAATCTACCCGTTACCGTAGCATTTTTGTGCAATACTGAGGTATAATTTACATATAGAGATGAGTCCGGTTTCTAGTTCCCTCATCATTTTAAGATTTAGCTTTACAGATACCTGTTGGGAGAGCTGTTGCTTAGACAGCAAGGTCTACCCATCCTGCAAAACTGTGCTATGTATTGCCCAGTGGGGTCTTTGCCAAGACTAATTCTTTTCTCTTAATTCAAATAGTTCTTATCACTAGATATGCAGGATGCACCCACACGAGTACAAACAGAAGCCAGACACAGAAGATTATTTTTGTGATAAACCACTGAATGTTTAGCTAGGTCCTTGGTTCCATGTAACCCTAGATGCAGAGCTTGAGTAACTCATGTAAAACAGAACAATGCATCCCTGTCTCAGCACGTAGTGCATGCACATTCACTTCAAAGAAGGAACTGTCTTCTGGTCAAAGCTCTCTTCTCCCTGCATTCATACTGAACTAACAGTCTTAAAGAAAGCATGTCAACAACACTCACTTGGCATATTGCATTACATGGCACCACAGTGAGGTTCAAACCTCAATCACTAACACTTGTATGGCTTTAATGAGCTTTTCTTCGGTAGGTCAGAATTATTATCCTCATGTCATAAATGGAAAACCAAGAAGAGGAAAAGGAATTTCACCTCCTTTGTAAGGTCACTCAATATGTCACTGACAAACTTGGGTGCAAACTCGGGAGCTTTGTGGGTAGCACTCGCTATTCTGTTGCGGGCAGCATTGATTCTCATCTCATGAAGAACAGCCTTAACAAAACTTACCAAAACCAAGACTCAGTGCTTCCCCAACACAGAATTCTAGCTAGGGCCACTTACGTCACAGGATAAGAGTGACTAATAATGAAAATACTGAAATGACAAAAATAGACTTTGTAGTAGTAGAGAAAGTCAATCTATATTTTAACATTTGTGCATTCTACTCGAGACATTTCTAAAAATAATCTCCTTACTGTTGTCATTCCTTTTCTTGACTCATGGGATGCCAAGATAAAGATAACTACTGAAGCATCAGCTATGATGGTGCCTTTAATTATTGACGCATGGTTGTTACTTCTCAAAGCTCACACCCAAAAGTAATAACAGGATACATCTTTAATGACAGATGAAAGTTCAGGAAGGCACTGGCACATTGATATTGCTTTACACCCAGTAGAGTCAAACTCAAAATGCTTAAAACTACGGACTTCACAGTCACAATATTTGTTTGTTTCCTGATATTCCTTTTACAAAAACACAAACAGATGATAACACTCATGATATCCCAATTCTAGCATCAAATGCTTTGCAGAGACCTTTGATTATAAGCTTGCGTGGGAGTAAACTGAAGAGTTACTTAAATAGCAATACTGAACTTAACAGCTCAGCAAAGTGTGAACATTCTTTAATCTTCATCCAATAGTCAAATCATGGCCAAGATAATAGAACCACAGGTTTATTTTGTATTCATTTAAGGTTTTACGCCAGTAGTGGAACAAAGTCACTTACAGTACTCCACCATTCTTTCTTTCTCCCTTAATCTTAATATCCATCTCTCCCAGCTCTCTAAATTTCCAGTCAGAAAGGCAGAAGCTTCATAGGATGCCAATAAAGGCCCCATGAATCTCTATCTTGTCCAATGTGAAAGACAGAATGATGCTGTCATTGTAAATAGCAATGCTAAAAGAGCTGATCCACAGAAAATGACGTATTGAGAAGAAAAGCAAGGAAAAAAGAAAAAAATAGAAGAAAAACAGAAAGCAAAGCTGTCATCTTTACTCAGGTTCAGGAGTGCCCACTAGATTGGTATGCAACAATAAACATGGCTTTCCTCTGAAGTCAAGGCTGCTGCTTCATGGTGGCAGTCTGTGAACTGTCATTTCATAGCAGGATGCCAGGGACATAGCCATTGAGCACATGCCATGCAGTAAACTAGAAATACATATGCAGGGATTTGGAGCACAACATCATTAAATAAATTCAGCTTAACACTGATAATCTACTTGGGGATGGCGGGGAATTAAAAAGGAAAAAAGGAAATTTTAGAGAAGTCCTGAGGAAAATATTTGCCAAACAGCCTTCATGTGAATCAATTATAACATTAGTATGAGAAAGCAAATCGCTTTTTCTCATTCTGCTACAGACCTACAGACCTGTTAACCAAGTTGACTACCTTTCTCATGAGAACATGGTGAAAACATTAAGCTCTAAAAAATTCAGAATTGTGTTAAGTGTTTTGCACTCATAACTCAGCAGATTCACTTACTTTTCTGGTACACAACAGTTTCTTTCAATAGCATCTGTGTGTCCAGACTTATGAAAAAGAAAATACCTTCTTTTATAGCACAATGGAATGCCAGTGATTAATTCACAGCATACCCAAAAACTCTATTGGAAAAAAGCATCTGTAATTATTTTTGTATTGCATATGCGCAAGAGCGCAACAGAAGTAAAAAAAAAAAAAAAAAAAGGCTTAATTTGTTAAGTGTACTATTCTAGCTGTATTTATTGAATTCAAAATTCTTAGCAAAAGTGTGTTATGTTCTACTGTTTCAGACTGATTAATCAATATTTCAGAGTAATATCACAATATTTCAAAATATTACAATGTTTCAGTGTAATTTTACAACACAAACATCTTGAACATATGTGAATATTAAGCAGGAAATACATATTCATGTCTACATTATTAGTTTCCATTCATTCACATGCTTGTCTCCACGTTTTGCAATAATATCCAATCAATGTTCAAGTTTTTCCTACACAGAAAATATTCATTTATGGGATCACAATTCTTTCCATGCCAACCAACCTTCATGTGGGAGATTCGGGATGTGTGAGCTTAATGACAGGTGAACAAGCAGAGAAAACATTAATGGTGCTGAGATGGAAAGGATGATATAAATCTGTGTAGTTCTTTAAGTGAAAACTATAGTGAAATTCTGTAAAATAGCAGCTTTGGTAAACAGAAATAAAAGATATTTCTCTCATGTTCATTATTCATATAATAGCAAGTCAAAGCACAAAAAATGAAAAAACAAAACATCTCCCAGTTTATATAAAGAATGAAAAGTAACCTGACATCTCATATACTTTTGTGTGGTGTCAGCATTAACAATCAGGCCCCTGTAAAACCACTTTGACACCAGTAGAAGCCACAGGAGTATTTGAGGTGAAGCCACCTCCAGCTGCGCAGCGCCCTGGGCAGCATACGACACCCCTCGTCTCGCACAGGGCACACCAACACAGGGAACACTGGGGTATTCCTGCTACTTCCAAAGTCCACGCTTCTCATCTGGTCACTTTCGTTTACCCAGAGCATGCCGGGGCATGTAAACACTAGAAGCCAGTGTACACCCTGGGCAGCACTGAGGACACTTCCAGTGCAATGAAGCTCCTCTGGAAAGAAAAGTTATGCTACAAACTAAAATAAACATGGAGAAAAGCTTCTAAACCAATACCTCTGATGAGACAGATGTGTAAGATCTATCAGTGCTAAAAGAGACAATCCACAGAAAATAATGTATTGAGGGAAAAAAATGAAAAAATCTATTTTGTTTTTTTCTGTTTTGTTAATGTTGATATTAATAGTAAATAAATATAAAGTTAGGTACGAAACTGTTAAATATCTAGAGGAATTCATTTCCCCTTAACACACCCATCATGGTGCAGGACTGTGGCTCCACACAGCAGTAAGCTTCTCCGAAGAAGAAAAACTAAACAAAACCAAACCAAGGAATTAAAATAAAATAACTAAAAATCGTACCTCAAAAGTCTTCTCATCATGCAGTGAAGTGCTGTAACTGCTCTTCACCAGGAGTCCTCCTCAGGGCCAGCGGCACTCTTTCACTGTGGGCAGCCCAGGACACACAAAATGGTGGCAGCCAGCTGCTCCCACAGCACTGAGCGTTGATCTAGCTACAGTCCCGGCAGCACCACTGCTCCTGGACACCCCCATCCCTGGCACCGTCCTCTGTCCTGCAGCTCCTAGGCATCTGGGTGTGTTCCATGCTGCCCCTTTTGACCCATCCCCTCATGCCTAACTAAACCTAACTCTAAGCCTGGAACATGGGAGCTAACACACAGGAAAGTCCCTAACCTCCACCCAGTGTCAACCACTGTGTTTGGGATGGAGTATTCCCCAGAATTCCAGAAAACAGGTGTTAAGTACACAAATAAGGCGAAACTAAAATCAGCTCAGAAGGTAAACAACTGTTGCCAACACCTTTGCCTTGGTTTTAGCATCAATAGAAGTACACACCCAGCATGGGTCAGTGTATCAGAGGAGGGGTGCAGCACCTCAGCAAACCAGCCTATCACAAAACACAACCAACAAGCAGTTAACAGCAGTTTTTAGGTGATACATGTGTCAAGGACCTCAAATCAGGAGATGAAGGAAGAAAAAGGTGCTGTCCAAAAACAATACATGCATTTAAAAAATGAGCAAAATGTTTTAGGGGTTTCTTAAGTTTTTGTATCAGTGAAGAGTGTATTTACCCGTAGAAGCCCGCAGCTGTTTAAGAGAAATACTATTTTAACCATTTTTTTATGTCTTCAAAACCAGAAGCCTGGGATAAGCACCACAAAACAGGAAACCTCCTTCAAGAGCTAAATGTTGAACTGAATGATTATACTGTCAACAATCTGTAATGGACTGAAAACCAAACAAGCTCAGAAACTAACAGCCTGAGTCTCAGTTCAGTTACTGGCAGCACCCTACTACAAGACTAGGTCCTATATACTGAACTGCCTTATGAGAAGCTGAGAGAAGTTGAGCTCAGTTTATAGCACCTTGGGTTAATACAGATTAAGTGTTCAAAAGCCTGGGTTGACATAACCCTAGCTTCAAGCTGAACAGTATCAACTGCTAAGGAAAGTGAAAGTTGTGCCACAGATCCGTTGCCAAATATTCATGTAAGTTTTTCAAGCATAAACACAATTTATATTCCAGTAGCACAGACCAAAAGCATTCAGTAATACACAAATGTGAAAGAAGTCCTTATAACCATTCCCTTTAAATAAGCAACTGAATTCTAAAACAGAACTGCTGTTTTCCCTCAGCATTTTCCATCCAGCCGTAAGCACAGCTACAAATGCATTTCATTAAACAGAAGATGAAGAGCATAATGAGGCAGACGACTCGTTTACAGTTAAAGAAATTTTGCTCATCTCATGCCCATAGAAGGTGAAAATAAAATGCAGGAAGAAAGAAGCAGTTCAGCATCCTCCCCAGCAATATGGGGAAATTGCATGTTTCTTCTGGAAGAGGTATTTTAGCACAGTAGGATGTTCTTATGTTGTGACAAGATAATGTGTGTGTAAAGCACTCCTATAATTTAGCTGTCACAGAGATGCGCCTACTCAAGTGCATGTGTGTCAATGGAGAATTAGCTTTGATCTGTAAAATACATCAGATGGTTTCCATTCCTTACACTGAATCAACTCAGTTTGATAAGAAATTAATCTGGCCATCTTTCTTATTGCCATTTTCAGAGTGCCTAATCTCTGAAAATGTTAGTTTTTTAGCACTTCCCCTTTAGAGGATACTAGGTATTTCAGGGTCATCAGGGTAACACACCACCCATCAAATTTTCCTGGGAAGTAAAAACAAAGCAGTATTTAATCCTGAATAGAACCTAAACTTTGGAACTCAGAAATACATATTCTCTACTTCTGTAATTTCAGCATTAGCGATCCAGATGTGAAAACACAATTGTTTTTACAACTCTCTCCGGCAACACTATAAAGACTGACTTAAACCTGCAATAGTTTAAGCAGTTTAATACACACCTGCTACTAAGTTTTTTTCACTATAATCATTCTTCCAAATAGAAGTTAACTTCAGTCTAGACTCTAAGTTCTTCAGCACATGCTTCTTTATACAAACAGTAAGCAAAAGTGAGACTGATTTTCAGAATTCAGGTCACAAAGAAAGGAAAATAGCATGTGCACACTGTAAATCTAGAGTGAAAATTTTCATCTATTTTGAGGAGTCAATATGCTTTGAGGCTGACTCTTGCTTAGAGGGACTAGGATCTGAAAGCGCTTTGCTCATTTACCTCCTGCACAAGTCACTGGGATGCACAAAATACTTGCAAGAAATTCCAGTGTCCTTTCTGGACACTGAGTATGATACAGTCTTAAGTTTAGCTGCTGCAATTCATCTTTTCATTTGGCATGTGCGGAAAAAAGGATAAACATCAGATGAGGAGAAAAAAAATCAGCTCAAATAAGGCCTTCATTTCAAGTATTCCTCTCTGCCCTATATGTCATAGTGCTCCAAAGTCTTACACCTAGGCACAGATAAGTTCTTAATTAGGAATCTATTGACAGAGATTTCCTACAGTCATTTAATGCAGCATAAAAAAGAGGACCTAGCATGATAAATGAAAATCATACCCATACTTGTTTTTAACTTAAGCACTTTATATGTTTGGCTCTTCCTGTCTCTGACCATTTTACTGTTTCTAAAGACTACTTTCACAGAGTGAAAACGTCTATTTTGAGGAATCTAGAAGTCTTTGCTGCCCAGTACTCCACTTCTGTAAATAAGCACGCCTATAAGTTAACATCATAGATATGGTAATACTTGTGATGGAAAAATAAACAAAAGGGAATATCTGCTCACAGATGGGCTATTTCAGCATCCAGTGAAACTCAGGTGATGGGGCAGAAACAGATGAAGTGGCAGTATTCTTTAAGCCTCGCAACTGATGGAGTAGGAGTGTAAAGAATGGGAGCTGTGGTGAATCAACCAGAAAAAAGTAATTTGGATAGGAGACAGGGAAGAGAACAACCGAGTCTTTTCTTGATCTCTCTGTGGCCTTATATCTATGTGTGCCTATTAGCTGTACTAAACAATAGGTCCATCTCTGAACAATAGTTATATCTTTGAACACTGAAATAAATCTAATTCCCATACTCACACAACCTTCCAAAAACTATTATTTGATGTAAAGAAAGCACAAATTAGTTACGGTTGTAGTTTCAGCCAGACCAGGTAAGTAGAGTGATATTTCAAAATCCAGCCTGTAAGAATTTTTTGCAAAGCCACAGGAATCAACAGCTTGTCACTCACCCTTCACCCGCAGATCAGCTCTTCTCTGGTGTTCCCAAGGCAGCTCATCTCTATTTTCCCAGTGATACCAGCTTCTGCTAACTGCTTATGTGCTTTCCCTCAAGCACCTCTGTATGGTTTTCCTCACTTTTGCAGTAGGAACACTCCCCCTTCCTGCAGAAAACAAACTACCACTCTTAGGCCTCTTTCAAAGTACCCCTTCACCACTGAGTCCTACTTTGAAGCCAGTAGTGTCAGCTCATGATGACCACAGCCTTTTCAAATTATTCTTCTGAGATCTTGAACTTCAGGCATACGCTGCGATTTTACTACAACAGTAGATGGACTTTTACCTTGAATCTGGATCAAATGGACTGCAAAAGATCTAGTAGTAACAGGTATACACAGAATTAAAGTTGAGTAGGATGATATTTCTTGTGAGAAAGTACCAAAGCAGAATGCAAACATGAACAAAAAAAGAAAAAAAGAAAAAGAAGAAAAAAAAAAAAAAAGGCAAAAAATGTGTGCATGCGCTTTTGAGTCCATTGAAAATGTAGCATTTATACCACAAAAATTTATCATATACAAGCTACAGGTCAGTTTCTGGCTTGAAAAATAGAAATTTCCAAAGCCAGAATCTGAGTAGGCAGAATAACTTAATAGATCTGTGCTCAGAATACATTCAGAAAGAAGCCTGTATACCTTGTTGTCTGAAGAGTTTAATGGCTTTCAGATACACAGTGCTGCCCAATAGTCAAACAGAATTAAAGAGCAATTAGTTACACAGTTTGAAATTAATATATTAGTTACTTGATGGTACCATTTTTCTCCCTCATTGACTTCAAGCTGTACCAAAATAGAAATTGTAACCACAGCACAGCACAACTTTTTAAAGGCACAGATGACAGTGGCCATTAACTTCCTTTAATAGTTTACACACCAAGAACTAAACAAGGGGTTACCACAAGTATCCAAATAATACATTATAGTGAAGGTGAAAACAGGCACTCCCTACTCCCTCATGGAAAGGTAACTGCAGCAGTTGAAAAAGTAACTCCTCATAGGGCAGGAAAACCTGAGCTAGCTACAGAATTACAGAAAATATCAAATAATCAGTGTTTATTTGATGAAGATTTGAAGTGTCCAGACAGAAAAGAGACAGTCTTTCTTTTTTTTTTTTTTGCTCCAGAATGCAAAGACTGTTAATTTATTTTTGTTAAGTAAAGTAATACACACACACGGTCATTTT
The DNA here is from genome assembly GCF_033783945.1 of Neopsephotus bourkii. Lineage (NCBI taxonomy): Eukaryota > Metazoa > Chordata > Aves > Psittaciformes > Psittacidae > Neopsephotus > Neopsephotus bourkii. The sequence goes on along the minus strand of NW_026901356.1, from coordinate 998,567 downwards.
AGAATCAGTAGTGACTAAAGAATTGTGTTGAAATTTGCAAATGTGTCACAGCATCTGAAGTGTAGAGAAATGATGCAGTGTCACCCTCCAGCTTCCTTCAAGTAACACATGCAGACTAAACAGAAAAGCTTTGCAGTACAAGTGAAAGGAATAAACTTTTGGCCATCACTTGAGAGCCTTTCAATAGGCCGCCACCTCTTCTGTGCAACCCGGAAGCAACATTCTGTTACTCATCAATCGATTTATTTATAACTGCCATAAACCAGGATTTGACAGGTTTAGAGTTTGATGGAGATATATACCAGAAATCTTTTACAAGAAGAAATGTGGTCTATAAATTTGCTTTTCTTCTACAGCTCTTCTAAAAATAACACAGAAACACCATTTCAATACAACTTTTCAAGCTTGCCACTTGTCTTTGCCTTCAAAACAAGGTTTTGCATACAGTAAGTGCACTAGAAATACTAATTCACTGTTTAGGAAAAGGGTATCCAATGAGCAAAATGTGAATCAATTACATCGATGTGTATTTCCAAAATTCACATAGTCAACAATATCACATGTAAATGAGTAACACAACCATCCCTCCCCAGATACCTGGAATGATACCTAGAAATGCACAAAAAAATCTTCCCTAATCTTCTAGGCAAATTATTGAGGAATCAGGCAGTCTGAAGCCATTCTTCATTAAGAATGATTAACTGCAAACTCTGTGGTACTCATAAGCAATATTAACTAGTAAGATAAAACTGATATGAAAGGAACTTCATTGTCTACTGTTATACTAGACATACCTACAGTGACCTTAATAATCATAACCTGACCTTAAGTCATCACATCGTTATACATGTTAGCTCTAAAAGCTAGAGGCTTCCTTCTGAGATTACCTTAATGAAATTAGTTACATATTCTTTCTATCCACTATATACAAACACTGTATCATACGCATGGCCTGTACTCATGGCTTTAGTTACGGCAGTTATCACTTGTTAAACCAGCTCTTAGATTAAAAAAAAACAAACAAGCAACAAATCAGTCAACAAAGTCAAGCTGACGGAAAGCACAAGGCAGAGACCCAAGGACTGCCATTCTTCCCACTAAGTCTTTGCCTGGCAGCAGTGTGCGCTGTCCTGTTGAAGCTACTGCTTGGAATTTATTATACAAGCAACAAAAATTGCAACCAATTTAGATTTAAGGTATATAATTTTAAGACAGGGGCCCACCTTGGTAAGATCTGCCATTTCTGTGTATGCTTCTCTGCGGCAAATGCAGCTGACTTGCCTCTCCCCCTCAGCATGAAAATAGAGGACTGACTCAGCAGGGTTGCTCTCTGGATAAAGAGCAATGCTGCTTGCTTTATTATGAAGGGAATTCCTAAATGACCTTTGTAGCAACCTTGGTTTGAAGGCAGACCTATGGAAAATAAAATGTTGAGGCACTTGAAGGCCCTCTGGTAACTCAACACAAAATACTTTCCATATGGACACAATAAGCTCTTCACACAGCACTTTAGATCTTCCCTAGCAGTCTTATCTAAAATTCAGTCATAAATTCAACACTGTTAGCATTGTTCATGCTTCAGCTTTGTATTAGCTATTGAGTTAAATGCTGAAGCAACAAAGTACTTTTGACACAAACTCTGAAACAACAAAACATGCTCAATTTCACTTGAAAGCAAATATTATAATTAGAGTGAAATGTATCTGAATGATCTGTATGCATCTAGAAGAAAACATATGCTTATAGAGGATTATTGAAAGACCCTCTCAGTATTACCACAGACTCATGGAAAGGTTTGTGTTGGAAGGGACCTTAAGGCTCATCCAGTTCCAATGCCCTGCCGTGGCCAGGGACACCTTCCACTAGACCGGGTTGCTCCGAGAACCAACTAACCTGGCCTTGAACACTTCCAGGGGTAAGCATATAGGTTTTAAATTTCTTAGACCTGAGAACTAAACTTTGTGTGCAGAATGGTGTGTTGTTGTAAAGTTCTAGTAAATCAACTGACACATCAATATAATAGTTTGAATTTACCACAATTATTCTCTCTAAGGCATAAAATCAGACTGAAAGAAAAAAAGATTCAGTTCAGCCATACACAAACAGGACAGACCTGAAGGGATAAATACAGATTCCAAAATATTAGTAGAATAGTGTTTTAGTAATTTATAGCTGAAGCCCTAAGAAAGAATGACTTTGAAGCAAAACAGAGGCATGAACAGTCAGTGTCCCCCTTACCACCTTAAGATCTACTGAAGTCAGCCACAGCATGTCCTTGGATTTCAGCTGGCATGAATAGGTTCTTCACAACTTCATGACTTTGTTCCCAGATGGTGACTCTGTTAATTTTTAATAAAACAGTAAAATACAATAAAATGAATCACAGTGACGGTGAGATGCAAGAAATAAGTAGCTCCCCAGTTCAAATGTATGATGAAAGCAATGAAATATAAATTTATAACGAATTCTATTACTGAACTTCAGTTGTCATCAGCAACAGGCTTTAATAGTTGGAAATAGTTCTTTTATTCATTGTCTTATTTTAAATTGTTCTTACCTTCCCTGGAGTACCTGGACTTCAGAAGGTTCATATTTTATCGTCTTTATTGTGAGTCAGTGAATAGCAAGATTCCCAGCTGGACTCTGGCTTCTGCTCTTCAGCTGGATTTGATCTGACTCTCATGAGCTCAGTCTTACGTCATCCAGAAAAATTATTCAAATAACTCTAGCCTTGAAGTTGTTCACTGGGAAGTTAATTTTTTCCTCCTCTTTACACCAAGAACAAGCTTTGATTTTATTAGCACGGTGTTCAGGCAGCTTCTCACCCCTCCCTTTTAGATTCTGGGCCAAGGTCATTTTTACATTATCTGCTACAGACAGACTTTAAATACACCAGGCAGATGTTATTTCCATTTTAAAAACATAGCTATGGAAAGTGTTTTGAGTCATAACAAAAGAAATCTGAGGATTCTGGAATAGTTTTAAAATAACTCAAACTAGGAAGGGAGTCCAAATGATGTTGCAAAGAAGCAGTAAACGATCGGTCATGTTGAAAGTAGAGAGCACTAGAGAGACCAGTAACCCTGAAAATTCTGCAAAAGCATATTAAAATCTTGGGAATAAAAGAAATACGATGACTCTTATATTAGCAGTGCTATTAATAACACTCTAAAATGCCTGTCCAAACAACTACTTCAGAAGCAGCACTTGCACTTCCTACTTCCAAGAAAAATTCTACCACAGGTTTGTAGTAAAACCTGTCTCAGGACAGCAAAATTATTCTATTGCTCAAAAAGGACAGCCTGTAGAATCACAGAATAGTTAGGGTTAGAAAGGAAATTAAGATCATCAACTACCAAACCCCCTGCCATGGGCAGGGACACCTCACACTAAACTATGTCACCCAAGGCTCTGTCCAACCTGGCCTCGAACACCACCAGGGATGGAACATTCACAACTTCCTTGGGCAAACCATTCCAGTACCTCACCACCCTCACAGTAAAGAACTTCCTCCTTATATCCAATCTGAACTTCCCCTGTTTAAGATTGAACTCATTGCCCTTTGTCCTATCACTACAGTCCCTAATGAAGAGTCCCTCCCCCCCATCCCTATAGGCTTCCTTCAGATACTGGAAGGCTGCTATGAGGTCTCCACATAGCTTTCTCTTCTCCAGGTTGAACAGCCCCAACTTTCTCAGCCTATCTTCATACAGGAGGTGCTCCAGTCCCCTGATCATCCTCGTGGCCCTCCTCTAGACTTGTTCCAACAGTTCCATGTCCTTTTTATGTTGAGGGTACCGCAACTGTACACAATACTCCAAGCGAGATCTCACAAGAGCAGAGGGGCAGGATCGCCTCCTTCGACCTGCTGGTTACACTCCTTTTGATGCAGCCCAGGATGCGGTTGGCTTTCTGGGCTGTAAGCGCACACTGAAGCTGGCTCATCTTCATTTTCTCATCGACCAGCACCCCCAAGTCCTTCTCTGCAGGGCTGCTCTGAATCTCTTCTCTGCCCAACCTGTAGCTGTGACTGGGATTGCTCCAACCCAGGTGTAGGACCTTGCACTTGGCATGGTTAAACTTCATGAGGTTGGCATCAGCCCACCTCACAAGCAAGTCAAGGTCCCTCTGGATGGCATTCCTTCCCTCCAGCGCATCAACCGAACCACACAGCTTGGTGTCATGGGCAAACTTGCTGAGGGCGCACTCAATCCCACTGTCCATGTCACTGACAAAGATGTAGAACAAGATCGGTCCCAACACTGATCCCTGAGGGACACCACTCGTTACTGGTTTCCAGCTGGACATTGAGCCATTGACCACAACTTGTTCCCCATGCTGCAGGCGTTTGTATAGAGGCATCTGAGCGTAGCTCCAAATGAAGCCGGCTCATTGGCTGGAGCGGCTGGAATATCTCTGCATTGCTGAGCATTTATTATAGGTGCTGGCAACTGACTGGGTGTGTTGGGATGGAATGATGCCCCCCTCCCCCAACACATCTAGGTTAAAGCATCCTTGACCAGTCTGGCAAGGCGCAAATCAGCTTCACCAGCCCTCAGTAGACCTGGCCTCCCAGATCGAGTCCTATGTTCTAGATACCTAAACCCCTGACTATGACACCACTCCTTTAACCATTTATTAACCTGGCTAATCCTCCTAGCCTTTTTAAGGTCCTCCCCTGTGTCCTAGAGAATTGACGAAAAGACAATCTGAGCTCCAGGGCCCCTAACCACCTCTCCCAGGGCTCTGTAGTCCTTCTTTATGTTATGCGGGCTACTGCTATCTGTATCACTAGCACCCCACATGGACGACGAGAAAGGGGTTATAGTCAGTGGGACTTACCAGAGTAGGCAGCCTCCCTGCAACATGCCTGATCCATGTCCCTGGTAGGCAACACACCTCCCTTGAGACTGGGTCAGGCTGACAGACGAGTGCTTCTGTGCCTTTCAGAGTCCCCTACTACTACTACCCGCCACTTTTTCCTGGCAGCACCAGTAGAGATCTTCTTTACCAGCACACCAGCCGGCTGTTCATGGTGTGTGTTTCCTCATCAGCCCCCTGCAGGACAGCAAAGTGGTTCTGGATGGGGACAACAGATTTAGGAGGAAGCCCCTTGCTTTTAATTGTCCTCTTCCTCCTTTTTTTATTGTGGTTTTTTTTTTGTTTTGTTTTGTTTTTTGGTTTTTTTGTTGTTGTTCTTGCCGTTTCCCAGCTTCCCGGGTTAGCAGCCTCCTTCTTTCCTCCATGAGCTACAGGGGACGCCTGAGGCCCCTGCACAGCTCGGGCCTGGAGCAAGCATTCCTGCTTCCTCTCAGCTTCCCTGACATCTTGTAGCCTATTGACAGCATCCCGCAGCTCAGCCCCTGCTGCAGGAGGACCTCCACCAGGGAGCACCCAGTGCAGCCCTGCCCACTGTGCACCTTTTCCTCACCAGAGCAGTGCAGGCACTCTCCGAGCTCTGCGCTGCAGCCTCCCCTCTCCTCGGCGCTGCCTGGGTGCCTACGCTGGCCACCGCCGGGGCAGCCAGAGCGGGGCAGCCAGACCAGGCCCCTGTCATACGGCGAGTGCTCACCATCCCGCTCGAACTGCTCGCGCCTACCGCCTCGAACCACCCCCGTTTGCCCGCTCTGTTCGCCACGCTCCCTGGGGTAGATTTTACCCACTCAGGGCTGGTGCCGCCCCTCCTGGCTCCGCCCCCTGTGAGTCCCTGCTCGCGGGAGCTGAGCTGCCGGCTGCGGGGCAGTTCTGTCGAGGACTTGAGGCTCCCTCGGTGGCTCTGCTCTGGCCGCTCTGAGTTGAGGCTCCTGGACATTGAGCTTCGCCCCGCTCAGGTGTTGAAGGCGTCCTCTCTCGAGCTGCTCACCTCAGCAATTGACCCACAGTTAATGCTCACTTGCAAGATCACTAATGAACATTATGTATTGACAACTTATTTGAACTATCCTAAGGAATTCTGGGAAGCTAATCACATATTCCATGCATCTCATACTTAATTAACTAACTACTTTGTAAGGAATGGAGTTCACTTTTTAATTTTCTGCCATAGGGCAGCCCATGTCAGTGGTGCCCTGGTGAAACCATCCGCATGTCAGGCCACTGAGTAGGAACATGCTTTCCCGTACCATGCAGATGCAGCCCCACATAAATCCTTTCTGAATCTCACATGTTTTGACTTTAAAAAGCCCACCCCTAAAGAATCATCAGGCTGTGGTGTGATCTGGTTATCCAAATTACAAAGGACCTAAGAATTTTTAATCCTTTTTCCTCTGGTGTTTTCAGAGGCTTCCAGAATGCTAATAGCTCAGCATCTTGGAAAGCTTTGTTTTCCTCACCAATCTAGAAGGACCAATTTTCTAATTTGTTTCCTTCCTACCACTTATCTTCCCTACCTTGTTGATAAAATCCTGTTGGTTTGGATTTATTTTTATTTTTATTTTTCATTTAATCTTAGCATCCTTTCCATGGTATAGTCAGGAAAACGTTGCACTTCAGCTCTTTGTAAATGGTGCTAATTCTAATACTCCCGCGTTTCCCATTTGACAGAATTGTCCAATCCTAGGAAGTGCTGAGGGCTTCTAACTCCACTTAAAAAGGGGATTTAAACAAGAGATTTCCATAGCTAAAAATATTATCAGGGCTTATCTGCCACATCACTGCTGAAAAGCTCTTTCTGCTTTTCTAAGATTAAATTATTTTTTTCTAAAAAATTGATTGCTTCCAACTGTTGGTTGGGAGAGATCCCTGGCCCATGCCAGCTACTTTGTGTCCAAGAAACTATCAGGGAAAACACTGTCTGACCAGGCCAAACAAAAGAGGCAAGGAGTCTTCTAACAGGAAACAGCGTAGACAATCAAGTTTCAGTGCTGGGAAATATTCTCTGTTGGACAGGATTTACATCTTGGCACTGCCTATAAACCATAAAACCCTACTCTGTGCAACGCTAGCTATACACTAAATATCTGAGGCCCAGATAAAAGCTCTTATAAAAAGGCTTCATGTAATGCTCTCTCCTTTCATAAACATGACAATAAACAAATATACAGGAAAAATATTATTACCTTCTTTTAAATTGACTTTTCTCCAGAGTCCCAAGCTCATAACAGATCTGAAATAACTGCAGTTCTGTTGGCAGCCTTACATGATTCTCTCAGATGATACAGCAGGGCAAGGTGTACCAGCTCATTCTTCAGTTCAAATTCTCTAAGAAGACATTGGATTTCACGATGAAGCCACTGGGGGCTAAATGGCAACTCTACCAGATCCTTCAGTACAGGAACAGAGTGTTAATTTTTTTCACTAAAGAAATAAGAGACATATATAAAAGATATAAATACACCATGCAAAGTCATATCTTAGCACTAGTAATTTTTTCTTAACACACTGAGCAGGCATGCACCTGGCTGTGGGGCCCACACTGCATGTTCAACATTTGGGATCTCCATTATTCCTGCATACAGCCTAACCCCTATTTCATCTATGAAAGCCCTAATAAAAAGTCAGGAGGCTGTTCTTCTGGGTCAGCTGTTCTACCTTTTATCCTTCCATTTTTCTTTTCACTGTAATCCAAAAAAAGAGCCATGATTTCATACGTGCCTACCCCTGGTGGGTTACCACCTGTTTTGCAGCTGGTGAGTCTCTTTCTTTGCATAAAACAGTTTTCGAAACAGACCTTCATTCTGACACCATGGAGCAAATTGGGGTCCCACTAAAACTTACTGTCCGATTGCCTTCACGTAATCATAGCCACAACCCCAAGCACTGCTGTCATGATTCCAAAACGACAAAAAATCTGTAGCAGTTTGAAAACATGCTTTCTTCATCAAAGATTTAATAGTCTGTTTGCTTCTTACAGGAGGCTACGTATTGTGACATTTTGCTCAGTCTAACAGATATTACAAACAACTCTACTTAAAGCTGTGACCCTTATTTTTGTTTGCTGGTTTCACATAATGTGAAAAGACATAGTAACAGTCTCTCCAGTAACAGTGAGAATTACTGCAATGGATTTATTCCTTGCTTAAGTATTGCTTCCACATACATGAATTTCCAATGAACCTCTGCTCTATTTTAATAAAAACTCAGACTTATGCCCTCATATTTCTCCTGATCAGGCTTTGATTTCACTTTTATTTTTACGCCTGTCCTCTAACAGCAAATGTATTTTATTGAAGAACCTGGGAAGGAAACTAGTGTCTTTTCAGGACAAAATGATAAGGGCATTTCAGAGATGATTTTTGTGGAATAACTGTTGTTACCATGATTTAACCTTCTTTTAACAATTAACTGGCATGCCAGCAGGCCAAATTGAGCTACAATGACATATACTGAGACATTCAATTTCGTTGTATTAAGGGAATGTGTGCAGAACAGGTTTGCAGGTCTGTTGTCCAGCTAAGTATGGAGGTCATATGTTTATGTTTTTATACATAATTTCTAAAGTTTGCTTTTAAGATTTTCTTCTTTGAAACCAAACACAGTATTAGTATCTTTTGGATTTCCCCACTAAAGGTATTTTTGCCTACGATAGCAAATATTGATCCTTGCATGGATGCAATATATTATTAAGTGCAAGTTGTACTTTTTTAAAGTGCTTTGTAACAATGATATATTCTGCCACCTTCACCATATTTCATACTTACCTGTTAAAGCACTTAAGTTGCCACTTCTTCAGAGTTCCATTGCTACAGCCTGTTGGTGAATGAAGAGATGCTCACACAATCTGTGACTGAATGTAGCTGGCCCTCTTCCTCTCCATTGCCATCCACATGCACCACATAGCAATCACACTAACTGCCTGCGTATTTCTGTGATGAGAAACAGGAGTCTGGAGAGATGCACTGAAATGAAAGAAGTTTTCATTCTACATTGAGGGAGCAGAGGAAACAGCAAAACCCAACATCAGTGCTCTTCCTAAAGATGTGTGTTCTCTCTACAACTATAAATGCACCTCTCCCCCTCTTTATCTATCAGTTTCTTTTTTCTGATGCTGCTATTTCTAAAAAGCATTGTTTTGGAGTACAGTCTGTATGAAAAGTCACATTGTGCTAAGAGGGACAGATCACTGACCCACAAAGGCTTTTGTACAGTTACCAAGCTGCCTCCTGCGCACACTTACGGATTCTCCAAAGTTATCTAGGCTGAGGAATTCTTATCAAAGTCTTTTGTACTATACCAACTGCAGAAGCTTCGAGGGGAATTTTATGCTAATGATTCTCTTTAATCTCCATATAATTCAGGCCAACTAAAAATAGATCTTTTACAAACAATGAATCATCATGACTTTAAGTGGATGCAGACTGCCACAATAAAGTTGCAATCTCTGTTCCACAGCACCTTTCTTTCCTCTCTCCGTGTAACAGCCACCCAATGAGCCACTAACAAAAAATTATTACAATTGGTTTTCTTCTCCCCTTTTACTTAGTTATCAGTAGTACAACCAGAGTCAAATAAAGAAACTATTCGATCTACCATTTTCATTTGAAGGACAATTCCAGAAGAGAATTAGAATTTAACAATTTTTAATTTTTAATTAAGAAAATTTGACACAAGACTGTTAAATCTCCTGACAGCAGCAAAAGCCAATGTAATTTCTCTTCTGAAAGAGAAGAAAAAAAAAAAAAAAAAGAGTGCCTGGTCCCAGAGCAGGCTGTAGTCCTACTTTTACTGCTGTTCCACCCTCCTGGAATGTGTGAGAAACCAGAGATACATGCAGTGACTGAGCCGATTTGTATGATTAATTAGCATCCATGTTACCTTGCAGATCAGATATGTTTCACAAGACTTCACACAGTGGTATTCTACATGTAAAGATTTCTCCTGGCATGTCACTACCAGGAGACAAATAGCTTTGCAAAAGTATCTCTATGATAAAGCAAGTCTGTGTGCAGCAAGGAGCTAGCTTTGTATCTCTCCTTAGCCCATTTTACTCAAAGCTACTGTCACTGAAGGAAAACAGAAACAGTCATGTTGAAAACCTAAACAGTAATTCATCTGGCAATTGAAAAACTGCTCATGTCTCAGTGACAGTCTTCCTGGTTTCCTAACACAATTCTTGTGGATTCCTTGAATTTTAGCAACACCCTTCTGGAATTCTCTTAAGACTGGTACATATGATACAGGTTTGTATGCATTTTTTTTAGACAGCAGGTGGAATAAATGAACAACTAGAGAGCAAAGGCCAACTATTAATACCATAGAGGTTTATGGGATAAGGGAGATCCAGGTGTTGGCTGATGAAAAGTAACAGTAAGACAAGCTGAAAGATTGTTTCCTGGACTTTTAAAAGCCTTCATGCTTGAACTTCTCTGACATTTGCTTTTGGATCTCATTACATTTTATTTTATCCTTTTTCAATGAAAGTTAGCAGTATGATCCCAGGGTTAAGTTATGCACCTTACAGACTGCGAGACATCTCTCTCAATTTACCCAACTTTCAACCCAAGGAACTTCATGGCTCTGATATGGTAGGGTCCTATAAGTGAACGTGGATGTCAGTACTGGGTAGCACGCTGGAAGCAAGTCCCCATAAGGAACAATACCCCAGCTGCTATGCAATGCTAGGAGAACTCTTTTACCCAGCACACAATCACCAATTACAGGCATTTTTAAGACTACTCCATTTTATAAAGCTCTGTTTAAAATCATTACAATATATGCACCAATAAAATCAATGGGTACAGAGGCAAAACGCCAACCAGGAGACAATGAAAAGCCATCATGATGTCTGCAACTAAACAGACAGCCCAGGCATAGACGCACACTCTGCAGGCCACCTGGAAGATGGACCCCCTGCCAAAACAGTGGGCTTTGCCAAGTTCTCCATGATTCTTATAGAATCACAGAATGGTTTGGGTTAGAAGGGACCTCAAAACTCATCCAGTTCCAAGCCTCTGCCATGGGCAGGGACACCTTCAACTAGACCATGTTGCTCCAAGACCCGTCCAACCTGGCCTTGAACACTGCCAGGGATGGGGAAGCCACAGCTTCTCTGAGCAACCCGTTCCAGTGCCTCACAACCCACACACTAAATAATTTCTTCCTTGCATCTAAGCTAAATTTCCCCTGTTTAAGTTTGAACCCATTAGCCCTTGTCCTATCACTGCAGTCCCTGATGAAGTTCCGCTCTGGCATCCATGTAGGCCCCCTTCAGATACAGGAAGGCTCCTGTGGGATCTCCACGCAGCCTTCTCTTCTCCAGGCTGAACAGCCCCAATGTTCTTAGCCTGGGCAGCAGGAGAGGCAGCTGTTTGAGAATAGCCATTCTCTGGTCTGCTGTCTTTTGCAGCACAAAGAGTTTAGTGAGATTGTCGCCACTTTGTAAGAGGGTGATAAGAATGTTTTTTTCAGAGAGCGGTATTTCTCTAGGACTCTGAATTAGACCTGAACAATGCTTAAATGTAACATTTTAATATGTACCACTCAAGTGAACGTCTAAATCTCTAGGACTTGGTGATTTTTACAACTATGACTAAGAAAATTGCTTTCTCCTCTAGAAACACAGTTCTCAGTTCACAGGTGCTCTGAATGTTTGAGGTGTAAGTTAAATTGGAATCGTGCATTTATTAGGATTCAGGTTTTTATATTTTCTGCAGGAAAGCATTGGATATTCCTTCTGGGCCAGGAGTAAAAAATCAGTACAGTGCTTTTAGTTCTGAAGGAACATCTCCTATGAAAGCAAATGTACAGAGACAGACATTTCCAGGAGAGAGAAATCAAGATATGAATAGTAATACACACTGATACAGTAATTCATTTTTGTGGTCACAGATGACAGTGATGAAAGTTGGAGAGAATTCTGCTGCAATGAGACTGTTAAATTCAAAGTTTCGTACCATCAATAAAAAGAAAGGATAACAAAGAGTTAAGCAAAGTCAGGACTCTGAGAAAGCATTAAATATAAGCCAAAATAACATTCACTGGTATTTGACAGACTGTGGTCAAAACAAGAGGTTGGCAATGAAGCTGAGAGAAATCATAATCTAAAACTGAAATACAAAAAGTCCTCCAAGAGGCAATAAGACCACACAAGCAGAGGTATGTGAAGACATAATACAGACCTAGGGCCATCTTTTCATGTCTTGAGTACTACCTTGCCCCATAAATAAGCAACTTAAGTTTTCTATTATTTCCACTGTACCTGGGGGGAACAGCAAACTCCTAAGAAAGTGTACTGGAATCTACTTTTTCTACAGGTTAGAAGACTGGTAACAAGATTTTCTTTAAGTATCTATGCTATTTTTCACCTAACTGCTGACTTTTTAATCTCTTCCAGACTATAATCTAAGCTTTGACCTATACTAGGGAAAAATAGGCTTCATGTTCCTTATGCATGCATACTGTTATTCCTTGGAGTTTTCTTTCTCAGCAATATAACAGACAAATGATCCCTTTAAGTTACTTAAACTTGCATACAAACTTAAATTTATGCCAGGAAAGTCTTTCCAAAGTCTGCTGAAAACTTTCCAGATTTGCATATTTCATCACATTCATACCACAATGTCCATTGTGAATGCACACAGAGTGTGTTTGTAAAGACAAGGGTTGCAAAACTTCAACATGTTATATTTACTGATCAGTTTCTAAGAAAATGAACACTATCTTCACCATAGCCCTTAAGCAAATGACGATCCATGTTTTTTTCAAATACTAAACACAAAAGCCATTGATTTGTTTTTCTTCTTGCTTCCCTTTTTTCTTCTTTCATAGCCTTTTTACTGTGCTTTAGAAAATAGGATGTATTTTTGGGATTAAAAACTGTTTTTCAAGTTCTGTTTTCACATAATGTCCCATTGTGCAATGAGCTACACACAATCTTACTGCTACCCAAGGAAAGAAAAGTGGGGGGGAAATCCTACAGTACCTTTGTCTCCTAACTTGATTATTTACAATCATGAAATCTGAACAAACTCCCTCTAGAAATATTAAAAATTGATCCGCTTTGGTAAATTACTGTTAATGCTTTCAACTAAACAACAGCCATACTTGTACGCTGCTTGTCTGATGGGCAAGTAATAACAACATCATTACCCTTACTTTGTTGTCCTCTTCATTTTGCAGTTGCTGTAACCTCTACACTCTGAATAGAAATACACACTGAAAAAAAGAAAAGAAAAAGAATTAGCCTGCCCCATAGTTCTCTGATTCTTCTCTGCTTTGCTTTATTGTTCTCTACCATTGCATATACTGGATAAACATGCTTACATTGAAGAAACAGCAGGTTCTTTTCACTCCCTCTACAGAGGGATAACACAATACCTGTGCAGAAGAAGGGACCATCTTATGTGTTCCAGCATTCCCGCACAAGTTGTATTTAACTTTCTTTGCATCAGCTCAAGTACACCCAAAAGTTTCTTGGGCTTTATGTTTTTAAGCAAAAGGCCCTAGCACATACTATTTTTGGAATTATTTATCAATACATTCCTCAATCCATACATTCTAAAAATGTTACTAAAAAGAAATCAGATTTCCCCATAGAATTTTTTTGCCAGACACTGGCACTGAATCCAAATTTTGTAGGATACCATGTTGCCAAAATAAATCATATCAGATCTGCTACTAAGGCATTTTCAGTATGAACGCTGTGAATCAGTCGGCCCATGGGCTTTAAAGAATATGCTGATTTCCTAGGCCTCACCAGAAATGAGGACATAATTTCTGTGACAACACAAGTCTTCTCCATCAGCACAATTGCACCAATACAACAGACACATGAAATTTGTGCTTCTACTGTTATCACCAGCATGCAAATATCAATATAGCTGGTATCCTTGTGAGGTTATCAAGTTTAGAGCTTTTTACTATTTCCCTCAAAAGCATATTCCCAATTTTTTGTTAGTGAGGAATAACGCGTTATTGAACAACCAGGTATTAATCTTTAAAACAGTAGGCTTTAGAAATCTGTAGTATAAAACCAGCTTACATGACTTTAATGGAGTTTTAAAGCACTTGACCAAACTGAGTAACTCCATTCTCCTTTGGAGATGTCCTTACTACGTCAACACAGTGCACAAACTAGTATCACCCTTCTGATTAAAAATCAGAATCACTTCTGAGCATTCTGATCTTAGGAACCCAGGGTGTGTAGCGCAGTGTATTCCTTGAGAAGCCAGTAAAAAAGCTACCTTCTTCCTTCTCTCCACCCCCCCCCCCCCCAGATAGTAAATGTATCTTGTCCATTGTCAGTTTATTTTAGTAACAATTATATCAGTGTGGGGATCAGAGGCACACCACTTACTGGTATTATTTCATATCAAGATGCTAACAAGGCCAGGTGTGACAGGGCTTGGAGCAACCTGGTACATTGGAAGGTGTCCCCGCCTGTGGCAGGGGGGTTGGAACCAGGTGATCTTAAGGTCCTTTCTAACTCAACCTATTCTAGGATTCTACGATTTTCTGTTTCAGATGTTCCCATTACAATGAGTTCTAGACATCTCACCGGCCTGCTAGAACAATGGGATTTTTGGGTACAAAAAAAAAGCAATCTATTTTTCAAGTAACAGATGGATAAACAGATGGATGGAAAAGTCCATTGAATAGTGTGTTGGCTGCCTGTCACTGCCTGTATGACAGCCAATAAATATCATATGGATTAAACCTGCAAACTAACTTGTCCCTATTTAATGAATTCTTTCAGAATGGTACATGTTTGCTTGCCAATACCCATATAAATGAAATGCCACTTTGGATAAGGTGAAGCAAGGAAACCAAACACCTAAGCACAGCTTGTGCTAGGATTAATAACCAAAAGCAAATAGGGAAGGAAGCCCCATGGTAAAGTGTGTTCATTTTTACAAATTGCTTATGAGAAAGCACCTCTTGAACACCTGAAACCAATTCCTGGAAAGGACTTAACCTTTAGTATGGTTACACTTTTAAGCAGTGTGAAAACGCTGTTTTCACCCTACTTACATCTCTTCTTGAAAGGCTTTAGTATTTCTGGTTTTCAGACTTGCATAAAGGAAAAGTGCTTAATCCAGTATCCAGTCATGAGATACCTACCCACATCACAGCAACAGTATTCATCCTCTTCTCAGAGATTCTATTTTGGGCTAAGGAAAAAAAAAAAAGCTACTGACATGACATGGAATTCCGTAATTGCTTAGGCATTTCCTTGTCACCTGCATCCTGCATTAGAAATAACCACAATGTGCCTGCCAAAGCCATCACGGTTGTGAAGAATGGAAGGCTTCTGCTCGCTTGAGGGTGTTCATCAGAACAGAGATCATCCTGTGTGAAAGGGTAGTTCATTTACTTTTCCTGCAGCTTACTGTCTCAATATTCACTGAGTAATTATTTCTAGTTCTTCTACCGAGACAGCGTAGTTAGATAGCTCTTCCCTTATTCAGCAAACTATTACTGTTTTTCCAGAGTTACAACTCTTACAGGCTTGGTTCCACAGGCTGCAAAGTAAGATGGAGAGAGATTAAACAATTTTCCCATGCTGCATTGAAAAAAATCCGCTTTGAAAAAGTAGTTCAGGTCTCCACAGCAATGCTCCAATGCCTTCACCACAAGGGAACCTCATTCCTGAATTTCTGAAGGAAATACCAGAGTAAATATTCAGGCTGAATAATGACACATGAATTAAACCATTACAAATATTTCACTTTGAATAATTTTTGGCAAGTAATAGGAATAGATTTGCTGACTTGAAAAAAAAATACCCTTAAAAACAGTATTCCTAAAAAGAAAATGCAGCACTTGATGATGCCATAAAGTGTAAAAAATTTAGTTGTGCCAAGATGGAACATAATGGAAAAAGAAAACATAAAATAATTTCATTACAAAATGATCATTTATTAGCTCAATATGAATAGAAGGGTTAATTTCTGAACATGTATAGACAGTTTCAAAACACTGAGAACATTATTTTCCAACACTGTTTTCAGACATATGAATAGGGGTGTATCCAGCAGATTGGTGTATGACAACAAGGAACTGATTATAATTTGAAAAAGAAATAAAGCTGCGTAGAAAAACCCTGAATTGGTTCAAAAAAAGGTCTGACCTATGGAAGACATGGCAAAGACTAACTATTAAAGTTAGTCTGGCTATGAAAAGTATTAGTATGAAGAGATTTTTGCCTTTACATAACACCTTTTCCCTGAGGAGCTCCAAGCCCTGCAAAGAAGTTAACAGCTTCATGACATTAATTAGTTTAATATTATTCCATTTATATCAAATGGGGCCAATGTAACATAATAGGAAGGAAAACTCTTTTAAGAGCATCACAAAAGCCTGTGAATATCCCTTTTATCTTCAGAGTTCCTCACAAGGCAGCAGTACAGCCAGCAAGACCATCCTGCCGAGCACCCATCAGTCCACGTCAGCGTACCCAAAACCAGGTAACTTCAGGTTTTTAAATAACAGCTGTCATTTTTTCAAGCCTCTTTGCACATATGAGGCATGTGTTTGTGAAGACATCACTTGGATCCAGTCTTGCCTAGGGATGGAGAGTTCCTGCATGGATGGTTCAATTTTCTTCTGCACTACAGCTGCCTCTTGAGTGACTGCACATCTCAAGATCTGACTCAAGGGGTTAATTAAAGGTGGAATATTCTCTTTTAGTGTAGTATTACATGTCTATGCATCTTGCTGTACGCTTAGTCATCCCTCCACATGTGAATAAGCCCTCCTGTGAAAGAGCTACTCTACTCTGGGCATATTACTATGGTAGACAGAATCTGTCAGAAACCATAGTGAGGTTTTTGCCCTCTTTTCCTTAACTTACTTATAGCAGAGAGTAAAATTTTTAAAGTGGTAGAAAATGTAATAAAACAACTACAAATATAATTGACATGAGGACCAGGCATTTTATTTTTATCCCTTCAAAACTGAAGTTTCAAGTTCTGCTGAGTGAAATCTTGTCCAAACTTTTTCTTTTTTTTTTTTTTTTTAAGCAGAGGAGCCTTACGTTCCCAAAATAACTAAATAATTCCGTGGAAGCTCAGATTAAAATTAAATGAGGCTCAGATGTGTATCGGAACTAATTTTTACTCCTTGGCTTGTTAGACTGTGGAGTCTTAGGAATGCCTGTGTCCCAGTTATTTAAGGCAATTCCAAGTCCCCAAAATCTGATAGGATCCAAGATTTCAAAATAACATCAGAGAGTACAAATTTACTCTACTGAATAAGAGCAATACAAAACAAGCAAGTGTTCTCAGCCTTCTGGATACATACAGATTGAAAGCTACTGATGACTTAGATATTTTCACATCCCAGCAGGGATGGGTTATTACATGGAACAACAGCCAAAGCAATGCATGAAGTACTTGTTCACAGAATAGCAAGTACAATCAGTGCAGATTATTGCTGGCTATTCCAAACCTTTCTCCTCCTACTCTCCTTTTTGGCTGATTTGTTCTCAACATCCCTCTTATAATCAGACTTGTTTTTTTCTAGCATCTAGAGGATTTTAGTCACTACATACTTGACTACTTCATCCTTGCTTTTTCAACATACAGTCCACACTTAGGTGCATCTGTTTTCTTCACCTCTTCAGCTTTCAGGCTTATGCCCCTAACTCCAGCAAATTAGACCCAGATTCCTAGGAACTCCAGACATATTTCAGTGACAGCTAATATTGGATTATTATACAGGTTGATGCCGCCCGCAGCTGACATGACCTTTGAAATGATTTAAGCAGCTACATAAGGAATTCCCCCTTACACACAGCCGTAGAAAACACAGTAAAGACACAGATCCCACCATTCTGCCAATAGAGGATCATCACCAGGAGTTCCATATACATTATGACTCCTCAGGTGGATGCTGTTCATACAAATCTATTGCCCCCAGACTACAGCTAACTAGTTCTGGAAGTAGTCTGGAGGACCCAGCTTGTTTGTGGAGACAAGTCCAGGCAGGTACAAAGCAGCAGCTAGGTGATATACAGCCTCATTACAGACATGCTGTCACCTCAAAAGTGTACTCTACTCATGTTTGACCCTGAAACATCAGAGCTGAGTTACTGCAGAGAAGGGCTTGATAATAAGCCAGGTGGCAAACCCTGGAAAACCAGGAAAATCTGGCTTTTAAGGTCTACTTTAAATACAATATAGTGCTAGCTATATAAGCTCCTTGCAAAGATGCAAGAGACTCTCATGATTTGAATAATCATGATAAACCCTTAGTACAAGCATGTTACCATCATTTTGAAATATTAAAACACCACAGACACAGAAGGATGAGGCTGTGTGCATTTTATTACTGAAGTTGCAACCCTAATGCTGGTTTTATAGACCCTGAAGCTTTGAGCTTTGTGAGGGAGCACCTCCCATATGAAGACAGGCTGAGAAAGTTGGGGCTGTTCAGCCTGGAGAAGGGAAGGCTGCGTGGAGACCTCATAGCAGCCTTCCAGTATCTGAAGGGAGCCTATAGGGATGCTGGGGAGGGACTCTTCATTAGGGACTGTAGTGATAGGATAAGGGGTAATGGGTTCAAACTTAAACAGTGAAGGTTTAGATTGGCTATAAGGAGGAAATTCTTTACTGTGAGGGTGGTGAGGCACTGGAATGGGTTGCCCAGGGAAGCTGTGAATGCTCCATCCCTGACAGCATTCAAGGCCAGGTTGGATAGAGCCTTGGGTGGCATGGTCTAGTGGGAGGTGTCCCTGCCCATGGCAGGTGGGCTGGAACTTGATGATCTTAAGGTCCTTTCCAACCCTAACTATTCTATGATTCTATGACTCTTTAAACAGCAATATTCACACTGAATACAAAAACCTGATCAATATACCTCTTTGTAAACCCCTAAAGGGTTCAGTGTCTAAAGTGACAGTAACCCCCAATACTGCTGGTTTTCTTTTCTTTATCTTTCTTTTCTTTCTCTCTCCTTATGTTAAGTCATTAAATCCATCTTTTTACGACAAGACAACAAAACCCTTAAGGGAAACAGTTTGTAATATATGAGCAATGTAGGCTTATACAAGTTTCTACCTCTTATTTAAAAGTCGTGGTGATCTACCTTAAATTATTTACTTCTTTTTTTTTTCTGATAGAAGAAAAACAGAAGAAATCCCAAACTCTGCTATTCCAGCACCTAAAAATTAAGAGCATGTGGGTATTATCAGGGTGCTTAATTCCTACTATTTTTAAAATTATGTAAGTAAATAAGTAAAGCAACATAAAAAATCCAGCTCCTCCTTTAGTTCTCTTCAACTTATCAGTTCTAATTAGAAATGCTGAAAAATCAGGAATGGAAGGCTTAATACATAGTATTTCTGGATTCATTCAAATTAACTAAGAAGGAAAAGGACCCATATAATTCTCAAACTTATTTTGGGGTTCCAAGAGGTTTAACGGAAAATTTGAATTTCGGTATGTTGAGCTGAATCTCTCAAAGTTTCCAGATTAACCTTTGCATGTATTAATAACAAAGCTGTTTAAACAAAACTGCCATTTTAAGAATTGAACCTAATATTATGAGTGCTGTGCAATCTGGTCTTCCCGAACACCTCCCTTAATAAATCCCCTCCAAGCCTCCAAGCTGTGATTCAGACAGAGAAGAATAGTTCAGGGGTAACAGCACGGTGAAGTCTTGAGTCATGCACACTTTGTAGAAAAAGTTGGTGTATCATTAAGTAATACAGGAGGAAAGAATAATTGATACGAGCCTAGTCAGCCAAGAGGGGACAAAGCCTGCATTTGTGATGTGTGACTCAGCGCAGTCTTCAGCAGCAGCCTTGCAGACAAACAGCTCTCTGCAGGTTCAAAGGAAGTGGGGTCTTGCAAGATGTGAATCTGGAACTTTTCTTTGTCAATTTGCTGCAGCCCAGAACGTTTCTCTGCAGTATCACTTACATGTAAATACGAGTTACGTGTTATGGGAGAGAATTCAAAATGAACTGGGGCCTCCTTGTTACTTCTGCTATGATATATGTACTACAAAGATGACAGACTGGTTTGGGTTGGAAGGGACCTTCAAGCTCATCCAGTTCCAACCCCCTGCCATGGGCAGGGATACCTTCCACTAGACCAGGTTTCTCCAAGCCCTGTCCAACCTGGCCTTAGCACTGTATAAACTAAAACAACCTCACAAAGATTAAAGAAATACATTTTAAGCATCACATATGAAGAAACTGGAGTTCAGTAACATTATTTGCCATCTCAATTGTCATTTTAATTGCAGAAGTCCACCTGTTTCTCTACATTCATGTTCATACATTGGCTTTTTCAACCAATGACCATGTCACACAGCAATAGAAAATACTGATATTAGGTAATGTTGTTTTTAGTTAAATATGAACATAGCTGGGAAACACTGTAAGTCCTTCAGCAGAAACAAATTCACAGCCTTCCAGAGTAATTTGTCATTGTAGCGCTCTTCATACAGTCATTAATACCTCTGTAAAATGGAAATTTAACCTAAACCCAGATTTTAAAGAAAAATAAAAATTAGATGAAAAGATGTCCAAAACCTCACTCCCTTGAATCTGTATCTTCATTTTGCGGTCAGAATTTTCTTTGCTTCTATTCTAAAGGAGGGGGGGGGAGGGGGGGAATGTTTGTTTTCAGAAACAAAAACTATTCAGCTTCCTTCAGCATTTTGACTGAAAATGCTTTGCATTTTCCAGTGGTCATCATTTTGAAGTGGTGTCATATTCTCACTAGGAGTAAGGTGGCTTTCAGGAAGCTGTACATTATTTCAGTAACATGAAGAGAAGAGAGGTATAGGATGCACAAAGGACAAAGAGAGAACTTGAGAAGAAATACTTCGGCTCTTGGTAAGCAGCAACTGAAAGGTACTACCATGTGAAAGCTGATCTGTGTAACATGAGGTGTTTATCCCTTCAGTCTACATCTAAAGACTTCAGCATCAATAAAGACCTTAACAGTGGCAATTAGCACTATTTCAAACAAATTACAGGAGTTTGCAATTCATTGCTTAATTGATACATCACTCAACAGAAGGTATTTAATACTCACATAAACCAGAGTTTTATTAGAAATGTGGTGGACTTTTTATTTTATAGGCAAAGCAGCATGCTAATAAAGACCGTTAGAACTATTATCCTATTCTGAGACTACACTGGTGTAATGACAATTTTATAGCAGGAACTATATTGGAATTGTACACCTGAAAACTTTCTTGTCAGTCACTTCTCTATATGCTTGCCATTTATAAATAACTACATAAATATGTAAACCTATACATATTTACGATCCACGTTTTTCCGATCAGAAATAACTCAAAACTATGACTATCATTTAATTAATAAGCTGAAGGGCAACAGAAGCCTTCTCTTCCCCCTAACAAACACTGGGAGGCAAGGGAATTTCAAAATACTGTATTTGCACTCTCAAATTAGTTGAAGCTTTGGTGTGCAGCATTTCCACAAACCAAGCAACTTCTGAAATATGGATGTAGGCATCTAACTTGTTCCATTTCTAGCCGAACATCCCGGCCTACCTGACTTGCTGCCAACCAGCCAGAGAACAGACCCTGAGCCCTGCCCTGACACTATCCTACCCTCCAACCCCTGCAGTCTGGTGAGCACCAACCTTCCTTTCATAGTAATCAATACACAATTTACTAACAATGTCATTATATTCTACAATACTGTATTCCCAATTCAGGTATGTTGTAATGCCAGATAACCAGTGAACTGAACAGCACAGAAAATCACTTCTCAAACTTCAGCTCCGTGGAATAAGCTACCACTCTGAGTAATGGTTTGCATTCCTCAATTTGGGAGCTGCACTTCCCTTTTGGCAAGAGGAAAAGCCTTGTTATAGCATATTCTAAACATCTACAGCAGATGGATTGCTATTAACGGGAAGACAAAAATATGTTTACCTAGGCAGGGGAACCACGACTCTGTTTTTAAATACAAACTTAATTCCTTTAAATAAGGATACCTGGAACTTTACAGAAAGCAGACTACTGAAACAGGTGATAACACTGATATTCTTAAGCCCTGGAAAAGCTTAAATAAAGAAAACAAGATATAATTGATGAAACTCTGCCAAGATTATAAAAGAAACCAACAATGTATTTCCGCAAGAACATATTAAACCCACTCATGAACTAATCTTCAAGGAAAGGAATCTTTCTCAAAACTACCACTTAGGTTAAATAGAAGGAAATAATGAAACTGAATCACAAAGCTGTAGGGCTTATGTTCATATTACGAAGAAAAATAATAGGAACCAATCACCCACTCCATCTTCTGTGGTTGCTACTGCTTCTTATTTGTTTATTTTTTAAGAAACAAAGCAGGCAAAATGACTCTTCTACTAATGAGTATGTGTTGACTCTTGTGAAAAATCAGTGACAACTTCTCCACAACTGTTCACATTAGCAATTTTAAATTCATTGCACAGGCTTAAACAGCCTGAATGACCAACGAAAACATTTAATAGGAAAGTATTGTAAATACGTTTAAGCTCTCTGGCATTTTTAATTATTCAGTGGGTGCCACTTGCTGAGAAATAAGCCTTCTTCCCTTTTCTAACTTACTGTTCACCAAATTCTGTGATTTGTGAGGATGGCTGCAGCCAGCTGTGTACTGACAGCAATTTGTTTGTTGCAAACAGTTTATTGCATTAAAGCCACCTACGTTTTGGGCTGCACTTGAACATGAGCCCCTACTGACTAACCCTCCTGGCTGTGAACAGTACCAAATGGAACAGAAACACACCTGGAGATACCAGTGAAGTGTTTGACTTCATTCTAGATGAGCTTCAAGGTCCCTTTCAATATAAAACCCAACACTGTACATGGTAAAATGCATTAGGAATTTGTTAAAATATTTAATAATAAGCTCATTTCTGCATGCAGACATACACTTCCTCCCACTTCATAATCTCCTGGTTGAACATCAGAAAGAATTTCCTATGTGCATTTAATTAGATGCTGAATATTTTTTCATACACGTCCTGATGATGTGGAACATTTCCAAAATATGAGGATTATCATTAAAAATATAGATGAAATTTTTGGCATTTTTGTAAATAAGATTTACATCTTACTTTTTCTGCACAGTGGGTCTTGTCGTGGCCTGCTACCCGAACAACTTCTGCTGTGGAGCCCTAGTGTTCACTTCCCGTGGCACCCATTGTGACCATAAACCTCCATGATCACCGAGGGCTTTCAGCCATCCATAACCCCCTGCATTTTTTTTAAGCCAGTGGCTAAATCTTTTACTGAGATTTTGATAGATCTTAAGGATCTATGCTTTGCCCCTTAGAAACAGCTTTTTAATTAGCTTATTTACTTATTGATGAGTGTAGCTGACAGGAAAGAAAAGAAGAAAGGAGAATAACAAAAGCATATGTTCCCAACCTATTAACCTCTGCTATTCAATAACGTTCCAAAACCCCCTTAACTTCAATTTTTTTCTCTCTGCAGATGGATAAAGCAACATGTTTTACATCCAGCATGGAGGAGAAATAAACATCTTTGCCTGCTACACTTCTGCAGAAGATGAGCTGTAGATCAATAGATTCGTGTATTTACATACTTCTGCCAGAGATGATGAATCCTCCAATAGATTAAACTCAGAAGAAATGACAAATAGTTGTTGCCACACTGCTGGAGATTGGCTACATTGCCATTTCCCGTGAAGGAGTATGGGCTTGTAACAGTTTTTAAATTCTTTGGGCAAAAACCCAAACCAACCCAAACTATACTATCTGCCAAAGCTGTCCTTGTCAACCTTTTTCTGAAGTGATTTAATATTGCTTTCCTGGTGTGCTCCACTGCTGCTCATCATATACTACTTTAAAGAAGTCTAGAAAGGACAGCTTAAAAACAATTGCTATAAAGACGATTGCATTGCAAAGAAAAGTGTTAAAGAAGCAGCATGAATCAGCATGCAATGATAATTTAGCATGCTTGCAAGTCAGCTGACATGCTGTTAAGTAGAATATCACCGATAAACCCCCACGCCGCTATGGTTAGTATGTTCAAGGCAAGGGTAGTGTGATAGACATGGTTGCTTTGTCCCAAATGCAGCAAAACCATTTTAACACACTGTCAAGCTAATGCATTTTGCTCAACAAGGATTAATAACTCTGGTTTAACTAAACTGCTTTCATTTCCAGGACTAACATGTCATCTGCACAGTTATTAAAACAAATTCATCTTGAGTAGTTACAGGTTGCATGCATTGAAGTTAATTCATCTTAAGTGAAACCACAGCAAAGTCACGATTCCCTTTTGATGCAAATTATGTGCTTTCCATGAAACATTCAGACACATAACGACTCCTCATGCTGTGCAGAACGTCCCCAGGCCCTTTGCCAAGATAAGGAAAATGACATTTTGATGCCCCTTCTTGCCGCTACAAGCTGTCAGGGCATGCACTGCCCAGGCAGGCAGGCAGCTACAACTCCTTCTCCTTGGATTCTGCAAAAAAAGCAGTGGCTGAGGTGAATGCAAATAGAGCTAATAACAACTGTTAAAGGGAGCAACTGGGTACTAGTCACACATTCTAATGCTTCTCAAGTTTTCTCACAATGACACTTTAAAGCCTTAGAGCATTTCAAGCTGCTGGATTTAACACTGGGTCAGACCCCATATAATTGCTAGCTGCCCACTAGTGTAGCATAATTTGTGCAAAAAATGGAAGCATGACTCAGGTGATCTGAATTCTTTCTCGACATTAACCACTGAAAGTGATACTCCCAAAGAACAATCTTTCAAATTAAACACTTCTCCCCATTGTAGAAGATACACCCCTCCAATTTAATCTGCCCAAGAAAAGTCATGTGCAGTATTCTTTTTGTGAATGGTAAAAATTATTCTCCTTCTCTGATAATAACTTTCAATTTTTAGCATTACCCAAGGCAACTTTGAATTACTCAATCACCAATTATACCCTGTACTGTCAAAGCTATCCCTCAGTCTCTTCACTGAGTAATCCTTGTAGACTTCAGACAATGGCCAGACCAAGCACATTCAAACATCCTACTACTTTGTCACACACGGTTGCTTTAGGACAGGATGAGGAGCTAACAAGCCATGAACCCCAAATCTCCTGCTTCCTAAAGCACTGGTGGTCTCCTTCCAGCAATGTACCCCCTGTTGCTCAGGAAGCTCTTTTGGAATTCTGTCTGTTGACTCTCACTATCAAGACTGGGGAGGGACTCTTCATTAGGGACTGTAGTGATAGGACAAGGGTCAGTGGGTTCAAACTGAAACAGGGGAAGTTTAGATTGGATATAAGGAGGAAATTCTTTCCTGTTAGGGTGGTGAGGCACTGGAATAGGTTGCCCAGGGAGGTTGTGAATGCTCCATCCCTGGCAGTGTTCAAGGCCAGGTTGGACGAGGCCTTGGGTGATATGGTTTAGAATGAGGTGTCCCTGCCCATGGCAGGGGGGTTGGAACTAGATGATCTTAAGGTCCTTTGCAACCCTAACTCTTCTATGATTCTATGAAATTGCCCACTGGGGAAGTCTGTATTTACAAACCTGTATCTATAAATATTTTCAGTCATTAATTTAATTCAGTAATCTATCACCTTATAGGGACATAAAGCATATGAAATACTTTTAAAGATACATTTGTAAATGTTCGATTTTGAGAGGCTTTTATGCTTCAGAGAGTAAAAATTAATGGGTTAAAGATGACCTGCTCAGCTAAGCAGGTAGCAGCAACAAGCTGGTAGCAGCAACAAGCCTCCTGTCCTTCCACTTCAAACCACTGCCATCTTAACTGTATCATGACTGGATCCATAAAGATACATGCCGACTAATACAAATGATTTGGCTTAGATTTCAGTTTGTAAGACACTTAGGAGAAGCCTTAAAATTATATTATGTTCTCAAATTCTAGGTATTAATTTAAAAACAAAGATATCTGATCCCTATCTATTGTACTCCTGAGACAGTAAATAGAATTGTAGCTTTTCAGCAGGCAGTGCTCAACAAGAGATAATTGTGCTAAGAAAATCAAAACCAAGAGCATCTCAAATGGATCAGAGGCAGTAATCTATGCAGGGAACGTGAATTCCCACAGCAGCGAGGTGTGCAATGGCATACCTGGATGTGTCCTGTGCATTTATCTCATTACATAACAATTCATTGTAAACTGCTAATTCATAGAATCACAGCATAGTTAGGGTTTGAAGGACAGTAATCGAGATGGCACATGTGGGTACCATGAAAGAACTACAGCACTCAAGCAAGGTGACAAGCACAGAGCCTGTCCTGGAGGCTCTGCCATGCTCTGCTGGGCACATACCTTCTAGAGTGGCAAACGGAAGGCAGCAGGACTAGCAAAAGGGCTGAAAACATTAAAAAATCAGAAGTAAGGTTCCAAAAATGATATGTATTTCCTTAAAAATACCCACAAACATTACATTTGGTTATCACACATACTTATGGAAAAGATAAGGGGCCCCAATTCGTTCTTGGAAGTTGGTTTTGTCTGCAGCCATGCAGGCTGGAAATCAACTTTGATATTTCAGGAAAGGTGAGACTCTCAAGCACATGGGAAAACATGGAACAACATTAATTACAAAGGTAATGAGTGTTGTCAGTGCTGAATCAGATGCAGCAACTTGAACATCGAAATACTTTTTATATGAAAAAACAAGTAAAATTACAAGTGTGGGTTTCACTTAGAGAAAAGAAACCCTTAAGCAAAGTTATTCTATAGCCTTGTTATTAAATTAACAAAAACAAAGGGTGAATGTCTGCTGAGAAACATTGCCTATTCTGTAGGATAGAAGAAGGGTTTGGGAGTAAGGTCAGTTCAGGTGACACTCTAAATATTCAGTAGCCAATGTTACTTCTGTACCCCTAATACATACAGTAAATTACTTCAATAGAGAAATGATGCAGAAGTGACTATATTTCCTCATCAAAGTTAAAAACAGCAATAAAAAAGGGCAAAAAAAATCACTTTTCTTTGCACAAGCATGTATTTGAAGACAGGAATCCATTGCCTTTTCTCAGAAAAACTTAGTGCTTCACTCTTTGTCATACAAAGGCTGCTGAAACAAAACAGGATCCTGAAAACTAAGATACGTCTTGAATAGGGTGAGTAAAATATTTGACAACTATAACTATGGAAGTGGCTGAACCACAAAAGAGTATTTTCAATATGTTGCTGAATTACTGAACTACTAGGAAATGTGCTATTTACAGGGGACTGTGCTCCCACTGGGATATAACTGGGGCAATGGTCACTGCAATTAAATTTAGTCATTACTTTTTGTCTCAAAGAAAAACATTAACTGCTGCTGCAGGATTCCAGGAACGTTTCCCTTCATTTTAAAAGAACAATAGTTAGCTTGCCCCAAGAGAAAACCAAAGTTCTCCAGATCAAGCAGCAACCAGAAAACACCCTCTGCACTCAGCTTGTAATATGTTTTCCAAACAATTAGAGCTCTATCAATAAAGCATTGACTAATAAATCTAAACCCCAAGATAGTGTAACATTCAGATTTTAATCTCCATGTCAGTCATCACACTATCAGGTACAGCCGTGCTCCCACCCAGGTATGCAGGGTGCAGCTCAGCACTGCACTGGTTACTTAAGACATGCACAAGCAAAATTGGCAGGCTCCCGGTGTGAAAGTTAGTGTGACACATCCCTAATCGTTCCTTAATTACCTTAGGTTTAGAATACTATTATGTGCAGTACAACTATATGGCAGGGTATTTGCCAAGCTCATTTAATTAATCCACTGTTTTTTAATTTCACATCACCGGCTCATTTTTAATAGGATAATTACAGCATGTGTGCGATTTAGGTCTTGAGTCCATGTTTTTTAAACCAATGGAAGCTTTTTATTACCTTTAATAGGGCAACAACATATAAAAATACGAATAATGCCCCATCCCTGGCAGTGTTCAAGGCCAGGCTGGATGGGGCTTGGAGCAACCTGGTCTAGTGGAAGGTGTCCCTGTCTGTGGCAAGGGATTAGAACTGGATGAGCTTGAAGGTCCCTTCCAGCCAAACCATTCTGGGATTCTATCTATTTATATTAAATATAAATAGCTTTTTCTGTCACCCTCGTGACACCCAAGAGAAGCAGTAAAAAAAACATATATAAGCTCCAATTCAAAGGATTTTTTAACTTACACTTCGGTATTCTGAAACCCACTGCCATCACGGTTAAGCCCCTGGGAAATGCAGTATAACATACACTGGTGGACTTGCCTCCACATCAAGATGTTTGTTAATTCAGCACCATTGTACATAGTCACTACTGTAGGAGCCTAGGCAGTGAGCCTGGACTGCCCAATCTCAGTGGAGCTTTTTCTGCAGAGTGTTAAGCCTTTTCTGTTTCCACCTACCAGCCTATGGGACTTGCCTCTGTTCCCTCAGCCCTCATTGCCCCTCAAGATTTCAGCTCCCAAGATTTTAGCTGCCATTTCTATGTCACAACTTTGAGACATATTGGAAGTAAAATGTGAGTGCAACAACACTGTACCTATAAGTAAAGGTTGCAAGATCAGGCTCTCAGGCTGCACATGTACTAACAGGAACACACACATCATTACTCTAGAGAACAGAAGTTTTGCACAAAACAGTTTTTCTGCTATTTTAATTTTCAGATACTTACCACTCAAGACCATCAACACTACTTATTTCAGTTCCTCACGAAGTCTATGAGAAATGTTCTTTAGCATGAAACTACTTCTGATTAAGAAAAAATAAATATACCATTTACAGGAAAGGTGTGTAGAAATGAGCTTAAAATACAGTTTGAATTTAAGATTTTCTAGCCTGAATTGCTGATGACTAAGTTATTACTAAGCTTCCACACATTTTAGTGTACAAGTTACACCACAATGCTTTGAGAGAGGGTTTTTTTTATGCTAACTTGTGATATAACCTTGCTCATGTTATGTTGCTATATTAATGTTATACGTGTAATAAGAGAAAATACTAAACGCTAATAACATCATTAGCCTAGTAGAGACTTTTTCTGAGCTCTAGTATACATTCAGTGCAAATATAAACCACGGCCAATCTCAAAGTGAAAAGCAGATTACATTCTACCAGGATCACATCCAGGCTCTAACCTGGCACATGAACAAATGACAATGGAGTACGTTAAACCCTAAGTTTAAGGTTTTTGTCAGGTATTCTGGCATGTATGAACTCTAAAATGTGACTTATGTAGCGTCATTTATTTTCACTGTGTATCTGTCGTATCCTGTCATGTTTTACTGTTTATCCAAATTTTTCCACCAACATAAACATTTCTTTTAATGAAGTAAACAAAACATGAAATACATTTGCCAATGTTATGCCTGTCAAAATTCCATATGCACTAAAGAATAACTAGAAGTTTTATACATATATATTTTATTCTAATAATAAATTACATGTGTGAGAAACGTACTGTGCAAGTTTGGGATTGTTGTTTGAATTAGCTATCTTGATTGAAGGGTTTTCAGATAAGAAGATGACTCACTCTTTATTCATCTAAAATTCCAGATAGCATAATTATAACAACTACTGACCTGTAAGTTACCCACCTGTTTTTATCTTGTATCTTCGTGTTGACAATAAACATGCTGTTAGTATAATCATTTGCAGGTGCACTCCAAATAGAACAAAGCAGAGGTATTCCCAGGACAGATAGAGGGAGCTGTATCTCCAGTTTTACTGTTTAAAGAGACAGCTATAACCTAGCTTTCACGTTTAAATTTGCAAACATACATTTCAGAAAACCCCAGCTTGTTTTTTCAGTGTTACAACCAATCGAAGTAGGTTTTAAAAGCATCAGGAAAAGTGTAATTTGCCTAAAGATCAAGGTACAATGAAAAGGTTTTAGTTTTTATAAACATAGCTATGTCAGCAAGACATTCAGGCAACTGATCACCTGCTCTTTTTAGCTCAGATTTCACATTAACAAATATTTGCTCCTTTCCCTGTCTTAGTGGTGTGAACAATATTGAAAACCATGGCAATTCATCACTAAAATATATGAAGACGACAAGTATTCAACAGCTTTAATTTTAATAAAGTTGGATGACACGTATTACAGCTTTCTGAGAAAGGAAAACCCTTCCCTCTCATTCACCCTGGGATAAGCTTACAGAGGACTCAGAAAGATAAACACAATCCTAACTGCAAAGGAGACAGAGGGAAAGAATATACAGAGCTGGATTTATAACTATATATAACTTCCCACTAGAAACCCTGCTCTGCATCCATGGATGGAGACTGAACTATTGTACTGCTGCTGCTTAAACCCAAACAGCCAATGAACAGAAAAGGAACAGAATACTGCATATATGAAAATGTGTTAAAATTGGATGACAACCTCATGACTTTTTTCCTAAGGTGTTCAAACGTTACTTCTTTTTTCTTTTTAATTAAACATGTTTTTCTCTTCTATCTTCTACAGTGGCTGGGAGAAAGGGGAGGGAAGAAGCTGTTCTACATTCATTGAAATTAGTTGCAAGATTTACTGTCGCACTGCAGTCTTAATTAATCCAGCTTTAATTTTAGCATACCTTAGGTGTAAAACGACCTCCACATTTGGGTATAGTTCAGAGAGACTTAGAAATAATAACATTGCATATTATTCTAAATTACAGATTAGTTTTAAGCAACTGCTACAGGAAAACATAAACGTATGGATATAGAGACCACCAGACAGTGCTTGCAATCCAGGTGTAAATGGTCCTAATACTACTGAAGAGCCCTTCCTGGAGAGATTTTGGAGCATAAGTGAAGCAGGCCTGAACCCCTTCATTACTCTTGCTAGAGGTAAAGATGTTAAATAAGATGGACAGCAACAAATTTGCTTATGAGTTTATTACTTCTGTATGCTCAAATTTGTCTAATTGTTCACCTGTACTTTTGTACAGTGATACTCCAAACAACGAGTCAAGACTGATATCTAAGTTATTCAAAATTTAAATTAGTCAAATAAAATCCCCAGCAATCTGTATCCAAGACTGCTTACTGCAATCATCCCAGCACTGCAAGTCACCTTTCCTCAGGGCACAGTTCCTCATGTTTTCCCTCATTGTGCTGTTACACTATTAAGCAGTATAAACTCTCCAATTAATACAGTGTCTTCTGCAATGCAAAGAGTAGTATTAGAGCAATTATATGAATCATTAGCAATCATAGAATTGCAACCCTGGAAAGCAGCATGCAAAAAGTCTTATCCAATACTTGCTACTAGAAGGCTCACTTGCCAACAGCATTTACTGAAGTACTTTCCGTGTTCACACTCCATTAGGAATCTCTCTCCTTCCAACTTCCATCCATCAAATACCAATTCATCTGTACAAAAGTTGATGTTTCAGACTGTGATTTTTCCAAGTCAAGTGGCAATCTCAGCAGGTGTGACTGTAAAATACTGAGAAATTAATCACCTGTAATATTAAAAAAAATAGATAAAAGAACCTGAAAAGATATTAAACCCCGGTATTACTTGAAAACAGCGTGATTAAGCCCTTGCATTCTGAAACAGTGAAACATCCTTTCTCTTTAGGAAGCAATAGGGAAGTAGTAGTTTTTGGTAGGTCCCCGTGGGCTATAAATGTGGCTAACTGTGCTTATACTTTAAAATTATATTTTTATAAAGTACTATGTATTTACTATAAAAACTTTCTTCACAGGTAACTGTGTCTAGTTGTTAATTACTCTGTGCAAATCCCTACAACAGGTAGGCACTTTCAACAGCATATCAAGTCTTTATGTTCAGTTGGATTAACTAATTAAATCATGTTTTCTAATCATTTTAATGGACAGTATGTTGACAACGCATATGAGCAGTCTCATAGCTGTTTTTTGATCCTTTTTAAAGTTTCCCCACACCCTTTGAAGTACTAACATGAGAAGATACACACTTTAGCAATATGCTCTGCATGCACGTATTGTCTGGCAACACTGTTGTCTCTCTACAACTACCACTTGATATTCTCTACAAATATTACCCATATTGTATGTCTCTACTCATTAGATGCTTCTATATTCCTCATAAACATGGTCTACAATATTTTTTCTTGTTGATAATCTTGCATTCCACTGTATGAAAATGTAAATTGCTCAGGTAGAATAGCAAATTTCAGGAATGATACACGATTTGTACCTTTACAGCATGACCCGGTGTTCAGTGAGACTAATTCTCCACCAGATACCATCTCATTCATAAATACCATATTTGATGGTGGTAAAAAGAAAAAAAAGTTTAGTTTTGCTAACATGTCACATGTACTATGCCAGGATAATTTAAGTTATGCAATGTACACATGTGTCCTGGTAAGAACATGAAGACCTAATAGCCTCCACATAACTTCACCTACTAAATTAAATGTTTAAAGATACAAGAATACTTTGACAGATTTTTTTCTGGCAAACCCAGAAAATTCTTTATTCAGGTAACCAGAAGTTACAATTCCAGGACTCTCCATACCATAGGTTTAAAGCTGAAAGCGAGATGACCCTGAGAATAACAGGTCCTCTAACAAGCTCAGTGACTGATGCCGTGCCATGACCACACAACTCCAACCCAGAGATAAAGAAAAATCTCTTACTGTCCTTAACTGAGGGAGTATATTTACAAAACCTGACCTACACTAGGTTCAACAATCATAAGAAACTGCACAGCATGGCACTACAATTTTTCCAGCTTACAACTGGAGTACATTT
Organism: Neopsephotus bourkii; assembly: GCF_033783945.1. Lineage (NCBI taxonomy): Eukaryota > Metazoa > Chordata > Aves > Psittaciformes > Psittacidae > Neopsephotus > Neopsephotus bourkii. The sequence goes on along the minus strand of NW_026901356.1, from coordinate 965,993 downwards.
CAGTATCAAATTTTAACTAAAAATAATGTTAGCTGTATATACTTAATGTTTGCATGAAAAAATGTCTATTTAAGGTATAGTCTCTTGTCTCTTAAGATGTCAACAGTAAGTAATATTATTTGAAGTGGAATGTTTTATTTAATATTTAGCAGCAGGTAGAATGAAACTAGTTGAAAAATATTGAAATTTCAGAAAATAATGAAATGCCCATCACCACCCAACTTCATCTCAGTGACAGATATTATCATGTATACCTAAGAACACATTACATGACCAACTAATTAAACAATATTGAGTCTTTTATTCCTGAAGAGATGGATCAGAGGTCAAAGAAATTGAACTTTACGCTATTTTCCAATCCTTTTTAACATGCAAAGACAGCGACACAATGGTCTTTTATTAAAATATCCAATTCACATTGACTTACTAAAAAAATAAATTGTTACATGTCCCACTACCTAGTATAGCATCCAAATAGGAAAATGGGGCTACAATGGGCCTTTGATAAAATACTTCAATACTTACCTAAGTAGCACCTTTTCATAAATGATCACCAGCAAACAAGGACACTTCATAAGACTCACAACACCTTTTCTGGATGGGTTAATTAGAATTCCATACACACCTAAAGGTTGTACTGGGTCTATGCACAGATGTTAGGGTCACAGGAACAGGCCAAGTATAAATGTGACTGCTTGCTTGTAGTGTTCAAGTGCAAACAGTGCTCTTATAAGTATCCTTTTCCCCAATATACATTTATTATTTAGATTCCATAATCAATAAATAACCAAGTGATCACTCCAAAAAGCAAATATTTATTTAGAAGAAAACGTAAGAGTCAATTTACAAATTCCTGGATAGAACATAACATACAGATACCAGTTTATTTGTTTAAGAGCTAGCACTTGCCCCACAAGCATCCATGCAAAAAGTCAGTTGAGAAAAAGAGACTTGGGCATCATGAATTCTTAGGTTAGTTTAAACTTACCCTAGACTAAACCAGCCATCTGACTGACATGTGTGAAACCCCATAAAAATGGATCTGTCTCAATCAGCTACTGAGTTGATTGTTAATGTCAGGAATTTGAATTAAATCTGAAGAAAACACTACAAATACATCAAACCTGTAACTTCTATAAACTCTTTGTTTGATGCTCTTTTTAAAAAATTTCTTTTTTGCAAAATTAGTGACACCCACCTATCTGCATTTAATTTATTTATTTTACCTTCTGATGCTCTGCACTACATCCTAATTTGAAGGAAACACAAAGGTAAGAAAGAAATGTTTTCTAACAGCCTTAAATTTATTTTTTTCCAGTTTGATACTATCCCAGTTAGCCTTCTGGAAAACAAAATGTAAGGAAATGATACAATTATACAATCATCTGTTTCGTTTTAGAGTTTAACAGCAGCTCTTAGCTTGGCTGACCTTCCTCTTGGGTTTGTTTGAATATCCTTGGCCTGGGGTGTGAGAACTTTTTTCTGCATAAAAATCCACTTTGAATTGGATTTCCCAGGGGATATTTCTTCTGTATCTTCTTTGGAGCAACTTTTCAGAGCCTGTCTTATCTTCTGTTTTGCACCAAGATTGTACTTCTCTGTCATGTCTATTCCATGAAAAAAACGTTTGATAATACGATCTTCTAGTGAATGAAAGGAGAGGGCTACGAGGCGACCTCCAGGTTTTAGAAACTTCTCAGCTGTCTTCAGCCCTATAAGGAGTTCATGGAGTTCATTATTTACAAATATTCGCAGAGCTCGGAAAGTTTTGGTAGCAACATGTGTAGGTCTCTGCAGCAAATCCTTCCGTGCATACAGTGCTGATGCTGGAAAAGCACCTGTTGGACATTTTGAAAGGTATATGTTAGTATCTTGGTATTTCTACGTTGCTATCCTGACATAAGCCCACGCATATATGATGATTTTAAGGGAAAGCATACTTACAACTGAACCCTGAGTGGTGAGCTTCCTTCTTTATAATGTATTTTTATTTCCCGCTTTGAACTCACATTGCTGAAATTAAACTCTATTGAACTGAGCTGGCTGGAGGTTGAGTGTTGGGGCTTTTTCCTAGAATCTTTCATAGCAATTCCTTCCCCAAACATGTCAAAAAGTGAAAATACAAACTGATGGTTTGATGTTCGAAACCAAGATAGGGAAATATGAAGATAGGCTAGATAAGCTTCACTTTACAGCTCAGTGTAGTCAGTGTCAGTTCAGTACTGATGGTGGTTGGTTCTATGCTTTCAAGGAAAAAAAAGTAAAAAATAAAATATATGATGGGAACAATTTTAATTGTTGCCTTCTAAATATCTCTACCTGCCAAGAAAGCATAGTTAAGATGAAAACAGCATCTATCTGGTGATAAGTATATTTCAATAAATTAGTTAAAGTTTAAAAGAGACATCCTTGTTTGGCACTAAAAATTATTGACCTCTACACCTGTGTGTTATCAAATGTTCACAAAAATACCGTGAGAAATTCAGAAAACACTGCAGATGCTGTTTCTTTTTTAGCTTGAATATTCAATATCTGAGTATAGATCTGATGGACCAAAGGGACTGAAGTGCAAGAGTCTTACAACATCTCTGAAACCTGAGTAAACTTATAAACTATTGTGTGAGTGAGCAAAGGAGCCTGGTAAAGATAAACTGAATGAATAATGCTAGTGCATAACTGAAAAGAACTAATTTTTCAAACAAGAGGGCCCATTCAAGATAAGGCAATACAGCTGGTATGGATGCAGCAGAATGCTTTAATTAAATGCCAGTGCTAAACTAAAACAATGCAATGAGTTTAAAGTTAATGCAGTTAATAATCAAGTAATTGATATTCCACATAGTGGAGAACAAGAACTTGCTACCTCTTAAACAAGTTGACTGAATTTACATCTACACAGGTGATTGAAGATTTAATAGAGACATCATAATCCAGTACGTTGGCATAAAATATTTTATTAGTGGAACTCTCAAGAGTTCTAAAGGTAAGAAAACTTAAAAACTTTTAACTTTAAAAAAAACTTAAAAACTTAAACTTTTAAAGGTAAGAAAACAAATAGTTATGTCAGAAAGCCTAAGTATTTGGCATCACACAGAAGCAATCGCCAGTGTTCAGCTAAGGTAGAGGCCAATAATGGGATTTAAAAATCCAATAATTATTAACAACGCTATTACCATGTATGCAATGTATCTAATATGCATTTCTGCATCCTCAATTTTCTCAACTACATTCCCTACCTCTTCTGACTCTAATGCCAACAGTTCCTGAATTCAATGAAGAAACCAATCATAGCTCTATGGCTGTTTCCTAGTTCTACACACTTTCAATATAGAAAGTGGCAACAGGATCAACTTCTACCAGCACAAACTACCACACAGGAACTTTAAACTCTGTTTTACAAAATTTACAAATAAATACATAAGATAATGCTTTACAATAAATAAATAGATAAATAAATAAATACTGTTTTACAAATAAATTTAACATGCAGGAGCTACACTCCTCCATCACTTACAAACTCCAGAAACAGGTACACTAGGTAGCTAACAGAATTTCTGTCTTTGGGAACACCAACCTCTATGCTTTTCTATAAATCATGAAAAGCATCTATACCCTCATTTTAAGAGTCATGAAGCCTGCTTTGATTGAAGAGCTGAACTAAAAGCAGAACACAGAACCACAGAAGGCAAGATGCCCCAAGAAGCCAACTGACACTAAGCTTCTACTACCTGGGACAGTTATCTGTTTATGTAATTCTTTACATACCTAGACTTGATTATTTGGAAATGGAATCATTGAAACTGCCACTGATTGCTACTTGTGTGGGAAGAAAGCTGTCTCTTGAAGCCTAATATAACGGAATGTTTTGCTGAGAAAAATAAACAATTTTCTTTAAATGGTCAACTAACAGCTTACCCACACCAGCAGTATGCTCAGAACTTTTGAATAATTATTAAATGAAGCAGCAATGTTTAAAATCATCATGTAACGTATCCAAAACCACCAAAGGATATGCACTACGTGAATAAATAGCTTCATATTCTCCATGAGACCATAAGCATTTTGCTTCAATGGAATTTGAAGTTGAAACATCAGATACTCAGGTATCTTTTGAATTCAGTTACACAATCCTTGAATAAGAAAATACCTATAGAAGATCCCTCACCGATCTCTCTCTAACAAATCTCTTTTTCTAAGCCTATTTTAAAAAACATTAAAAGTACACCTCACTCTTCCACTCCTCCCTTCCAAATCCAAGTCCACTGTTATCATGCTCCCTTTAGGAAAACAGTTGAAATCGGAATGAAGAAGCACCTTTCCATTACAAAATATTAAGTATGATAAATTACATTACGGTTAGAAAACATGCTACATTTTTTCAGTTCAACCTCCAATGTTCCTGCCCCTTGCTGAACAATTTACAGCTGTGATGAGAAAAGCATCGGTTTTATATGTGATTTTGGGTTGTTACTACCTGCCCAGAGCTGGTGTTCACCCCTCAAAGTAGATCCAGAATTGTTAACTATCACATTTTAGCAGACTAAGGATTTCCTAAAAATACTGCCAGTTTCTGGGGAACGATCAATTTCTGATATTCTAAGAGTATGTCAGCTTCCCAAAGTATCACAGATAAAAATGAAGCCAACCTGCAAGAGTACAGAATGTAATTTAGGTACAAAACTGACTGTGCTACTTAACTGGAGCCTAACCATAAAACCAGAAGCCTAGGATGAGATCCTTGGTTTAAATTTCCACAGCCAATCTCACTGGAACTTTAGCAAAATATTGCAAGTTTCATCTCCTGCTATTTTCCAATTGCACTGCTGAATAGGTAAGTAAAAGAAAGGAAATACTCAGGCTAGCAGCATGAATTTGGCACTACCATGTCTTTGGAAGGACCTCCATTTGTCCTGCCAGGGTTGTTGGGTTCTTCCCACAACAATCCCCTCTGACGATTAATGATTACATGAAGAAAAATAAATTAAAACCCAGCTATATTCTGGATGTATAATAGAACTTTACTGGTCACAGATGAAGGTGTATAAACAGCACTGTGCATCATATATAATGGTACAGAACACTAATATGCAGGAAACTGGTAAAAAAAAATGCAGCCGATTTGCAGCATTCTTCAAATAACCCCTCCAAACTAAAGCCAAAATCTAACCATTTCCAAATTCAGAGGCTTACTGGTCTGTCTTCAGAGACTGGGATTAACTAATCAATCTGTAGTAGTGATTTCTGTCACACTGGCCTTCACCTTTTTAGTAAAGACAGTAGATTTTGATCTATGATCAAGAGGTGAAAAATTTTCCTACCCCACTCTTAGTCCTTTGGTATAGTTAAATAAAAACCTATTCGTGCTTTCTGCCAAGGCACAAAATCTCTCACCCAGCCCCCTCCAATTACCATGACACTAGAAGAAAATCCTTCCTGGTAACAGGCTGTACAATGTACAGAAATATAAAAAAACTGCATGGGAAGCTTGTAAAATGAATTTCATTCATAAAAACACCACGCTTCTGGCTAGATGACTGGTTTCAAATCCCAGGGAGAAAAATTATCATTCTTAGGTGTGGGATGCCATGATGTTACTCACACTTGTAAAAATCTAATAGATTCAAGTGTTGAAATGTATTGGAATTTTAAAGCTTGTGAATGAAATGAACAATGTGCTGTGCCTGTCAGTAGGAATTATTAAAGTCCCCAGAGTGTTTGAGAGTGGGAGAGTTTAAAAATTAATTCAGATCGTGCACCTGTTTGCAGGAATCTGTCTGTTGAATTAGCATTGCATTTAATAAGTTTCTATGACGCAAGGAATGTCCTTTTGTCTAGGCTCCCTCAGTACGGTGCTCATCCTCACCCATCTGAAATTCAGGCAACATTACAAATTCCAAACTGATAATTAAAGTCTATAAATGTGAAGCAGTCTGAGACCAACTTTACCCATTAAAGTTCCTTTTAAACTTTTCAAATGTCTTTAATACCTCTTCATCAATTCTTTTCAAGTCCAAGTGATTACATGACCCTAAAATGATCTGTTAATAGATTACATATGTAAACATCACTGAGAAAAAAATGAATTCTGTTAGATAATAAAGTATATTACCTACAAAAAAAGTAAAAATAGATCATAGGTTGTATAGAAAAAGCATTATTAAAATCACATTCTAAAAGATTCCCTAACTGGATTTCCAGTACAGTGAGTTAAACCCACTGCTTCAAAACAACTCCATGAGCTACAGCAAAAGCCATCAGACATGAGCTACAGCAAAAGCCATCAGAAGCACTTAATTGACTTCCGCACATCTATTCACAGACCTGCAGCTGAGAACTACTGATCTTTAGCATTTACAGAGCATTCACCACTGCAGATAGCTGTGTAAAAACTATAAACAGCAACAAAAAGTCCAGCTGTGATGCAGGAAGAGATGATGTTTGCATGACTGAACAAAAAACTCCTCCTTTTTCCCCATGTGAACTGTTGACTGCATGCTCACAGGCATCTCCTTAGATAAACAGGTCAAAAGCCTTTTTGATAATATGTAGAAAAAACCCCACACATACGCAAAAAAAAAAAGAGCACCAAACTTCCTGTAGGTTCCATTCTTGTAGAACCTTATTCATTGGCACAGTTTGCAGGGAGAGATCTTTCAGGCTCTATTTTAAGAAACGGAAGGAATTATTTTCTTGAATTGGAACAAAGGAGAGCAAGAAATCCCTTGGATATCTGAGTTAGCCTCAAGCTGTTGTTGGTGATCTTGACTTAAAATTCTATTTATATATTTTTCCATCTATACCTTAAAATTATAATTCTTGCTAATACATGCTTTAGACATAGCTGATTGTTCTGTATCTGGTTTGTTTGTTTGCTTTTTAAATACATTCTTCACTCCTACCTCCAAATCAGTTAGCAACAGCAGTACACATTCTAACCTACTGGTAAGAAAGACCAGAAGTCTAGGATTTTATATATAGAAATTAATTTTTCCAGTCCAGATCTAGCTGTCTAGCTGTCCAAATCTGTTATTGGCGGGACTGTAACACCAAACTTTTAAGTTCCAGAAAATCTATATAGTAATCTATAAAGAAATATGGACTATACATAAATTCTCAGATACTGACACCGGCAGAGAAAGAGACAAATACCCAGCCTCACTGGCTAGATTTTTTGCTTGTTTTCTTGATCCTATACTAGACAAAATAAAATCATGTTCTGGAAAGATCCTCATGCTTTTATAGAGTCTGCAAAATCTAAAGTGCAAGATTTGATTGTTCTAATTAATATTTTATTTTTTAAAGAACTTGACATTTAACTACAGGACATCACAGATTTTACTCTATGACCTGTTAGTGAGGAGCTTTCTTTGTGCTGTGCCACCAAGAGGATCCTGTAGCTGTGGTCTCTAGCACTCAAACTCTGGCTTACCTCAATAACTTCACAGGTCTTTTACATAAGAATACATGTTGATGAAAAACCGTAAGTTAAACAAATATAGTCACCAGAACTTTTCTTAAGGTATAATCAGTTCAAAAACTAGTATGTTCCATCACTGTACTCCTTTACTGGAGGAATGAAATTAAGATTGGAAGAAGTTCTACCCAAACAGAGATCAGTTTAACAGTCCTAAAATCATCCACTTCAAAAATTTGCATGTACTTAAAAAAAAAACCACCAAAACCAAACCATATGTATTTACTGTGTTGGCAGCTATGTGCTGGATTCATTGACTCTCGCATGTGCACTATCTGATGCATATCTGATTCATGTATCAAGGTGGTCTTCAAATATAGTGGTTTAAAGTGAGAACAAAAAAACCTTCTCATTGTCTCAGAAAGTAACCACTAAGTGATGACCCACATGCAACACATTAAACATGAAGGGATCTTCAATCCCTGTACTTGATGCACTAGTATTTTGCTTTTCTTAGTTTAAGCTAGTGTACACCATCTTTTCAGATTATTTGTTCATAATGTTGATGACAATGATTACATTGAAAATATAACTCTTCAAATTTCATAAAAGACTCACAATATTTAATCTCTTTGTTTCAGATTGTTCCTCACATTTCACATTCACTGTATTTACACCAGGAACTTATAACAGCAACCAATATCTTCAGGTCCTTTAACCATATCATCTAAAAATTGGGCCTTGCTTGACTGGACATTTTGCTAAAGCATCACGACTTACACAAATTCAAACCTTTTGATTTGTTTGTTGGTCATTAAACGTAAGTCCTGTGAACTTCCAGTTTAAGCAACACATTTTTTTTAAGAATAGAATCTATTTTTAAAAAGTCTTCAGGATAATGATACAACATTTAACACTGTTCTTCAGAAAATATTAAATCTGGACAGCCACTTTAAGTCTGTACTCAAAGGAATCAGCAGCTTGGACTTGTCTGTGACAAGACCCAGTAATTTTAATTTCTTGGTTATAAAAAGAAATTAACATTACATATTATAATGTTAATAAACAAGATTTGTGTCTTCAATTTTTTCCTTGAACGTTTTCACTTGAGAACACAAACAGGAAGGTTCTTGATGTGAACACAGTTCCCACATAACTGCATTTTGTTCAAGTTGTTTACAGTGAAGAGCAAGTAAGATGAAGTGTTTCAATAGTCGCTTCAGGCTGATCTAGTTGGCATTCACAAGATGAAGCAAGCTAGGTATTGCTTTACTTTTTGCTTCCTGGTTCTTTAAGCAGACAGAAAGGAACTGATTTCATTCATAATTGGAAACTTCCTTCAAAATATTAAAACGTAGAAATCTAAAACTGAGAGGTATATGATGCATTGATATTTGAAAGCTTATCAATAGTGGGGATAAAGGATTCCCTAGGCTCCTGTCAATCTGTGTTTCAACTTGGTTGGCAAAATGATAAATCGCTTCATGCAAAATCTATCATTAGGCTAATCATCAAACTATAATACAAAAAGTGGGAGCTGAAAAAAGAAAGACAGAGTGCATACTGACATCAGAGCAGAATAGGCAGGATTAGATCCTGTATGAATGATTTCAAGTACAAATAGATCCCTCTGGGAGTTTGGGGATTAATATCTTTTTCTTCTCAGCCACTGTGAAGAATTAATGAGGGTACCTGCAACAATGCTTGCAAGCTGCTGAGTCCTGGTGATGGGGTATATGCTGCGTGCCTGAACGATAGCTGAAGCGATTTTCTTGGCGTGTCTCTCCTCCCCATATGTTCTCAGGATGGACGCAAGCGCCTGTTGATCTAAAGCATTCACAACATCAGCAGCAGTGGGCATGTCAGGGTACCTACGCACAAGAAGAGCCAATTAGTTCACTGACGTCAGTTTTCATTGACAAGAGGTGAAGCTTCATAGCATTGAGACATAAAGTCAAACACACACACTGCATACAAGTGCCTTTGAGGTTTTCAAATAAGAGACAGCAACCCTATGAAAACAGAGATAGCTTCCACCTTTTCAATCTTTTATCTTGCCCCTTTAAATGGGTTTTGCTTCTTAACACCAATTAGAACACCCAAAACTTTCATATCATAAACTATGCTCAATGAGTTGACAAGAAAAAATACATTTCAGTACGATGGAAATGCTGTGTGACTTTTTATTTAGCCAGCTTCAAAATATAAACCTGACCCTTACTGGTTCCTTTTAGTCACCTTGCATTACGTGTTAGTTTCTAGTCAGAAATGATTTCAAGGACCTTTTCTTTCACATCTACTGCTACAAAAACAATTGCTCATGAAAATTATTTAACTTTACTTTTCAGTAAAAGCCACAAGCATTTATATTCAAATACTGTTTTGAGAGAATATAAATGACCTAATATTACAAATGACAGGAATTATTACAGTATCAACAGTATAAGCCACATATTTATTGTTTTTTTGTTCTCTGCCCCTTTGCTACTGAAATAGTTCAAGGTGTTTTATGACCATCATATGTTGGTTTACCAATCAGAAAAAAGCCTACAACCTACTTAATAAATTCTCCTCTACAAAGACATGAATGTGCAGAATATTTTTCAGGCATTTATTACCCTCCTGCAGTATCTTACAAAAGATAACAAAACTTGGAGGCAAGCAGTATCATAGCAACAACCATCAGGTAAGGCTTTTGTTATGCCACAGGTATCCTTTGTTCTGATGCTCCTGTTCCATGTACATATTCTCACAATGCAAATACAAGCCTGGAGTTAAGATTCTTGTAATCAGAGGGCTGAATCCCAGGAGGATCACATCAGCTTTTCACACAGAACCGGAGAAAGCAACTATCATGAAATTTGCTGTGTTAAGACTTAACATGAATGTGATAATTCCTTAGAAGATGAGGCTTCCCTTCGGCTCTGTGTGAGCAATGAAAGATCAAATGACATTTCTTGAGACTACAGGTTCATCAAAACACAATGCAAGAAATAATGCATTAGGCAATTACTGCATCATCTATACAGCAGAGGTCTCTGGTTGGTCACGTGAAAAGCAGAGGGCTACAGAAATATACTGGGTTGGCTAAAGATGAAAACTGCTACATAAAGAAGAAATTATCGTTCCATCATTGATTTTCATCCTAGACACCAATTGTAGCAATTTAAATAGAGGTAATTCATTTAGTAATTGTTAATTTGATAAGTAAGTAAGCATGATGTGCCTCCTCCATACAGAATGTGAAAGGAAGCTTATAATATTGCTAAAGAAAGCTTGCAATAAATAGGGGCATGGAAGACAACATTATACTAGTGTGTTAAAAGCAGTGTTGCTATTTGATTTCAGTTGGCAGATATCATGGATGGGATTGATTTTATTTATTTTCCATTACCTTCCTTTTAGAGAGCAGTAACTGGGTCAGATGGCCACTGCAGAAAAAGAGGAAGGCTGCTCCTTTCCTGAGGGAGCAACTGAACGTGCTCAAGTAAAGGTTCCACAAATAGTAAGTGTAGCAGGAAAGGAAAGGGACTGCACTAAGGAGCTGTGAGCCTACAGACCATGTGCAGTCTGAGAAACTGCAGGAATAACAGGGAGAAGACATGGCTCTGAAAGTGAGATCCCCTGTAACTCCAAACACACTGAAACTGTAAAATTTTAATGGCATCGTTAACAAAAATGTTACTGGTGTAACTACTCATCAACATTCCTCTTATTTCAAAGAAGGGAAAGATGATAACCAGTGTTCTAAGTATTGAGACTGAAAAAAGCTTTGTGGCAAAAGAAAGGCAGCATTCTCCTGTTAAATTAAATGTGTTTTGATGATGAAACTTCTTCATTTTAAGTAGAAATTAAATGAATGGGGGGTGCTAAGCATACAGTTTTTGAGTTTCAAGGAGAAATATTTTATTAACAGGTACCTGTCCCAATCCATCCTCATGTCCAAAGGTCCATCTTTCTGCAGGGAAAATCCTCTTTCAGGTGTATCAAATTGCATAGAAGAACAGCCAGCATCCAAGAGAACTCCATCTAGAGTCCCTGGCTCTAATCCAGCAGAGATTAACAAAGCCTCTGACTGGCTAAACTGTCCTAGAAGAGCTCGAATCTGTTTCCTGTGAGAAAGCAACAAATAAATAGGCTTAATTTTAACACTGCAGTGTCCTTTTGTACAGCAGGAATTAGTAGCACTTGCTTGTCTCAGAAGCAACAGGGCTATTCCCAAAGTAATGGTTTAAGTACTTTTCATCTGTCAACACTGAAAACTGGTCCAACCCACCCCTCAGCAGCTACTTAAGCTTCTTTAACTCTTTACTCCCTTCCTTCTTGATTTCAAGAAATGGAAACCTGACTAAAGCTTCATGTTTTCAGCACACAGGAACTCTAAAGGATGCCTTTCACATTCACTGGGAATGCCACGACCACCAAGGTGTCTGCTGTGCTGAGCAGGGCCCTCAGTCAAGTGAGGCCATAGTGCAAAAAAGAGTAACAGTTCTTGGACCTAGAGGAGGAGCAGACAAAACGGAACATGACTGCATAGCCTTGGGGCTAATACCACTTACCAGGAAAAAAAAGTCCTGGGCTCCTGCGATGGGACAAGCACCTTTGCTTTTAGTGGTATTTGCTGTTTCAAAAATCGTCGAGCAGATGAGGCACACTGGATCATAAATACTTTAGTGTAGTTTCAAGTCAGGCACCTAGTTACTGGAGTAAGCACTTTTAGATGCATTTTTTTGCTTAGCATTTTTCTTTCATAAATTTAAGGTGGTTCTTGCTTAATATTCTCATGCTGGCAGGGGAAGTGGCATGGCAAGGATGAAGATGGCATCTATGAGGTGCCAAATGCTTTCTTGGGTATCTAACCCTGGACTTTAGGTTCTTGCTTATATATGAAGTGACTTACAATTTAATAATTTACTTTATATACCTCTCAAACTGTCAATGAATTTCACAGATTTGAAGATTAACCATCATGTTGCCACATTTTTAAGCAGTATCTGTAAAATAATATATTTCTGCCCCTAACAAGCAGCCAAGTGCTGATTACAGTTTGGATGACTGCTCTTCAGGCCCACTGACTGGCTTCGAATTATTACAAGCTTCACTAAATTAACTCATAGGATTTTATCTAAGTTACATGGATAGCAGTGAATGGATGGGGAGCAACTCCTTTGTGTCTTGAATACAAAAGGACAACTGCCCATATATCCTTTCACACTTCAACACTGTAGCAATTTCAACACAATTTTGTCAGCTCCAGTGGTGCTATGGTTTTAAAATAGTGTATGAACCTATTTTGCACCCATCCAATTGGGAGTGAGAAAATGGTACCAAGATTTTATAGGGAACAGAGAGAGAGCACGCAAAAAAAAAAAGGAAGAAGTTATGAACACAAGCATACGGAAGAACATTTGAGCCGCACAACAGTATCCTCATTACAGCAGAATGAATCAACCTATTTAGCAGAGCACAAAACCCGGGAAATACTTTGGATGAACAGATTTCATGAGGGATATCACCATCACACATAACGCATTTTTGGATCAATTACTGTCCAGCACATAACTAAATACAACTATTCAGCTTAATGAGAACTGACAGTTCCTGAAAAGCACAACGATCCACTTAACATATTTAAACCAATTTAAGCTATTTAGTTATAGCTTTGAGACTATTTCTCCTTAACATAATCAGAGTTTTCTTGAGGATCTGTACCACTGTGTCCAACTGGGCAGTGCTTCTGACTTTAAAGTACATTCATTTGCACAAATTGTAAAATCCAGTATGTGGCAGATTGAAATAAATGAGATCTGGAAAAAAAAATTACTAATTGAAATTGTCCAGTTCCCCCAGCAGACAGTAATGCACGAACTAGTGCAGTATTATGCTACCAACCCAGCTGAAAAATTACTCCGAACTGTATTTGTAACTTGCTCGAATTTTTATTAGGTTCCTTTAAACAAGTCATAAGTAGATGGCTAAGATGTTTGGGACAGCGCCTTTGATTTGTGGTCTGCCAACACTTTGTGATTAGGAGAAGATAATTAGCAGAGAAACATATTTAAAGTAGAGTTGAAATTCACTCTTTGGTCAAGAGACACTTCAGCTAGAAAGTGTTTTGGAGTTTGCAACTAAAAAAAATATTGAAGAAGAACGAGACGGACGTTTTGATACCAGCCTTTCAGTGGTGAAATTCTAGCTTCTGTTTATAACCTGTTTGTTAGACACTGCATTTGTGCATCAGTAGCAAATGTAGGTGACTCAATGAACCGAGCTCTTTACTAAAACCAGATGCTGCTCATGAGATTATAATGACATTATATTAGAAGGTTCAGGACAGTTCTCTGAATTCCTGTTTCTTTGTGGACTAGAGGAAACAATTTTAACCATCTTTGGTATCTCATGCATTTGAATTAATCAAACCAAGCACACAGCTATGAAAGACTTATTACCTCATGAAAGGATAGAAATATCAGCCCCTTTTTGATAGGATAGTAATAAAGATTATAGTGATGGCAAGGACTAATCTATTAAATTATGGGCACTGCAGAGTTATCTATAGAAAAATATTTTACCAAGCAATCAGAAGAATTTATTAGAAAATCATAAAACACTTCCCTGTCTACTATTCTTTATGCCTACATTCAAATAATAACTGTCTGTTACACACAATTTTCTCTAAAAATACTTAATTTAGCCTCAATTCCTTTTGCCTTCAGGTTTTTAATTTCAACATCTGTAAATCCTGTTTCCAGAATAACCTAAAATAAATAATAAAACCTGTGTACCCTGTACTAAAAACGCTTATTTCCTACAGTCACACGCCTTCTGCGCTCACTAAGTACATACAAATGCTTCTTGCTCTCTTTTTCAGTGTTCCAACGTTTCCTTCCTTTGGTTATGACAGGATTTATATTCCATTACCCCACTTAACTAGTGGGAAAATCTGCCTATTACCCCTCTGTCTTAATATATTAGAGAACCAGTGCACAGTGGATAAAGCTGGAAAAGTAAACCAGGAAACACCTCTAAATACCAAATAAACCAGCCAAGCTTATAGTTCTAAAAGCCCTGAGAAGAGAGAGCACATCAAAACATGACAGACCAAGACTGGGGAGGGGTTTCAGAGGGGTCTATCAAAAGCTGTTAAGATGAAAAAGGGTCACATAGAGAATATTTTAGTTATTTTAGGTGATCTTTGAAGATTACAATCTAACTAAATCCAATTAACCTACTGAAGAGAAAATATGTAAACTTAACACTTGAACAGTTTCAGAATATTCTAGAAACAAAACAACTGTGAAGAGCTTTTAGCCCGTCATATATGAGGAAATAAGATTTGCAGGATTTAATACTGAATGACTTGAAGATTCCTGTGTAGAAAGCTAAGAATTTCAGAGATTATGGTCTGAGGCTGTAAAAAAAGCAGACAATACCTGTCATATGTTTAGCTCTCATTTGGCTTACGTTTGTGTGCACAGCAACAGCATGGTCATTTTTTATGAACTCCCAACTGCTACAGTCAAACAGACCCTAACTTCACAAACTGTTCAATGTACTTACTCCCTCTTTATTAATTGTGGCATTCTCCAAGAAAAAAAGATGTAAAAAACACTGGGAACATGGATTTTAAAAAATAATAAGTTATTTCAGTTGCTACATGTTGGGGCCTTAATAGATTTTACTCTGCTACAACCTCAAGAGCTTGCTGAGTTCTTGTACTGTTTGCTACTGTTGGAAAAATAACACAGAAACTTGGGTTCAGAACCCTTTGTTCAGGTCATAACACAGCATATTACATTATACTATGACACACTGCATAGTAATTCTGATAGATGGTATTGGATACACATTTCTCAATTATACGAAAGAATTGAATGAGAAAAAGTTTGAAGTCTCCTAATGCATTTCAGGCTCTTCTGCTTCCAGTTAACCTCTGGTATTCTACAATGCTTTATAAAAATATTTCTTTTTTATTTTACTTGGCTAAGAGGGATGAGCACAGGAACAAAGTAAAGCATGAACACAGCTTCTTCAAAATAAACAGAAAAAGTCTTTCCCCTCATCTAGTTTCTCTCTGTTGTCACAGAGGTTGCCGTGACACCAATCATCCAAATAATTCCCCAGACAAGTATGATTATGCTTTCATGGTTCAGCATTTCTTATGCGTATATACCCATACTCCATCTTTCACCACTGCTCCCCTTACAAAGTCTATGTATGAATACACAGAAAGTCAGAAAGCAACAATCTCTTGTCAACACCTTCCACTCAACCAGAACAAATAGTTTCTTTGAGAGAAATAGGAAAAAGAAGTTTTCCAGCTAACTCAGCCAATACACATCAAACAAGGAGACCAATCTGGTGCTTTGGTTGATTCAGTAAAGCCTCTGAGACTGCCACGAGGAGTGCCAATTAGCACCAGCCTTAATGGGGACACTGGTACAGACCTGGTTTGATGTCACTGCCTCATTTCACCTTGGTCAATCAGCTGCTGTCAGATAGCTGGGACTATCCCTCATGGCTGCACTGGGCCAGGCACACCTGGAAGCACACCACAAGGTATTTTAGTCATAAATCCCAGAGCTTTCAGCATCTTAACTGGAAATTGGTTGTGCTTATTACTCTGTAACACCTGTCATCTTACTCCGCCTCTAAGAAATGGTTAGGATGGCTCAAAACAGTTTGCTCATTATTTTAATGTTCATTTTTACTTTTATAAAGCATGCATTCCACGATTTCACCCACAAGCATAATTTCAGAAAAAAACTACTGTTCTAAATTGAAGGAACCATAAATACTCTTTCAATTAAAGGAAAATATCATTATTTAATCAAAAGCACAGATACTAACAATAATTTCCATAGAGTATATCATAAATCTGACCACATTAGACTGCTTTCATAGCACTTATGTCTAATCCCATAAAAAATATATACGAAAAATTCATTTGCTAATGAACAATGTTCTTTGGCTAAATTACACATTAAGGAGGCCATTTCTCATTGAGCAAATAAAAGAGTAACAGAATAAAACTTGTGATTATTAAGGCAAATTTCTAACTTATATGCCTCACCAAAATTCGAGAAAATGTATTTTTGAGCTTCGTAAGTAACACACAGTTTTGCTGAGTAATAAGAGCAAATTATATTATTTTATGCAATTTGCAGGTAGCAAGAGCTAAAATTTTTGTTATAAAGCACATAAAGTAGTTTTGCACCTTTATTACGTGATAATAATATACATAATATATATAAAAAATAAGATATATAATATTCTGTCATCATTCTGTGCCCATAAAAACAGGCCATTAGAATGTTTTGCTTGTCACCTTGAGGCCTGACAGCTCAAAGGGTAAGAATACCACCCATCAGAAGAACCATAAATATTTCTCTACATTTACATTGCCCCATCTGGGGATTTCGTTTGAGGGAAGTGTCAGTTGAGCCTTTGCAGCAATAGGACAGTATAGTTTGACAAGGTTCAGTGTACATAATGCAAGAACAGGTGAATACCTCTCAGGTCTACCAAACACTCATTGTGAGCTTTATTAGCAATGATTTTAACTTTCAAGCTGACCAGCTTTCTTTACACTCCTGGCTCTTCTACTGGTTTGCATTCCCTTCCATGTTCCCACACAATCTCCAAGGAACACAAAGTACTTTCCCATCTAAATAATTACAGAAATACATAAAAATCTATTCATAAACAAACAATTATAAAGATGCAAAATAATCTTGCAGTCAGCTTCCAAGATTAGAATATAGCTATCCAGCTGCCAAGGGTATTCATTCATTAGCTGAATAAAAGGTTTACTTTCTTGACATATTTATCTGCATATAAAACATGACATAGACAGAACGTACACTGATGATTTACAAAGCAGGATGCAATGAACTGCCAAAAGGCTACTCCTACCTACAGCACACACATTCCATTGTTTTAAAATTAATCCTATTACAATTTGATTTACACTTTGTAAGACTGGTATAAAACCCCAGACATACAGCATGTAAAAAAGCATCTCTCTTTCCTCCCTGCAGAAGAGTATAGCAAATGAAGCTATTGTTCAATTTTCTGATTTAGCTAACAAAGCAAATTTACACAATACTTTCCCACATCACAAATTCTGGCATTCTGAAGTGGTCTATTCATGGAGAGAGCTTGCTCAAGAGCACCCTAATTGTTGCTTGGACAGACCTGCTGCTACACATACTTGGAAATATATTAGCATAACCTCTGCCTGATTAACAAAATATGAGCCTGAACCTGAAGGCTTAGGGGCAATACGATGACATAAGAAATGGAAAATAATCTAACCCACAGAAGGTTTTTTTTCCTTCAGCAGCTGACAGTATTGGAGTGGCCTCATAAAGCCCTAGAGGATTTTTATTTCCTTTGACAAACTATTTCTTTGTTTGACATGGTAGTTAAACCTTAGGACATTAAGGATGAATACACCTGGCATCAGGAATTTATTACAAATGAAACAAGATTTTTTTGCCTCCTGTCATTCTTATCTAAGCTATCTCATAATTGACTCCCACCTTAAGCATTAAACTGTCTGCCCATCACTTGGACAGTGTCACATCTCCCACCTATATGCTCCTAATAGCTGGAAGGAGAAATGAGAAGCAGAACACAAGAGGAATGCAAATGAGGTCAGAAGTGAAAACAGGGGAATCACTCAGCTGGAAATTACAGAAGCCACAAAAATCTGCTCTTCAAGGCTCCTTTGCTTCTACTACCCATTCTTGACGCAGTATGGTTACTTTACCTTGTTAAATTGTACTTGTTACTTTGGAATTTACAAACTGAAAATTTGTTCCAAATTATAAAGCACTTGAAAATTAAATCAATATTTACCTCTCATAACATTGACAGAAATACACAGAAATTCCATTCATAGAAAGAAAATCATGTGCTCAAGTCTATAAAAGTTTCTAAGTTTTACATGCATATTTTGATAGAACTGTAGAATGGTTTGGGTTGGAAGAGACTTCAAAGCCACAGGCAGGGACACCTTCCACTAGCCCAGGTTGCTCCAAGCCCCGTTCAACACTGACAGGGATGGGTCAGCCACAGCTTCTCCGGGCAATCTCTGCCACTGCTTCACCAACCTCACAGGAAAGAACTTCTAGAAAAGGCGTATTTTACTACTTCATCAGATTGAAACCTTGAAGTCAGAATTTTCAAATACAGTATCTGAAAATACATTTACTAAAATAACAAATTCTTAGTTACACTGGAAAACATGAAGTTCTGAAAACCCACTAAAGTTAGACAAACAAATGGAATTTAAACAATTAAGAATACTTTTAATTTAAAAAGCTTTCTTAAAGCAATTCACTTTCCCAGCTACTTTGAACATTTTCTAGTTTCAATTTCAGAGTGCAATCATAAAATTGGTTTGTTTATGAACCATTAACATCTTGATGCTCTGTGGATACCACGTTGTTAGCACCCCTCTAGAGGCCTACAGGCAATTCAATACTAAATTCTGTTATCTCCTTGATAAAATATCTTGTAATAACATCTGGAAAATATAGCTGCATTTCACCTGTGACAGTCACAGTATCACAGTATCACAGTATGTTAGAGATTGGAAGGGACCTCAAAAGATCATCTAGTCCAATCCCCCCGCCGGAGCAGGAACACCTAGATAAGGTTACACAGGAACGTGTCCAGGCGGGTTTTGAATGTCTCCAGAGAAGGAGACTCCACAACCTCCCTGGGCAGCCTGTTCCAGTGTTCCGTCACCCTCACTGAGAAGAAGTTTTTTCTCAAGTTTAAGTGGAACCTCTTGTGTTCCAGTTTGTACCCATCGCCCCTTGTCCTATCATTGTTTGCCACTGAGAAGAGCCTGGCTCCATCCTCGTGACACTCCCCCTTTATATATTTATATACACTAATAAGGTCACACCTCAGTCTCCTCCAAACTATAGAGACCCAGCTCCCTCAGTCTTTCCTCATAAGGGAGATGCTCCACTCCCTTAATCATCTTAGTTGCCCTGCGCTGGACTCTCTCCAGCAGGTCCCTGTCCTTCTTAAACTGAGGGGCCCAGAACTGGACACAATATTCCAGATGAGGTCTCACCAGGGCTGAGTAGAGGGGAAGGAGGACCTCTCTCGACCTACTAACCACCCCCCTTCTAATACACCCCAGGATGCCATTGGCCTTCTTGGCCACAAGGGCACAGTGTCGGCTCATGGTCACCCTGTCGTCCACCAGGACCCCCAGGTCCCTCTCCCCTACACTGCTCTCTAACAGGTCGTTCCCCAATCTATACTGGAACCTGGGGTTGTTCCTGCCCAGATGCAGGACTCTACACTTTCCCTTGTTATATTTCATCAAGTTATTCCCCGCCCAACTCTCCAGCCTGTCCAGGTCTCGCTGGATGGCAGTCCTTCCTGACAATCCGTGTTTTGTCTATTGACGTTCTTACTTTATACAAGTCATGAGTTGCTTGGTTTTGCTTGGTTGCTTCGTTTTTATGTACATAGATCGCATGCATGGCCTAGTCACTTGCCCCTGCAGGTGACAACAAAGTCTCAAATTGTAAGTATCTGAAGTAAGAGAATATTTAACAGATTAATGTTTGGTCCTGAAAGTACACACACCATTTTAAATTACTGCTGTTTCTCTCTACTGGGAAAACACATATATCCAATTGAGATTAAAAAAATAAAGTCCCCCCACTTGTGCAACAAGACAACATCCAGAGGTAAAACAATAGCGAGTCATCTCTGCCAGGTGTAAAAGGCAACTGAGCAGTTACAGAATCAACACTGATTTTCTTTCAAGCAGCCAAAATGAACAGCTTAAGTTAAAAAGGCACCATATAGAAGAAATGACATGGAAGTATACAAATGTGACTGCCAGACTATCAGAACAGAAGCTGCTGCATAAGTCCATTTAAACTACCATGAAATATGATCCACAAAACCCAATAGTCAAAAAGCATTTGTAGTCAAGTTTCTATTAACTTAGAAGAGGCAATGTCACAATCTAGTTACATTCATTTTGAGTACCCCAATAAAGGACTACAAAGTTCATAAAGAAGGAGAAATGTGAGGAGCTGAACAGCATCACAAGTGAAACCACGAAGTGCCAGAAAAAAAAAATGTCGCACGAGCTGAAAGCTCATCATCTGGCCTTAGCTGTAAGGAAAAGGAACATGAAGTTTTATTTGGCCATAAAATGAACAGTAAACCATAGCATGAACACAGCCATAAAAAGGGAAACAAAATCCTCGGAAGTACAAGTCAGAAATCTTTTCATCAGGAATAGAAAAGCATTAGTGGTAAGACTTCATCCGGAGTATCATATGCCATTAAGGGAGCCTTACCTAAATAGAGCAACCCAAAGTAGAACTGGCACAGAGAAGCTCTAATAGAATCACAGAATCATAGAACAGTTAGGGTTGGAAAGGACCCTAAGATCATCAACTTCCAAGCCCCCTGCCATGGGCAGGGACACCTCACTCTAAACCATCTCACCCAAGGCCTCGTCCAACCTGGCCTTGAACACTGCCAGGGATGGAGCATCCACAACCTCCCTGGACAACCTATTCCAGGGCCTCACCACCCTAACAGGAAAGAATTTCCTCCTTATATCCAATCTAAACCTCCCCGTTTAAGTTTTAACCCATTACCCCTTGTCCTATCACTACAGTTCCTAACGAAGAGTCCCTCCCCAGCATCCCTATAGGCCCCCTTCAGATAACTAGAAGAAATGAGAGCTATTCTTATGAGATGAAAGTATACAAAAAAAAAAAAAAAAAGGCCTAGACTTGTTGTGCATACAAAAAGAAGTTCAAGAATAGATGTTCATATTCTCCACGAGTATTTTAAATGCCAGGGAGAAAAAAGGGCTAACAGACATTAATCAACTATTAGTTAATTTTATTCAACTAAAATTAAATTAGGTAACTACTTTACCCGGAAATTTAAAGAAAGTTTCATATAATGAAAAAGGAGACTCTGCAATAGCTGGAGTGCTGCATATAGAACTCCTAATTACTTTCAAGATAGAGCACAGTGAACAAGATTAAATTATGCAGTGGCTTCTAATACCAGGCAATTGGATTCAAAGATCTACAGGTCTCTTACAGGAGATTTATGTTTGAACAGCTATTGCAATTCTCCATTGTAGAGTTCACCCCTAAAATGTTTACTTAATTTATCACGACATACATATTATACTTGCTACACATGTATAACATGCTACACACGTATAAACATACTCCAACCTAAGAATAACACACACCTTAGCTATAAACAGGTCATTTTATTTTTAGAAAACCCTAAGCTGAATATATAACATTAGCAGTGAAAAGGCTTCTTGCTCTTCATTTTTGTCAAAGTGATAACCAGAGGTTTTTTAATCAAACAGAACACCAGTATTGACTGCAAACTGCTATTTTCTGGTACCAAACTCAAAAAAGACTGCGCTCAGATAAAATGATTTGTACCTTTTTGAAATTTAGAAGAGAAAGCAACTCCCAAACCCTTTGGCTGCTACAAAAGGATGATTATGATACCAAGGTCGACAACTTTTGATTACTACTGAAGAAGAAGTTCAGTATCTGTTCTTCTATAGGAAGTGACAAGATAGTCTAAAGGCATTAACTTAATGTGAGATAAAAGGAGAGTTCTGCAATATAAAAAAAAACAAACCAAATGCACACCAGAAAAAAAGAAAAAGGCAAAAAAAAAAAACCAACCCAAAACACCAAAACCACCAAAACAAACAAAAAAAAAAAAAACCCCAAAAAAAAACAAAAAAACCCCAAAAAACTAAACCACCCAAACAAACAACCAAAACCAAAAGAAACCACCCCACCATACTGGAACTGTGTTTCTTCCCAACCAGAACAAAGGAGAACTGGCTTACTTGAAAAGAACATTTTAACGTTCTGCTCCATGACTTGGGACTTTGTAGGCTCTATTTCTCTACATTTATGAGCAGTTTTCCATTGTTTTGTGTGTTTGTTTTTTTTTTGTTTTTTTTGGGTTTTTTTTTGGTTTTGTTGTGTTTGGTGTTTTGTTTGGTTGGGGTGTTTGTTTTTTAAACTGGTGGTTTCCAAAACAAGTTCTGCAAGAATCCATTTGATGCACAAATGCTCGGAGTGTTACCGAGATCTTTTTTCTGAGGTGTTACCTTTTACTGAACAACTGCATAATCAGAGCATAATTTATCAGGAGACTTCTGGAGGCCCTCTAGCCCAACCTCCTGCTCAGTGCAGGTCTAATTAGATGAGGTCACTCAAAGCCAGGTCCAGTTGAGCCTTCAACACCTCCAAAGATAAAGATTCAACAGGCTCTCCAGGCAGCTTCTCCCAGTACTACCACCCTTATGGCTACTTCCCCTCCCCTAATATCTAATCAAATTTCT
The DNA here is from genome assembly GCF_033783945.1 of Neopsephotus bourkii. NCBI lineage: Eukaryota > Metazoa > Chordata > Aves > Psittaciformes > Psittacidae > Neopsephotus > Neopsephotus bourkii. The sequence goes on along the minus strand of NW_026901356.1, from coordinate 943,185 downwards.
TGCCTTTTAACTTGTGTCCCAGAAATTCCAAAGGACTCCAGCTATATGGCAGCCCTTCAGGCAGGTAAAAAGCTTTAGTGTAAATTGCTCATAAAGTTAGTAAAGGGTTTTAAACAAGTTAAGTCTTCCAGAACACTACAGATCACTCATCTTGTTTTGTATTTCACCCCCCACCCCTGCCAGAATTATAAAGGTATTTTTGACATTAAGATGAAGCAACTGTGTATTTAGTTCGATCACAGAACCACAGAATGGTTTAAGTTGGAAAGGACCTTAAGATCATGTAGTTCCAACCTCCCTGCCATGTACAGGGACACCTCACACTAGACCCGGGTGCTCAGAGTCCTGTTCAACCTGGCCATGAATGCTGACACGGATAGAGCATTTGCCACTTCTCTGGACAACCTGTTCCAGGGCCTCACCACCCTCACAGTAAACAATTTCTTCCTTATATCCAACCTAAATCTCCTTGTTTAATTCTGAACACATAAAGCCAGCACAGTTTAACACACCTCTGGAACACTGATCCTTGTTTGTGTTTTGTCACATAAAGAGAAACAACTAGTCCTGAACCATTTGCAGATTTACTTCATGCTTCATACAAATCACTCAATTTTTTCACATCAGAGTGCAAATATAAGACTCAAAGTTCTTAAGGTTGGATTCTTGGCAGGATATAAAGTAATCACTCATCATGAAGACTCGAAAAATTAAAGAAACTGGTTCACAGCTTGGTATTTTTGTACATTCTCAAAATAAATGATTTTTCAGTTCAGATTCAGGTTTCTCTTTGGAAGCGTCAGTAAATGACAGTTTCATTGCTCTCCATTTGCTACAATGCTTTTTTAGTAAAAAGAATTTGTTACGGAGTAAAATAACCTTCACTGGAAGAAAGTTTCATTTTTGTTCCTATACAAATACATTTGTGTTCCTTTTCACAAGCTCGACTACTGACATCAGTATAAATACCAAGCACTTCAAGCAAAAAAAATTACCCTTTTGTTGTTAACAGATTTCTCTTTGCTGTGGCAAAAATATGGAAAATCCTTAAATTCCTCAAAAGTCACTAGATGGCTCCACTGGTGTTCCTACAACTTGCACTGTTAACATTTCAAACCTTCCATAGGAAATACTAAATACCTTACTATTCCATTTCAACAATATAATGTATTAACTAGAGCATATTCTTTCCTGGCATACTGTAATATTAAGTGCAACTCCATCTGAAAGACTTCCGTAAAAGAAACTTAAATGACACAACATTTCCGATAAGGAAATATCAACTACAATCAAACAGAGCAGAACTCGCTATCATTAGGAGAAGCAAACCTCCAGTTTTACTCTGCAAAACACTGCCATGAACTTGGCACAGCATATTCCATGCCCACCACGTATCTCCTGCAATACCAATGACTGTTATATTCACAGTATGGTTATTAGACTTGTTACAAACTGTGTAGCTCGAGTTGAATTATAAAATTAATCCTCAAGCAATCCCAGAGCTATTGTTCTGTCTTACAAAATAATCCAGAAACTACTGTCCAGAGTAGTTCCTCTGTGAGTCCAGCATCCATCCATTTGGACAGACATCTCTCCATGTAAAGCAGTTCTGATATCATACTACTTTTGTCCATAAAACCAGTGAGTTACTTGATAAACAGATTAATGAATAAAGCATGATGGAAGATGCTGTATGCTCAAAAGATAATCAGAGTTCTGGTTTTATTAGATGCTAAGATAGGGAGAAAAGGCAATTTGTTACAGTTATTTTGCATCATTCTTTCTACAAAGAAGCAGCTAAGCAAAATCATTTCAGGCAAAGGCTTAAATCACGTAAAAAATGTTTTGGGGTCTTCTCAATATATGGTCCTAACCATTTATCTTTACTGCTTGTTTATCTGATCCCACTTATGTGTGCATCACTGACAAACACGAAGGTCCTGTCTAAAGTGTAGAGTGACATTCTGCACAATAAAGGCCTAGCACATCTTATACATACATATATATACATATGTATGTATAGAAGCTATGAGAAGCTTACATACATATATACGTATGAGAAGCTATGAGCTTCCCTCATAGCTATGAGGCTGGTCTTCCAAGACACAGTCAGAAGCATGTGTGTACACCAGTGATACGCAAGCATTTTAGATAAAAGTGGCCCCTCTGATCAGTCTTGCTTAGTGCACTTCAGTTTGCATCAGAGTGGCTTCAGCACACATGATCTGAATTCCTGTCCAAAGAATCTAAATATGAAGCGTTTAATGTATTCAGCGCGCTAAGGGGCACTAAGTCCTAGGGATGAGAGTACTCCATTCCAAAACAAAGTGTATATCTCAGGTCAAAAGCACAATCTCTCCCGTTGTCTTATACTCCATGTTAATGCAGGCACAGCTTATGACTGTGGATTTCAGAAATTCAGATGAAAGACTCCATTACAGAAAAGTTTGGGTTGGAAGGGACCTTAAAGCTCATCCAGTTCCAACCCCTTGCCAGGGGAAAGGATACCTCCCACTAGACCAGGTTGCTCCAAGACCCTTCCAACATGGTACTGAACACTGCCAGGGATGGGGCAGCCACAGCTTCTCTGGGCAACCTGTGCCAGGGCCTCAACACCCTCATAGCAAAGAATTTCTTCGTAATATCTGATCTAAATGTACCTTCATCATGTAGGCCCAAGTTTCCAGGCAGTACCTGGCTCACTTTACAAAACACCTTGAAAATCAAAGATTGGAAAACCGGAATAGAACAATCTGCAGTCTGAAGGGACCTACAATAACCTTCTAAATCGAACAGCCTGACAACTTCAGAATCGATCAAAAGCTAAAGCATGTTATTAAGGGCATTCTCCAAATGCCTCTTAAACACTGATAGGTTTGGGGCATCGACCACCTCTTTTTTGAGGCTACTGACAAACCACTACATAATGACAAAAAAACAAAAAAAAACCCCAAAAAAACCCAAAAAAACCAACCAAACCAAAAAACCACAAAAACATTTCATTTAAGAAAAATAAAAAATCCAAAGCATACATTAGAGGTAGTGAATATTGAGTGCAGACAGTTATAGATCATGAGTGTTCTACATAACATTGTAGCACCCTAGGAAGTCATAGTGTGTATTTATGTAGTTTAAAACACACCAAACCAGTAATTATAAACAATGTGAGCCAAGCTGGCAGGTAATCCAACAGGAGTTTTACTGGTACTAACCTGGGCCTGCTAAAAGTCATTCTTTTTATATGCTTATAGAACTGCAAAGCTTCAGAGAACTGGAGAATCACATCTTTCAACAAAATACCTTACATCAGAAGATGCAGGGAAAAAAGCAAGTATTTCACATTATAACTAGTAAAAGTCTGATAAACAAAATTCAGAGTCAAGTATTTTACACAACAGAACTAATCGGGTATCACCTGAAGTACTGGACCAAGTTTTACAGTCACTGCTTTAAAAATAACTCCAAAATCTGAAAGAGATCCAGAGTCCAACATAAGAATTGGTTAGAAAACATGACTCAGATGGAAACACTGCCGTGCTCTGTTTTGGTTTTCTTTCTGAATCAAAGAAAGCTGGAGGGGATCTGGATGGTTATCGCTACAAGAAGTTGCAAAAGACATCATTACTCAGTCATTCTGTATGTCAAGGAAAAGCAAGTCAAGGAATACTGGGCTAACGTGGAAGCAAAGCAGCTCTGCACTAGACATTAGGAAAATTCTTCATGTATAAAGCATACAAAATCACCAAGACAGATTATCTACACAATTCATGTTACTTAAGAAGGTTCTAAGAACAGGGAAGGAAAACACAATGTAGGAATTCAAGAAGCATATCTGATTTCATTTCAGATCAAGAAAAAAAATCATACCCAGTAATTCCTTGACATCATTTAAACCATCATTAAACATGCTTCTGACATCCATGATTATTTTTTTTTTATTATTTCTTTGGAAATTATTCGGGGTTGAAATTATTTCATTCCTATGTTTGATCTAGAATTCTGCAGTAAAATTTCAAGTTCATAACATCTGACCCATTTCTTAGAAAAAGTGACTGATCAGTATTTTGTCTCTGTCATTCCATTCTCTCTTCCATCTTATTTCCTGAAACTTCTAAGACTGCACCAGGAGGTTCTTTCTTTTACCACAGATTTCTTTGTGCTAGAAGTACAGGCAAAATAGCCCAGTTCATGCCTATATCTCCTATCCCTGCGGTCAACAGTCTCCCAGGTATAATTTCCGAAAGGCACAGAATATAGTACCTATTCTTGTCTACCTGTTCATTAGTAAGGTGACATTCTACATCGATAAACCAGATTTTGTATATACAGAAAACTTTCTATTTCAGTCTGCAGAAGTCATCTTTGACTCTCCTTCCTTCATATCATGAATGCCAAAGTATCTTTTGGCCCTCCAATAAACTTCAGTTTATCTAAAACCTATTAAAAAAAAACCCAGAAAAAATACAATATGTAGATAACTACTTGTTTTATCTTTCAAAGAAGTGTAACATATAGAACCCACATTTCTTTTTTTGCATGTTATACATGTTAGACTGCTTCCTGATAACCAGAAGGCATTACCCACAGGACTTAAATCATCCTTGCTTCCTTTCCTGCATGCACAAAATTGCATAGTTTTTCAGATTATCTTGGCTGGCCAAATATGACAAGAAACATTACACAAGTCCCTGTCAGTTAAAATCATGGTAAGAAAATACTAATGTAATTAGACATAGGCAAGTCTTGCCCATTTTAAATGAGGAATTGAAAATTTTATCTCCAAGCTGAACGCAAATGTCACAAGAAAAAGAAGAAAACAAAAATCAAATAGTGGGTAATTTCCAGGAGGGTCCATACTGTGCAGAAGAGCTGAGTGTGAAGGGACCAGCGCAGACTTAGAAGTGCTTTCAGTGATCGATTTCATGCTTAAGTGGACAGACAGGTGTAAAGCCACAGTACTTTCCATGGCAACTGTAAAAGATGGCATTATATGCTTTTGATGTAAAGCAAAAAATGAAGCAAGACAGAAATGCACAACCATGCATAGTCCAGGGTTTTTCCCTCTAAACAACAAAACCCAATGTGTCTTTTACCCAATACTTCCACCTAGAGCTAGATACCCTGAAGCATACCCTGAGGGCTCCTCTAAAGCTTCTTCTTGCCTTCTCCACAAATTTTAACTACTGCAGTTGAATGGTCAACCAATATTTAACTTCTGGTTTTTGCCATTTTGCCTGTCACATTCCACATTTACATTTTCTCCACTTATTTCACCTCCGAGTCATTATTCCTCTTTAAAATGTCCTACCCTGAATTATTCAATTCAAGTGGCCTTTGGTATTTTTCTGATGCTCCATTTTTCTCATCAAAAATTACATATAGTTCTTGTCTTCTACACTTGCTTTTTATCCTTCTATTGCTATATTTTTTCAATTGTCCTCATGCTCCTGGATTTCCTGCTTTCTTCCATATTCTTGCCCACTGTTTCTCCACAAAGGATCAGTGAAAGCCTACAGGTATTCTCAAGACTTATTTTCCATGCTCTCTGAACAATGAGTGGATATTCACCACAGCAAATACCCTTTAAAAAGCTTTTCCTATTTACTAGCAGAAAGAATTCTTGTCTGTTCTTAGGATGCTTATTTCTTGCTCTTATTTCTCATTTACCAAAGTATAACCAAAAAGTTATAAGGCATGTTTCTTTTTACAGTACATCAATACAGATAGAGATGAAATTAAATATAGCCATGTTCATTACAAACAAATCCCACACAAGTGATAGGAAATCACTGAATTTTCACAATTCTGAACAAATAAAGATCAACCTCTGAAGCTGTTTATGCTTATGTCATCATTTTCCTATACTGCAACTGAAGTTAGAGAGCTGGAACGCTGAGTTGTAGTTATGACTTGGGTCTGCACAACAAGTGTGCCATTACAATACCTCACCAATTCAAATAAGTACTCACTTGTGTACATTGCAATTCCTGTTAAATCTCGTTCCTGATAAAATAGTGGATGTTAATAAAGTCTGAAATTAATTTGTGGACCTTCACTATTCTTCTGCCATACACTGTCATTTCTGTGACAATGAGAAGAATATTCAGTGTCTGAATTACAGATATTCAGTTAGAAAGGTTAATGTAGCATATTAAAGGTGATAAAAATTCTTGAGCAGATTCTTCTAAAAGGCTAGCATTTGTGATAAACGTACCTGATTTGGAGGGAGGAAACGCTGAGGGGAAAAAAAGGAATTAAAACTACAGTGAAACTGTGCAACTATCACCTGTATTATTATTTCAACACATGAGCAAGGAAATCACTGGTTTAAGTCTTTCACAAATACATACTCCAGGGCAATTCCTACATTGGTAGTTCCTTCATTCAAGAACCTTATCTCAGGATTAACAAGCATTTATAGATATCAGAGATATAGACATTGTAGGTATCTAGATTTTGCAGGTTGCAACAGCCTAAAAATTAATTCATTTTGAGCATTCAGAACTTTTCAAAATGTAATTCCCTTTTTCACAGGAAGTCCACCAACAGATGATCTTTTCCCTGATTCTTGCAAGAGCTGTATGAAGAGAAAGCCTACAATCACTGTTCAGATTTCCAAAATGACTGTTCCAAGTACTGCTTAAATATCTGTAGATCATCAGCACTTAGAAAAGGGCAGGAAAAATACTTTGGTATCATTTTAAAGCTGGATTAACATTAGAGTATAATTATTACATTTAAGATTGCAAGTAGTCAGCCTTTTACTCACATTCAGTTAGGTGTATATACGGAAACAACAAGCTAATAACTTCAAAATGTGCACATTCCAATAAGCAGAAGACTGTTAATGACTTCTGTCACAAAGCACAAAAGCATAAACAAGCCATCTGTCCACTAGAAAACTTCTTTAAAAAGAATATTGGAAGGATCATGCAGGAAAACAACCATGGTTTTTGATGTTTCAGACTTCAAAGTGTGTATTTTCTTATGTGATGGCAGTGTGTACACAGTTCAGAGTGAACATTCAGACAGATGCAAACAAAATGTGTGCACAGGATAATCAACAAGGCCACTATGGCTTTCTGAAAAGCTTGATGTCACCTTCATACAGCTGCTTAAGCAATAAAATCCTTTCTCCCTCTCTAATTGCCTACTTGCCTTTCCCAGAATAACTGGAAATATCTCACGCAGTTTGCTGGCTCCTCCACATAAGTGTAACTATTCTGTCTGTTTTAATGGTCTCCAAATCCCGTCACCTCTTAGGCAGTCTTTCCATTCAGTCCCTTCAGTTCAGCTGCGCAAACCAACTCCTTCTTTGTCAGTCCTCACAACTACTTTTTCCATCCCATATGTTTCAATAACTTTCTCAGTCATTGCCCTGCAATAGTCACAGAATAGTATGGGTTGGAAGAGTCCTTCAAAGGTCTGCAATGAACAGGGACATCTTCTACTAGATCAGGTTGCTCAGAACCAAAAAATAAAATGTTAGCCTCTATTAACTGTTTTTCTCAAGGCCAAGCCCACCCCCACCACTCCATTTTCCTCTACACCTCTTACAACTCCCCAGTTCTCTCTACTTTAAGTCTTCCGCCCCTTTTGCAGCCTACTGAAGCTACTGGACAGACCTGTGAGCATGACTCAGCTGTAATGACATTAAATCCTAATAAAGGCTAATGCATTTGACAAGGCAGCCCAGGTTAAACCCTGCTGCTCTGATACATGTATACAGCAAACAGTCAACCTGCTTAAAGGTGTGTAGCTAAATAGCAGGTCTTGTGAACTCTGAGTGCAGTAATTCATATTTTTGTTCTGTTGCTTTTGGAAAGCTACATTTAGCAAGTTATAAAAAAGATCTCTTCCCTTACTTCTATATCGAGAAAGAATCCTAATTGGCCAAAACCAGTCATAAAAATTTAACCATGTTTCTGAAAACACGAGTGCCAAAGGGTAATGCATCGCTAATGGTTGCCAGTGGAATAAATAGCAGTCCTGACGTCAAAACTTTGTTACACTCCAATAACTGGCTCACTTGGGGTTTCAGGTACAGCAAGTTACATGTGAGTTTTAAATAAAGTTATAAAAATAGAATACATGGTGAACCATATTGTCACTATGCAACCTGAAACTACATGATTTATGTCTAATAAAATGTTAACAAAGGTGAAAGATGGTATAAAAATAGTATTTTCTACCTCCTAATATCCTTGTACTTGGATTTGAGAGGACAAAACAAGGCAGATATTACTGCTCTTTCATTTTTCAAAACACATGGCCAAAACCAGAGTAAGCAATTTCAGATGAAAGTGACATTTTTTAAATATTTCTAGTACCTTTACCCAAAAGACAGTCTAGTAAAACACAAGTAAAAATCTGCATTACAACAGATCTTTGATTCCCTCTCTCATGAACACATCAAATAGCAAGTTGCATTTCCTTGCCTTTCAATTCCCTCTAAAGAGCAACTATTTAGCAAAATACTCTCTTCACATTCGATTTTGTAAAAGATGCAAACCATGGGCCATGCTTGTTTAACAGCTCATAGGCTCAGTGATGCACACATCCAGACGATGGACAAAACTATGGTGCAAATATGGAGTGTGGAGCTTAACACTTGAATCCTTCCAGCTATGCCTATGCACAAATAGAAGTTTAGCTGCGCAAGCTGTGGCTGCACCCACAGGGAATGGGCAATGTTATTAAGGTAACATGCAAGGCTAGAAAGACTGAGAGCAGGTTCCCCAAACTGTTATGTGGGGTCCGACATAAATAAAACTACACTATCAAACACTAGCATTAGAAATTAATGGTGAGACACCAGCACAGGTTGCCTGAGAAGCTGTAGCTGCTCCATCCCTGAAAGTGTTCAAGATCAGGCTGAATGAGGCTTGGAGCAACCTGGTCTACTAGAAGCTGTCCCTGCCCATGACAGGGGGTTGGAACTGGATAAGCTTTAAGATTCTTCCAACCCAAACCATTTTATGATTCTATTATATGATTCTATGTTTAAGCATTAGTTATCTTTTCCTTCCTACATCTGATCATACAATCTTACCAAAACATAAATATAAATGACAACGTTTCCCATTTCTGGATAGCTGAAATCCTGAGGACTTGTATAAAAGAGGTCATATCACATCCAAAAATGAAGCTGAAGAAATACACAGTTTTACCAAAATTTTACGATCACTTAATTGAGCACATCCAGCAGCTCACTACTCTAGAGCTGGAACTTGACACGAGATGACAGTGTGAGATACAGTTATGATGATGACTTGGAAGGACATAAAAGCCATCCAGCAATTACACCTTCGACCCTGTCACTTGGGTATCAAATGTACATTATCCTGAAGATTGCTAAGGAGGATTCTGCAGGTCCCCTAAGCCTCACCCTGAGATTTATCTCTGGAGAGATGCTTTTCAAAGATTGCCATATGGGGTCATCATTTTTGGTCAGGTTGTAAGTCTTTGAAAACTGCTGTCTCCTCATTGCATAGACGGTTTAGTTGGGGCTTACAAAGGGCTTAAACGAGGAGAGGAAGAGAGAGGACTGATCCTCCTTGAGCATACTCTGAACTTGAAGTGGAAAGGATTTTTCCTGCCATTACTCCTCACAAAGGTCAGGGTCCATGGTGCCACCCACATGGAGAGAGAAGGCTGGTCCTTTTAAGAAGAAACTCCCCTGAGATGGTGGGTGCTCCTCCTCTTTCTTTCAGCTTGGGCAGAGCCTGTCAATTGTTCATGTAGTCACTAATAAATCTTTCACTTGAACAGCAAGTCTTGTTCATTTCAAATCATTTCTGTCTCAAGCACCTTTTTAAGTATTCCTGGGAGAACAGGCATTATTTCCATTTCAGGGATCAAAATGTGAGCTGATTTAAATATTTGTACCATGTTCTGCCTATCTGAAAATACTCACAAAAATTTCTGTTCACAATTATAAAATGCACAAGATGTTGCTCCAAGAAAGTATGCAGCCAAAATAAACCCAGTTTGTCTGTGGCCCCTGGTGGAACTGATGAGTATTTTGTTATCAAGTGTAAGAAACTGAGTTTTAGACGTAGAATGTATGATCAGTTAAACACCGGTGATACTAAATAATTAAAAACTGTAATGGTGGTAGTATCTAACATCTGTTCCTTTCAATAAGCAGCAGCATTAGGAAAGCACCAATCCAAAGGAAAAAAAAAAAAAGTAACTGGGGAAAAAACCTGCCAAAAGAAGTTCTTACCTGTTGATTACCATGAGTACCTAATGTGGGGCAAAAACAAAGCTTACTACATATACTTCACCCTTTTCACTGCTGAGTTGACTACTGCATTTTCTGTACTTGATCTTGAGTGCAAGAAAGGTAGCGGCAGCAAAACCTGTCTGCAAGTACCTTTTAAATAGGAAATTATACCCTATTATATACTACAAGCATTTTTTTTTCAGCCACAGAACAGCCCTAATTTTCCAGTAGGTTTTCCCCTCCAGTGAGAGGCAGCAAATATTAACAAGAAAAAAAGGATAAAAAACAAACTGCCCTTTCAAAATACAATTCACTGTGAACTGCAAATTTCTTCTCTCAAAATAGGGCAGCTGTTAATCCTTTCAATCAAGGTGTTTTGCTTGCCATATTCATTTAAATTACAGCACACAACCTCCTAATGAAATTTTGCTTCTGATATTGCAGAAGAAAATGTTACCTTTTAAGTACATCATTGTGTTTAAAAACACAGACTTAGTTTTGCTTGTTTTGCTTTGGTGTCAGATGCATTGTCTCCCCCCTTACTATGAGCTCGTGGGCTTGTCTAGGCTGGCAGAAATTCATCTCAAGAGGGAACAAGTGTTTCAGCCATAGGTTTTCATGAAGAACAAACAGCCAGAGCATTGACAGGATCATCTAAGACTGAGCTTCCCAGAAGCAATAGTGAAGCAATGCATATTTCCTGCCTTGACTATATCCGTTTTTATCTGCATCCCTAATCTTGTGCTGTATTGGGATTTCTATCTTTTGTCTTCCCACTGGGGAAATACAAGTTTAAATCCTTTCTTATATGACAGAAGCAGCAAAGTATCTCATCACTATGAGTAACACTCCAAAATCTTCCTTTGTTTATAAGCCATTAAACAATTACCATTAAGAGGGGAGAAGAAAGGGCTCTAGGGCAGAATGCGGGCAGGAACAGCACTGGTCCCTGCAGCATTGGTGGCACCCCTCCTTGCCAAGGACTGAGTGGGCAGGTCTACATGGTACACATCCTTCCACTGCCAAACTACTTGCATCTTCTATGCCATCGTGTGATGTCCTCTTGCCATCCCCTGATGTAGCCCAGCAAAGCACCTATACTTTCACTGCTTGCAAACAACATGTGGCTCCAGAGCCCAAGCTCGGCAAGTACATTTAATTCTTTCAACTCTGCCTAAGTAATTTCCAATAATACCCAACAGAAGTCTGTAACAACCTGGGACAATCCATAGAATCATAGAATAGTTAGGTTTGGAAAGGACCTTAAGGTCATTTAGTTCTAACCCCCCTGCCATGGGCAGGGATTCATTAGTGATCGGGCTGGGGGGGCAAGTTATCGGTCGCCTGGTGATGGGGTGTTGTATTCTCTTCCCGTTATTTCCTTTATCATTACTATTATTGGTGGCAGCAGTAGTGATTTGTGTTATACCTTAGTTACTAAACTGTTCTTATCTCCGGGGAGAGTTACATTCTTTGCGATTCTCCTCTCCGTCCCTCCAGGAGTTGGGGGAAGGCAAGAAGGGGGCGGGGGGGGGGGGTGAGTGAAAGCTGTCTGGCTGGGGTTAAACCACGACAAAGGCAAACACAGATCATCCAAAAAATGTATCTTAAAGCTCTAGGTGACTCCATGAATCACCCTATAAAACAAAATAAGCATTAGAAAAGTTGAGACAACACCAACTTTCCTCTCCCAGCTGCTCCACTTTGGTCCAAGTTCAAGCAAAGACCTTAGGCAATTAGTCCATTTTCAGGTCAACACATACACTTCTACAAAATAAGGCAGATTTATTTTAAATACATTAAATAAGAAAATCTTCCCAGTGCTGTCTGCAGGTGTGACAAAATTCTGCCTACAACCTCAAGACTTTTTCAACTTTTCCACATGATGCATGCTTAGCCTTCTACCACAACCATGAGAGTTCTTTCACTTAGGAGAGTGGGCCGTCCCACATCTATAACCTCTTTCACATGCAATTAGCAACTATGGTACCATTTGTATGGTTGGGAGACATTCTTCCTATCATTTCCTTTCTATTTAATGGAACTCAAAATTGAAGTGAACATCATAGGTGCCAATGAAATAAAAAATGCCATCTCTCAGTTCTGAGACCTTCATTTTGCTTTTGAAGTTCTTTACTTTTGTCAATCCTTCCAAGTATTAGGATTTTTTTAAATTATTTTATATCTAAGTGAATTTTCCCTAAATAAGGAAAAAAACATATATATATATAGCCTTTTTAATAAGGCACAGATACTTCACTATGCTATTTTATCCCATTATCTTTAAGACAAAAGTCCTTTTATCTTATCAGATACATCCTCCATCAAAAACTCTCTTCTTGGTTCCAATTTTTTTTTTTAAGGCAAAAGAAAATACCCTATAAAGAAAAGACTGACCAAGTTTTTGATACATCAACCCGTTCTTTCTATTAATGCAGACATTTAATTATCAATGTATTCTAACCTTGCAAGTGAAACAGAATGGATATGTACAAACCTTCAGATGTATTCTGGAGCCCCAACTTTCAGGATGGAACAAGAAAAACCACAGCTGTATACTCACAAATATCAGAGCTCTGACAATATATGAAGATAGCAATATACACCACAACTCTCTAATGCATCAGGACAGATGATGACTGTCATTAGCCCCTGGAAGCTTATATGCTTGATACCAGCAGCTTGCTTAAGTGGGCTTTTTTTCAAGGCAAAAAGTAAAAATAAAAATAGATCCTTTTTGTCTTTAACGACTTCTAATGCTATACAAAGAAAGTGAGAAAGAGGTATGACCCAATTATAAGTAGGATACAGGGAAGACAGTACCAAACCTGAAGGGTAATTTCACTGAACTCTTGCTTCCTCAACAGGAAGGAAACAGATTTAAGGAGATGAGATGTAAAAAGATAATATGAAAGGTTTTATAAAACTGCTTCCAAAATTAACCATCCAAGCCAATCCTTTGCTGTCCAGGCATCCTATTCCATGTTTTGATGCTTCAGTTTTTATCTCGATTGATCTTTATGTGATGCTCTGAGCAAAAAATATCATTATAATCTTATTTAAATGGTTATAAGGTAATTTTGGCACTGCATCTTCAGAAGACTTTAAAAAGAGGGAGGGGGAGAATGAAGACAGTATCTACTGAAAGCAATGTGCTCTTAAAATCAAGAAACTTTAGGGAAAACAGTTACTTTTTTCTGCTTTACCGCTTAATGCCAGTACCCAGGCACAAAGAATAATGAAAAATTTCTTATAATGTAAACTAGAGGAGAGATCAAATCAGAACTTGGTGAAGAAATGGAGATTCAGTAGCACCTTCTCTCTTTGCACTGTTTTCATGGCTTATACAAAAAGGACAGAAAATTTGGAGCAACAAACTGAAAGATCAAGTTTAAAGAAAACTGAGAAAGTTTAATTCAGATTTAGGTGAAGTAATGAAGTAGCCAGATTCAAAAGACAGAGATAAGTACTCAGGCAATGAAGGAAGATCTTGATTAGTAAACTTAATATAAAATTCATCAGTTTTCCACATCCTGCTTTTCTTCTGTAACTGCTTGTGTTGTTGGAAATCTTGATTATACCCTCATCTTCTAAGGGGTAATTTTCTGCTACAGGTGAAGCACTCTAGCTGTTCCACCTCCCAGTGGCAACCCTTGGGGTTATTGTCAAAGCAGCACACACTCCCCAGACAAGCCAAGCCGCTCAAGGTCTGAAAGTCTGATTCAAGTCTGCTAATTTGAGCACTGGGTTTGGATAGAATGCTTTCTTAGCAGGCAGGAGGAAAATAAGGAAGATGCTCTTGATTTGTTGAACTTAAGACTCTTCAACAAAATCCATGTTTGACAACAATATTTTTCTTTGGCAAAATAGCCTAAAAAAAGGTATGATTCTATTTGTGCTGAAAATCAGCTCCTGATCATACCATAAATTCACTCAGGTTCACTAAATCCATATAAATACACAATAATCACCCCACATTTAACACTCCTTTCCTAACCTTCAACAAACATGAAGCGCAAGAGTATATGACTACACAAGTTGATCTCTGAGGGATAAAAACACCACAGCAATGAAAGCTCCTAGAGCCAACTGTTGGAAAGCATTCATTTTGTAATTATGAGCCATAGCATAAGAAAAGGCTAGAACAAACCATATGATCAAAACCCCTGTTGACTTCCCTCAAACAGAAACAGGGAGAGCTCACACAGCCAAGAGAAACCCTTTTTACTTCTAGCAACATTTTGCATAACACTAGGAGAACATAGCTTTATTTTGATACACATTCATTACATAAAAATTATTAAATATACTGAAAATAGTATTTAAATGTAATTTTACCAATCACATCACGCATCATAATGATCATTCAGAAGATGGTGTGACATCATGATATAAACTGCATATTCTTAGCTCCTAACTGTAGCATGTAAACTTTAATAGACATTTCCAATTTATTTAGTAAACCTCATAACATGTCACGTTAACAATTTATTTACCTTCTGCCTGAGACACAAGAACAATTTCAGAACTGCAACCAGAGGATGTTTAACTGCTGTAGTTTCAGCTTCTTTCCTTCCTTAACTAAAAATAAAACCAAAATGCCTAGTGTTTTAACATTCAAACCATACAGTATTGCAGTAAATGTACAATCTTCAAAGTCCTTTAAAATTAAACAGGAAAAAACGTGAAGAAATCACACTAACTTCAGTTTAGTTTAGGGATAACAATAGCTGTCATTTTGACCCATAGATTCTCCAATGTTTAGTTCAAGAATATTAATACACACATATCATTACATTTATCTCCCAAAATTAAGGAAATGCAGCTAGCTTGCAGCAGTGTGGATCAAAGCTCACATACATGAAATCCCACCCTTGTTAAAGGCTGGTGACGGACTTACAAGTTACCTACACTAAGTCTGAACTTTCAGCAGAAAAGATTTAAAGCTTGTAAGAACCTGGAGAAGCAGGGAAGTGAACTCAGAACTGGTTTTGTTGCTTTTCTAGTTCTGTAATATTTGAAGACGTAACTTCCTGCTGCAATGACAACCTCCAAAGAAACTTAAGAATAACAGAAAAATAAATATATATATACACACATGTATTAAAACTGATATCCACTTGAGAGAACATACCTGAGAAAAAGCCATAGGGCAACATGTGATAAATTTAATAATCACTCCTTTAAAGAATAAAATGTAGGTTCTACATACAATTACAACAGAAAAAAAAAAACATTTGAATTGGTTCTTTGTATTCCTAACAAACCAAACTGTTATAGTATCAAGTGCAACCAATAAAATAATACTTATTTTGACTTCTATAATTTATTTTCTTTGTTCATCAGCATCAGTTGCACCACAGGCTCCTGCTGTTTATTGTCCTGGTCGATTTTAAGCCCTTAGGTGACTTGTTAGCAAATGACTTGGAAATAAATAGTGACGCAATAAGCTGCGTAAATCCTTATTAATCGTTAGCTCACCCTACCTCCAAGCCACCTGCAGTACCTCTTAAAGTTGATTATGGGACAGAAAGACGTCAGAAAGCTAAAGCACTGAGAACATTCTGGTTCTAGTTAAAGGGTGCATTTTTTTTTTCATATATAGCTTTATTGAGATTGTGATTCAAGCTTAGAACAGTCCAAGAGTTTGACTAAAGCAGTTTAGAGATGCGTTTAACCTATAACAGGTAGTGACTGGATTGAGCATTGCAGCAGGAAAGAAGAAACAAATTATCTTACAGGAGTTTTTTCTTTTTCATAAAAAAAATGAAGAAAACACCACAAGAACTGCCTTCCTGTTGACTTAGGATATGACCTAAACCGATCAAGATCTACTTCACTTTTTTCTCTCAGTCATGCAATTCTAAAATCAAGTGTCAATATCCAGTCGCTCTCTTATCTGGCACAGAAAACCTTTCAAGATCACATGCTGCTTGAGAGAGGGGCTTCACTTCTGAATACAGCAACACTTAATACGAAGCACTGAACCTTGAATCACAATTCTTTTTCTCCTAATTTTACCATAGGTAGTAAAGAAACAAAGAACCAAGCTGTCATTCACTTGCAATTTTATTTGTACACAGGAACCTTAACAAATTTGCCCCAAAACCCAACGCAAAACACCTCTCTGAATTTGCTGTATGAAAAAATAAGTCAGTCATAATGATTTGAGGATTTGCTGGCATTTAAGATCACAATACAGCTGATAGTTTTCGAAGAACTTGAAGAATGCGGCTCAGTGCAGCTCCACCTCTGACAAGTATAATGCTCTCTGCTGAGTTGAGCGAGGTAACCTAATCTTAAGAGTTCTTTTCAGTAACTGATGTGTTATGATGTGTTATGCATAGTGTTTATCCTCTGCAATGGCTTTTAAAGGTAAAAATATAAATGACAATTCGTATTTGTCAAAGGCAATTTAAACTTTTCAGTACTAAGAGTACTAGAAACCACATTCATTATATAAATAGAAAATGGAATTGAACTGTTCATGAAATTTAGCAAAAATGGCCTTCCAGATTTTTAGTATCATACAATCTCCATTCTCACATATTACTGCTTTATGGGAATCACTAAACTTTCCTGTAAGGAAATAAAAAAAAAATAGACTACAACAAACATGGAAGCACATGAAAACTGGACAAAGGCTGTATGCCTATGAAGGAAGTAGGTTCTAGGCCAGTTTCATACAGTGCCAAGGGGAATACTTGTAGTACACAATACCCATACTAACAAAGATATGGAACTGGTAAAAAGCTGTCAGGAAAGATTGCCCAGAGAACCACAGGATGGGAGAGCTCACCTTAATCAGTGTGGAAATCATACAGGAAGTCCTTGTGGAAACTACTACCCAGCACATGAAGAGCAAGAGAACAGCCAACACAGATGTACTGAAGGCAAAATACTCCTGACCAACCTAGTTCCTTTCTAAGACTAACTGGCTCTGTGGCTAACAGGTAAACAGATTTCATTTAATACAGCTTTGGATTATTTTTTTCTCCTCTATTACTCGGGTAACCAACATGAAAGGCACAAACTGAATGTATGGGCAAAAAGCTGGATTCAAAGGCTATCTGTACAATGGATCAATTTGGGACTTGTACCTGGAGGCCTAACAGGAGACAAGAGCTTTCTTCCAGAGCAAAACCCCTGCCAGACCTCCCAGGAGAAATGTAATTTTGAGTTGAAAGCTTAAGTAAAGTTCAGTAGTAAAGTGTGAACACTACCTATGTGGCTGCAGAATAAAGGAATAAATGCATGTTTGTATGCCATAACTTTATTACATATTAGTCTAGTTCTAGTAGTCTTGCTACACTGACTCACTGAAAAGCTTCCAGACTGGCACCCAAATGTTGACTTTTCTTTCTGTAGTAGTGGTTAGAGAGGAGAGGACAATAGATTTTTAGTTCTGCACACTTCTATACCTCCATAATCAATCTCTTATTAACTACGAGAATTAAAATGGAAACACATCCCTTTGAAAACAAGGGATTATATGAGATTGAGTTCTTTTTTCTAGCCTTGGTAACTTAAAGGTCTTTGAGCCATGAAACTATTCCACAGAAAAAGACTACAAAATATTAACGTTTTTAAAATTCAGCAGAATTTAATTTTATTGATATTTCTTACTGCAATATATCTGAATTTATAATAAACTACTGTCTCAAGAAAACAGCTATTAAAAAGGACATCAAAATAATATCAAAAGCCTACAGCAGCTCCCTTTTCAGTCCACTTGTTACCTGAAAAATATCCAGAGAAACAGAATTCAAGGTTTACTTCAGACACAGTTTTGATGCCCTGTCCATCAGGCATGGGACCATATAAAACAATGGAACAGATGAGACCAAGAATATCTGCATCTTCCCTGCCTGCTCCTTATTCTGATAAATTTCTCTCAAACATCAAATATTCCAAATATCTGGGACCAGCAATATGGAAAATCTCTATCATAAGAATGACGTAAGAGGTCTTATCTGGTTTAGAGTATGAAGCAAATATTAATAACAACTCAAAGACTTGTCAAAAGTTTCATGATTGCTCATATAATTTCTCATTATTGCCAGCCACTTTAGTTAATATTGTTAACCCATTTGAATGTTGATAAAAAGATTATTTTGAAAGCAAAAAAAAAATGGAATGATGCATTTGATTATCAGAAATCTAAGTTTTTCCACAGTACAGTGTGCCAAAAGGTTACATTTTAACATTGGGATCATCAAGCGCCAACATCCAATTCTTTTGACAAAGGCAGACTGTGGGAACAGTTGAATTTGGGCGAGTGCACTCTTCCGTTCCTCACTTGGGTACTCACACGTTGCTCCACCTTAACCTAGACTGTAATTGCAGGGAATCAAAATTATTCTGATGCTCCATCAACTGAATGACATTTTTGCCTTGTCTTTTGTGGTAACTCACTCTGTTCTTCAAGAACAGCCAGTAGTCATGAATGAGGTGAAAGAAGACGAAGTACTACCCTAAACTGATGGAAAATATGATGCAGCACATCTCTTTGGAAAGGGTGGGAAGAATCCAGAAGTGGATTGAACTGGTAATAGAAAAGCTAGTGGTTTTAACAGTTCTTTGCCCAGTTTCATGGGAAACAATTCCTAGAGTTTCTTTTGAGGGGCAAAGTTACAGGTTTTCAGGTCCCCATAAAATCACTGGCATAAAAAAAAATTAACGGTGGTTTCCCAGAGATAAAGATGCAATGGCTTGGGGGCAGTTGTTCGTGTCCTCCATTTTCCTTTCACCGCCTAGCTGGTGGCACAGATCTCCTAGAAGATGAATGGCCAATCTAGATATTATCAGGAAGAAATTGGTGCTGTTTTCCTGACTTACATTTAAAAATTTAAGTTTCAGCAGCAACCTCTAATTTCTCATGATCAGTGCCAGACTACAGTAAACAATACCAGCATTACAGATTGTTTCTGCTGTTGAGACATGGCATGCGTTATTATTTCTTATAACCTGTGTGTGTCAAGATACACACATTAAGACCACTTACTTTCAACATTTATCTCAAACACTTGTACCATTCTGTTGTGACAAGGCAACAGGTAACTTCCATTCCAAGTTAGAGGTTTTCTGCTGTGTCAAAGGTCTGACACAGAAGTTCTCTGAAATCTCCCTACCTAAGCCTTTGCTAATTGAGCAAACTAAGTTACTGTATTTTTCAGGCATCCAAATACAAAGCCAGCAATTAACTGCTTTTTACTTTCAGTTTTTTAAGTATCCTGCACAACACTTGGCACAGCTGAGTCACAAAGGCCAAAATAAAATTAAAATGCAAATAATGTTTATTATTATGACAAGAAAAAAAATAGAATTATGTAGTCAAACTCCAAATAATTAATTTTTATGGTCTATGTCAACCACATGCATAATCCTAATGCATCTAAGATAAGTATTTGAAGTACAATAACTCAATCAGAAAAATAACCTGAACTCCAGACAACTTGTATTTTACATTTGTGTCTTTCATACTTGAGTGTAAAGCTCAATACTGACATAAACGTGTTAACATATTTTTGTTTAGTTTCCTGTTTTCCTTTTTATCAAATTTGAAGAAATAAAGTTAAGAATCCAAAGCCATAAGGTTCTGGTTTAGTTACTTAGTAAGCAATATGCTTATAGTTTAAATACCAACAAGTCATATACCAAAACTTCTCCTAGTGACAAGCACCTTTTTGACCACATATTTGTATCACCTCCATCCCCCTATGAAACGCTGGAATCTTCTACTAAAAAATTATGACCCATGTACTGATAAAATGATTTTTTGCCTTCATGGTCTGAAACAAGGAGGAGTATTCAACACAGTTTATGTCCTCTGATTTTGTGCAGAGCTCCTCAATGCCTCCTGTTGTATATGTGAACAAAAATGAGCCAAATATACAGCTCTTGACAAATAGCAAGCTAAAATACTAATTGTTTGAGGAATACAGACATACTCTCTCCACAACAGGACAAAAAGATTTGTAGCCAACTAGCTACCAGGTTGAAAAAACCTTCAGATGATAATCTATGTTCACTTCCCCTTCTCTCTCTCATTGAAAAAGCAGAACCTTGAGTTTCACTGTCATGAAAAAATAGAACAAACAAAAAACTGAAAGGACTACTCCATCAGTCTGATAGAAAACAGTAACTAAATGGTTATAAAAGGAATAAAAAGTACCCAAGTTACCTAAACACCTATAAGAAAATTTCTCATCAGAACCGAGATTGAAACTGGCTGAAAAGTCAGTGTCTCCTCTCTGGATCATGTTAAGTTCAAAAATTATTTCAGCATCCTGATTATTTACTTTAAAAAATGACATTTGTCCCTTTTAGAAAAAACCTATAATCCAAATTAAGCTTCACAGAACTGTCCTCAGAAACACTGCATTTAAGAGCTAAAGCATTAAACTTTAAAATGTTCTGCTTATACCACACTGATACAGATGAATTAAAAAAATCCAAAACATGGACATGTCCGAAAATGCCAAATCACCCACATTCAGCTCCACATTCTCAATTAACACATAGAGGTTTTTTGTCCATTTTAAATTATTTCAGAGGCTTCTCATTCCTCTTCATCTACTTAAGAAATACAGATCCTCTCATTCTGCAAGGACAGTTAGCATTTTATAGTTTTCCTAGAAACAGTGATGAAAACCAGTGATGGAAGAAAACAGACATTCAACAGAATGTTTCTTTGTTTCTTGATCACTATCTGTGGCCTAAAATGTGTAGCTTCTCGAGCTAGAAATTAATTTAACTGCTTGGCCTACATTGCTGTTATCTAAAGTCGTCTGAGTCAGATACAGGTGTAGATGATCATACTGATTGCCCTGATCTAGGAGTATCTCAAACAGAAAGTAAGAAAAAATAGAGGGAAGCAGGAACAATTGAGAGAAGCAGAATCACTTCCTGCACGCTTTGCATGATGATCCACTCAACATAAAGTCTGAAGGAAATGACAACATGACACATGTCTCAATTTAAATTCTATGGACAATATAAACCAATCCAAAACACTATCACATGGCATATGACTCCAGGGGCCACCTTCAGATCCTCACTACCGCCTGCTAGAGACCAGCACTGCACAAATGTACCACTTACACACAGTAAGATCAGAAAGTAAATGTATTTTAGAATCCTACTGTGCCTTGGAAAAATCCAAGGCCACCCTCTCATAACAGGTTACTACCTATATCCTAAAACTGTTCATATTGAACCTGCCTGAAGTACAAGGCTGGAGTAAATGACATCTGAAGATCCCTTCCAATGGGAATGATTTTAATAGTGGGAGAAACTGCCTCAGCCAAAACTCCCATCCAAGTTGATAAATACCAACTATTCGCAAAACTCTAATTTTCACATAATACTGAAATGTAAAATGACTCTATAATGGTAACGAAAAAAAATGGAAGTAGAATGGTTCCTTGTTTTAAACCTAATGATTGCAAACCTTCCTTCAGAGCTTCAAATTGGCCAACACCTAAGATTTTCCTATTAAAATGACATTGCAGGTTCTCTCAAAACCACTCAGATAAAAATGACAGCAATTTTTTTTCCTAAACCATTAACATAAAACTGACTCACTTGATTGAAAATTACATTAAATCCAGCACGGGCACATGAGAAGTTATGTATGAAAACAGACAAAACCCCAGATTTATGACATGACATTGAAAATAATTTTAATAATTATTCTAACTATCAGATCATTTTGCCAAAATAAATATATATAGCATTAAAACAACTAACTGAACCTTGTAAACAGAATGAGTTGATAGACTGATTAGTATTTAATCAGTCTCCAAATGTTTCTATTACTAAATAAAAGCTTTATTGGGAATATCAACATAACCACACGCCTTGAAACTAGAGCCATTGTATATACAGAGGCAGTATTTAGGCATAGCTATGTTCTTAAGACACCTTATTTCTTTAATATGCAAATAAGGTGCAGATAAGGACTTATGTAAAGGGTATATTAAATTTAAAGTTGGAAATAGTCTGTAGCCATCCCACCTCAATGCAAGAGCCAGACATATCTCGCTAGTTAAGCAAGAGTCAGGTCAGGACAGCATTTGGCTGCAACTGAGGCAGAAAAAATTAGAGCTCTGAAGTGATTTGATAAATTTATGTATTTAAATTCAGCAGATAGAGTGTTTTTCCTTGTCATTCAGCCTTAAAATTCTGCTATGATACAGTGCTAAAAGAATCCTGTGATGGAGAGATAAGAGATGTTGATACTGCGTTCATCAGTTCATCAATCCTTAACGTCCTCTACCTTAAGCATAAAAAGCTCTGCTCCAGCCTTCCAAATACACCTATTAACATGCTCCAGTGAATATAAATGCAATCTTTCCTGCCCTTATTGACCACAATGTAAGTAAGAGCTGTATTCTGGCTTGCCAAGCATACAACAGTTAACATCTCCTGCCACTGGAAGTAAACACTAGTTTTAAGACCCACCGCATGGACAAAATTGGCACCGAGTTTAGGACCCCATTCAGCCTTTCCCATACATAAGGATGCGGTGGCAACTCACACTTTCACACACATGCCCACCCTGTGAGGTGCAGTGTATGAGCTTTTTCACATCTACCTCTGAGGAAAAGAATAAACATGCTGGAAACTGAATCTGATCAAAGGGACACAGTCAAATACCACAGTCAAAGGCCGGTTTAGTACAGCTTTCAGGACAACTTCTTCCAGAAACATTTCTCCCTTACTCCCAGTAACTCACAACTTGCTTTCCTGCAGACTTCCCCACCCCTCATTAAAAAGTAGCATAGGACTTTGTATCTGAAAGATATAAAGATAAATACACTTTCAGCTGAGTAACAGACGCTACTGAATTTGCAAGGGTAAAATCTTAAGATATTTAGACTAACTGTTGCGTTCAATCTCTTCCAAGTTTCAGGTTGACACCTGAAGACTGGTTGTCTGCTCAACCACAACAGCCAGATTTGTCATTTTTTTTTGGCTTTCTACTAGCAACGTCCTCCCAAACTTCTATTACTGAGCTACACACTGTTTTAAAGAAACATTTGGATTTGTGCACCATTTCTCTTCCATCTCCTATAATAACAAGGTACTGGTTTAGTCTACCTCATCTTAGATTATGCTACATTTTGAAGATGCTTAGGTGTTCATATATCTATGACTAGTTCCAAATGAAATGTGTTTAAGCCAAACAAAAGCATTCTGCCCATATGAGCAGACCTACAGGTTGAACAGATGTAAGGTACATGTTAGTCACTCCATTGCAGCTCCCTGATCTAAAATCCCTAATGAAAACAGTAACTGGTCTTTCCCAACTGCTTGGCAGAGATGTGTTATTGGTAACTGGGAGTATATAACTGAAACAACAACTCGGAGTACTAGCATAGGACTGTTAAGAAAATAAAGAAAACAGTCCAGAAACATTTAGTTAGGCTAATTAACATGGTCAGTTATTTAAGAATGATGCTGAGCTGTATTGGGATTGCATGGCAACGTTTTGGTAACAGGAAGGCTTCTGTGAGACAGGAGGGGTGAGGGGAAGGTGCCTTAAGATTTGGTTTTGTTTCTCACTATTCTACACTGATTTAGTTTGGTAATAAATTAAACTAATTTTCCAGAGTTGAGTCTTGTTTGCCCATGACAGTAACTGGTGAGTGATCTCTCTCAGTCCTTATCTTAATGTACAAACCTCTTGTTGAATCTTGGGTCCCCATCCTAGTGCAGATGAGAGTGATAGTGCAGCTTTGGTGGGCACCTGGCACACACAAACATACATGGTGAAGAACATTTTAAACAAAGAAACAAAAGCATCTACATATATAACACATGCAGCTAGAATTCACAAGCACTTCAAATAAGCTTACTGCAACTGAAAATAGTTCTGTTTCTCCTAGAACTGGACAAAATGCATTTATTATATTTTCCCTATAACATACAACACAGAGATGATGGTTCTATCCCACTTTTCTTTTAAACTTAGTGCAACACTAAAAGCTAAAGCCACAAGCACCATCACACCTCAAAATCACTTTAGAACTACAATAAAAAGGTAGTTAAATCACATGAGAAATTTTAGACTATTCATCTTTACTTTTAGGGCTCACTTTCTTATTCTGCTCAGAGAATTACAAAGAACATACTGTCTCCTCTGTGTAGGCTTTGCATAGGTTAAAAGCTTGTAGTGATATTGGTTAATTGCCATATTTCAGCCACATCTCTAACCTTTCCCTTACAGTGGAAGTGAAAAGGTTTACTTGTAATATATCTTGCTGCTGACTGAATTTTATTTTGTTCTCCTGGATTCTCAGCAGCAATTCCCAAGTTAGAGGCTTCCCCAGAAAGCACGTCAAAGGATTCCCACCCACACACTGAATATCTAACAAGCCCTGACCCATTTTCTCCTTATTAAAGCAGCACTACAGAGCTTAAAAAAAATAATAAACAGAGAGCCTAAATGAATGCAAGATTTGCAGTTGGAACTCTGCCCTCTTCAGATTTTAATTCTGACAAAATCACTACCGAGAAGCAGAGACATTTAAAATATAAACATCAAATGTATCTTCCCTCAGTATTCTCCTTCAGTGACTTATTACTCCAGCTGTCTTTCAGCTAAGCACAAGGAGGGCTTCATTTGTTAGTTCTGGATATAGAAAAATTCCCTAATTTAGCCATATTCATCTTACCTTCCAACCATATCTTTGGGCATATTTTTACAATTTGAGCTTTAATAATCTTGTAACTCAGTGCCTTGTGATACAAGAGTTAAAAAACGAAGCCTCACAGTGAGTAACAGTTGGAGCTATAAGATTTTACTACTATTAAAAATGTTACCTAACCTATTTTGAAGTTTTTCATGTAAGCTGGAGTACTTCAAATACTACTGCAAAACTCAAAACCTATCGTGAAGTTGATATGCTGGAATTTACTAAGATCCCCAATTAAATGGGTACAATATCCTGTTTTAAGTAGAAACAAAATGGGAACAGAAGATTCAGTTTATGCATGACTTCCAATTTGCCCACTGCATTCACAGTTTCAGACATAGAGGGAATCAGATTTTACTGGTTACAATTGCAGAACAGCCTTTCCCAGCTCTTGGGCCATCAGCTCCAAAGGAAGCGAAGCACTTCAGCCAGTCAAATAACCTCTCCCAAAACAGGAACGTTGAACAGAAGAGGCAAAAAAAAAAAATAAAAAAAATCAACCAGACGAATTCCCTGAGCTTTCAATGCCAATACAAATTTAAATTAAACTGATAAAATCATGATAAAAGATTTATTTCACACAGTGCAGAAAATAGACAATAAACCCCATAATATTAGATCAGCCATCTTTAATGAGTACTGAAAGAAAAAAATCCATTTAGGAAAGCTACATGTCTCTGAAGAAGTAAATCCTTTATGCTTAAAACTGATTTGTAAGCAAACCCCAGCTTCATGTGTCAAATGATACACCTTTTCTTCCCCCCTTTTAATTAAACCATGTTTTATACAACTGACTTTCCAGGTAAAGCAGATTGATAATAAGCACATATATCACATATGAACATTCTTTTACCTTAATTTTCAACAGAAGCTATTATGAAAAAGATACATTTTCCATCTGAAAAAAGGCCCACCTGTTCTTTTCAATAGGAAAGTTGGGAGATGAGGGAAACCACCAAAACAAGACTACTCTTTATCTTACAATAGTACTCAAGTGATACGTGTTCATCTTTCAGTGATGAAGACTTTTCACTAACAACACTGTTATCTAATAATTGGCTTCATTCTAATGATAACTTGTGACTGTAGAGGCAGACAACACAAAGTCTGGAGTCCAAGTAACCAGATTTATATGATTTTACAACCAAAACAAGGAACTAGGAGACCTCCTTTGTTTATAAAGCCATAGTAACTTACATCAACTGCAATACTATATTGATTAAAGCTCATCTTTTCCCAAACATATGCAGAGAATTAACAACGGCAATCACTGCAGAACAGTATCAAACATGTAAAATCTCTTAATCTACTTAGAAAACAAACTTGCTTAACACCCAGGTTTGCATAAGATACTTTACAGATAAATACATGTTGAGTTAGAGGACTTTTCATTGTCTTACACTGTGTGAATGGTTCTGAAAACTTCTGTTAAGATTAGCTTCAATTTGAACTACAGTTTTTTGGTTTGGTTTTTTGGTGGTGTTTTTTTTTTTGCTATGACACAAGAACAGAAGACTCTACAACTCCCATGACATCGAGTAGAATGCGTTTGCAGGCTTAGTTTAAAAGAAAATGGATTTTCCTTGACAATTATTCTCTCAACAAGATCATACTCTGGAGAAATAACAGTTGAGATTGGAATTCCAAAAATTTATAAGCATGTCACTTCAGCCCACAGAGAACTGGAAATTTTGAGAAATATATTTAAGTGGTCTTACTGAGTAGGATAACTAGCAACTGTGCCTGATTTCTTCTCACATGCTTACATTTTTCCCACTAGGCCTCTGACACTGGCACTTGAAGAAGGGAATGCACACTTTAGCGTTTTCTTTTAGGAAGGGTAAGAAATACCTTCTGCATTGCTTGCACAATATTGCTATCTTAGAATTTCTTTTTATGTGGGGGAAAAAAAAAAGATTTAAGAACCAGGTGTTTCTCTATCCACCTCTTCCAGTTTTATTCTTACTTGAAAGATTTGTTTTTCCTCAGGTAAAAGCTCTTTGAAATAAATAATCATAGAATCAGACACTGGTTTGGGTTGGAAGGGACCTTAAAGCTCATCCAGTTCCAACACCTTCCTCTAGGCCAGGTTGCGCCAAGCCCCGTCCAACCTGGCCTTGAGCAGTGCCAGGGATGAGGCAGCCACAGCTTCTCCGGGGAACAATGTTTTTCTGGGCAATGTTTTCAACCTGACAGTTTAAATTTCTTTTCTAAATTTTGTATCTATGTATTTCTACTTTCTGGTCAAATTTGAACAGCAGCAGTTTCTCAAAGTTCATATTTTATTTCACATATTGCACACTTCTACATGAATGCTCTCTGACTGGGCTGATTCTTGAATAAAGGAACTTGTATGACTAGAGAAAACTGAAAATTTGCATTTAGCAATTGTTCATTTGGCAACTCAGAACTCTATTTTAAAAGAAAGTTGAAGCATAAGCTTTACACAAGAACAGTAGCTTACTCAAATGTTTAGTAGTTTCTGAAGCCAGTGGTAAAATATTTAGAAAGCCTAAGACTGAATTAAAATTTGTTTTTAAAAAATTAAAATATTCATAAGCAATATTTAAATAACCTTATTATTTAAAAGTATATTATTTCATCCTTTGTGATGAAATATTTACCACAAAGTGTATCTTTTGTACAATGCTATCATCAGATTAATCTCAAAGCAAACACAACACATGCAACTTTCTTAAAACAAGTGTTAAATATGAAATTGGCGACTTGGCACATACTCAAAATTAACCATTTACAGAAAAAAAAAAATGCATATAACTCCAAAAACCTCAGACGAACTTGTATCCAAATACTCCTAAAATGAACTGGATGTCCTATTTAATGGGGTATATACAGCATATAGTACTATTCTACAATAAGCCATTAAAAACTATCAGAACTATAAAGATATATTCAATAGTGGATACAATAACACAGTACCAATCTTATCTTGACCGTATTTAAGACAGGAGAAGGCAACTTACGGGTACAATTCTGAAAGCTGCTGAGCTATGTTATAAGCTGTGGGGTCCCTGTCCAGTGCATATATCGTGATGTTGCTTGCTTTCTCCAGAAGAGCTTTAGTGTGACCACCGGCTCCAAACGTCATGTCAAGGAAATGCTGCTGAATGAAAGAGACAACACCTTTACCTTTCAACCACAACAATAATAAAAAATGTTTGTTGATTTAAAGCTTCTTTTGCTGATTTCCTCACATGGAGGAAAACATACCATTCAATACAGTCACGGTGTAGGAAGTCTCAACAGGAGGAAAGGAGAAGCAGAAGGGAAGCTGAGATAAAAACTCTGGAAAGGTGAACACTACTCTTCTGGCTATGTGCTTTCTGTAGGCTCATTCTAAGGGTTTCTGTGGTCAGAGTCCATATGACCAAGAAGCTTTGTTCCTGAAACTTTCCTAAGAAACAATGACTCAGGAAACAGTCATCCCCCTTGAACCAAGGCACTTTGACTCCATAAACAGGAGAAAAAAGAAAATTAGGTAGAACTTAATGCTGGTTTATGTCTTTACCTGCAAAATAGCAGGACTATTTCTAGAAGCTGTCCCATGCACCCTTCTCCTCTGGCCTTTAAGTATGACAACACTCAACAGCTTAAAAGGCAAGAACTATATTGTTAACACAAATAACTGGCTCTTCACTTAGCAATGAAGAGGTTGCATGAGTGCAGTTCCACTTATATTTCCTTTCAAATTACTAAAAAAGTATCTATAATCCTATACCATAGGGAAAACATACTGAAGTTTAGAAAGTGAGAGAATTTTATTGGTTTATAACTACATTTAAAACCAAAGTAGAAATGTGACTAAACAGCATTTTCTCTAGTTTCTGCATCTCTGAATTGCCATAAATCTTTCCTCTTGGCTCATTTAACTGACCTCCCTTGATTAGGGGAAACAGCAGACTCCACGCAAGCTAGACTGGATGAACAAAATTCTCCACACCCTTCAGTATGTGTTTCTCTTTGGGCTTTTTCTAAATCCTCAAATTACTTTTTGTGTGTGAAACAGTTTTTGAAGGCCACTTAACAAGTGCAATCACATTAGATAAAAATTCATGTGAACTAAACTTACTGACAAAGTCTACACACCCAAAGTTAAGCACCCACACACCTAAAGGTTAGCACCTTTTAAGGGAAATTTTGTTACTTATCTCTTAAAAGAATTAAGACTCAACCATAAAATCCCTTTGAATAAAAACAGAAATTCAAAGGCAATGAAGACAGACACAAACATTTTTGAAGAAACAGGTTTTAGAGAACACAAATAAAGGCTTTTTAATGGAAATCCTATCATAAAAAACCTGAATATTTGCGAAAAGAATAATAATACAGCTCTAATGTGGTTATGAGTGCAAGTTATGATCCTTTCAAATATTTAGGTTGTCACAATTTAATTTTTTTCTGCTATACCTTCATGTTTCCTAAACCTATGCTCTAAAAGCAGACCTTTCGTATAATATTTCACAAAGAAAAAAAAATTGACTTGGCTCATCATCCAATATTAAATTGCACCACTCATACAAAGAAATAAAGAATGACATAGATTTTTTTTAAGCAGAAGACAAAATTATATTACAGAGGATATGATATTCATATTATATAAATGCTCCCACTATTTAATTAAGGATTCTGATTTATCTTCTGCTATAAACCCAAAGTATATTCACTGAAACCAATTTATAAGCACAAAACTGAAACAGTCAAAAAAGTATGGGTATTTTTAAAAGACAACTAACCACAAGAATTTAACTAGGTTCTGAAAATACTCACATACATTACAAATTCAAAGTACTGATAACATACTTTGTCTATAAGCTCTGACATTATCACTGTTGATCAGATTCAGAGAACCTCCCTCATGACAGAGGCTCCATTCAGTACGGGCTTTTTTTGCACTGTACTGTTACTTCTGCTAACCTTGTAAAAATCCAGTACTGGCTATTAAGTGGGCTATTAAACTAATTACAAAAATTTGTATTCTCTCTCCTAAAAGAAAACTACTAACATAAAAGTGTAGTTGCTAACTCTGAATCTAGCCAAAACTAACATGAAATCTACAAAACATGCAAATCCTCTTAAATTACTCTTAAAATTTCCAAGAGATGTCTGATATTCTATGATTTCTACTCAAGTTATTTCCACTTAATCCTCACCAGAAGTAAGGTGTGCAATAAACAGACATTTCACTTTTATGTGCCATTTCTGTAGATAAAACCCTTCAGGAAAATGTGAAACAACAGTAGAAAATTAAAACCACCTTTTTGTTACTTGCATAGGATTTAAACCACTTGGAAACATGGTCACAACAGTCTCAAGTGTCAATTAGAATTGCACTTATTCTGCAACAACATAAAACAATCAAAACCAAAATTACGTGCGTTGAGTTCTGTCCGGGGACAGACGATGAGCGAGTTGAGAGTCTGTGGGTGAGAATTAAGGGGCAGGCTGGCAGGGGCGATACTGTTGTGGGGGTCTGTTACAGGCCACCGGATCAGGGTGAGGAAGTTGACGAGGCCTTCTACAGGCAGCTGACAGCGGCCTCACAGTCACAGGCCGTGGACATCGTGGGGGATTTTAACTTCCCTGATGTTTGCTGGAAGGACTACTCAGCAACCCAGCCGCAGTCCAGGAGGTTCCTCCAGTGTATAGATGATAACTTCCTCATGCAAATGGTGGACGAGCCAACCAGGAGAGGTGCGCTGCTGGATCTCATCCTCACTAACAAGGAGGGTCTGGTTGAAGGAGTGAAGGTTGAGGGCTGCCTTGGTTGCAGCGACCACGAGATGGTAGAATTCAGGATCTTGTGTGGTAGGGTCAGTAGAATAGCAAGTAGAATCGCAACCCTGGACTTTAGCAGGGCAAACTTTGGCCTCTTCAAGTAATTGCTAGGGGAAATCCCATGGGCTAGGCCGCTTGAAGGTAAAGGGGCCCAAGATAGTTGGTTGACGTTCAAGGACTGCTTTTTCCGAGCTCAAGATCGGAGCATCCCGACACGTAGGAAGTCAAGGAAGAGGGTCAGGAGACCTGCGTGGCTAAATAGGGAATTGCTCGGTATGCTCAAGTGGAAGAGGAGAGTTTACAGGTCATGGAAGGAAGGGCTGGCCACTTGGGAAGAATATAAGGCTGCTGCTAGAGGATGTAGGAAAGCTGCTAGGATGACTAAGGCCTCCTTGGAATTAAAGCTGGCGAGAGGGGTCAAGGACAGCAGAAAGAGCTTTTTCAAATACATGGCAGGTAAAACTAACACCAGAGGCAATGTAGGCCTGCTGATGAACGGGACGGGTGCCCTGGTGACAGAAGATACAGAGATGGCAGAGTTACTGAATGCCTTCTTTGTCTCTGTCTACTCTGCCGGAGGCAGTCCTGAAGAGCCCTGTACTGCTGAGACCTCAGATGAAGATAGGTCAACGGAGCGGTCTGCCTTAGTCGATGAGGAATGGGTTAGAGGCCAGTTGAGCAATCTGGATATCCATAAATCCATGGGTCCAGATGGGATGCACCCGCAGGTGCTGAGGGAACTGGCGGAGGTCATTGCTAGACCGCTCTCCATCATCTTTACCTAGTCTTGGGAAACGGGAGAGGTGCCTGAGGACTGGAGGAAAGCAAATGTCACTCCTGTCTTCAAAAAGGGCAAGAAGGAGGACCTGGGTAACTATAGACCGGTCAGCCTCACCTCCATTCCTGGGAAAGTGATGGAACACCTTATCCTTGGTGCCATCTTAAGGCATATCAAGGATAAGAGGGTTATGAGGGGCAGTCAACATGGCTTCACCAAGGGGAAGCCATGCTTGACCAATTTCGTAGCCTTTTATGAGGAAATAACACGGTGGATGGATGATGGCAGAGGGGTGGATGTGGTCTACCTTGACTTCAGCAAAGCGTTTGACACGGTCTTCCACAGCATCCTTGCGGCTAAATTGAGGAAGTGTGGTCTGGATGATCGGGTAGTGCGGTGGACTGTGAACTGACTGAAGGAGAGAAGCCAGAGAGTTGTAGTCTATGGGGCGGAGTCTAGTTGGAGGCCTGTATCTAGTGGAGTGCCTCAAGGGTCGGTTCTGGGACCAGTATTATTTAATATATTCATCAACGATTTAGATGAGGGAATTGAGTGTACTATCAGCAAGTTTGCTGATGACACTAAGCTGGGAGGGGTGGCCGACACGCCAGAAGGCTGTGCTGCCATTCAGCGAGACCTGGACAGGCTGGAGAGTTGGGCGGGGAATAACTTGATGAAATATAACAAGGGAAAGTGTTCCTGCATCTGGGCAGGAACAACCCCAGGTTCCAGTATAGACTGGGGAACGACCTGTTAGAGAGCAGTGTAGGGGAGAGGGACCTGGGGGTCCTGGTGGACGACAGGATGACCATGAGCCGACACTGTGCCCTTGTGGCCAAGAAGGCCAATGGCATCCTGGGTTGTATTAGAAGGGGGGTGGTTAGTAGGTCGAGAGAGGTTCTCCTTCCCCTCTACTCTGCCCTGGTGAGACCCCATCTGGAATATTGTGTCCAGTTCTGGGCCCCTCAGTTTAAGAAGGACAGGGACCTGCTGGAGAGAGTCCAGCGCAGGGCAACTAAGATGATTAAGGGAGTGGAGCATCTCCCTTATGAGGAAAGACTGAGGGAGCTGGGTCTCTATAGTTTGGAGAAGAGGAGATTGAGGGGTGACCTTATTAGTGTATATAAATATATAAAGGGGGAGTGTCACGAGGATGGAGCCAGGCTCTTCTCAGTGGCAAACAATGAAAGGACAAGGGGAAATGGGTACAAACTGGAACACAAGAGGTTCCACTTAAACCTGAGAAGAAACTTCTTCTCAGTGAGGGTGACAGAACACTGGAACAGGCTGCCCAGGGAGGTTGTAGAGTCTCCTTCTCTGGAGACATTCAAGACCCGCCTGGACACGTTCCTGTGTAACCTTATCTAGGTGTTCCTGCTCCAGCAGGGGGATTGGACTAGATGATCTTTTGAGGTCCCTTCCAATCTCTAACATACTGTGATACTGTGATACGTCATAATTCCTCTTGCAAAAAGTGAGTTTAATCAACATGAGCAACATGTTCGGTGCTGGGTTTGGTTGTCTCACCTGTCCTCACACACATCTATCTGCTGCTGCTTCCACTAATTTCAACTATGATAAATTTTAAGCTTGGTAAACCCCTTATACGTAATGAATATTAATGAAACATATAGCAGATCTTATAAATAAACTAAAAATAAATGTTAGTATGCAATAAGTGCTAGTAGAAAGAGGATGAGAAACGATAAAGCCCACTGTACCATGATACAGTTACAAGCTCTCAATATTGTGACAGCATCAAAATGTTTCAGTTAAGAATTAATGCAAGCATTCGCTGTGAATAAAGACATGCTCACCAAATTATTCTCTCCTTTCTGGAAGAACCAACACAAACCAACCAAACCTTTAAGCAACAGTAGAAAATTGTAACGCTATCTTTAAACTGGGAGCACTACACAGAAGAGGATACAGCTCTGATTTGAGCACAAGTGGCTGAAGGACCGAATACGTAGCACTGGACCAAACACTGTATCACCAGCATTAACAGAATAGGCTGAAGCAGTTTTGGCCTCCTAGCAAACCTAATTAAGGCTACATTAAGTATATTTTGATATATTCCTGTAAGGTAGTCCTTCTATGGAAAATCTCTGAACTGCACAGATATACACACCTGAACTAGCAATCAAGTACACATACAGATGCCTCACAATCTACCTGTTCCACTCAAAAGCAACATTTTGCACCGAGAACATAAACAAACAAACAAACAAGCAAATAAATAAAAACATCTTAAGCTATCAAATAATTTTATTATTAACAACTATTTTGGAGCATTGATCACATTTTCAGTAACCCACTTTACTGTTTCATAATATGGTTTTTATACATTCCATTTGTCTTTCATGCCTTAAAGATGCTTCAGTTTTTCTTCCTTTTTCTCTTTTGTCTAGTAGTTTTCAATCAAATAAAAATCAAATGACATTTTATCCTCCTGGTCCTATAAATACCGGAAAAGATTATTACATGAATTCCTCCTGCAGTGACTCACCGTTCCATTGTTAAGTTACGATAGCCCCAGCAGAGTTCCCCTTGAGAATTTTCTAATCAGTTTGTGACTCTGCGTTTTAGAAACCATTTCGCTCCTTCATGACATACAGATAGAAACAAACAAAAACTTTATAGTCTTCATTTTACAAATAGCTCTAAGATCAAGATACAAAAGTTCATCTTCCTCATTTTTGTATACAAGACTTTTCACTGACAAGCTACTGTCTAATAAATACCTTTTAGGTACTTCATTTTTCTATGACTTAAGTAATCTGTAATTCTGTCTGTGATTATGTTCCACAGCTAAAAAGGTTACTCCACCATACCTGGTAACCTTTGCAACTATTTTTCCTTTACTATGTAGCAAAAAGAGATTGCAGAACTTACACAAAATTGTAACTCAAACATGATGAAAATTGAAACTACAGGAGACTTACTTTAAAAACATGTAAATCACCAGTTTTGTCATTAGCTCCAGTAATTTTTAGTCTGTGATCGCTTTATTTATTAAATACAAGAACTTTGGCATGTTCTTAAAAGTAATTTGATCCTTTAATGTGCAACTTCATTTTCTGCTACTAACCATAAATCTTTCAAGCACTTGATGGTTACTAAACATTTTTTCTTTCTCTTGCAATCCTGACATAGGCTCAAACAGGTCTGTGACAAACTGTACAAATATCTCAATATTGAAGACGTAACTGAGTTGGAATACAGTAAATGAAGGAGCATGCATAACAGTCTTCTATCACAGGTCTTTTCCGCCATTGCCCATGGGACAGACTTCTGTTTACCTTTTGGTCTAGACAATCTTTGTCTCAGCTTCTTCATGCTTATACAACACCCAAAGATCATTATTATGCTGAGATTAACTAATACACATAAAGCATTCCCCATGGCTCTTTCCAACAGACAACATTAATTCCTTCTAAAAACCAAGAGCCTGTTATGCCCTAAAAGTGACCTTGGACTGCATTATTTTTTCTTCAACCTCCACTTCTTCTGTTAAAAAACCGCAAACTATATTGTTAATGACCATCCTCTTGGCCTTCAGCAAGTGCTATCACCTGAAACACCTTAACCCCAAATTCACTGAAGGGGAAAAAAAAAAAAAAAAAACACACCCAAAAAAACCACCAAAACTTATCAATCCCAAATCAATCTTCCTGGGAAAATGCAATTCCTTCCTCCAGCCTCTTTTCTCACTTCCTCCAAACACTTAACACACACTCACAGAAGGGACAACTGTACAGTTATTCCCCTCGGATGTTCTTGAATCACATTGTAGGTGGTTTGCTTTTATAAAGAAATCTTTCTTTAAGTGGCAATCATTCAAGTACAGTAGGATAAGGTACTGAGCTCAACATTTTGCAGTACCCTTCAGAGTACATTTTTGGAGTATCCTCTTCACAAATTAAACGTTCATCAGACCCATCAAACACACCATGAGTAAATCACTTAGAATGCAATGAAGACAGCTATCATACCAGTCAAACAGAATAGCAAGCGGCCATGGAAAGAAAAACCGGTACTACATATATTACAACGCATGATCTCTATACAATATAGAAGCAACTCACCTTGTAATTTGTAATATATGTGTCGAAAATTGTTCAAATTTACTTTTAAAAGGAAAATGTTACTGAGTAGTAACCCAAAATAAGGGAGAATCCTACTTAATCACCTCTTTCAGCTATCAGAAGGACATACTCCCTGACTTGTAAAAAAACAAGAGTCATACTGATCCTGGAACAGAAAACAATGTGAAGTTTAAAATATGAGCAGAATTAAAAATTAGCTTGGAAAAACTATAAACTTGGACAATACCTTACCAATTCCATACATGAATACTATTTTTAAGTGATACATTCCCAGTGGAGGGCTTCCCACCCAAAACTGAGCTTCACAAATGATAAACTAGAATCACAGAACTTTCCTGTGGGAGTTAAAGAAATACATCCAAAATCCCTGCTGCCATGGCAGAGAACACAACTTGTCCCAACAGATCCTCACCCTCCATGTTCAGTCTTCCAGAATAAAAGTCAGGAGTTAAGAGAGAATAACAATTATGAAATCAGCATCTTTTCAGTGCTATCGTAATATATTTGCTTTGAAAGTAAATGGTACTCTCTGCACTTTTTTACAGGCTTGAAAAAAAAAATAATAAATCACCAGAATGACAGTTTATTTCAAACAAACTTCGTAAATAAAAAAGGAAGAACAACTATCCAGCACTCAAACTATGCTTTCTATCTTTTCAACTCATTAGAAGAGCAGAAAATGCCTGGTATCTACTGATGAAGAAAGAAAAATCATACAGAGAAAGACTCATGCAATTGAGGCATCAAACATCAAAATAACAATCCTTCTTGACCTACTGTTATACTGGATATTCTAACAATAAGTTCACAAAAATAAATGGTTATGGAATTACAGCAATAGCGTATTTTGACATTACTAAAGCCACCATCCACAAGCGTATTCCAAGCCAATCACGACTAGGTCATGGCACCTCTCTCTTTGCTTTCACTGATCTTTCTTAGTGGGATGACAAGCCAGTATTTGTCACAATAATGTAGTTTCTATATTTGAAATATGTGTTAGTGTTTTCTTGTAAATGCAGAGAAGGTCAAACTACTAGTACGCTTGTATTTTGAACAGAGATGTTTGTTAAGGCTAACAATATTTCATTTATCACTGCATCACCAGGCACTGTTGGTAGGTATCAAAGTACTTTTATTTCTATCTATTCCATCACTTGGTGGGAAAAATAATCCCAGGAGAAAAAAAGTAGTATCATAAACAAAATAATCAACACATTGCTAGATGCTTTTTGTTTCTTCATCCTCCTGGTATTTCTATGATGATTCATGCTCTTTAAACTTGTCTGAATTTCCTTGTTATTCACAACAGAAATTGCTCATTGTCACAACACAACTTATCTTCCACCCTGCTGTATTTTTAAAATATCAGCTCTAACTGCACTGAAGTATAAATACACCTGACCTCTTGTTCAAACATCTTGACTTTGCCACAGCTTACC
Organism: Neopsephotus bourkii; assembly: GCF_033783945.1. Classification (NCBI taxonomy): domain Eukaryota; kingdom Metazoa; phylum Chordata; class Aves; order Psittaciformes; family Psittacidae; genus Neopsephotus; species Neopsephotus bourkii. The sequence continues at coordinate 906,130 of NW_026901356.1, read as the reverse complement.
ATTTGAATACACTATAATACAACTATTTCATATACATGTAAGGAGAATAACAAACTGAGTTTAAGTGGGGCACAGTGACAAGGAATTCTATAGGAATCATTTGCTAGCAATGGTTGGTTTTTTTTTTTAAGGAATAGTTTACCTGCTGTGTGCTTTTATTTCCATATTTTTCACAACTAAACACTGCAAAGGTAGGAATTAGTATATATATTTTAAAAATAACTACTGGAGTACATACAGGCTACTGTTTGGGTACATATTTTAAGGTCCACAATTCTTTAAACTTTTCCTTCCCTTCTGCAAAGCTCAAAACTCACCAGCTCAAAACTAAAAGTTAATGCTGACTGATGGCCTTTGTTAATATCACCCTCACTGAAGCTACAGTTTCAATAAACAAACAGAAAATTAATCAGAAGTACAGAAGAGATGCTAAGGAGGAAAACTATATACATACTTAAATGTATTTCCTTCCAGCTTCTAAAAGTAGGGACTCTGTTCTACCACAATACAACACAGAACTTACACTTCCTACAGAAGAGGATGGTGATTCGCCACAGAGACTACAAATCCTATTCCAGCCAATAGGCTTAAGCAGGAATGCCCAAGATCCTAAATGGACTTCTCGAGGAGACAGCAGGAAACACGAGGAAGCAACCTTCCCAAAACCACATCCACCCTCCACAGAGAATTGTAACACGTTAAGGTTGGTATGCATGGAATGAATGGAAACCTCAGGTGCAAATAGATCTATTCTGACCCTCATAGACTATCACTAAGAACACCGCCAGTAAATACTGATACATATATACATTTCTAGCTGCATGAAGAACTATGATTTGAAAATATTAGTATTTAACAAAACTTACTAATTTTATAACTGCTCTGCTTTGCAGTCTCCTTCCCAGATAGTAGTAGTAACTGATGAGAACAAATAAATATGGTTCATCATCTTCCAACTCATTTTCTGAATATCAATAAAAGACCAATTACTACTTCAGTGTATGAGCAAGTATTTTTCCTCCCAAAATACATCTGATCAATATGACACAAGACAGGAGAAAGGGTTCTGTTGCTCTCAAATCTATGATACTCACCAGGATTAAGTTACAAACATTTCATACAGGCCTTTCTAACAGCAGTTCTGACATTCTCTTGGTATACAGTAAAAAAGTATCAGCCCTTGTACATTGTTGAGGTTTTTCTTCAATTACACATTTTAATTCAACAAAATGTTTTACAGTAAGAGATTACTGTGATGGTCCTCATAAAAAACAGAAATTTATGGTCATATTCAAGTGCCTTAATTTTAATGTAATTGTAAAAGTGTCAAGAAACAGAAATCTATTCAAAAAAGAAAAAAACGATTCTATCCTACTTGAAATAAACTTCCCATGTTGCAACATGCAGCAACATAGTACATACTATTTTTCTGTTCCTAAAATTATAATTAATTTCTTTTTGAATACTCTTTTTAATGCACAGGAGAAACAGAGAACCTTTACAGATTACCCTTCCCATTGGTACATGCATACCAATGAACAGCAAAAAATACATATATAATCAGTAATTTTATATAATGCATAGTCCTAGCTTTCTAATCAATAAAGATTACATTAATCCATTTTGTCCAAATTAATTTAAAACTTAAGTTAAACCCCTTTTGTTCTGCAAATATTAAGCTATGTATGTACATGCATTCTATGCTGCATAACAAAAATTATCCCATACAGTTCTCAAAACACAATCATGTTAAAAATATTGGCTTGGTATGCCAAATATAGTAATGGAAAGGGCAAACTTACCATATTTTTTTATTTCTTTGGAATTTTTACATTATAGGGGAAAAACCCAAACAACCAAAACAAACCATTTCACCTGAACACTTACATATTTAACATTTTCACTTCTCATAGCACTTGCTTTAATCCACTAAATATATTCTGTCAATATTTTTTTATGCTAAAACAAACAACCATTGTGTCATCTTCCTTCACATATGGACTGTGACTCTTCCCAAAGAAATTTTAAGAAAAGCATCTGCAAAGAACAGCAAAACTTCTAACATGAGCCTACAAGATATTATTTGAGGTACACACAGAAAACTGTTCTGCAGCTCATCATGTTCAAAGCCACATGTCAACATCTACTGGAGTTGTTTTGACAGATCACGTTTATGACCAAGTATAACGAAAAAATTAAATTTAGGACCGTCTTTCCTAAAGACAAGTGCTGAACAACACAGTCCAAAAAATGGTAACAACCACCAGGAAGCAAAACTTTCATTTTGTAAGAATTTAGAAGGCACTGTTGAGGTACAACTTTGCCAGAGTCAAAAAGGAAGTAATTTCACATCATTTACATAGAGCTCATTTTAGGTATTACTTTGCATTTTAACCTATTCTTACAATTACTTATGCACAAATTACAATGATCACTGCGTGCAGCAGGAATATAGTTTAAAAGGAGCTTTGACCTGTTTGCCTTAGGCACTGTGAACATATTTACATAATTAAAAAAATGAAAAGTGTTTCTTTAAAAACTTATTTACAAACAAGGAAACAAAGTTATTAATTACAATGCCATTGTAAATTCGCACAAGGATAAAGTCAGTTACACCATCTCAGTTCCACAGAACAATCCAAAATGTCAGCACTGACTTTGGAACTTCTTATTATGGTAACAAACAATCTATTCAAAAGACACTAATGGAAGTGGGATCACTTTTCATCTGAAAGACATATGGAGTCTTTTTCCTGTCAACTGAAGTTCATGGCTGCACTCAATTTACAACTCTGATCAGACTAACATGCTTAAAGTCCTACAACGTGTAATAAACTCACAAATGCTCTCCCATCATTAGATAATAATTACGTCGCTTTGTAACATTACAAATAATAATCTCGTAACTGTTTTTCTGTAATTGTGTCATTATATGAAAATAACCTCATGCAAATATATTCTCACTTTTGTTTTGAGCTTAACACAGGAAAAAAAAATAAAAGAGAAAACATGCAAACAAACTGCAATAAAACCCCATGGCATTCTCCAGCAGAAAACAAAATCTTGAAAAATTATGTATTTTTATTATTCAGCTTTGGTTGAAGTGTAACCACAAGACTGTAAGTTACGTGTAGCTAGTAATTCAACTGCATTATGAATGGAAGATGTTGCTGTTATGAAGAGCTAACTTACCTTCAACATCAAAAAATATACTCATCCAAACTCTATCACTACTTTTCACAGTATTTTTCCATATAATATTCCCTACTGGTTAATTCATATTTCAAGAAAAGTTACATGTTATCCAATACATTATTATTATTCTAGAAAAGAAGATCAAAAGACAGTGATCTGAGAAGAATCTCCCATTTGGTTTTGACATTATTCATACAATAAGCTTATTTTTTCCAGTAACTAACTCAGCAAGTTCTCTCCTTCTCTGAGCTAGTCCTTAATTTCACTCTTCGTAACTCAGATCTGAACATATTAAAAAGAGGTTTCTGAAACTCACCATCCAGAGGTTAATGTTTTAATTATATATGCAGAAACCTGAGGTAACAGGGCATTTGTGATCTGTTAGGAAACATTAGCTCCCAAACATCATGAAGCACTACATTTTCTATGTAAAACTACACTACATTTTCATATGTAAACAGAAGTTCAATTTCATAAGAAAGGTATGAGAAAAGAAAAACAAAGCAAAAAAAACCCAAACATAATATTTTGCATGCTCCCTCCGAAGACAAATCCACACTACTATCTTACTGGAGAGAACTGGAAACACATGATGCTTATTTACATACTCTGAGCTATGTTACAGAATCATAAGAGTGGTTTGGGTAGGAAGGGACCCTTCCAACCAGACCACACTGCTCCAAGCCCCATCCAACCTGGCCTTGAACACTCACAGAAGTGAAGCCACAGTGTTGTCCTTTGGTCCCTTCATTTGTCATTATCAGTTATTTCAATTGTTCAAAACTGATGTGTGCTCTGGGGTGGTTTTTTTTTTTTTTTAAGCACTCCTCATGGAACTGGGCAGAAGCAAGTCAATATGATTAACAGAACTGATTTTGTTCTTTAGGATACTGAAGCTCATCTGACTTGCAAATTAAACATATACTCTACAGCTATTTCTCTTTTTTAAATAGAAAAAAGTTTATAAAGCAAAATCAGGCTATTTATATTTCCGTATTTCACCAGGATTAATAGACAACATTGTCCTCCACCTGCACTATGCTGTATGTTTTTTCTCAAAGACAGCAGTGCTTAAGAACTGTGGGCTCAGGGCACGTTCAGTAAAACATGACATATTACCAGCTTTCTTTCTAATATTAGTGAACCCAGGCTCTGTTACTTCAGCTCTAGGATCAGTATTTCTTTGAAAAGGTCATGCCTGCCAACTATCTGCTTCCTGCTCAGGATATGAACAGTTCAGGACAAAGCTGGAAAGGAATGCAATGCAAACTTGCCAAAGGCACCCTGTAATTTAGATTCTTTTCTATTGGCAGATTGTTGGGTTGATGAGCAGAATTGATCATTAGAAGCAGAGCCTGAGCAACTATGCAAAGGTATATACCCTTATCACACCAGTTCACCTTAACCTATGAAGCATCATTTGCTTCCATAACACAGGCAAGTCAAACACCATGTCTCATTTAAATACTGCAAGAATATAGGCTAACTGTTATCAAAAGGGATGTTCCACTTAAAGCACAGACCACTGCAGAGGATGCACTGTCAAGGGACTGTCTGTAGCAACAAAACACTGTGCTGTAGGCTAGCATACCCTAAAAGCCACATGAATCCAGGCATCTCCAGACCTTGGCTGATGCTACGTACCTTGCACCAGATGCTAATTAGGTCGGTTAATATTATGATGTATTAAAAGATTTTGCATGCCATGATAAAATACTATTTTTGCATATGTCATTTTTGTATTGTGTTGATCAACCAGACCTTGTTCCAGTCATTTCAAGATTTACTAGTATCCAGACAAATCACATAAATGGCTATATGAATAGAGACTCACCAGAAATCATGTTCACGGATTAGACCATCAGCCTTGTTTACAGTGCTTTTTAGAAAGAGAAATGTGCTGGCTCAAATTCCTACTTTATATTACAGCAGTATCTGCAGTATGGCAACACCAATATTAGTAAAGTTTATTCTTACAATTCATGAAAACAGTCATTGCTAAACAGGTAAGCTTCTGCTCGCTTAAGTCTTACAACTGACAGCCTAAAGCCAATAAAAATATTTTCGGTAAATCACTTGGTTCCAACACATTTCAGTGTCCTTTCTAGAAATATTACATTACTTTTTAGCAAAAATAATTTCTGCCTGAAGAGGGAAAAGGTCAAATGTGAAGTGGCAAGGGAAGATGAGACTGCTACTAAGAATGCAGGTTACATTAGTCATCTTTTCATGAAATTAGTACAGTATTTTGGGAACAGGGTAGAATTCAACCATGCTTTTATGAAATACTAAAAAATATTCACAAATAGTTGATTCAGTTTTTTATTTTACATTCAAATAACCAAGCAACAAACACCGAACGTTTTTAAGTAATTAGAAATGCAGTGCTACTAAACTTCATAGAGCAGAGAAGATTTAATGACCTCCAACACACCGTAACTGGAGATGCTCATATTCTCATTTAGTATGCAGGTACAATACACTAATACATAATTAAAGAACAGGCAGTTACTGATTTATATTTATGTGAGATCAGCTTTACAAAAAGGAACATCTGAAGTAGACTCACAGGCAATTAAAACCAGATTAATTTCCTACCACATATATGAGCGCAAATTCCTAGTGAGAATAGTAAAACTTACCATCTACTTTAATACTCTTTATTACATTAATCAAAGTAATCAAAACATAATACAAAAAAATCCTGTCACTCACCACCAGCAAAAATAATTAGCATAAAAACCTTGTAGAACTATGCAGTTTTCACATAATTCGTTTATTACAGAAGGCACCCACTCTCTGCCCTTCAGAGCATATAATCGAACACCAGGAACTTTCAACCACCTGTAGAAGCTCTTCATGCAACTGGTTCAATAGTAGTGTAAGAAATCTTAATCAGCAACATGTAATTATAGTAATAAAACATGTTTAAAGTGTTGACATAAGTGACTGAAAAAACATGTCTCCACAATGTAGTCTGAACAAGTGTCTCTTTACTTCCTTTTTAAGGCAAAAAACATTCTCAATTGTGTATTTTAATACAACATGCCATGCTGGAAATGACTGAATACAATGTCATGACTAAATAAAAAAAATTCTCTTTTGGGGGAAGTATTATTTTTAAAGATAAGATGTTCAGATGTCAATTCCAAAAAGAATAGAGGAGTGCTAAGAACATAATAAACTATATTTTATATTGAAGTTGTTAAATTAACTGCGTGCATTTCAACATAACAGTATAGCCAGACAAAACCTGGAAGATGCAGCATACCAAATTCTTCTGACAACACTGTTTACAAAATAGTACCTGTGGCAGCATGTTACAAAATGAGGAGCTAGTTTGGCTTGCCTCTCTTAGCTCTCATTGGCTAAAAAAATAGAATAGATAGATCACATCTAACTTTACCTAGATTATTGTATGTAACAGTAGCCACTTCTAATACAGCATTAGTATGAAACACAAATGGTAGCAATGCTACTCAAAATGGTACTCTCTATGTAAAAAAATGTTTTATAAATCCCTACAAATACACAGAAAATAAGAGCTTTTATCACAAGAAGACAGACTGTAAATACAGGAAGCTTTCTTGCTCCCCTTTGTCTATTATTTATTGCCTGCAAACAATTTGGTTTACTCAGTTTTGCTGTAATCACGCTTGTATGCCATGATCATTTATTAGGGGCCTAAGGAATTACCATTAGCACAGCTCATTTGCTTTATGAACTGTACACACATACAATACAGTTCCTTTGAAAAGAACTTCTTATCTAACAAGACAAGATCAAACGAGTGTGAGAACAGTAAGAAAGGCCATACAGATAACAGTAACAATTCCATGTAATTACATAGATTAGTAGTCATATCCCTCTGAGCAAAGCAATTAAACACATGTTTATCTTGAGACATAGTTTCATTTACCTCCAAAAGACTATTTATGGATTTAATGTTATGAGCATTGCCTAGAGTGCTTAGCTGGCTCCACATCAACATGCACAACTAGATGGGGCTGTTAGTTTCACAATTGCTAGCTTCATCCTGTATTTCCATTCAAAAGTTAGCTGCACAAGAAAAAAAAACACTTAAAAAGCAATTATAACTTTGAATCCTCTCTTCCCCAGGCAGAACCTGAGCCACCAAAATTCTCCTTGGATCTAGCTCTCTACACATTCCATCCTGTTGAGCTCCTCAAGACATCATCATCATCATCATGGCTTGACTTCGCGAACGAAGATCTGGGAAGGGCTTTACCCACGCTTACTACAAGCGCACTGATGACTAAAAAGGCCAATGTGGGAAAGGCAAATCCGGTTGCAAACACACAGCAGAAGGTCTCCTTGGGTGGTACAGGTGGGGCGCGCTTCTTTCTACAATGTCCTTTCTCCTCAAGACTAGTTCTGCGTGAGTTCTCAAAGGAGACAGTGGCATTATGTATGGTGTGTCTCCAAGACTCCCTATTGGAGGCCAAGGTGGACCACTGATGGTAGTCAATATGGCCAAGGCTAAGGTATTGTTTCAGGAAGTCCTTATATCTCTTCTTTGGGGCACTTCTCTTGCGGCAACCGGTGGCAAATTCACCATAAAACACGATCTTGGGGAGGCGGTGATCCTTCATTCTAGAGACGTGCCCTGCCCAGCGCAGCTGCAATTTCAGCAATGTGGCCTCGATGCTGGTGACCCCTGCCTGTTCGAGGACAGTAACATTAGACACATAGTCAGTCCATCGGATGTTTAGAATTGCACAGAGGCAGCGCTGATGAAAGCATTCGAGGAGTCGCAGGCGATGGCAGTACATAACCCATGATTCAGACCCATATAAAAGAGTAGACAGTACAATGGCTTTATAGACACTAATCTTTGTACTTTTCTTCAGGTGTTTATTGCACCAGACTCTTTTATGGAGTTTTCCAAAGGCTCTATATGCCTTTGCTATTCTGTTGTCCATCTCTTTGTCAATCATGGCATCCGAGGAAATAATGCTTCCCAGATAGCTGAACTGCTGAACGAACTTAAGCTCTGACTCACCAATGGTAATGTGGGGATGATGATAATCTTCTTGTGGTACAGGTTGGTAGAGAACTACTTGTCTTCTTCAAGCTGACTTCCAGCCCAAAAAGTTCAGCTGCCTCCACAAAGCAAGATGTTAAACGCTGCAGAGCTGCTTCTGTGTGAGCAACAAGGGCGGCATTGTCAGCAAAAAGCAGCTCACTGACAAGATGATTTTAGGGTCTTAGTGTGGGCCTTCAGTCGCCTTAGATTGAATAGGCTACCATCGGTACGGTATCGAATATAAATGCCGTCTTGTTTGTTGAGGTCTGCCGTAGCCCTTTGGAGCATCATGCTGAAGAAGATTGTGAATAAGGTTGGTGTGAGAACGCAACTTTGTTTCACGCCATTGGTTATTGTGAAGGGCTCAGAGAGTGCATCACCATACCTGACTTGGCCTTGCTGATCCTCATGTAACAGAATAATCATTTTGAGGAACTTGGGGGTACAACCTAATCGTTCCAAGATCAGCCACAGGCCTTTTCTGCTCACAGTGTCAAAAGCTTTGGTGAGGTCAACGAAAGTTACATAGAGCCCCTTATTCTGTTTTCTACACTTTTCTTGCAGTTGTCTGAGAACAAATACCATGTCTGTGGTACTTCTATTAGCCCTGAAACCACACTGACTTTCAGGTAGCAGCTCTTCTGCGATAGTGGGTACTAGCCTCTTCAATAGTATTCTTGCAAGAATTTTTCCATCAATGGAGAGCAGAGTTATACCTCAGTAGCTTGAGCAGTCTGACTTGACACCTGTTCTCTTATACGGAGCGATGATGACTGCATCATGAAAATCTGATGGTAATTTACCTTGTTCCCAACAGCACACAACTAGCGCGTGAAATTTAGCGTGAAGTGCTTGGCCTCCATGCTTCCAGATTTCAGGTGGGACTCCATCAACCCCAGCTGCCTTGCCAGTTTTCACCTGCTGTATAGCCTTAAGGGTCTCTCCCACAGTAAGGGCTAAATCCAATTCATTTTTCACCAGATGTTGCAGAATGTGCTGGATTCCTTCGCCTTGAATTACATGGTTAGCACTGAAGAGTGTTTGAAAATGTTCAGACCAACGATTCAGGATGGAGATTTTATCTGTAAGAAGCGTTTGGCCACCTGCACTAAGTAAGGGGCTTTGAACCCGAAATGTGGGTCCATACATTGTTTTCAGAGCCTCACAGAATCCTCTGCGGTCACCCAAATCTGCAAATAATTGAGTCTTTTCTGCTAGGTTGAGCCACCACTTGTTCTGGATGTCTCTAAGTTTCTGTTGGAGTTTGCTACATGCAAGACAAAAGGCTGCTTTTCTTACATGACAAAGTGGCTGAGCGTGTTCATCTGCTTGATGAACAGATCTCTTCTTTGTCAGTAATTCCTGGACCTCCTGGTTGTTATCGTCAAACCACTCTTTGTTTTTCTTTAAGGAGAACCCAATGGATTCTACAGAGGACTGCAGGATGCTATTTTTAATATGTTGCCAAAGCGCTCCAGGAGTAGAATCTATAAGTTTGTCTTCAAGCCTAGTTTGAAGGTTAGCCTGAAAGCTGTCGCTCACTGCAGCTGTTTGGAGATTATTAACATTGAGCCTCCTCCTCGGAATGCTGTCCCTCTTAGGTTTGGGCTTGAAGTGGAAGCTAAGTTTGCAATGCACAAGGCAGTGGTCTGTCTGACATTCTGCACTAGGCATCACTCGGGTGTGACAGACATCACGAACATTTCTCTGACACACTAAGACATAATCAATAAGGTGCCAATGTTTAGATCAAGGATGCATCCACGTTGTCTTCCGGCTGTCTTTCTGCTGGAAAATAGTGTTGGTGATGGTAAGCTGCTGCTCTGCACAAAACTCTAGCAAGAGGCGACCATTATCATTGCACCTACCAACACCGCGCTTGCCTAGTAACAATGCACAGTTAACTACCCTTTTCCTACTGCCTGCTGTTGCATACACAAGCTTGCACTGTCCTGTATATAGCCAATCTGATAATAAGGTGCCAATACACCAGAGCAGTAGGGTTACAGAGGAGGGTGGCAGCACAAATTGGAACTACCAACATCTCAGAAATTGTACCAAAGTTCACCAAAAAAAAAAAAAGGCAAATTCAAGTACTACTGGTAAAATAGGAATGGGTCACAAAAATCACATAGGTACAGTTGAACAACAGTAAAGGAAGATTAGAACTTTAATGAGGGTTTATTTATTGAACCCCATCCAACTCCTAATATCTCAGCTATTTGAGCTTTTCTAAGAGCAATGCAAAACACAGACGTGTTTGTCACTACAGCACATATCATGACTGCCAATTTATATATGAAACTGATTTCCATAAGAATGTATAGATCCACTTTTCCTAGCAGGATAGTATTTTATACCCATTTTGGGGAATAGCTCCTTTGAGGAAGCTGGAAAATAACCTAGTTCTGAAACACTGAGGAGCGAGAACCTGAAGTATACACTTCACTGAGTCCATCTTGACAAAGTCTTACATTTCTGACACTTCAGATAACCACATTAATCAGCATTTTCTGTTATAAGTAAAAATTTGGCAAAAATGTCTGTGCAGGATCTTAAAATACCACTAACCTATTTCAGTAGGTTAATTTTTAAAATACCCTATTTCAAAAAAGAAAGCATGGGGTTTTTTTCTATTCTCTAATCCCATTCTGCTTCCTACAAGAAAATCTGAAATATCCATTTCACAACAGAAAAGTTTGAAGGTCGATTTTAATATGATGCCTGCCTTATTGACATTTTCTGCAGAAAGCATTAAAATGTTTCATTTATAATGTGGAATAAAGACTGGAGGACCTACTTCCTGTTGCTATATTAAGGAGTCCTCAAGTTTCGAATGGCATCAACTAGTGAATAACAGGTAAGAAAAGTGGACCAAGTCTCACTATCAGCATTCTTTACAGGACACATCGTGGAAGGGAGGTAGTCAGTCAGTGTCACAGGTATGTCTACACTACAAAGAATTACTAATAATTCCACTCAAGAAGTCATGTCACACTACCAAAAAATTCATACCCCATATCACCCCAGACTCTTAAAGATACTTTCTACAGCAACAGTGATCACAAATTTTATTCTTAAGTAGCTGCACAATAGCTGCTCAAGTGAGAAAAGGACAGATTTCATCTTACTTTATCTACCTGCTGTACTCTATCTGCTTCTATTCTATTTGATAAAAAAAAGCATGCCACAACACAGGATAAGAAACTACAAATTTCCTCTAGAAAATCCAATCAATTTGGTACACCTTCTAGTGAAAAACAAACAAACAAAACAAAAAAAAAATCAGGGAAAATAACTAATTTTGAAACTTCTGTAAGAGCAAAGACTGTAAATCTCCACACTCCAGTAACACAGAAAATGTGCCTCGCTTAGATAAAGAGAAGGCACTTACAGACACTGCAAACTGAAGTATCCTGTGTGGGACACAGCAGTAAAGTCCGAGAAGTAACAGGTAAGCACAAATACATTCTCCCAGCTAAGAATATTAAAGATCTCCAGGGAGACCTTAGAGCAGCTTCCAGTGACTAAAGGGTCTATAAGAAACCTGGAGAGGGATTTTTACAAGGGCCTGTAGGGACAGGAAAAGGGGCAATGGCTTTAACCTGACAGAGGGGAGATTTAGATTAACACATTAGGAAGAAGTTCTTTACTGTGAGGGTTGGGAGGCCCTGGCACAGGCTGCACAGAGAAGCAGTGTTCAAGGCCAGGTTGGACGGGGCTTGGAGCAACTTGGTCTAGTGGAAGGTATCCCTGTCTGTGCCAGGCGGTTGGGACTAGATGAGCTTTTAGGTCCCTTCCAACCCAAATCATTCTATGCTTCTATGAACATTTGCTCCAATTTAACCACAGCCATGAAAATCTAGTAGGTTTCAAAACTGAGATTTAGTGACTGCTTCCAGAAAGAATAGAAAAGGACAACATGTTCCATGTTCCACATAGGCCAGCAGTACTGCAAACAAACAAACAAACAAAGTAACCCACTACACACAACAACATTTGCATGTTCACTGATGTAGACAGAAGAATATGAACCCATGACAGGTGATAGCAATTTTCTAGAACATACACTATAAGAATCCAGTTGCAACTGAAAAACAAGAGTGACGTTTATCCCCAGCTGCTCTGATTAAAGCAGAGGGAAACAAAAAACAGAACAGCTCATGAAAACTTATTCAGTATGAAAGTCAATGCACAACATAATTCTGCTTGTCACATCAACTGAGTGTATTCACTACTGTTATCCTTCAACCTCCTTATCCAGTATATGACTGTATATGCAACCATCTCTAGAATAAAACAGGTTGTGAAGCATGACAGGTACATAGACATGGCATGTTCTTACCAGTGTCTGCTGATAGGCACGGCTGGCCATTATGTTCAAGGCTCAGGAGCTTTACTGAGTACTAGTAATGCAAAATGCCTGACCAAAAATAATGGCATTACTATCATTTATAATTATTTACACCCTTTTACTCATAATGTATTTCATCAAAATTATCAGACATTTCTAAACATAGTTTGATAAGGTAACTAGCAACTGTGAGCTCCATCTCCTAAAACAACAGTATGGATACATTTTCTTGTGATTAAGAACCACTGTTTTACACAGCTTTTAGGACTTGCTTAGAATAACTGCATGGCTGATTCTGAATCTGCCCCTTGTATTCCACTCTTTTGATTTTAATATTTATGTATTTTCATATACAACTCAAGTGGATAAACCCTAATGTAAGCAACCTGACTTGCTGAGAAAAAATACTTATCCTAAACCACGCAAGAAAATTCTTTACAAAACCATAATAAAAAAAACCCGCACACGGCTGAGAGTAACTTTCCAAGTGTACTTCTTGCACTGTTTGTTTAATTATTATAGCCTCCAAAATTATTCTAAAATTTGGTATCTTAATTGTTTCATGCCCACTAGGTGTTAAAATTTATCTTCTGGATTTTTTAAATGCCAGCTCCATCAGGTTCTAAGCACTTACTCTTGCCCGCTCAGAGTCAGGTCAACAAGACATAATTTCTGCATAACTTTTGTTGAAATCAAGTCTTAAAACTCATTATGCTCTCTACCAGCAGCCAAGAGACTAACAAATGCTTCCAAGACTGGTGTTTCTGACACCACTGGCTTTGGGGGGGTTGTACATTTACAAACGTACAACATTTGTAAAAACAGTCCATGTACCAGAGGAAGGCAAAACTATTGGCTGTAACATGCAATATGTCAATGCTCACAGAAAACAAACTCTAAATGTTTTACTGAGATGTTCGATGAAATTAGAGGAAAAATAACAAATATCACCATTAATTGTTTGCTTGTTATAAAGAAAGCGTTGTCCCACACAACTAAGAAGGCATGACTTCTTAGTGTCATATTTCCTCTACCTAAGTATTTCCTCTACCTAATGCAAATGAAAATCCTCCTACTTGTGGGATATTCCAGACTTCTGTTCTGAGATTCAGAAATCCCATTAATAGGTCAGAAATCTCACTGCTGCTTCTTCAGTACTCCAACTTACAACAGACCACTTCTGCCCAGCAATAACCTAAGCAAAATAAGTTTGAAGTGCTAAAACCCAAAAACTGTAGGTACAAATGGTGTGTGGGAAACAGGATGAGAGCAAATAGGAATCTATCATCACTTCTAACTGTAACCAAGATTACATGAGCAACAATGTACTTGTTGGTCATGTGATCTTCCTCTTCCAAGGAAGAGCCATTAATATTTTACAAAGGAATCACTTCACACAACTTTATCATTGAAGATACTACTACTACTGTTACTGTACAAACCACAATATGACAATTTCCATATTACCGAGTTCAAAATCCAAGCTACAAGTCTCCACCACAGAAATCTTCACTTAAATTTTCTGCAAAGAACAAGAAATGTTTAGCTGAAACGGAAGATTTTTATCTGACTTCATTGTACCTAGAAATTAGATACCTCCGAGTATTTTTCTCCTCAGCAACTGTTTAGCAGGTGGAAGCTTTGCTTTAAATCTTTATTGCTTTTTTTCAAATGGAAAAGATGCTTTGAAATATGCTGCACTGATGATTTTATTGCTTGTTGCTAAGACAAATATTTTGGGGACCACAGTCAAAATTATCTAAGCATATCTAAATACGTTCACAAAGCGAAGTAATAGAATAAATACCTACATGAGGAAGTTAGAACCATAAGCCTATTTTAAAATGCAGGCTTTTAAAACACTTGACATTATATGCAAAACCAAATTAATAGGTATTTTGAGAGAGAGTAAGTACAATTTGAGAAAAAGGAAGAACAACCAGAAAAGGAACTGGATAAAATCAGGAAAAAGATGACAGGAAAAAATACATGTAGAAAATCCCACAGAAAGGAAGAAGGCTCAATAAGTTTTCCATCCTAAGAGAAAGTTGGTGTAAGCGAAACCAACAATCCAGAAAGAAAGTCACAGTCAAAGAACAAATTTCAGAGATAAGCAAATGACTGTTTCAGGAGCGAACAGGAGCCCGTCCGTCATTGCTGCTTTACATGAAACTAGGCCTAGGTGAAGGCAAGAACAGAGGAAATGAGGAAATGTGAAAAAGGAGTCCCTTAGGACACATCTTTCTGGTCCAATATAACATCTGAAGGCTCCAGCACTTTTCTGCAGAGGACTATTAACATTGCTTTTATACAGCTGTAACAGATGGTATGATTCACTTATCTCAAAATACAAGAGGTCAGGGAACTTGATGATATTATCAGGCATCAAGTTAGAACAAATAAAAAAAAGTCCCTTTCATGCATATTGAATCTATGGATATCACGTTGAAGGGAGAGGGGTAATATTTAACACCTTTCTTAGATTAAACTGGGAAAAAAGACTATGCTAGTGATATCACACAAATACAGCTCTGTTTTTTTCCTTACAAGTTGCTCCAAGCCCCATCTGACTCAGCCCTGAACACTGCCAAGGATGGGGCAGCCACAGCTTTCTCTGGCAACCTGTGCCAGTGTCTCACCACTATCATAATGAAGAATTATAAGGAGGAAATTCTTTCCTGTTAGGGTGGTGAAGCACTGGAATAGGTTGCCCAGGGAGGTTGCGAATGCTCCATCCCTGGCAGTGTTCAAGACCAGGTTGGACAAGGCCTTGGGTGAGATGGTTTAGTGTGAGGTGTCCCTGCCCATAGCAGGGGGTTGGAACTTGATGATCTTAAGTTCCTTTCCAACCCTAACTATACTATGATAATGTCTAATCTAAACTTCCCCTCTTTCAGTTTAAAGCCATTCCCCCTTGTTTTGCCACTACAGACCCTTGTCAAAAGTCCTTCCCCAGATTTTTTGTGGACTTCTGATGTGAACCAGACCTGTATTATGATGGTCTTGTGGTTTAGCAACATCTTTAGATGCTAAAGAGCTTACAACAGAAGAAAAACTGTTCCAGAGAAAAAGCATACATAATCAGAACATCTTCCCTCTCCTCAAGCTTCTCTTCCCTCTCCTCAAGCTTCTAGGAAGACATTTCTTCACCATCCCAGCTTCAGTACTTACCACATACAGAAGTAGCAGACACAAATTCTGAAAGTTCAAAAATATTGTCTCAAAGGTTTTAAAAATAAAAACCTGAGTTGACAAGAGAGCCATCATCCACCCAAGTTTTCCCTCCTCAATTCTCTGCTGTAGCAAAGTAAGAGTCCTACAAAAAGCCAGCAAGGGTTTTTTAACCAATGCAAATGATTTAAAAAATGAAAATTAAATAAAGCCCTGGAGGGTTTTTTTTTTCCCCTAATGAAAGGCAGATCACTTCAAGACATGTCCTGTTCCCTCCTCCCCCCATATAGCTCTTTGCCTCCTCAAGCTGCATCATGCAAACAAGCACACACACACAAAGGCACGGAAGAAGAGGAAGGAGAAAGGCTCCAATATTGGAAACCACTGCCATCATCTGGGGATGCTATGCAGGCGCTGGGACAAAGAAAAGCCGCTGTTATTATAAAACAGGGAACAACCCAAGATGAACACTAGAAATTAAAACTAACAAAACTGAAGATGTAATCTGTAAATCAACATACAAAATACCAATTCTTTAACTTTTAACACTGCATTATACTTTAGAAAGTTGAGGATAAGTGCAAAACTATTCATCAGTGCTAACAGGACAGTTCTTAATGAAGAAAATTTAAAAAAAAAAAAGAAAAAATCCTCAAAGGAATCTAAACATCTGTAAATCCACAGGCATGGTAAAGAGCATAATTACCGAATATGTAACCTAACATGGAAAAAAACCGATTCAAAGTACTATAAAAAAATATCACAAAGAGGATAGTAAAAGATAATGGCAATGGCAGGTCTACTCAACAGAAACAAGATCTTAAACCACACAAATTTTAACAGCAACGAACAATTAATGCAAGTTGCTAAAACAAAAATACT
The DNA here is from genome assembly GCF_033783945.1 of Neopsephotus bourkii. Classification (NCBI taxonomy): domain Eukaryota; kingdom Metazoa; phylum Chordata; class Aves; order Psittaciformes; family Psittacidae; genus Neopsephotus; species Neopsephotus bourkii. Next base: position 889,481 of record NW_026901356.1, on the reverse strand, counting down.
TGAGTTGGATGTCAATCAGCAACACTGAGCTGACAACTGTGCTTTAATTAAATTTGAGACTGTTACCAATTAGTTAGTCTAGAGCACTACAGGCTTCATGCTGCGTATGACTCAGTGCACTGACTCATCCAGTCAAACTTTTCTTACAGAAGAACTAGCCAGGCACCCACAAGGATGCAAGATCAAAAAGGAAAGTAGTTTCATTGACCTTCTTAGCAAAAAATCTTGTTTTAAATTTAGATGACCAAAAGTACATACTGACACAACTGCTCAAACAGTTTTATGAAGGACAGAATTTCAGGAGCGCTCTTTTTAACTCCATTTCAGGTAAACATCTCAAAAAATCAAAATACGAATAATGCTTTGTATAATTTGAAGCTGAAACAGTAGATTTTAAGTCTGCTTTTTTATAAGCTGCTCAAATAGCATTAACTGCTATTATTTATCTATCATATCTATCATACTATATATCTATCATACCTATCAATTTTCATTGAAAGATCCTGTCTTCTACCACTTGAAGGTCCTGAGTAATTTTAACAATTGGCAGCTGAAATTTTTTTATGCCAGAAGTCAGGTCTTCAGCTGACTGGGGGAGGACTGGAAAGAGTGACAGAAAGCCTTCAGCCATTTTCCTGTTCAGGTTAAAAAACATGTTTGCTTAGATTTTACAATCATCGTCATGCTAAGCATTAATAGCATTTTCAAGTTCTGAAAGACAAATAATGGGAGGATAATCCCGGGTGAAGAACTCTTCTACTGATATTCTCATGGACCTCCAGACCTCTCCCAGTTGTTTGTCATGGATGCTCAGGCTATGAAGCCTGAATGGGAAAGGAAAGCTGTCTCTCTTGCTCTCCCAGATTCTAGTGATAGTCCCAATACAGAGGGAACCATTAGAGCAGGTGAGAGGTGTCCAGACCCAAGACAAGCAACCTGTTGAGGAGAATCCCTACAGTCCCTATGTATAAACTGATGGAAACATCTCACTGTTTCTCCAAACAACTGGCTGCTCACTACCATCTTCAGCTCTAGACGCACACAGGCCCTGTTGTCACAGGTTGGATCAGCTTCCTTATTGATCTGAAGACAATTACAAGTAAACTGACATTGTGTGAGCTCACTCTATGTATGCACCATAAGCAGAGCAAGGGAGGAAGGAAAAATGTACATCCAAATAGCAGTATGGGCAATGCATCCAAGATATCTCGAACCCTATGGCAAGACAGCAACAAACTTGAAAAAGAACTTAGAATTGTATTTTTGGCTTAGAGCAAAGAGTGGAACAGGTAATGGTCCTGAGAGCTAAAATGAGCATGAATGTTGCAATTAAGAGAGATTCTTAAATTAAAGCATGTTTTGCCCAAAACCTACAATAGGATCTACAGATCTCAGTATTTAACATTAATTTTTACCCATTGAAAAAGCTGTAACTTCACTGGGAACAGGTATATTTCATCTCCTTCCCACAGCGAAGTTGGAGAATAACCTGCCACTGAACTAAAGCTATAGTTTCACAAGTACTGGGGGAGGATATGAACAGAAAGGGAGCAATTCTGAAGTATATTCTTATGTGAAAGTCTTCCTTCTAGTTAATTTCTCCAAGCACTGGTGCTTACTAGGTACTTAGAATCATAGAATCATATAATAGTTAGGGTTGGAAAGGACCTTAAGATCATCTAATTCCAACCCCCCTGCCATGGACAGGGAGATCACCCACTACGCTTCCAATTCAATTTAGCAGCATGGCACAGAAAACATAAAGAGAAGGAAAAAGCTGTATTGTTTTCTCCCATATTAGAATGTTTAGCTGATTTGCAGAATAGTCAGGGAGGGACAGGAGCATAAGGCACAGGTAACAGAGAGCCTGGGGCACAGGTAAACTGGACCTGTCCCTGTCAGTGGCAGTAAGACTTTTCCCTGGCTTAGCTGTTCAGCCTGGCTCTTCGAGCAAACCTTGCAGGAATGAATTAATCACTTAAATCCAAATTTTCTTTTGAAAAGAGAAGCAATATCAGAAATTAAAAAAAAATGCATTCAGCTGATAGATGAACACTGGGAACCTGCACCACACAGCTCTCGTGTGATTCTCAGGAGCTCACTAAACCAAGCAGGTAGGTCACATTACTGGTTCTCATTTTTCTGGCTGCTAAGCTCAGGAACTCAGGTCTGCTTCGCTGTGACCTCAGCAACTGCAAGTGGATGTCACTCCAGTGTGTGCTTTCAATCAAATATTTAACTCAAAACATTAACCTCTTAGGAAAAGGGGCATTTCCACTTGGGCACCTAAAGCATTATTTTGGTATACCTCTAAGTTCTCCAGAAGAGAGACCCTACATGCATGCCAGTGGGATTTAATTCATTTCTATTTTGATTCTTCAGGCTGAATATTTATGAATAGCTGGAGCTCAAGGTGCATTCTCAGAATGCATCTCCTGGGTCAGTCTGAAGAAATCCAGTTTGTGCACTGCAATGTGAACCACCTGCTTCAAGCAGGGACAATCAATACATTTTCTCAAAAGCAGATTCTTTACTCAAGAACAGAAATGCTAATGCAGATGAACCCTATATTGTGTTAAAAGCAAAGTGGTTTGGGTTTTTAAATGTATTTTTTAAAATATAACTTTAAAATGTAATCCTGCTGTAAAAAGTTTTTTTTTAAATGTTATCTAAAAGCATTTTCCAAAGTAAGCTCACAAAATACAGAAACAAATGATGCAATCTGGGAAACTTCAGTGCCAGAACTGTGACAATTAAACCGCTCAGCTGTCTTCTACTGCATTACTAACCCCCTACAAATACAACCAATACAAACTGGAAAACAGAGGATATCCAACCCAAACCATTCTATGATAAATGATGTCTGTCAAGCCAAGATGCATGTTTTGTGTGTTTAATTTAGTCTTTTGTAATAGTTTTATTACAAAATACTCCAGTCAACTTTCTTGTGGCAGAATTAAGACTGAATATAAAATACAGACCACTGTGATGGTTAGACTAGTAGTTGTGTAAATAGAGTCTGGAGTTGAACAGCAAAAAGAAAAGAAAAAAAAAAAATGTTCCTCAAGTGCTACTTTACATTCCATAGGCCAGGAAAGCTGTTAAATGTATTTGTTATAAAAATCTGTCTAAGTGCTTCTTCATGTTTTTACTGTACCAGATCAAAATTCTAAGCCATGCTCAGATCATCTGCAGAAATTCACATACCAGATTACTTGCAAAAATGAAGGTAAACTTTTTAATGCCTCATCAAGAATTCAAGAAGTACAGCAAATCTTATTACTCAACAGTGTCTGCAACATTCTTCACAAAGGAAACCCAACCAGATCATATCACCAAAATAAAACAATCAAGATAAGGCTGAAAATATTATATAACTCCTTAAAACACAACAATGAATCGTATCTTGGATATTGTCCCAAATGATGCAACTCGTAAGATTCCTATTAGAATTATAAAATCTGTGTATACTAGAAAGCTTTCTAAAGACAAAAGTACTACAATATTGCAGGAAAAAAAAACAACCCACACAATTAAGTGCTAGTTGTGGCTAAATAAGAGGTTACTACTACAGAAGTGCTTTACATTCTACCAAGAATAGCTTTTCAACAGGATATAATTTCCCAAGGGCATTTTGTCATTTTTATACCTCATAAATTCAAGGCCTTGATCAAAAGATTTACCAATCTGAGTCCTTGGTTCCTCCATGACATCCACACTTCAATCACCAAAACACTAGCACATAATTCTGCATGAGAAAACAAAGGTTTTGTCAATCTTTCTCCTCTTCTGCTCTGTCACAGGGCGCACCTACTGCTCTGCTACAAGTAAGAGCATATACCTCATTAAGGTGAAAGATGCTCAGCTTCTCAAAGCCATTTAACAAGGACTAATCTTGAAAAGCAAAGTCTAACTACCTTCTCTAGGTTATTTGCAAAGTATGTATCTGTAAGTTTTAATTATATTTCTCAGTTCTAAGCACTGCTTCCTTAGTTGACTCAAGATGTGGCTTACGATGGATAAGGCTCCTGCATCCTTTGCACTTATGCCAAATCCGTTTATTGCAGCTACCACTATGCCCCATCTAATGCACATGTAGATCAACCATGTACCATGTAGAGAAAAGGTATCTCTATTTTCACACTTACCTAAGAATTTGTCTTTGATCCCTGTTAAATATACAGGCATTAACAAGGCATACTTACTGTGTATGCCTGCCAAAAGGCAGGAGGTTTGAAATTATTTTAAATAAAACAGATTGTTAAACATTTTGGCACAGTGCGACACGCTATAAAAATTGGTTACTCACGGGACTGCAACAAAGATTTGTTAGTAGAGAAACCTACTTTTAGAGAAATGCTGGAAGGGTTTCAGTATTTATCTAAATAAATTATGACTGTACACTATCATAGCTGAAAAAAGAATACTAAAACATACATTTTGCTGTTATTCACATGCAAATAAGAAAAATTATCCTCAAACCAATAAAGATGATCCAAGATATTCTTGCATTTTTATCAGGATATATTAATACCATTGCAATTTAGCAAGAAGCAGTGTTTAGCCTTTAGCATACTAACAACCTTTCCTCCCTTTTACGATAAATTAAAATATTTTGCAAAGATGTTGTTTCATAAGGTAAGTCAGACATACCTGGTTTTAAACTAGAGAGATTTCTTAGTTTTTAGTAACTGTTTCAAAACTATTACCTTACAGAAGGAAAAATATTATTACAAATCTGGAGAATCACAAACCGTACACAGACACCTGGATACTCTGAAGCCCCTACCTCCTTTTCTGAAACAACTTGCAATTTGCATTTTCATTCTGTTTCCTCTCTAAGGACCTCAAAAAATGAAAGATAACTTAGTATTCCAGTATATGTTTCAATGTCATCTTGACTTCAATCAGCAAAAAAATAGTGCCATGTTATTAACAATGAAAAAGGAATTTAAAAAGGAACTTCTGGAAAGTTCCTTTTATGGAAAAATAAAAGCATTTGTGGCAAAAAAGCGGTCAAGGTTCCCCTGCAAAGCATTCATTCCAAGCTTTCTTGCAGCAAACTCCAAAGTGTTCAAAACATATTCATTTCCAAAACCTACCTATCTGCACCCACCACCAAGAAGGTGGTGGTGGTGATACTGCTATGAAGTGCATGAGCAGGTACATGGTACAGATTATATATTATATTAGTCACAATCCCAATCCAAACCTTTATCAAGCATACAAGAGCTGAACTTGACACTGAAAATAATATGAAGAATTAAAAGGTCTTATGCCTTATGTTATCACCTGCCAGAAAAGAAAGATGACCAAAAAACAATACAAATCTTAACACTTCTCTATTTTTGCCAATTGCAATATATTACACCATACAAACCATTTTTTCTGGTATCTACTAGAGAAGAGAAAGCAGCATATAAAGGACACAGTGAAAAAGAATTTTATTTGAAAGCAAAAAATATTTCCTACCAGCTCTGTAGAGTACGTGTCTTTCATCTACATGAAAGATTATAATTTAAGAAAACAAGAATTGATAAGTGGAACACAACTGTACTGTATTTTTTCCCAAAAGCACCTTTCAGAGAATATGAAACGATGAAATAGTTATTTACACTCCAAGTCTAACAATCTACGTTACAAAGACATCTAGATAAACATTTGGCATTTGGGAAACAACCTTCTCACATAATGCATTTAGTACAATATAAAATTATTTTCCAGTACTGGTCTACTCAACAATTCAACATAATACAACCATTATTACCCATTTTTCACATTCATGTCATCAGCACGCTAACAGAGGAAGCTACTAAATTATACTAGGATTCAGCTGAAACATCTGTAACATCACTGACTAGGTCTGCACATTCAAATATTTCAGTCACTTGCATCCGCTATCAACCACCTCTACATCATTCCACACAGAGGGGAAATAAGGTTATGAATATATTTTGTAGTGCCCATCAATCCTAATCACTCAACAGCCTCAAAATTAATTTCAAACGTATTTCTTCACAAGGTTTCTATTTTCTGATTACAGTTGAAGATGAAATAGGCAAGATACCCCCCTCTTCACTTCTGAACATCTTTTTCTATAAAGACATAAAAAAAAGGCATTTTATATCTTCTCTGTTACTGTTTTTCTGCCTTCACTTATTTTCTAATACTGCATACCTTAATGCTTAGTCCACCTGTAAGCGTGAGCAATTTATCTTTAAATACATGACAGCTTTCTCAGTCATCAAATGTAGATCCATTGTAGGTCCGAAAAGTCCATTTGCTGGTAAACAACATCAAGTCCATTTGCTGGTAAACAACGCCATTCCTCACACATCCAGAAGCAAAGCGAGCTGCATCCCAGACCCTCTAGTGTACACCCAAGTGGCATTCCTTTCCATAGTGTGAAACCTGCCAGCCAAACACTGCTTTTCAGGTGAGTGAAACATTCACAAATAGGACCAAGAGTAAATTACTTCAAAGCAGTGGAACACAGAAGCCCTTTCTTCCTTTCCTGTCAGATCAGGGGTAAGAGAAGCAAACAAAAACCACCACCACCTGCCTTTGTCACCTGCCTTCAGACAGCTCTGGCAGACCTCACTTCAGTATGCATTATTTACTTTACTCATTTCCCTACAAGTAATGTTGTCTGGAATTAGACTTAATGACATTATGACTCAAGAACGTCATTCGTAAGATCTCCATCGGAAATTAAAATTTCAATGTCTGAATGACTTCAGCTAATCACCAGACTTAGCAAGACAGAGCCAATTTCCTCAACTACCTCAGAAGAAACTTTGTTCCTCAATTATAACTGAGGAAATACTTAAGATGCAGTAAAAATTTTACAAAGGCTCAACTGAACATATAATCCAATCCTTAATATTTATGGCTAGCCAACCCCAAAAAAGCCATGCACATGTTTTTGGTAAGTCTTGGCTGCCAGGTGTCTGCAGCAATTTGACATTAGATAAAACAACTTTCTATAAAGTGGAGCCTGGAACAATATTAGTTCATTTCAGTGTTTAAAACCGAAACTATTATTAAAACAGTATTTTTCCAAGCTGCTGAGTATCAACACACACCACTGGAATGAAGATGTGCTCAGAAACTCTGGGAAGAAGTAAAAAATATTAAAATAAAATCAGATCACACATTTGGATGATTTTAGATACCTGTTAATTTTAAACATCAAATTTGGTAGTTTAACCTTTTAATTATCTTTATGCAGAACAAACCTGTTCAAAGCTACTCACTACATGATTACCTTAAACTGAAAGATAAAAAAGTAAGAAAAAACCCTGCAGATATTTCCATATTCCAATTGTGATCTTAAACTCCCACTAATATTTTGTGTGGTAGAAAAAGTCTGTATTCCTGTTTGCAAACTTGAATTCAAATATTTAATAAGAAAGCTTAGCCAAAAGGCTGACTAAATAAGACACACAGCACTAGATGGGGAGGAAATGAGTAGCTACATATATTAATTACCACCCTTTCTGCAATCACAGGCTCACTCAAGTTAAAATTTAAAGGGCTTAGATTACTTTCTGGTGAATTTTATTAGTTTTCCCCAAGAGGTGCAAAGACTAAAGCTGTCACAACAGAAGAGCATATACAGCGTCATTACACGCTGAGTCACCCAAAAGCACTGAATCTTGCTTTATTATAACACAGCATCTTAAATAGTCTCCTGAAGCACTATCATTTGTTATGTGATAGAGTGGTAACGGCGAGCTAACCCAGTATTACAATAAAGTGAAATTTGGCGCATCTGTGGAGCTGCTCTCAGTAGGCAGACCAAGTCCCTTGCTGATCTCTTTGGAGAGAGCAGCTGCAGGCTTCCCTTCCTTTTCTGCAATCAAGAAAGATGCAGAACAAACTTGGTTAGAGCCGTCTTCTTGTTGTTGCTGATGGTAATGTTTAGCTATGCCTGCTGAAAGACATGCTGCAGGTGGGAAGAAGAGGTGGTGGGGCACATGTCCAAGAATTACAACCAAAACAATTATTCCCTGTGCAGTTTTAGCTACCAACTTATTCTTCCTACTTGCACAGATTTTTTAGTTACTTTCTCTCTAAAGAACAAAATCTTGGAAGTATTAAAGAAGTAAAATTGGAATGGACTTCTTCACCACATTCGTATCTTACCACTATTCAGATCCAGTATGTCACAGTTTTCATTTCCTGATATTTCAATCTAATCACACAGCAGTATCAGGTTCAAAACAGAAAGCAATTGTGCAGTACTTTCAAATATATAGTGTATGTTTCACTTCATCTGTTATTAAAAAATTTGCAGTCCCTGTATTTTTGGGGAACCCCCTGCAGAAGACAGCAAAGCAAGAAACTTCTGACAAACAGCATGACTGGACTTAGGAAACCTAAGGTAGTGGAAGGTGTCCCTGCCCATAGCAAGGGGGTTGAAACTAAATAAGTTTTAAGGTCCCTTTTGAACCAAACCATTCTGTGATTCTATGACCTTCTACATCCCCTGAACTGACATTCATGAAAACCATCTCCTGTCTTGTGTTTTTTTCCTGTCCCCTCCTCTCCTATCTTGTAATGGAACTCACCTAGATACAGATACTGTAAAACTTGTGTGACATTTGCTGGCATTACACTGTCAAATAATACTCCTCCTCCTTTGTTACTTTTGATGAAACATCATGGCAAAGAGCCATTGGTTATACATCAAGGAATTCACACAAAACGGGTCTGGTTTTCCAAATCCCCATGGAGACACTACAATCATAAAACCAGGTTAATATTACTTGACAACTTAAAATTATTACTTTAAGTGATAACAGGTATTTGAGGGACTATTTTGTGCATATTAATCAAAAACTTTTTGAAAATGTTTTCCATTTCCATGCACTGCCTTCGAATGCTAACTTCACCCCAAAAAATCCCTTTTGAAATATGATTTTAGGCAAACAGTTTAAACAATGCTCCCTATCATGAAATTCAATTTAACAAGTTTCCTATTACACACTGCAGGAACTGAATACACTTTGCATACATATGCACGCTATGCAGATTTCATTACAGATCTCCATACAAAGCTGTGATCTGAAACCTGGCTGATCCCTTTCCCAGATTCACAATATATACAACCAGAAAACAAGGCAAGAGAAGAGTGACTAAAAGACTACACAGGAACTACATCATCAGCTGAAATAACTCTCAATACCTCCCAGAAACACTAAAGTATCATGAATAAAAGCGTGCTCTGTAAATCCCAGATTATCTTCAGAATTTCTCTACATTAATTTATTGCCTCTTGCACATTCCAGTATATTCTTTCTTCTAGTTTTACAACAGCTTATCTTTATCAATCACCACATAAATCACTGTGCTGCTGCCACAGAAAAACTGACCATACAATTTGCATAGGGAAAGACATTTTCAGCATGCTTCCCACAGAAAAAAACAAACAAGAGAGTTATCTATACAACAAAAATCACTACATAAACCATTTGCTTTATACCACCTACTTGAATTTTACAAGTCCAGTGGAAAACAGGCTAAAATGGTAAAACTGATTACTATGTCCATGGAATGCTGTGTTTTTCCAAAACAAGTATTTCAGCATTTATCTCATGATGTAATCAATATTCCATGGCAACCCTGACATTTCGGTTGCACCCTACAAAATACCTCGTACAACTTGGGAACTCAAGAATTAATTTTTCCAGGTCATTTTTCAATTCCTGTTTACCTTGGACACCCTGCAGAAAACTTCAATTCTGATAGCCTTTAGTGTAAATGGGCTGTTCCAATTACAAATTATTTGCAGATGGCTTTGGAAGTACTACAATAAGTACACTGGTCACCAGCATAGCCACGTAACTATTTATACACCATGATACTTGGAAACCCTTCTCATGAAACAGAAGTCCACTCTGAGGGGTGCTACACAGAAAAAGGTTATTTTTGTCCTTAAGACCTTACACTCAGTGTAAAGCAGAAAAAGAAAAGGAATACTGACATACAGACATGGGTACAAAGAAACTAACACCATTTCAAAACAACAGACTTGGCTTTCACACACCAGCGGTCTACCTCACCTTCCTCTGAGTGTCATATAACTAACATCCTGACATCTTGACTAACTAGCTCTGTGGAATAGGAAGGAGACAATTATGCTCCAGATCAACAACATCCAAGAGTGGCAACAGAATTTCAGAAGGTGAAAGGCTACTGTCTTCAAAATAATTGCAGAGCTCAAGCAGCACTTCAGTAACAAAAGACCAGTACCTGACTGTCAGCAATGTCTTATGCTTTCTCTTGTTATTTTGGAAGGCCACGCTCATAGTCTCCATCAGCTGAAAAAGAATCATTTGACATTTGGATGCATGAAAACAGTAGCTGTTCTGAGAACTACGAAATATGTACCTGGAAAATTGGAAAGCTCATAGCAAAGCTTGATGATTTTAAGAAATACATGTCTCTTTCTAGAAGATTATTTCCAAGACAAAGAGGATATCCCATTCAATGGAAGCTGGGTAGTAAAAATAATCTGAATAATTTTATACAGAATCTAAGACAATACTTCTGCAAGAAGTCCTTGCTAACTCAAGATGATGCCAGCCAAAATCTGGGGAAAATTAACTACCTTATTTTTCTAGACACAAGTTCACATAATGAGATTAAAAGATCATATGATATTAACTCGTTTCTGATGAATCGCTATAACACTGGAGAAAAGGGAATGGTTCCACTCCTCCTTTCTCACCTCAAGTTTGACCACCTGCCATTTAATTTACAGGTATTAAAAAATGCTTCCAGAACTACCATAAACCATATAGTACTCCAAGAGCTGAATGAATCTCCATTTTAGTCTATTCTAGATTATATTCAAAGCAAAACCACAGATGCATCAGATTACAGGCTTCCCCATACAATCTGAGTAGGGTATAACATTTATCATAGAATCATAGAATAGTTAGGGTTGGAAATGACCTTAAGATCATCTAGTTCCAACCCCCCTGCCATGGGCAGGGATACCTCACACTAAGCCATGTCACCCAAGGTTCTGTCCAAGCTGGCCTTGAACACCGCCAGGTAGGTTTCTTCTTGTTCTAGTTGGAATTTAAATAATATACCCAGAAGTGTCCTGTTTGTGCTTGAGCACTATCAAAATAGTTTCCTAGAGCTCTGCAACCTGTAAGAACCTTTGTTATTAGGCCCCCATGAGAATAATTAAAAACACAAAGTTTCATCCTCTCTTATTCGTACTAGAATACACAGTTAACAAGATTTTTTTTTCATATGACTATAGTCATATGAAGTGGGAGAGATCCACACCTCTAGTTAAAAAACAAGTGACTACTGCAAAGGAAAAAATAAGAAAAAGCAGGGTGAAAATTGGGATAACATGCTTCTGGTTGCACTAAGACATTCACTCTGAAAATATGCTCGGTTCTTTAAGAGAACAGAGAAAACTCAAGCTGCCCTGACAACTGCAGAAACACTGGCCAAGTACACATAAAGAACACTAGTGGACTGATAAGACTAAAGTGTTGTTTAGTCAATACAGTAAACTTACAGAGGAAATTACTTGTGTGTGGATTTATTGCAACAGACTTTCCATTGAGAAGTGAGGTATATTGGTAAAAAACAATTTGTACACACACTTCAAAGACAGGACTTCTACAGGGACTTTGTAGAAACAAGCTCTAAAGCAGTAAAAGATTCAAAGATAAGTGGAAATGCTATTGCTCAAATCCCTGACAAACAGATTCCACAAAGGAAAAGACAGTCAACAAGAATACTCATTAGGAGGGTATTAACATCTTCATCTCAGCTGTGTCTCATTCTTAACTAACATTTATTTTCTTAGGGCCCCCTATATGTAAAATTAAAACCCCATCGACTGACAAAAACCAAAGGGAGAATATTGTCCAATTTGATTTTCTTTATATTGGCAATTCTTTGTCTTAGGACACAAAAAAGAGAGGCCTAAATCAGCTTTTTTACAACAAAGAATATAACCGTGTTAAAACCAAGTAAAGGAAACCTTGGTGTGCATAGAAGAAAGCAGACAAAAATCCATGATCAGAATATTACCTTCCCTGCCCACAAAATAAAGTGCTCATGGACTTCCAAGTTATGACTGTAACTTCAACAATGTAAATCGATACGACAGTCCCTGCTGATATGCATTTTAACAGAAACTGGTATCACCGCTGTCAGTGAGAAACAGTCTTGTCTTTTGTTCTAAACTTCACTGGTGCTTACTCTATCAAAACTCAGTTAACACACTGCAATCTTTTGCAGACAACTTATTTTCAAAACTTGAAGCTTCAGAAAGTGCTGCAAATAGACAATTTACTCTGTCTTTAAAAAAACATGAAAGTGTTGCTTCAGTTAAGCAGAACAGGTTAGAGATATTATAAATGCTTCTGTTCGAGGTAACACACTTGTGCTGCCTTGTATGCATCATTAGTGTTTCACCACTGCCTCAGGAATCTGTAAAACTATGTATATAGAGACCTGAAAAAAACTTTACCCCAACAGTAAGCTATTTTACATTCATAAATACTTAAATTATCAAAAAGCCTTCAGGGACAACAACAGTTACTCTCCACAGTTTACAATCACAAATATGTTCTTTGCAAATTCTGTTGCCAAATAAGTTAGCTGGTTTTTATGTCAACAGTTTATTAAAAGAGTCAACTTCTTAATTCCTATTTAAGTAGAAACTTACAGAACTGGATAAATAGGATAAATAGCTTCAAATACAGGATCACAACTTGTATGTTCATTTAATGCGTGAAAATTTCATCATAGTTGTAAGATTTGTGAACTCAAAGTTCCTAGGATATTTCACTAGTTCAGGTATTTTCAGCAGGAGGACACATGCTAGAGCAATGTCTATGTGTCAATATTTACACTATTCTGATTCTCTTTCATTTTCAAAACACTTAAAATGATACAGTCTTCCAAACAAAAGTTCTCACAAAGCAACACACAAGATTTGACCACAATTTTTTGCTTACTGAATGCCATACCCCTTTGCCACTGTTAGACAATGCTGATTTTGAGTAAAAATAGACACATACTTTGAACTTTCTACTTCTTTATGGATCATTTCAGTCTTTAGAGTGAAACTATTTATTGATAAACCTAAATAAGATTTTATGAAGTTAACATATAAAATGATAAAATCAGAGGAAAGCATCTGAAATGTGAAAATTACTTAAGCATTTAAGTTGTGTAAGAAATCCTTTCTATTTACTGTTGTATTTAAGATACCTCAGATGATAATAACTGTTTCACTGTGTATCATTTTTGCAACAGCAATGTGTAACAGTATACTTATCTTATAACCAGTAGAACCTAGATACATCAAACCTGCAGTGTAGGGAGACCTAGGCTAACCCAAATACCAAAAGGAATTTAGTATCATAGTGAAATAAGATGACTTGTAGTACTCCCACATTACTGATGCTAAACTGTTTCTGGTACCATACACAGTCATTTTCTAACTATTGTACCTCTAGTGTGCACCAGTGTAAGCAGATGCTAAAGAAACGGAGTGCCTCAAACCAGGTAAAACCATAGAAGTAACTATCTCTGAACAAAGTATGATGATGATTATGATGATTTTAAAAACCTATGTAGTTATTACCTGTTATACAAAGGAGCACGTCACAAACTGAGGACACGACACAAGAGAACTCCCTGCTACTATTAGTAATTAACACAACCCTAGAAATACACAAGAGCAATACAGAAAGACAAGCACAAAAGCAAGAAATTATTCAAATACTTACTACAGCCTTAAGAAATACTGCTTATTTGGGGATTCAGGAATAGATACCAGATTTCTATTATTATGAATACAGAACCTTGATTTGAATTGCAAAAAAATTTAGAACCTTTAAAACATGCAACTGATTCTTAAAGAGAACCTCTTCATTCCTCTAAACAAAAGTTATCCCTATACTGTACTAATTTTTCTGCTGGACTCCTACTGAATCACAAATGTTAATTAATCATTTAACTCACCTGGCCTGGCTGGGGGGATAAACAATTAACAACCTCCTCCAGCATCACTGGTACGTGCAATCTTCCACCGTCATTGTTTTCCATACTTTGAGGCAACTCTTCAGTTTCACATTTCTGGATGGTTTGTTCCTTTAACTCACAGTCCGACAGCTCTTTTGCTGAAGAATGAATCCTCCTGGCCAAAACAGCCACATCTATTGAAGTCAGCTTTAAGCTGCGCAAAACCAAAGTTTTGTAAACTTGGCACAGACACCGAGATAACATTTTGGAGTTGATCAATCTAGAAAAACAGTAGATGTCAGGAATTACTCCAGAACAGATACTTAAAACAGTAGATTTATAAAACAAAGTGGAAATGCTGTAAGTAAAGCACTACAGAGTCCTAAATGGGCAGTTCTAAACCAGAATGTCTTACTTTAACTTATTTCATAATTTTCTATGTTATTCTACCAATAAATCATATTCAAGTAACAATGGTTTTCCTTTCATAAGAAACTTTTCCTTTACACTAGCAGGACTCTATCAATGTCCCAGAGACTTTAACATTAAATGACTAAGCATCTGAGCAAACCAGAATAGTAACTTCACTTTCAGGTTGCACCCCTCCATTTTGCCAAAATGAGACATTGCTCTGAGCAGCAGCACTCTGGTTGCTAAGTTCTCCGTACTTCTAGTTACAATGGGAATTACTACATCAAACACTACAACCAAATTTAAAACTGTCCTGTAATTTAGGGTTACACATATAGTAAATATGTGGGGTTTGTTATCATAGAATGGCTTGGGTTGGAAAGGACCTTAAGATCATCTAGTTCCAACCTCCCTGCCATGGGCAGGGACACCTCACAGTAGACCATGTCACCCAAGGGTCTGTTCAACCTGGCACTGAACACTGCCAGGGATGGAGCATTCACCACTTCTCTGGGCAACCTTTGCCAGGGCCTCACCACCCTCACTGTAAAGAACTTCTTCCTTACATCTAACCTGAACTTTCCCTGTTTAAGTTTGAATCCATTACCCCTTGTCTTACCGCTACAATCCCTGTATTACACCTCAATATTTTAAACACAGACAGAGCTAAGATGTTCCAGAGTAAAACTAACTGAAATAATACCCAAAACCCTGGGAAAACTCAAGTGTTTAGCTACAGTTTGTATAACTACGTGGACAACTGCAGATTTTTTTTCACTCTGTCTAAACCACCCCAGAACCAAGCCAGTAATCAACTAGCAGAAGGCTGCATAATTTTGTTTCCATTAAAAAAAAATAAAAATTAACACAGGTGATAACATGGCTTTATTTGTAAGATCTCTGAATTTCTTCATGGAGCTGAGACCTTCTGTAATACTGCATTGCATACCCTCTCCCACCAGACAGCAAACTTGCAAACTTTGACATAAAAGCATTTGAAGAAGCGCCACCCTACATTTATACTATTAGCCAAAGGGTAGTCTTATGTTAACTAACAGATGGTTATTACGTGCTTTGATTTACCAAACCAGAGGCCTCACATGTTATTTTGCCTGTGTAAGTAAGATCATGGAAAGTTATCTCACAACAATTTAAGTCCCAGCTTTTAGATTCAGGAGAAAATATTAAGGTGAGGAAAACACTGTTCTTTCACCTGAAATCTGAAAGCATGTGTCACTCTACATAACGTCTCACAGACATAATACTGGTCCAAGGTTCTGCAAAGAACTGCAATACCTCCCCAGAAAATACGAGCAGAGTGAACAACCACGCAACTCCCACTGCCCTACATTGCTGGTAGGAGCACCGAAGAAGTCGTGTTAACAAGAGGGGGACACTGCTTTCAATCAATCTAACACAACCGAGCGATTTGTTTCTCCTTACAAGCTAGGAAAACCGCGTTATTTTCTTAGAGCACTTTCAGTTACTTTCTTAAGGGGCATTCGGTCAGAGTTTGAGGCAGGACTTGCATCAAGCGTGACGGACAAAAACTGGACTCTGCAGGGATTCTTCCTCAGAGAAGACTGAGAAGCGGCAGCACGCCGGGTCTCCGGCACCACGTCAGGAAAAAGCCCGGTAACAAAAGGGACCTTGTGTACGGCACAAGAACTGCCCGCCCTACCAGGCCTGGAAAAACCCCCTCACAGCAGGCTAGGCCGCAGCCCTGTACATTCCTCACAGAGCTCTCGCTCTCCCTTAAGGCTCAAATAGGCGTGAAACTGAGCAATTTCCACTTCGCCTTCACGCCACTGCCAACCACAACAACCCGCAGCCCCTGCGGGATCCGCACACCCACGAGGGGAATTACAAACCCGCCCTCCCCGGGAACAACCCCGCCACGGACGACCAAGCTCCGACACAGAACAAGTAACACGCTTACCATCGACGCCGTCGCGCTGCGAGCGTCACGAGAGCGACGGCCAATGAGGAGACGGAGCGGGCGGGGCGCCTGTGTTTGAATTCGGCTGGAGGCGGCAGTGACGGTTGCTGCGCTGCGGCCTTGAGGTGAGTGTTGGTCCGGGGGTCGGGACCGTCCGCTCTGCCTTTGGCTGTGATGTGGGGTTGATCTGGTGGCGCGGACCGGGGGGGGGGGGGGGTGTTTGCGGTGGGTTGAGAGTGTCTGGCGGGCTATGTCGCGCTTGCCTGTTTCTGGGCGTTCTGTCCGTTTTATGGCTTTGCTTTGCCGCTGTGTTCCAGTTAACCCAGTGTTTGTGAGGTGACTCTTCTGAGAGGCGGGGCGGCTTGCCCTGAAGCTGCAAAAGCGTTACCAAGACTCTACTACAGAGTCGCTATATGGTGTTAGGCGTGACCAACTTTCAGCTGTCAGTTATGATGGCCATTAAAAGGAAGCTCTAATTTGGCTTACGTGGATAAGTGGTTTTGTACCCTTTGTGAATTATGTTAACATGAATCCCACTTTAACTGTTCCTTTAAACCCACGTCCAACGCGATTAAACCAGTAGCCGAGAGAAAGTAGATAGGCAGCTACTGACTTCTATTAAAGGACAAAAACAGACAAACAAAAAAAAAAAAAAACAACCACCACAACACTTCCTTTAGTATATGGAGACCTGGTGGCGTATCTGCAACTTTGCTCTCAAGTGAAGGAAAGCCAGTAGGTGTTTTATGAGTTCAGATTCTTGAAATAAGCTCAATAATTTGGACAGAGCCTTGGGTGACATGGTTTATTGTGAGGTGTCCCTGCCCATGGCAGAGAGGTTGGAATTAAATGGTCTTAAGGTTCTTTCCCATTCTAACCTAAAATGCTAATTCATTTTCTTAAAGCGGTGCTGAATTGGGTCATCTTTTCAGGCCATTTACAGTGCTTTCCAAAAGGCTAGCTAACAGAGGGAAGGGGAGACGTAGTACAAGCACAAGATGCTAGTCCTACTTAAAAGTATGAACTATTCAAAAGGCTATATTTGAAATGTGACATCTTTCAAGCTTTGTTTTGTTTGTTTGTTTGTTGGGGGGGTTGGCGGGTGTTTTTTTCTTGTTGCAGAAAAGATTCAGCTGCTTGATCTGAAAGAGTCCTGGAAGCAAAGAAGAGGGACGAAGGGGATGTTATGTCTGCTACTAAGGGAGATGTCTGTAATCATATCAAAGTGGTGGTCCGTGTCCGTCCAGAGTCTCAAAAGGAAAAAGACAGCACCTTTACCAAGGTTGTTCACGTTGTTGACCAGCATATATTGGTCTTTGATCCAAAGGAAGAAGAAGAAATTAGGTTTTGTCATGGAAAGAAAGTGAACCATAGGGATATTAGTAAAAGACAAAATAAAGACCTGAAATTTGTATTTGATACTGTTTTTGCTGAAAGCTCAACCCAGTTGGAAGTTTTTGAGCATACTACCAAAAGCATGATCGATGACTTCTTAAAAGGATATAATTGCACAGGTAACTTTACTATTTATCTTCTGCGGTTCAAAAACTTTACAGAATTCCTCCAAGTTTCTACTATTGTATCCGATGGCTGCAGGGGCCTTAAGAGAAGCTGAGATGTAAATAATAAAAAGTTTTTTATTTTAATTTATGGATATGAGAGGCTGACTTTTTTGCCTGTGGAAGCTCTATCTGGAAAATTACTTCATGTTAGGGATGTAATACACTTTAGAATTTTATTGAGTATACGCATGCTTATGAAGGGAGCTCTCTGGAAAGAGTTACTCAATCAGAACCAGCTGTGTCACTGCCTGCTTTCTTAATTCTCTTTAAGAGCTTGGTTCTTTTAATTGGCAAATAGAGTGTGGTGGGGAAAGGAAATAACCTACCTGCAATAAATTGATGACTTAGGATGCAGGGAGAAAGCAAAGTTTCACGGTAAATTGCCAGTGAATAAATTTTGAACTGAAAATTGAAAAGTAAATGCTTTTTTTTTTTTTTGATAGCTTTATAATTATAGCTGTGAAAGGTAAAGCCTAAGTAAGAAACTTGATCAGTTTATGCAGACAGCTCTGCAGAATAACAGAGGTCTGGGCGTGTCCATTTGGTTTGTGTTCCTGATTACCTTACTGATATAAAGTGTGTCTCTTTGTTGTATTGTTTTGTGAAACTTCAGTGCTTGCATATGGTGCAACGGGAGCTGGAAAGACTCATACAATGTTGGGTTCCCCTGAAGATCCTGGTGTGATGTATTTAACCATGGTGGCACTTTATAATTCCATCGACGAAATAAAAGAAGATAAAATATGCAACATTACTGTCTCGTATTTAGAGGTGAGTTCTTGTACTTGGTATGTTGCTTTTAAGAAGGCATATTTTAAGGGAAAAAGCTGGTTTTACCTTTTTTCAGCCCTTTCTAGGACTTTACAAAATGTGTCCCTGATAGGAATGAAGCTAAACTGTGCTCTACAAATTTGGTGTTATTCCTGGGCACCTGTTGCTGGTTTACAGAAGGCTGTCCAAAAAGGACTGTCTCTTCTGATGTCTTCACTGGGCATTCTAAAGACATTTGTTTTGCTGATCAGTTACATCCCTCTGAACTTCTGCTGATGTGTAAAAGAAAAATCTTTTCAGGGGTATATTTAACAATATAACTTAACAGTAAAATCCTATAAGCCTTGTGAGATCACACAACAAAGTATCTAATACCTTTTTGATAATATTTTTCAAAGCTTTTTGTTTATTCATCTGAGATACAGAGCAACTGCTTGAATTAGAGCTGATATGTCAATGGCTAGCTCTTTACAAATATTCTGTTTGTTCTTTGTCATCTCTCCTCTCGCCAACTTTTTTGCATCACCGTTCTGTTTTTACAAGTAGCTTTCTTGGCACTGTTGTCAGGTAGTAGTAGTAGTGAAATTGTCACCTTCTAGCCCCCTCAAAGGCTTCATGGAAGAGAAGTTAATAGGGCAGGTGGGGAGGTAGAGAAGGAGGAGGGAACAGTTTGATTTGCCATGTGCTATTCCAAGTGCTTCCGCAGACCAAGTAATAAAGTATTTAAGAAGTTTAACAGATTTATGTAGGTATTAGGTTTCTGCAGAAGTTGGGGGCGTTTGTAAATTAAAATTTATTTTATTTTTTTTAGTACAGAACAATCTTTTACTAGGAAAGAGTGGCTCCCACTTCAATGGCTAAAAAAAAAAATCATGCCATTTAAATTAATTGAATGTTTCAAGCTCAGTATAGGAGAACTCTTTGGCAAAATTGCTAGAGAATGAATTTGTTATTTTGCCTTAAAGAAGTGTTAAAAAGACTGTGTTGATTTCTGGTTAGTTAAATTTAATCCTTTCAAGTATGGCAGGACAGTTATATTAAAAGATTTTCAATTCCCTTTCAAAGGTCTACAATGAACAGATCCGTGATCTGCTGGTGAACTCGGGACCTCTGGCTGTTTGTGAAGACACCCAGAAAGGGGTGGTAGTTCAAGGGCTAACGCTACATCAGGTATGTAAATAGGTGTTGAAATTCAGGTTGCTTGACAGTGCATTTGAGAAAATGGGTAGGATCCCATTGCTCTGTGGAAGTTGTGTCTAAGTGATTTCCTAGTAGGCTTTTTTCCTAGCCATAATTGCTAATACCTTAGTAACTTGCAAACATACATAATGATTCAAAAGCCTGTTGTGGGGAAAAAAAGTGCTGATATTGAATACAGATAGATAAAAGTATTCATTACTCATTATCAAATGGGTACCACTGGTTGGATGCTTACTTTCAAGATATGGGTTTCTTGCTAAAACACCTTAGCATTTGTTCAATAAATTCATGGCCTTCAGTGCCATGTTCAAGTGATCTACACCCTTGCAACGTCTTAGTGTTGGTTTTGTTTTTAAGTAGCCTTGTTTGAGAAATTTCATGTCAAATTGCCTTTCCAGGCCAATGTAGCAATTCTTTGGCTAAGTCAGTGACAGAACCTGAAAATAACTCTGACAGACCTATTTTCCTGCAACCTTTTAGCGTGTGTTACATGCTATGTAGCTTCCAGCTTTTGTGTACAGGGAATAATGATTCAAGAGGAAATTGTTATTAGGTTGGCTCACTCTGTAAACACAGTCCTTCTCAAAACTTGAGTCTTCTGGAGAAAAAATGAGTATACTGTTTTTTAATGCATTAGTACAATAAAAATTAAGTCAAACATTCTTAAGTAAGGCTTCTTGTAACGATGGAGAACTTTAGCAGATTTGTTTAAAGTCTTCACTAAAAAAAATTTTCTGATTTTTAAAGTGCTTCCTTTTCTCAGTTAAATAGCAGTAAGATACAAATGGTAAAGTGTTTCAAATTCAAAACAGGAAATATTTCCTAGGTTTTAGATAGCCAAAATTTCAAGTGCTTCTGTTTTTCTGAAGGTGAATATTAATGTCTTTTAGATCAGTGTAGAATTTCCTACAGTTGACTAAAAGTGCATTTATCTTGTACTCTACCCATAAAGCCTAAATCGGCAGAGGAAATCCTTCAAATGCTGGATTATGGAAATAACAATAGAACACAGCACCCCACAGATGTAAATGCCTCCTCTTCCCGGTCCCATGCTGTCTTTCAGGTAAGATGAGACAGTAGATGTACAGTGGTCATTACTGTGAGTTGTAGCTTTTAATTAAAGCTGAATGCAGTGGAAGCATTTTGGTCTTTTTTTAAACTAACTGTTGAAACTTAGTGTTAGAGAATAAAGTTTTCCAGTTTCTTGTTCTTCTTGACTTATTCCTTGTAAATATGTAAAGATTTGTAGTGATTTCATTGAATTAGTCTATTCCAGTGTAAATATCTCTAGTTCCAATCATTTGAACTAATGTTGCTTGGAAGAAATAGCTTTTCTGAAAAGCTGTAATCTTGAACTTTGAATATACTTCCATATTGCAGTCTTATAAGCTGAAAGTTGATGGGGTTTTGGTTTTAGTTTTGTTTTTTTTTAATGCTTTCTGGTTAATGAAACCATGAATGCTTATTAGTTTCATTTCATTGCTCAGCATTTTTCTAGGAAAAATATTTTACAGACTGAAGTCATATGTCTGACTATGAACTGAGAATCTCAAGTAGCACTTTCTCATTCCACTTACTTTGGAGAATGTTGATTTTTTTTTTTAATTTTTTTTTTCTTTTTATACTAGAATAATTTCTTACTGCTCCTGTATGTACCAAATTTTAGGACAATTAAAGCAGTATATGTTCTCTGAAAATATCTCCATATGCATACTTGTGTCATCAAAATGAAATGCTGATTTTTTAGTTTCCATCTATAAGAGTTTTAAATCTGTTGCAGAAGTCTGCTAAAACTTAAGACTTCTCCAAAGATAATCACTATCTTATCCTTCTGACTCCTCTTACATGCAACCTGTGATGCTTTCCAAAAATAATATTTAAAAAGCAGTTTTGTTAATTAAAATTCCTTTGTTTCTGTTCCTAGTGCATACTGCAAAGCACATTATCTGAATAATTAAATGTTACCATTCTGGGTTGCAAAATAGTAAAAGAAATTTGTATTCCTTTAATTACAGGTAAACTGTTTCACTGTTAGGCAGTTCTTAACTGTACTTGCAGACTTAGACAGTGCTTAATAATTATAGGCAAAAGTTTGTATTTTGACATAGCTAATTGCACTGCCATCATCTATAAAGTTACTGTGCCAGAGCTCTACTGTCAAGATTAATGAGAAATGGTTAACGACAGGCAGTATATATCTTAAATTGATAGCATGGTAGATACAGCTACTTGCTAGCAAATGTTACACATGCACCAAAAACTGGAGCATAGAAGGTTCCACGTTAACATCAGGAAGAACTTCCTTACTGTGAGAGTGACAGAGCACTGGAACTGCTCAGGGGGGTTGTGGAGTCTCCCACATGGGAGATATTCAAGGCCCGCCTGGACAAGTTCCTGTGTGATGTACTCTAGGTTACTCTGCTCTTGCAGGGGGGTTGGACCAGATGATCTATTGAGGTCCCTTCCAACCCTTGGGATTCTGTGATTCTGTGAAAAAAACTGTACTGACAAAATTATCTATTCTCTTACTACAATTTTGTTTGAATGTTTGACAAAATAAAATGCATGGTACTTATGCTTTTTTTTTTTAATTAACATTTGAAACTATTCCCAGCTTGCAGACATGAAAATTAAACCAAATATGAATGCTTGCAGGTGAAAGGATTATTTTCTTTCTGGCAATATAAGTAAAAATGTAATGAAAAGAAACATCCTCTTGTATTTACATATTGTAGGAACAGCAAATACATAATCTCTGTGTGTGTATATATATATATATATATATATGAATATATTTGGGATGCAGCCTTGTTTGCCATGCACTGAAAGGAAGTTGTTACGCTCAATGGTTTTGTAAATGCTTTTCATTTTATGTTCTAAAATGAGCAAGCTTTTTTTTTTATTTGTGTGCATATTATATACATGCTGTGAACTGGTGTGTTGCATGACAATGTGCTAATAACAATCATTTGGTTATGAAATACTGTTACAGTAAGTATCTGACTTTAAAGAGCAAGAAGGATATGCTTTTGTAGATCATAATATTAAGTCCTGAATGATTTTTCTCTGGTTTCATTGTTGTTGATACTAGAATTTTTGAGATTATTTAAGCTAGTGTGAACACTTGTGTATTTGAGCTTGAGATGAGAGACACAGTTATTCTTGGACTAATCTCTTCACATTCTTTGTTCTTCTGTGCCCCTGTAAGAGTAGTGGCCAGCAAAGTACCCTTAGTGTGTAAAGAGCACTGGCTGTCTTTTAGGCAGTATCCATACACAGCTGCAGTCAGTTAAATGGCATGCTTGACTGAACTTGATTTTATGGACAAATATCTAATGTTTACAACTTGTTCATGAAGCAAAGGACCTTTCAATGTAAAGGACAGGCATTGCCATGTCATGGTTAGAAGCATGTTCTGCTCTGTACTCATCATTCAGTCTCAGTGCACAGCTCATTCACCAAAACTGTCAGATTGATTCTGTTGAAGGATACTGGATTGGCAAAACCTTTCTCTGGTGTGCTTTGCAGTATTCTTAACCCAGTTATTCCTGTTATGAGGTAATCCTGAATGTCCGTTGTGTTCATCTTTTGAGATGGTCTAGCTGTCATTCAAGATATTTAATTGCTTTTGCTTAAGTTGTATTTTCTGTCAAGTGCACAAAGTATTAGTAAAAGTAATGATTAGTTTTGTTAAACAACTGTATTTTGAATGTGTGATTTGTACAAATATCTACTAATATGTTGTGTTCTCAGATAAACAAGTGCAGCCTTCGAATAATGGCACACTTCAGAGGGAATGGGTTTTAAGCCTTTTTCACAAAAGTGACTGTGCTTCAGATCAGGAGAGGATTAAACATTTATCTAGAAAAACGTGTACATAAATGTTTAATAGAAATGCTGCATCTGCATGTGGCACTTGAGAGGAATATTACTTTTGCTAACTAGGTAGGTCCATTGAATGCACTGGAAGCTTAAGAGATGTTAATTAGTGTGTACTCATTGAAGCAAAGTCACAACCATACACTTTTAAAGTGGGTTCTTAAATACTCCATCTACTTGGTGCAATTAGTGGTGGCATCTGTAAGAAGTAATTACAAACTAATTAATTAGTGCTAAAAAAAACCACTTGTGTCAGTTTCTATTTCCACGAATTTGTGACATTTAGCAAAACATGTCTTACCTGCTTATTGTTTATTTTATTGCCTCTTTGCTTTCACAGGTACAAGTTATGAGAAATACCTATTGCTGTCTTGATTACTCTTCATTTTTAAGTTTTCTCTTATTTTCAGAGTTGCTTTTGTTTGTAGAGGTGTGTTCATTTGTTTTATGCTGGAGATGATTTTTGTTGTTCACTTTATTGGAGCAGGATTTTTTCTGGGACTGACTCAAAATAGTAAAAGTCTTGTCCCAGGACATTCTGAGCTGTTTTTTGCCTTACTGTCTTAAGTTTGCCATCTGTCTTAAGTTTGAAACATCTATCTAGGTCAGGCAATTACTGCATTTGAAAGTAAAATCCCAATTGCCACACTGTTTTATTGAAAATGTTTTGCTGACGGACAGAGAAGTAGGAAAGATCCTGCTTTGGGGCATCTCCTGTATCTTTTGAATTTTTATAAAAGATGTGCTGTACAGCATAGTTTGGCTGTCACTCCGCTTTTCCCTACTTCACTAATGGTAGCTACTGCGTCCTGGTAGAATGTTACTTAGCTAGAAATAGCTACTTTACCAAGGTAAGTACTGGGGAGTGGTGCATTTTTGTGTGTGTGTGTATTGTACTAGAAATAGAACCTACATGTACTGCTTGATAGAGAAACATATCTATTTGATATAGGTATTTAGTGGCAAGTTATGATAATTTTATTCCCAATATTTGCAAATTTTTTGGATGTTATGAATTGTGAAGATTTCACTGCTCATGTACAACACTTAAAACTGCAGAACTGATGAAACACTGTCTTTGTCAGTTCCCTTACATGTAAGGCAACTCTTTCCCAATTGAGTCTTAAAGCGCGTTCATGAAACTGTTCGTAACCATTAGCCTTGCAAATGGCAACGCAGTCAATACAAAAGAAGGGGGACTTTCTAGAGAATCCTGAACAAGTAAAAGCCATCTAAGGATAACAGTAATTCTTCTTATTGACTATGTTATCGTGCTTTGCCTACTTGTTCATAAATGTGACGAATATCTTCACTAGCAGAAGGAAGCAAAAGCATTTACTTCATATATGTCCTGTACTATGAAAATTTCAGGAAGGAAGGCATAAGGGGGAACAGCTTTCCAGAAGACCCTGGAGTAACATGTGTGTTCACAGCAGTAAATGAGTATTGTTTCCTTATTGGTGGTAGTTACAGTTAAGTCTAAATCACTGAAGGTCCAGCCTTTTTCCTGGTCTGTCCCTACATAAATGTTTACGTCATCCTCTTAAAGGTGCCTTGAAAAAATTAAGACCTTTTTCAGTTTGAAGTGAAATAGTGTGTTATACATCTTGAGTGCTGAGGAATTGAGGGCTATTTTAGCTGTGAAATTCATTTGAAGCCCTCCAGCCTTTGCCAGTCTGGTAAGACCTGGCCTAGTTGCTTGCTTAATCCTCTGCAGCAAAAGGGAGGAGAGGGAAATAACCTGTTTTACTTAAATGAAGGGGCTGGAGGGGGAAGCAATTACTTGCCACTGGCAGACTGATATCCAACCGTCCTCAAGCAATGGGTACTGTGGAGAAACCCAAAAAGCTAGAGCAAAAGCTAAACACTGGTGCGCTGCCAGCACTGTGGGGGTCACAAATACTAAAGCACTGTACAGGCTGCTATGCTGAAAATTAACCAACTCCAGTGCAGCCACAACCTTCTTCTTTTTCTTTGCTAATAGCTGAAGCTGACAAGTTTTATGGGGTCAGCGTCAGAAACAGATTCACTGTTTCCCATTAGGCCAAACTGCCTATTGGTGTTAGAGGTATACTAAAAGGTTTAACTTGGATTCTGAGAAGGATGCCAATAATTCTGAAAACAGTTATTACACTATGAAATAAAAGTTATTACTTAGAGTAACAAGACTCATTAGTTGTTACTTTTTAAATATGTTCTTTTTTTTTACTGTAGGTTTATCTAAGGCAGCAAGATGAACCAGCCAGTATCAATCAAAATGTTCGTTTTGCCAAAATGACTCTCGTTGACCTGGCAGGATCTGAACGTGCCAGTGTGACAAATGCCAAGGGGGCCCGTTTTAGAGAAGGAACAAATATTAACTGCTCCCTGCTAGCTCTGGGAAGTGTCATTAATGCCTTGGCAGATACAAAGGTATGTGCTTCTTTTCCATGCAGTTCTCACCTCCTAGTGTTCTGAAAATACTTTGAAAAATGGTAAGCTTTCATTGACTTTAGTTCACAGTCCCAATGGGATTGTTCTCAAAAATAGTGTGCAGCCACCTAAGGATAGTGTCAAAGGTAAACGTACCTCCTTTTCTTGACCACGTTTTTCAAAATCAAGCATGTGTAGAGAAGATATCATGACTGAATATATAGCCTTATTAAGACAAGGACTTTTCTGGAAGCTTATGCCCTTTAATCTTAGGTGAGGAAGCTCTTGTAAGAGAAAACACCTATCCAAACTTGGATAGGTGTTGCATGCATCCATACACCCACACTCACAGCCTTTCCCCCCCATTCTATTCACAGTAGTGAATTAGTCTTGTCAATTAGCTCACTAACTCAAGGGAAGGAGTGAGGACAGTTGTGTGGGAGAAGGACAAAACCTCCTGAACTTTAGCCAAGAACAAGTCCATTGCCTTACAGATACACTCTTTTTGTTATCATCATCTTGAAGTGGGAGGCAGAATTTGAAATCTGTACATGGACTAAAAGTGAAATTCTTGATGTTGACTTCCTTGGTGCAGGACTGGGGTAGTAGTGATCTAACTGGGCTACTGCGAGATGAAGATTCTGTATGCATGACT
Organism: Neopsephotus bourkii; assembly: GCF_033783945.1. Lineage (NCBI taxonomy): Eukaryota > Metazoa > Chordata > Aves > Psittaciformes > Psittacidae > Neopsephotus > Neopsephotus bourkii. The sequence continues at coordinate 862,639 of NW_026901356.1, read as the reverse complement.
GGAGAAAAAAAAACAAAACAAAAAAAAAAAACCCAAACAAACAACAACCTTCACAAACCCTGCTTTGGGTTGCTTGGAAAGATTGCGTTATCTCCATCCTTTAAAATAGTCAAAACCTGAGCGGTCATAGACCTTGGCAGCTTACAGTAGGTAACCATGCTTTGAGCAGAGGGATTGGGCTAAATGGATCTTGAGAGGTCCTTCCCAACCTCCATTTTTCTGTGAACTCTAAGTGGTTTATGTAGTCTGCCATACCTGTTAGTTGCACACATCACAAAAATAATTATGTATCTGCGCATCAGAAAGAAACCTGGCTAACACAGCTGACTAACCCAGAAACTGCATATCAACTTTCTTTCTAGAGTAAGAAACGGCACATTCCTTATCGAAACAGCAAGCTCACTCGCTTATTGAAAGATTCTCTTGGAGGAAACTGCCAAACAGTAATGATAGCTGCCATTAGTCCATCATCTATGTTCTATGATGATACATATAATACTCTCAAGTATGCAAACAGAGCAAAGAATATCAAGTCTAAGGTGAGTATGTTGGTATTTATTGATCTGTCAAAGTATAACAAAAGAGTATTGAGGGAGTTATTTCTTTTAGAAGATTTTAATTACCTTCATTTCTGCCCTAAAATTTTGTTCACTTAGCTCGTGTTTCTTACACTTGACTTACTCAGGTAAGTGAAAAATGGAGGTACTAGTTCTGGCCTAAAAGCAATATAGCTTCATTAGTGGGATGATGCTACCAGTTTGGAAGTTTGTTTTGTGAGCATCTATTTTAGAAATAATTCTTAGCTGATAGAATTCACACCCAGTTTTAGTATCTTACTATTTTATCAGAGTGTTTCTCCTAATTTTTTCCATGTAATACAGGTTGACTGTACTTTCCACGTGTTGCAAATGTAAAGATAGTTTTTATAAGAAAAGCAGAAGATAGACATAAAATAGTAAAACTAATCTGAACAAGTGCAAAATGTGCATACACATATAAATAATTTTTTATTGTTTTGTTGAGGGAAATGGTCATGGGAGTGCAACAGGTGACTCCAGAAGTTGGGGGTCAGTTTTGTTGTGCAAGTCAGGATTTTATTCACCCCTTTCTTCATAATACAGTACAAGTATAGTTGCATAGTACTTATAGACAATGTATTTATTATGCAAGAAAACATGAAGGACTCTTCTTAAATTCTAACTTGTTCCTTTTCTTTAGCAGTTGAAGAGCAATGTTGTTAGTTTGGACAGTCACATAAGCCAGTATGTTAAAATTTGCAATGAACAAAAGAAAGAGGTATGTTTAAAAAAAAAAAACAACACCCTATTGTTAAAAGTGTAAGAGATTAATTGTTACAACTTTGAATAAAAAACATGAGTATGTATTTATGGGATTAAATCTATATGTCAGTATTGTCCTAATTCTGCCATATAGTCTGCAGAAGCAAGATATTTTGTCCTCTAAGAATATCGCTTACTGACATTTGTGAAGCTTTTCAAGACATAAGCTCAGAACAATAGGTTTTAAAAAAACATAACCATTATATTCCAACTAAAAGGTACCTTTTTTGGTTTAGATCCTAATGTTAAAAGAGAAACTGAGAGAATATGAAGAAAAGCAAGGAAGCATTCCTGGAAATCCTGATGCTGCAGTATTTTCAAACAACCAACAAGTCATGATACAAAGGTAAGTGAATCAGGTAACAATTTTGCTTCAAAATTGGGGTTTGCATAACTTGTAAAGCATTTGTAAAAGTATTCGTAAAACAACTATTTCTAAAAGAAGTTTCCTCATTTTTAGCATTGCTTTACTTGGGCAAGGTGTGGCTTTGCACAATGAATCACTTCTTTACAGAACAGCTTGGTGGTGGATTTAAAACAAAGCAAATAATATATACTTGAAATATCCTGATATTAACCTTCTAGGAAAATTCAGTAAAACACTGCAAGATAACTGTAATCCTCAAGAAACTGACATAACTCACTCTGATATCACAATTGAGATCAGTGATGAAGGGTCTTGTATGAATTAGGTACTTTCTTATGAAGTACTTCCTAGATTGATTTTTTTTTAATTTTTTTTTTAAGCTTATCAATAGCTTTGTTACTGTAATGAAGAAATTTCATGTCAGATTGGGGTATTTTTGTTTTAAGGCTACAGTTATTATTCTGTATTAACGTGCAGATGGAATTCTACCACTAGTAGCACAAAAGATTTTAGAAAAACTGTTTTCATAGGAAGCTCTAGAGCTCTGTAGGGCTAAGAAGTTCTTTCTTACCAGAAAAGCTAACAATTTTGAAGAAAAATGACATTCTTTAATCTTGGTTGTATTAAGTACTGTTTTGCAATGTAGATTTTCAGAATAACAACAAACATAAATTTTATCAATTTCTCATCCTATTTTGAGCCCAAAAATATAGTAAAGAACCCAAAGCAAACAAGCCAAACTGCTGAATAGCCATGCAACTGATCAGTATGTGTGGGCTGAGCCATAACCTAACAACAGAAATGGAATGATCAATGTAGCAAAAGTTGAGTTCTATGTAATACAGAAGTACAATGCATCTAAGAAAGGGGAAAATGAGTTGAACTTAATAGCAACAAAAGCTTCCTGATCTGTCTGTAGAGCAGTCTCAACTTATGGGATAATAAGTCCATCTCACAAGTTTTTTAAAACCAGGCAAAGTCCTTTAATAACAGGAAAAAATCCTTTTTCTGGTAAGAAGCTTATCTTCATGACACAAAAAATGTGCAAATGTCTCACAAGTAAGAGTAACTTACTATAGTTTTAAAGCTATTAATAAAGTGGTCAATCTAGACTTCTAAAATCAATGTAATAGGTTTTGAGGAGAGGCACAGTATTATTTACAAGGCTTCTTATCAATAACTCTAGGAACATGTTACCAAATGGAACTTAATTTGAAATTCCAAAACTATAGTTTAAGTTCCTAATGGTGGTGTTTCTCTTCACGGTCTACTTTAGTTTAAGTAATTGGGCAGACAACACATATAAGCATCAGGAAAGAGCATATGAATGCTAGCTTTCAGCAAAACTACTTAACAGGTCTTTTTTGTGGGTGGGCAGAATGTAGTTTGCATAAATGATAGCTGCTGCTGCCAGATAGTATTTTGGTAATAAGTTTCCTGCTAGGTTTAAGAGAGGCAAGAACTTAAAGCTCTTCTTTCCACAGAGTTTAATTTATGTTTGTGGGTTCCTCACTTTCTATTGCTTTTGTATTTCTTGATCTCTTTTTATTCTTGGTGATGTTCCTGTCTATCTTTTCTGATGTGACAGTCTCTCATGAGTGCACACAAAAAATAACAGATTAAGACATGATAGATGAATCTGTTGCAGAAGTCAATCTATTCCATAAGAAGGTTAGGTTTTTGTGTGAACGTCTTTCTGGATCTGTCTCTGCATATTTCACCACATATTTCTGAGAATTACTCACCTAGGTTTATTCAGTTAACTTCTTATTGGCCATTTGAATGTGGTATTTTTTAACCTGAGAAACTTTGGTAAAAGCCCATTCAAAGCAAAGTTGTATCTGAGCTTCATTTTACTGGCTGTCCAGAGGTTTCAATAAACCTCTCATTCAGGTTTATTTTTATTTAATTTTCAAAAGAAGTGTAGGCTTCCAAGCCGTATTGAGAGTTCTGACAGTTTTCCTGCATATTTTTGCACTGTAAGCCTTTAAGGTTAATTTAATTTCTTGTGATTTGCCCTTTATTTCATTCTGTGTGTGGGAAGAGTCAGTCAAAGGCAAGGTCTCCAAAATGTCTTTTCAAAATTCTGGACACATTCCATGCCAAGATTTCTTGGTCAGAGAATGTTAGGGTGTTAATGTTCTGGAATATCCATACACAGACATGTAAGCTTATCCAAATCCCTCTAGATACAGGCAATAAAGTGGAAGTTTCATTGTGTTCTTCCTCATGAGGATCCTGTCAGGTTCATCCTACTGATGGTATGGGTGATGAGTTGATTTCCCCCATGTTTGTTTACAGGTTTTGAAGATATTCTGCTGTCCTTTCCCTTCCATTTGGGACAGGGTAGAGAGCCTTATTCACAGTCTTAAGTTTCAGTCCAACTACGTATTATTTTTTGCTTTACTTTTACCTGGAAGAGACTTGCTGATTACACCACTTGCTTCTTCAAAACCATAGGTTATTCCTGCTCCCTCTATCTAAAGCATGGTCATACACTGTCTGCCAATCCGTAGTCTTGAGCCTGTTGAGGTAGCAGTGGACACTGGAGCTACCACTGCCAGGTCCGCAAGCTCTTTGAGACTAGGTACCAGAGTTCATAGCCTGGATATGCCTACAGGATCGCTGTCATTTTTAAGTGAAGAGAAGGTAGAGATAAGAATAGAAGTGTGCTTACTTAAGCAATGAACCCAGTTCAAGGCAAGAGCTTTGCAAAGGCTTCTTGATGCTATATTTGGGGGACATCATTGTATGCACACAGAGTTGTTTTACCTGTAATGGTTCCTCACAGTGACTGTACACAGAATCTCCAGCCTTTCTTACATTATGCCCAGGGTTTTACTGTGAAGTAAATTGAGAGAGAGGATTCACCTTCATTCCGTATTGCTATGCTTCCCAGACAGCTGGGAGGAACCATGTTTCTATGGATACTATAGTAGTGCAGACTGTATAGATAGTAACAGTGTAGGGTAAGAACTCTGATATTCTGCAGCTGACTATGTTATACCTTAAAGAAATATTATGTCTAAATTCTGTGTGGGCTGTAGTACATAATTTACCTAGATATGTGGACACTTAAGTAAAACCCTAAAACTGTAGAATTTCTAAAACTGTACATAAGAATTCATTTGTTAATTCTGTTCACTTTTAAAATGACAGTAATAAAACACTAAAATGAAAGACTTGCCATTATTCAGGGTTACACTATGTAATGGAATTGCTACTTCTGAAACAGTGGTAAGAAGTCAATTACATGGCAAGAATGTCTTTTCAACTTGCTCTCTGGCTGCATCTATGTGTTAATTTATAATATTTGTGTGGTATTTAATATTGTTACTGTTTATACTCAACACTGTATAATAACTTCAAATGTTGCATGTCTTTAGAAGGTTTCCATGCTACCAGCTCAGTTTAAACCACTACAGCATGTTAAACTGTTCCTTGATTCTTACGGCAAGTTCTAACATATCAGTAGGATGTTGTGACATGGCTTGTGTACAAAGTTGGTCATTATTGAAATATGCAGTATCTTTTTGGGCTCTTCTGTACTGCATTTTGAGTATTCGGGAGTGAAGTGAGAACGTACCACCACTGAAACTTACATTGCAAAATGGTAATGCTTCCAGGCTTTCTCCTTATTGTAATTCTCATTTACATTGCAGACTAGGAATAAGCAGATTTTAAGGCTACTTAAACATTGGTCTCCTTAGAATAAGTTTTAAGTACCTTCTATCATTAGTTTGTATTTTTCCCACCTATTAGTCTAGTACGTGTTAAAACATGATGCATATTCTGATTTGTCTTCCATTGGTGATTCAAATTCTACAGCAAAACTTCAGAGAAAGAGAGCAATTGAAGACTTCTGGTTTTAATTTTTTGAGAGATAGCAGGTTTTTGAAGGAGACCTTGTGTGTCTATGGCAGCAGTAGTCTGATATGTTTAATAAATTGGTATAAGGAGAGAACACGGGTATTCAGTTTGTTTTGGAGGTAGAGATAAGGCCTGTGTGAATAAGTTAGATATCTTTCCTTTGAATCCCAATGTCGTCTTCATAAATACAACAAGACTTATTTCTAGTGTCCACCTTTCAAAATTTCACATCCCATTTCTAGTTCAAGTACATAAAATCATTGACGTGCTGACGCTTTATTTAGTCCTCACCTAGAACAGGCTTTATACATTTTTCCTCTTAATTTTTGTATGTTTATTTCGTTAACATCAAATTAAAAGTTCCCCTTTCAAAGGAGATGGTCATTTAAAAAAAGTCTTCAATAAGTAATCCATTGTTTATTATTATCTTTTGGTTTTAATAGACACAAAGAAGTCCTTAAAAGTGTGTTTGCCAACCGTGAAGAAATCAGAAAAGAATACCTCAAGTTGGAAATGCAGTTAAAGGAAAATGCACTGAAGACACATTACCAGAAACAATGCCATGAACAAATTCAACTGATGTGCTCTGAAGAAAGAATAGAAAAGGTGAGTTTTCTGTAACGTAATACAAGGTATCATCTTAGTTTTGCTGTACTAATGTATGTTTTTGCTCAAGTAATTATATAATCACTTAAAGCTTAAAGATTAAAATGAGACCAATTGTCACTTCTCTGTGACAAACTGTGTTAGTCTCCTAATTTTTAGAACGTATTGCAAACTACATGTGCTCTGAAAAGGAGTCTCCTTTGCATTGTTAGGACACTGCCTCACTCATTCCACTTACTGGTGATGGTTTTGTGCCTTTTTCCTTGTCAAATTTCGGAGAATCATCAGAATTTTGAAGCTTGAGCATACAGGGTTTTCCTTTTGTGAGATATTTTATCCTTTAGTGAGTTCTATTTAGGACATATTGCTTTAGGAAAACAAAGCAGGTTAAATTCCTTCTTCATATTCATGCTTGAGTAGAAATCATTAGGTTATTTGTATCTAGAAGTGTGCTTGTCCATATGTGCACAAGTAGTTTTTCAGTCTTTCCAACTTAAAATAATTGTGTCCTGGAACAGAAATTGATCAAATCAAAGGTATTATTCTTCAAAGGAATAACCAGATGACACTGCTGTTTGTTATAAGGGTTTCCAGGGAAAGGATGGGGGGGGAGGGGGGGAAGGGAGGAATGAAAACATTTAAAGTAATGTCTGTGAAGAGACTGTGCTACTAACTTTTTATTAAACTGAAAAGAAATGCAGAAAGTTCATTATTCACAGTTAAGTATAACAGTATGGAAAAAATTTATATATATATAAATATATATATAAAAAAATAAATAAAAGTATTTGTGAACATCATTTGAAAGTTTTCACTTTAAATGCTGACTTTTAGGCCACTTGCAAGTGGGACCAAAGGCTTGCAATGCTTAGAACTCATCGTGTGCACATACAGCAGAAGAGAGGGGAGAAGTCTGAATGTTTTGAGGAAAATACCAGTTGGCTGCATCGTGTTGAGAATGAAATGCGTCTATTGGGTCAAGATGGGTGCATTCCAAAGGTAAAATGCCTTTCATTTCAAGTACAGGTTTCATGCATTATAGGCAACATCTGGCTATAGTTAAGAATAGATTTTAATTACTGCCCCCCCATCTCTGTCTCACTTCTGTTCATGGTTTCTGCCATTCTTTCAGTGTGCTTTCAAATTCCAGTGTTAGTTGTTCTGTTCTTTTGTCCTAAAATGTTTCCTTATTTGTGTAAGCGTTCCTTGGTCATGAAAGTAGATGGTGATGTGCAACAATGCATGCTAAAGGGGAGTAAGTATGCTATTGCTTGGCAGTTCAGATAGCTGCCAGTATTGGTGCTGCTCCTGGGCATTCACTTCTTGTCTTGCCTTTACAGTAGCTCCTGGTGCTTGTCAAACCATGTAGCAACCCAGTTCTTAGCCTGGCCAAAAACAACTTTGAGGGTGCTAGGAGAAGAGTGGGAAGGGGAAGAGAAGTGGAAAGTTAAGTTCTCTGCCAAGTTTTAGCAAGTAGAGTCAGCTCAGTTTGGCCTCAGGCAAGCACCAGAGCTGGGAGAAGAGATGAAGGTCTGTACAGGAACAAGAAGACAAGACAGCTGGGGTGTTGTTCCTCTGTGCCTTTCGGTTTCAGCCAGCAAGTGGAGTGGCTTAAATGGTACTGTAATGAGCACTGATCTGACTCATATATTGGAATATATTTCAATACCTGTATTCTTATTGGGATGACTAAAAATGTGTTGATACCTTAAAATAAATTAACTTTAGGATATTTCAAATGAGATACTGGTATCTCAGGAAACTGGCATCTCAGAAAGATGACTAAGTACAATAAGGATTTGTCCCAGATAACGTCACTGAAAAACTCAGATATGGAGCAAGAGCACAGGAAAAGACAAGCATATTGTTGGGCACGCATAGATAATCATAGATGTGTGCCTCTTGGATTCTTAATGCTAATGACAGCACATTCACTGTTGGTCAAATTAGGGTGAATTAATATTACTTTCAGTTTAAATTTTAGTTTCTATCAGTCTGATGTGTAATACTTTGGTTTTGGGTTATTTGGGGTTTTTTTCCTCCTTTTGCCTAAGGAACTCTGTGAAGATCTGCAGCATTGCCATTTAAACCTAGAAGTTAAGGACCTGAAATCCCAGATTGAGCATATGTTATCTCTGGTGTCCCTTCAAGATCAGCATTATAAGGAGACAGAAAAGTAAGTATGGTTTGCGTATCAGGTCTGGTAAGATTTATACGCTGGTATTTGTAACTTCAGAAGACATACCTATAGAACTTAGTTTTACTTGAAAGAAAAACAAAATGTTTATCAAACTTAATGTTAGAACTGTGTTTCAGGTAGGATGGAAAATAATAACTTTTTAAATCTTGGCCTGTATCCACAACTGTTTAACAGAAACTGCAGGTATACTCTACTGCTTCTTATTTCTATTTAATTTTCTTCTTTGCATAGATTTTCCAAATTGTTCAATAGATCCAGGTGTCTTTCTTCTGTGTTGAATAGCAATATTGATTTTTTTAAGTGTTTGTGTTCCTTTTAATTTCTTGCATTGTAGACATTAATAAATTTACCTGTATAAAATATAGTTACTATTGAACTGTAATATAGCTAGTCAGACTTGGGGGGGGTGAAGCTGAATTTGCAGGTAAGCACCAGCTCTTTATTAGCAGTCTCTTGAAAATGTTACTTTTCCTCCCTTGGAGAAGAGCCTGTTACCATAAACATGACAAAAAGTAATACATAAACAAGCTTTTTAAAGCTACATAGCTAAGAACTATGAAGTTGCCTCTTTGGCTGTTGGGTTTTTTTTATGCATATACATATATATATATATATATATACACACACTCCTTCCCATATTGCATGAGCCTACTGTTTAGTCTTGCAACTGACTCCACTGTTAATGAAATCCTGTGTTCAGAAGGGATTCCTAAGCTTTTGTCACTTCAATTTGACTTGCAGCTATATGTGGATCTTAATGTATTCCATTTTTTAATTAAAGATTGTAGTATCTTATTTTGAGCTAGGCTTCTAATAGGGTTCTATGCACATATAATGAAAATCTCCTTGGTTTAATCCACATTATTTGTTTTATACTCTTGTTCAGTTATCTGATACTTAATTTTAGAAAGTCATAATTCAATTGAGAGATACTGACTTTCTGTTGTGTATAAGGGACTGCAGATCTTAGGCACACTTGGTAAATGCTTAGAGTGTAATACAAGGCTTTTTCCAAAGAGAAAAATCACTACTTAGTAATGAATATTTCCTATTAGTGTCATGGTATTCCCTTAAAACAAAAATTAAAATACATAGCAGAACCTGCAGGGAGGGAGGGGAGTAAGTGTGTGGAGAAGGGCAAAACCTTGTTGCGTTCGTAATAGTAGCAGTGCTAGTAAGGAACAGATTAGTTATGATGTATTTATATTTGTCTTGCCTCTTATTTTTTTACAGAATACTAAATACTTTGCTTCCAATTCTTCGCAAGCAGTACCTGACTTTGAAAGAAGCTGGCTTAACAGATAATGTATCTGAGACTGAATTTGGTGAGGTTGAGCAGCTGATACAAAGACAAAAATCAGTAGTTTGGGCTGACCAGGCTGAAGAGAAGGAACAAAATCCAAACCATGAACTAGCGTTGTCTGCTATCTTTACATTCCCACAGCTTGTGAACAGACCAGACACCCCATGCTGTAAGTATATCATTTATTTATTCTGTCTTAGGTTATGTCTCCTGCAAAAGCTATGTCACCCACGAACACAGTGAATGCACACTTCTAGAAATACTGAAGCCAAAGGTAAAACTGAGCCTTGGACCCACCTTTTATAAATTATGTGCCATTTTCAATTACATATAGAAAAGTTTACTTCTTCAGTGGCTAGACCCTCTGCCGACAGATAACTCCCTCTTTATTTTGTTGTAACGTATCACATGTATCAATATTCCTAGATTCTGTGAACGTTTTTAATTTCATTTGAATCTTTCGTGTGACATTGATGGAAAAAGAATCTTAATGACAATAAGTATAATAATTCTGTTATTGATTTGAAATCTTAAGCAGCTAGTACAGTTTGCACAGTTTCAAGTAACAGACTTGAGGGAGATGAGCTCTCCTATTAATTACAGGATGAATTGGAATCAATTTGGAACAATATTTTATAGGCTTATATTTCCAAAAATCGAAGGATTCACCATTTCTACCATGGAATCGACTGCTTTACTGTATTACAATGGCCCCATTTTTTTCACTGTAACTCTATGTAGGTGGCTTTCCTTCAGCTGTAAAGTGAGTTGCTCTAGAGTGTAGCCTGGGTAAAAAGGGATGAAGAATTCTTGCAGAAGGTGCTGTTACAAGAGATGACAAGCAAAAATCTCTGCCTGATAGTGCAGCTGCTGGGGGCCAGTGCTTGTATCTTGTGCTCATAGCCAATGCTCAATATACAGTGGCTTTGAAAGACATCTGTAGGTAACAGGGGAGCATCAACAGTAGCAGCTCTGCTCAGAAAAAAATATTCAGAGAGTATTTGTAGAGTATAATTTTAATCATGTATCTTTACCTAAAATATTACTGGTGTTGACATGGTCATTTCCATACAATGACATTTCCATACATCTTGGGTGATGAGGTGGGAAAAAGTAATCATTTACCAGTGTTTTAGAAAATTTTTTGTTGAGCACAAAATAAATAAAATAACTCCTGAGTTGTCTGAAATAACATTTAAAATATTCTGAATGATTGGCTGACACTATGTTGTGGAAATATACAGAATGCACATAAAAAACTAATCAGGGGTAAAAAAAAAATGAAAATAAAAAAGAAAACACCCACCAAACAAATGAATTTTAAAAAACCACGCAGAAACTGGGGAAAAAAACCTTGGCATGAGAATGAGATCATGTGAAATAGTACAAGACCAACACTCTGATCAGAAATAAGAAGGTTATAGTACTTTCTTTTTTCATTTAAAGATGAAGAAAGTTTATTCAGGAATCCAATTCCTTCTCCCTGAAGTCATCTTTGAAGTATGCTTGGCAAATGTTAGCAGGAGCTGACCTAAGAACTTAGTGAACAAGTACAAAGGAAGATTTATACAGATTTCCTCACGTGTTGTGGGGTTTTGATATTTTATTAATTATAATTTGTCCAAGATGTTGGTAAGTAAATAGTGTTTGAAGAAAGAAAAAAATGAAATTAATTAATGTTCTACACAGTGATCATTATTGCTTATATAGAAATCCATATTTTGCCTATAACATAATTATGTCGACTTCAACTTGACAGCAGGAAAGAGAAATTCACTTCATTTCTTGTGATTTGATTCTTACTTCTCGTGCTACCAGTTAAAAGCAGTAATTTTTTTTTAAATCTCATTTAATAGAAATATATGTAGCTTTGTATTAGTGTCTCAGAAGTTTCTTTCAGAAATTATCTGGAGAAAATGATAGGAAAGTTAACTGGTGGCGATGTAATGTTTCATATGAAACCTGAGTCTGGAGCATCTTTGAGGAGGAGTACTGAATCTGCTGGTATCAAATGTGATGTATTGCTTTTGAACCTATGTTAACACATACTGGAAAGAATTATTTTTTTTTAATACAAATCCCTCTGTAAAAACAAGATGCTGCTCATTTAGAGCACAGTAAGACCTAGGAGGAAATATAAATTCCTCTTCAGTGTAAGCTTATGAAGTTAATAATTCTGTATGTTTTGTTTAACTCAAAAGTATCTAAGTATGTATGGAGTATCCATGCATTATCTATATTTGGAAATTCCAAATTAATGAACAAACAACTCACTGTGTTTAAAATGGTAGCGATGCAGAGAAACATCTATATTTAAAGAAACCGTTGATTTCTGCATGTCATAAAACATGAGACGCTAGTCATTGCAGAAACTTTCTTTCATGACTTGCCAGCAGTCTTTTTGGAGAGACTCGTGACATGGTTCCGTTGCAAATGAATTGTTAGTGTGTGTGTGTATATAATTCTATGATCTTACAAAAATGAAAATATGTTAAGCCACTTTTCTGATTATAAGCACTGTTCCCAAAAGGCCAAAGCAGCTAGATCATTTCTGTAGAACAGGAAAACCTGTGAAAGCACGACCTTGACTTCTCATGGGTTTCTTTGGAATTAACTACATTCTACTAGCTGATCCTGAAGAGGGAAGTCAAACTAGTAATTGCTGTGGGGGGAAAAAAAAGAACTTTAAAAGTGTGAAGGGAAGGATAGCAAAGGTGGAAGGGTAGGGGTTTTTATCCCAGGTTTTGTTAAAAGTCTCTCACAGAAAGTAGCTTTCAAATACATATTCCCAATGGCCTTTACTTTATTGTATGAAGTGGTTTTGGTATTTCCTTGTTTTAAGGTGTCTATCAGGAGTTTCAAAATGCTCTGGTTGCCCAGAGAAGCGGTGGCTGCCCCATCCCTGGCAGTGTTCCAGGACAAGTTGGATGGGGCTTGGAGCAATCTGGTCTAGTGGGAGGTGTCTCTGCCCATAGCAGGGGGTTAGAAGTGGTTGAGCTTTGAGGTTTCTTCCAACCCAAACCATTTTATGATACTCCGGCTGTGTACTCAACATGTGTTTCTGTGGTCAAGGTAGCAAGTTAGTTCTTGTGCTTAAAAACTGATCTTTAGCAAAAGTTGATTAAAGCTCATTAGTTTTGCCAGAGCATATGTAGCACTTAACTACAGTAATCAACATATTTCTATCTTGTTTTTTTCTTTAACCTTTGAAACTTTTAAACATCTTCTGTAAAGTATCTTTCTCTGACAATCAGATATATGCTACTAGCTGACTAGTATTGTTATTCAGCAATTTTTCCAACCAACTAATGTTGCGTAGTCATCTGTATCCACATGCTGTAGCACTACCATAGGTAACAGAAATAACTCTCAGAAAATTTACGATTTGTTTTAAGCAAATGCTCTTTGCTCTCTTGGTTTGTTTGCACTGTGCCATACAAGTAACTTCCTCTAACAAATTGGCTTGCAGTGTATACTAACACACTCTACACGTAGTGATTAAAGGAGTGTTTAGTAAGGAGCTTAACAGAGTGTTTGAATCTTAAATTTCTGATTGCATTTAGTTGAGGTGGGCTTTCTTCTTCCACCAGTTAAGTGATTTCTAAAATGAAGCTAAATACCCTCAAATATCTCTCCTGTGAGGAAAAGTTGAGAAAGCTGGGATTTCTCATCCTGGAGAAGAGAAGGCTCTGGGGTGACCTTATTGTGGCCTTTAAGTCCTTAAAAGGGGCCTATAAGAAAGATGGGGAGATACTTTTTGGCGGGGCCTGTTGTGATAGGACAAGGGGTGATTGTTTTAAACTAAAAGAGGGAGATGCAAGTGGGGGGGAAAAATCTTTACAGTGAGGGTGGTAAAACACTGGCACAAGTTGCTCAGAGAGGTGGTGAATGCATCATCCCTGGAGACATTCAAGTCCAGGCTGGATGTGGTTCTGGGCAATCTGGTCTAGTTGAAGATGTCCCTACTTATTGCAGGGGGGTTGGACTAGGTATCTTTAGAAGGTCCCTTCCAACCCAAACTATTCTATCATTCCATGAAATTTAAAATGCAGTATTTGAATTATAATTTCAAGTTAAAATAATTCTACAGTATCTGCACAACATTAGTTTATCCCACTGTGTTTATATCATACTTTACTAAATACTGATTTTTCTTGGTAATTTAATTTTGATTACTTAAAACAAGGCTGAAAACACGTTTTCAGAACTTCTACTCTCGCTGTCTTCTACTATGAAGCCTTAAGGTGGGGTTTCTGTAACATGTCTTAACCATACTTTCTACTCTATCTTGATATGGCTGATTTTTATTTTTTAAAACAATTTTCATCTGTGTATACTCTTACTTTTAAATGTTCACACATACTATTCATTCTGACCTTAATCATAAGTTCAAGTTGTTGTTTTGTATAGGACATGCTGATTTTTCCACTACCATTTTTGTTTACAAATACACAAAAGGTTGATTGTGTTTGTTTCATGAAACTATAAATGTGATCTCTCTGTATCAAGGTATTGCACAAGCAATGAAAACAATGTTAAATTCACTTTAAAATATATTTGGACCCCCACTCTTGAGTGCTGGTTAATGGAGGCCATACAGTATTCATAGACTATGGACTGATGGGTGGAGAGCTCTGACTGGTATTTGCAAGTATTTCTGTGAATGGGAAAGTTGTTGGCATTGTTTCAGGCATCCCATTTCCGGAAGCCTTACTGTACATTACCACTGAGAGAATGGAATTGATTTACAGGAAAAAAAAAAAAGGGCAGGCATCCATTACCTCCCCTTGTCACAAACATCCAAAAGGAAAGTCAATTTATTGTATTGCATGGCAGGAAAAATTGGGGTGTAGTTGTATGCAGTAGAAAATTGATTAAAAGTAGGAAAAGCGTGTCTTGTGTATAGGAAAGATTTGTCTTACGTTGACCAGCTTTTTCTCGTTATCCTATGACTTTATTTTTTTTTTCTCATGCTGTGTAAAATAGTTCACCTGAACACCAGGACTCACAAGGATGCAGCCAGGATTTTAGCTTTTTACAGTTCCCAGCTGTTGTTTTCAAAGCAGTTTGTGACCAAACAAACTGTTGGTAGTCACAAAGGTGCATTTGGGTCACATGAATGCTCTAGAATTAAAATGCATTCACTAGATCTCGCTTGTAATTTGGAGTTCTGTGAGTCAGTTGTTAAAAGGATGAAAATGAATGATTAGTATTGTAATTGAATCAATCATTGGTAGCCAAGAAATATTTATTGAAATGAATACATTAATATTTTATTTCAATTTAACAGAACTACCTGGTAGACTTGATTTAGCACAATTTCCAGAAATAATCCTCATGCATGTATTAACATGAGTTCCAGAAGAGAAGTTAAGGTCATTATTCTGTCTCAAATGTCAATTAGAAATAACCCAATTCATGAGAGTTGTTTGTCATGAACTCTATTCACTTTTACTGTGACTCATGTTTCACAAATACTGTCTTCTGCTTTTCATTTTAACTCACAGGGCTGTAAATATCTACTATCACTATGTTTCTCTCCTGGTAAATCAGTTCTTAATAGTCTTTTGGGACAGATAATGCAACAAGCTTTATGAGCAAAACCACCTTGTACTGTTTGGAGGATGGTTAGTCAGTGGAGGGTGACTTTGGTTTTTAATTTGTGAGACTCAAGAAAAATAATATTTAGAAACTCTGACAATTACGTTTCATAATCCTCAGCCTGAAGCAAAAGATCAGCAAATATATGATCTATTCTTTGAAATACATTTGGAATAATACTTATTTTTAGAAAGAAGTGTTGCAGCTGAAAGCACTAGCTAAGGAAATATACCTTCTGAACTTTTCTTTCAAGTACTCCGTCAGGCTGTAGGTTAACTACAGATGTTTTAGTAAAGTAAAAAGTGATTGATTTTTGTATATAAAATAAAAAGTAAACTTAGCATCACTGAATCATGGTGGTCATTCTGATGCAAAAGATTGAACTGGCCACAAAACATGAAGCAAATACAAACTGTAAACACTAATTTCACTGCCTTTTTATGGAACAGGTTTGGACATTATTTTTTTTTCTGAGTTGGAAAGTGTTTTGTCTTTCAGTACAAAAGTAATGACGTTTAATGGTGAGCATTAAACATCCATTCTAGAACTATTTACAGTTGTTCAAGGAAATAGGTTGTCTTCAGTGCGCTGTCTTCACTTCTTGCGAGTAACACTCCTAAGACAGTGATAACAGATTGGATCTAGATTCAGCTGACTTGCAGTTTCCAGTTCCAATACAAGGGAAAATCACATTGAACCAATCACATGTAATACTTGCCAGTAGTCACCTTTAAGTTTCTGGAATCCTGTATTTTTGTAACCCATTTGTGGGATTTGACATAGCATGCTGCATTGAGTTCAGCGTAATTGTTCTGTGGGAGGTAGGTATTGCTCTTTGTGTTAAACTGAGGATGTGATATGTATGGGGCATCTACTATTAATGCAAGAAATCTTTATCAATCTTATCTATAGTATTTTATTACTGGTTTATATATTTATTCCATTCATAATTAAGAACGTATTGTTATCCTAATTTACTGTGTTTAGGCAATAAGATAAAGCATGTGTTAAAACATATATACATACATCCCACCTGCAAGCATTCAACAATACCACATTAAAATGGAGTATCCTGGGAGAAAGCATGGCCTAAGATTGTCATGTAAATAGTTTGGTTTTAGTAGACACGACCTGCTATGAAATGAATGTCTCTTCTGTGTTGCCTGTCTTCAGTATGTTGCTTCCTTACTAAGACAGAAATAAAATCACTTTTAGGGGTTTAAATGCCTTTTTTGGTGTACTTGTTTACTTTTAGATCATGACTCTTTGGAGCTGTATGCTATATAACAGCAACATGGAATAACTGAGATGGAATTGGGGTGTTGAGGTTGCTAATGTGGTTTATGCTGTTTAGTGAAACCAAGTTAATGATGTTGCTAGTGGTGGTTTTGGTTACTTTGTTGTTTACTGTGTTAGGGTGACTTGATGCTTTCACAAAAAGTTATGAGAAGCGACACTTCTTGAATATTTAATATTATTTCCAATACTTAACTGGCAAGAAAAGATAGTTTTGTTTTAGCTTTGTTTTAAAGTGAGTTTAATTCCATAAATAAATAGATTTTAAAAATGGATCAGGGTTTTTACTAGCAGCCTATATTTGCCCTATATAGAATTGCTGCATCTGTCTTTTTATTAATGTACTTATACTGCAGTATGAAATACTGTTCATTATGATGAAATTCAACAAATTATTAATGTTGGCAATAATTTTGTGTTCTCTACCTATTTAGTTCATGGTTTCAATGCTGCATTTACAGTTAATTTAAAAATGCTTCCAGTATTTAGTCCTGGAGAAGCTTCTAAAACTTGGCACTCACCAAAATGTTTCTCCATCAGACTTCCTTCCTAGTAACTTTAGGGCACTAGCAAAACCTCAGTGTCTTACAGTAAACAAAGTTTTCTGCAACTGGAACCTCCCTGTCCTAATGTAACAACAGACAATTAGAACTCTAACCATTATTTTTTCCCGAAACACACACTTTCAGGTGCATATAAGCAGGAGAAAACCTAATAAATGAATATTTTAAAATTTGTCACAAGATGTTTAATGGCTAGTTACTTCAAATGCTAGCCTGGAATCCTTAGATAAAGCTTATTCTTGTATTTAAGGATGTTCAAAAATCTTTAAAAGCAAGTTTTGGCCTTAATTTTCATTGTAATAACTAAAAAATATGGGTGGGTGGGTTGTTTGGGTTTTTTTTGGGTGGGGGGGTTCTTGGGGGATTTTTGGTTTAAGCAGGTTTGTGGGGGTTTTTTGTTTTTTTTTTTTTTTTTTGTTGTTGTTGTTGTTGTTGTTGTTGTTGTTGTTGTTTTGTTGTTGTTGTTGTTGTTTTTTTTGGTTTGGAGGTTTTTTTGTTTTTTTTTTAAAGAAAGGAATGTTAGTCTTCTACATAGAACAATCATAATCATAGAACCAGAATTAAAGAGCAAGCACATTAAGTCTTAGCTTTGGTGTTGGTGTCACAAAGTTCATATTGAAAATGGTTCATAAATAACTTTCTTGCTTGTCAGTGGCCAAATTCTACCAAGTCTCGGAGAAAAATGTCTTCATCAGAGTAGGCCTGTATTATTTCTAAGGGAGGTAAAAATTACTTGGGGAACACACAGGACCTGTTCTACTACCCTTGCAATTTCACTGATCATGGAGAATATTCGGAATTAGCTTAATGTTTAGATTACAATCAAGTTACTGGATCTCAATAACCTACTGCACTTCACCTGGTGAATGGTGACCATGAATAAGACTAAGATTAGGTATGGGAATATAATGTATTTTGCTTTTTATTAACAACAAAAAAAATCTTATTTGTAGTGAACTGTGCATGGGCACATACACAAACTCACAATTTCATGTCAAGTAGTCCTTTCAGGCCTGAGTTTGCCATGCTTGTGGTTCTTCAAATCTGAAAAGAGCATAACGGAACTGTAGTTGTTCATGTCCAAGCATCTTTTTCCATAAGCACTTAAGCTAAAATTAACTTGCTTTTACTGTTTTTGCATCGCTGGGTATTTGCTGAACCATAGTAGTTTAAATATTCTGCTTTCTGAAACAGCTGTTGAGTGAGGTATAAATGTTTGGTTTGTTTTTTTCAATGGTTTCATGATTTGAATTAAGGTCTATCAAAAAAGAATAGATTTGTGGCCTATTTATTATTACCTACTTTACTTGACAGCTGTGCACATTTTGATACTATCCATAACATCCTCCCAGAACAGGCCATGGTCTTTAAATCCTTTCTTGTCTCCTCACAGCTCTAACTTGTATCTTGTAATTGGGTATCATCTTGTGTTACCTGGGCATGAGGAATCCATCATATGGTATGTCTAGTTCCGACGTGTGAACAAAAAAAACCATGATGCTGAGACCATCCTTCATCCTTTGACAGCTTTTTTTCCAAGGAGGCTCTTATTTGAGCCTTTTCCCCGAGACGTGATTTCTTGAGGGCACTTGAGGAATTGTTGTTCTTAAAGCTTTGCACCTATGGCAAATTGGAATACAACTGGGCAATGAGACCAAAATTAAATGGGGCTGAGAAGAGGCAAACAGACAGAAGACTTGTAATAATTTAAGCTTTGCTTTTTGTAAAAAATCAAACTCAGGGTGGAATAATGTAATACATACGTGTTTCTAATCAATTTTTCTCCTAAGAATTTTTATGGAACAGCTAAAATGGCTAAAGTTTTAACACACGAGAGCAAAGTAAAGAAACATTCAGACTGAAAAGTTCAAACTAACTTTCTTAGTCTTAGGCAAAAGTAGAATGGAATTTTAGAAGAAATAAATATTTATCAGCACTGTTATATGAATACCACAGTTAATTCTTGAGTAACTTACAGCAATTTAAAAAGCAGGAGTTGTTTTTTTTTTTTACAGTGTAGTTGCTTTCAGGAATGCGGTAGTCAATGCAGAAAGAGCATGTATGATGCTGTGGCTACCAGCTCAAGTGGGACCAATTCATATACTTTTTTAGGATAGTAGCTTTAGTTTTTGAAGTTTGCACTAGAAGTGAAATCTAGAAGCACTTGGGGTTTTGACAGCCCTCTCCCACTCTTGGTTTGTTGATTTAAAAAAAATGAACAGTTACATCTTATTTAACTACTGAAGTCACCATTATCCTAGCCAAATTTGAGTAGTGGTCTGTTTAAATGATTCTCCTTTACTGAAAGCTTCAAGAGAGCAAAGGTCTTTTCTCTCTTTGGAGATTGCTCTCATAACTGCCTGCTTGCACACGACATTATTATGCTACTTCAAGAAAAAATGTATCAATGGTCATGGTCAATTACTGCTATATTGCCTGCTTTGTTAATTTTAAGGGTGGGGGTTTTAGTAAAGAGCTTTTATTTTATTTTATTTTATTATATTGAGATGTCAGGATCTAAGTAACTTCATTCTCCTTTTCTAAAAACACTGCTTTAGCATTTGCAATGTCCAAGAATTTTGTCTCCAAGTGATTCTATATCCTTCCTTTTACAGCAGTCTCATTCTACTGCATGGTACTTGCTAGGGAAAAAAAAGGCTGTGACCACAAGGCAGCTGTAAATGGCTGTGATAGTACCATCTTAATATTTTAAGATGGTTGTCATGATAATGTGATGATTTATTTTTTTTCATTGCTCTTACTCTCCCATTCCCTGTTGTCATGTGTCATATCTTACTTGTGATTACTTGTAATATCTCTGAGATTAACTATATCAGCCTATGCATATTTATAATACCTTGAGTTCCACAGAACAAATGCTACCATCTGGACTATGCTGCAATAAAAACAGAATTCAGCTAAATGATGAAATTAATATGTAAATGAAATAAATAGGTTTTGTCATAATTTCTGTTAATAAATGTATTTCAGCAGGGAAGGGGAGAAAACAGGCAGGACTTCTGGTAGCAAATGCAGGTATATGTGCTAACTACTTTGCCTGTGTTGCACAGGTACAACATTTGGTACACCGTCACAAGAAATGAGTAAAAATACACAGCAAACAGTAGAATTTGCAGTACCACCACAGAAAAGAACCAGACAGAACCTAACGGCCTCTCCGATCACAGCTCAAGGTCCTGCTGCATCCAAGCAATCCAGCCTGTGTCATCTGGAGAATTCCCTTACCAAGGAGGTCCTCCCTATTGTGTATACACCAGAATTTTGCAGGAAGCCAGTAGATGGCTTGTCTACAGAGACTGTGGTAAAGAAAACTTTATACCTTGCTGGCCTTCAGGAAGCCAAAGTGTGTGATATAGATACGCCAGTGAAAAACGAGAGTGTTTTGAATACTACATGTGACATAATTCCAGACTGCACCATAGACATGAACTCAACAGTAATTCTCTATGAAGGGACATGTGAAACAACAGAAATGTCTACTGAATCACCTGTGAAGGAGTCACAGCCATGCATCAATAGCATTCTGCACAGGTATTTTCCATTTATAAAGGCAAGGAATATTACCCAAACAATTTAATTCTGTTTGTCTTTACAACTGTATTTTTCCATTTAAGTCAATTTTATTTGTAAACCCAATATTTTGAAAATCAAACCCTCAATTTTAATTGGCATCAGAATAAATTCTACCATTTATTTGAAGTGAGTGGTATGTCTGTGACAACAGATGAAGCTAAAGGCTTATTCTCTCTTACAAGATAGGTACCAAAAAGAAAATACAGTACTTGTGATACGGTTTGTGATGCCTCAGGCAAATTTCTTTCTCTAAGCTTTACTTTTCCTGTCTGTAAAATGGATGCTTTAGCCTCTTTGACATTGAGAAATGCCATTGTTAAAGTTGCCATATATGTGCAAGGTTCTGTAAATCTGCCTCAAGTAATGTTGATATGAATTTCCCATATTGTTTTTCAACTTAACATATGCTTACTTACAGCTGAGAACAGATTTTACAAAAATATAATTCTTTGATTTCAGACTTGAACTCTCTTCCTTAAAAAAAAGAAATCCTACGTCAGTTCTTGAGAAGCCCTCTTATATGGCAATGACTTCTGCTGCTGAGAGAAAAAGAAAAATACCAAGGTAAAATTAAACTCAGTCTTCTATACAAATGAATTTACATTACTTTCTTATGTTCTCACATAAGTTTTGATGTTATATTTCAAATCTGAAAACCTCTTATACCGGTCATATGGACCTACTAAGGAGATGTTCTGGCTCAAATACTTTAAATGATTCAATTTATGGATTTTTACCTGTCATATTTTGAGGAATCACCTTTTTTCTTTTTATCTTTTTCCTAAAGCCAAAATTGAGGCAACCTTTTTTAAATCATGTTATTAGTTGCTTGTTGCTAGACAGTGAGTGGAGCTGCCACCTCATGAGTATTCTAAAGAATATTTCAAGACCCTTGGAACTTGATGATCTTAAGGTCCTTTCCAACCCTAACTCTTCTATGATTCTATGATTCTAAGTTCTATAGATAGATCACAGGGCATGGAAGAAACTTCTTTGGTTTATTAGCATCTTCGAGATAGCAAATCTTCCTAGTATATTATCAGATTTGCCTTATCTAATTTCATGTTCTTGTTCTAGTTGTTACTAATTCTTGTTGTAAACTATTTTCTAGGATTGCTCCTATGATGAGAAAACAGGCAAATCTCATGTTTTAATTTCTTCAAATAAATGATTATTAATTTAGCAAAGTAAATCACCTGATCCCTGAAACTGAGCTGGTTTTCTAGATTCTCTTTAGGCACAGGTATGGGAACTGTTAGAGCCTGATTTACCTGAAGGTAAATGTTCTAAGATAGACTTAAGAAGTACTTTTTTCTAATAGCTGTGGAATGATTTTCAAATTTATGTATGCTTAGATCTTCCTTAGAGATAAAAATACTATCTCTTTCTGCTGTTTTATCTCATTCCTACTGTATCTCAAACACGTATTTCCCTGTTTCCAAGTTAGAATAACACTACAGGAAAATCCCCCAACTTTTATTCTTTTTGTGGAGATTATTTCCTGTGCCTCAGAGTATAAACTGTAAAGCAAAGTTCTTTGGTTTTGGCTAGCAGCTTATGATGAAGAGAACGAATGAAAGCTTCTTGCTCATGAGGGAGGAAAGGAATATGCTTTTCAGATATTGCCTTTCCTTTCTCTTCTTTTCTCCCTCTTTTCTCTCATTCTTTCAATATTCATTCCAGTCATTAATCTCCTACTAGCATTAGAAAAAAATATAAATTCGGCATATTCTCTAAATCACAAGTGTAATTTGAAAAAGTCTGTTGCTAGGACAAGGGATAAGAAGCAAGTCAGTCATAATACAGAGGCTGCTTTTACTAAACAGCATTACGTTCTTATTGGCATATAGTTCTCTTCCAAGAACCATGCATGATTAGAACTTAGGCCTGGGACAAAGCAAGTCTTTGTATTTACCGCTTGCTATATATTTGGGCAGAAAATCATTATAAAGAAAAACAGTGTAAGATAGAGGACTATAAAGTCAGAATAATACAATATTATTAGGGGAATAGGAAAAGCATAGAAACTTGGGACGTAAGTATAATTAGCTTGCTTATGAGGCTGTCTTACAGAGTGGATCTGGGGAAGCTAGCGAGGCAAGTGTGAAATAGTGAGATTAGATATGTTCATAATTTTCACTGTAAATCTGAAGTTCATCACATAAAAGGCTATAAAATATAGATGTTTTGTCTTAATGAATTTGAAGCTTTAGCAACTTTCTCTAGTTTAGCTAAAAAGTATTGGCTGCTATGAAGCCACCCCCTCTAACTGTGTTGGAGGACATAGAGAAGCTATTGTAGCAATGAAAAGTGTTATTTGTTCAATAAACACAGCTTGACCATTTCATGTATTTCATACATGTGTTAAGATTATTTCTTAGTATAATCTGCATGCAGTGACCATCAAACTGGCTTCTGGGGTTTCCAAAAACCTGTAGCATATTGGTCTTCATTTTAAGTAGTAACATTAGTTCTTATGTTAACGGATGAAATGGTCTTGTAGGTTTTTAAAAAGGAAAAAAGGGGATAATATAGGCATCATAAATTAGTATATTTTTTGCATTCTGTTACATCACTTAATATACTTCTAAATTGCAAAGCCTAAACTACTGGAACTGTAGCTTAATCCTTTTGCTGAAAGCAAGCTCTTTTCTGTCTTCTCTTTCCACTTCTACATCAAACGGTGACCTAGGCAGCCTGTGAGATACTGCTTCTGCAAAACACATTCAACGGGAGGTCTTGTTAAGCCACACAGCTTTGCGAGTACCCAAAATGGCAGATAAGTGTCAAAACTCAAATATATGATGCTGTCCTGTAACTGTGTTGGTACAGGAGATCCAGAGTTAAGGTGGATACTCAAGGTTTTGTCAATTTAACAGCATAGGTTGCTGTCATCTATACACTAAGCTGTCAGCTTGAATAGTACATCTGTTCATTAAAAACAAATCTGAATGTCTAACCAGTTATCTAGATCATATCTAATCAAAAGTCAGTGTTACTATAAGCATGTTGGGAAAACCCTTTCTGAAGAGTTAAGGTCTTCCACCAAAAATTATTTGTGTACTTGCTGAGAAATTAGTGAACCCATTTTATCTTTTGCCAAGAGTGGTTTACAGCAAAATAATATCCTCTAATCATTTCCATACCTGTTTTTAACAGCTTGCTTTGTTTTATAGTACTGCACTAATTTGTTTTTACAGATACAGGGTGAGGATATTTTCCCCCAGAGTTTTATTACTTTAATTTTTGAGCTATTTTGGGCTAACCCAATAACAGAGGAAAAATCATTTTAAAGCAATATTTAGGAATTATTTTGCTTCTAACAGATTGCTGATAATGCTATCAGGTGACATTCTGTCCAAGTCTGCTACAATTCCATGGCTTCTCACTGAGGTATATCTTTATTATAACAAAACCAGTTGCAAATAATTTTTTTTCAGTCAATGTGCACAGAGGTCTTCTGTTTACAGCTATCCAAAACCTTCTGTCTTTCCTAGTGCATGGCACACTACATTGCTTGGCACCTGCAGTACATTTTAATGCACTAAATCCTTACAATTTTCCTTTTCTCTCTCCCCATTTGTGTCCTTTTCTATCTTCAGAAATACACTTAATGATCTTCATTAGTGCAGTTTAGAGGAGATCGAAGATTGTTTAAAGTTTTAATCTGCTTCTGTTGTGAAACAATCCAATTGTGTAGCTTTGCACAACAGCATAGGCAATATGCACTTTTACAGCACATAGGTGTTTTTCTGTAAGAACTGATGTGAAGGAGTAAGTACGTATGAATGTGTTGGTTTTCCATTCATGAGAAATGTTGAGTATCTATTAAAATAAACTTCCTAAACAGTGTAAACCTGAAGTGAAGTATTATCTAACCAATAATTACTTGGCAAAGTGCATGCGTAGTTACATCAATTTCTACTACTCAAGACTGGGTTATGAAGTTGCCAAAATCAATTGCTACTCTGGTATTATTGAGAAACCCTGTAATGAAGGACCACATTGTGAGATAGAGAATAATTTTTTTGATTCTTCAAAGTTTAACTGAATGTAAAATACATCTTGCTTTCAATAGCATGCATTTCACTAGAAGAATGAAATATGATCAAATCCCTTAAAGGAAGAGCTGCTTTTTTATTAAATAGCCAAACATTTTCTAATGATTGTACATTTTTCAATACTGCTCTATAATAATATGGATTAATAAAACTTACACCTATTTCTACACTTTATATAGACCACTATGCCCTTTTAATAACATCTCATGCCAGTTAAGGATTAATTATAGGACTTTCTAGGCAGTTAGCAAACTGGATTGCTGAGCCGAGTTATTACATTTTTGCATGTTGAAATTAGGCTCTCAAGGACAAGAAATAGCTATAAAAATTCTCAACATGCTCTGGAAACAACATATTTAGGTAGGCCAGATTCTGCTTATGTTTATTGAATGAGTGTCTCCTATTTGTAATAAATGTTCTTTCTTCACTAGGAATGAAAACAAGGGGCTGGAAGCAAGAACAGGATGTGCCAAGAAAAGGATGTGCAAATAAACCTAGTTAGAAGCTTTTCTCAAGGAAATGTAGCATTTGGTGTTAAATCAAGGACATCAAAAAATCTTTTACTTCATGTTTGTAAGAAAAAAAAAAAATAAGGTTTACTTCTGAGTTCACCCGTATTTCAAGCAGACTGGATGGACAACAAAGAGGACAGGCAGACTTTTACTTCTGTGAATTCTGAAGATGTCTCAGTAATCCACTATTTTTGTAAGAACCACTTCTTGGAAATAAAAGGATTTTGTTAAATTCTAAATTAAAGTGAATTACTTTTTTGTCTCCTGTTAGCTCACGAATGTCTTCAGCATATTAACAAATGAAGAATTTAATTTCAGTATACCTTTTGGCATAATATTTCTGAGCCTTTCCCTGTGTTTGACTAGCAGTTTAATACTTCAGATGATGCAAGTCTGTAAGGGGATCAGTCATACCGTAATTTTTAGATGCTACCTTAAATTGCTACCTACGGTCATTCTTAATTTTCAATGGGAATTTTGTGATACAAGAGTTAAATTCATTTTGTCCTGCTAAATCGCTTTGACTGCGACTTCTTAATGTCAAAATTGTTTTTTCATTTGGAAGCAAGTCAAACAGATGCTAATACTAAAACGCATTCCTGCTTAGCATTAGGATGCCAGTTTATTCTTAGATATGTTCTGATAGATACTACCAGTGTAATACCAAGAGACACAATACTTAAAGTTTTTTTAATTATTATATGTAGATGTTTTTAGCCTTTTTTTAGTCTGTTGGTTGTAAATGTTCCTGTTTTGTTGTTAACTTTTTTTAATTCAGTTGCAAATAGGGTAATTGCCAATTACTTTAAATAAATGTTTAATTTCAATAAGGGATATAATGTCAATTAAACTTCTAGGAAAAAAATTACCTTTTTGCTGCTTCTATCATGAAAAATGCCTACATTAATCTTGACAGGTATCACTAGAAGTATACATAGTTTATATTTTATCTTGTGATCAATGATACTATTCAGAGACAAGGTAGTTATATATAGCTGTATTGAAGCCTTGACAGCCTGCCGATCCTGAGGAGTGTGGTTCTAATGTGTTTGGTCTGTGCAAATGAAAGTGCAGATGCAAATTGCCCCAGACTAAGGAGAACTAGCGGAAGAAGTCCAGTTACTAGTACAGAGGTTTTAATTGCCTGCCTGAAGCAATGAGCTTTCAACCTGTCAGTTAAGCAGCACCAAGTATGCTGCAGAAAAATTTTCTGGCTTGCAGCAATAGTAATGGGTTTAAAAGAGTTTCACAGGTGTTGGTGTTTGTTCATCACAAGCTCTCACGTGACAGAAAACTAAACTCTCTGATCTAACAGCTTTTATAAAATTAATTCTTAAAATTGTTTCAGTATTCCAAGTGTTTATAGTTTTATTTTTGCTGTCTGTAGTCTGTGATTTTTAGACAAACTAATATAAACCTTCTTCCCAGTTACATCTCTCCCTAGCTATTGAATGTTGACATGTTGATTCTCGACACATTGGAGGGCATTTTTCAGAAGGCTTCTGAAGGAAATGGTCACTGTCTGTATAAAATTTCAGGACCACTTGTTGGGACAAGCAGACAGTGTTGCAGAGGTTGACTTCATCAGGGAAGTTCAAAGAGAAAGGAATGATTCCTTGAGAAGTAGGCATTACTAGTAAAAAACGAGATCAGGAAAAATTTAATCCTATTAGCATTCTAAATAGAATATAGGTAATATAGTTGTGGTAAGCGTGGGGACATGCTGATAGCATAATGAGGACTGAGAAATTATTGGCTGTGGAAAAGACTTTCATGAATAAAGTTCTAAACCTCAGAAAAGCCTGAAAGCTATAATTTGGGACTTGACCACATTTCAGTAGAAAGGGTGGGGGAGTCATTTAATATTTCTCTGTCATGATGAAAATCAAGAAGATTTAGTACTTAATTATTAATTTTAAATTAGGATTTTGGCAGCTAGCACATCTAAAATTGTAGAGGCCACACATTTTTTTTATTTATGTGATGTCTTCCAAATTCTGTATTTAATATAAAATGTACACAGGGAGCTGGTTTTGTTCATACCACTACATGTCTTCAAGAGGCATGTTGAGCTTTGCTTATGAGGATATTTGTAATGTGCATTGCTTCTGTGGCATGTAAGACTAACACATAAATGTTCTTAGCAATTTTGACAGGTTTTCATACGAACTTGTGCATGCAACATTTTGGTCGAAACAGAACTGATAAGATCTTATCCTTTCCTAATGTGTTTGGCATAGCCCTGAGTAGAACTGGATTGATTGGCTTGCAACAATTTCAGGGGCTAAAAGAAAAAAAGATAAATAAAAAAGAAAAAGATATGTTGAGAAAATTAGCACACTGAACTGAGAAGTGACTCCTGTTCCTAACTGCTAACCAGATGCTGATCACAAGTTTGTTAGCTAGGTATGTATTTAACATTTATAACTTGCATAAATGCTTCCAGAAATTATAACAAATTAAAGCAGGATTTCCATACTTTAGATTGCTCTATTGTACATTTATTTATGTACATTGTGACATACTATGAACACATCTAGACTTCATAAGCAGAAGAGTACATGCATACTGCTTCAGAGTACATTCCACAGATGGTGCTGGTACAGATCTTGTTAGTGTCTAGTAAGTTTTTTGTCAGGTTGCCAGTTTCTTCTTAGAAAACAATATTTGGGAAGCAGAGGAGGTAGGATATAACTGCATTTGCCAATTTGCATTGCCTATTACCTGTTGGCCTGCGTTTACAAGCTAATTTAAGTGATAGCATTTATCAGAAGTATACATTTAATTGATTTCACTCTTCTGTGCCATGCAGCATTCAGTCATGCCAGATGGGATGTAACGGAGTATTGCACAGCATAACATGACTCAGGCTAAATCAAGAATCCAAGTGACTTGGGTCAGTTTAATTTTCTTTACTGTAAAAAAACAAAAACAAAAACAAAAAAAAAACCACAAACCACAAACTGGTAGCTTAAAAATAAGTTTTCTTGAAGAAAATGTTGTGCTCCTTAACTATCCTAGACATCCCTGATAGCGAATACTTTATAGTTACTAAGTGAATCATATTTGCTATGTGATACACATGACAGCTGTTGTATGTTTGAGCATAAACATAGGAATAGAAGTACCAATCTTGGCATACTTAGCTTTCTTACTCAATGCAGAAAACTAATATCTTTAAAACAAATGCTAGCCTGAGTCAAAAATGTAGGTCTAATATTTGTCTCTAATTGAACATTCATGAGTTCAGTGCTGCATATCAGCATTGTGCAAAGCAGTCCTTCATATGCAGATGTCTTATTTTAGTGTTTTGGGAAGTTCATATGCTAAATTATTGGAGTATAAAACTCTCATAAAATCTGCAGATAGGTAAACTGCAATGATGTGCGATGTAGTGTATTTTGGAGAAGGGCAAGAAGGAAAATATTTTGTAAGAATTAATTTTTTGTAAAGTTACTTTCTTTGGAATATTTCTGAGTATGTTTTGCAATATAAATCTTAAGCACCTTTTTAAACTAAGATACGTTGTTGCCATAATAGCTTGTGTAGCTGGATGTGAAAAGTAGTATTTGCTTTAATAAGGTAGTCTTCATGTTGGAGTAGTAAAAGCCCTTGCATAGCTGAAAAGGGCTTGTGAAGTATTCAGTATTAAAATTATCATTGATCTTCCATCAAACAAAAGCAGTCATGTAAACTTCAAAATCTAAAAATATTAGCATCATAGAAGGATGCTAGTCTAGGCTTGCTTTAGCCAGAATAAGGTTTCCTTGTTCTATGGTCTGTATCAGAAATATGTCATGTTCCAGTATGTCTTACTTTTCCTTCTGAAAGTGACTGCTATCAACAGGAACTCCTATGGCTTATGTCTACCTGCTGCATTTATTTGGCTGAAACCCTTTTAGTACAAGTTTGGAGCTCTAGTAACCTGTTCCTGGCCAGGCTTGAGGACAGCTTACTGTTACCAAAGCTAATAAGCTATTATTAGCATACTGTTACCAGCTTTTCAAAGCAGCTTACTGCAGACCAATTTTACCAAGAGGTCAGCATTTCACAGGACCAAATAGGAAGAAACTTGTTTCTGAAAATCAATTTTTTGCAAGTGTGCAAAAGATGGTAAAGGTTATGCCCCATTGGGAAATTCTTAGCAAAGCATTATAAAAGTTGTAGGGTATAGTTTGTACTATGATTAATTTACTTACTTATTTTCATTGCAGGAAGTGAATTTGTAGGAGTTATCTGAAGCATAGGCTTGGGAAGCAATGAATATTTGTTGCTAGGGATAGAGTTGGAGAGCAATATTGTTATTAGTGAAGCTATAGATAACTGAAGCATTTATAATGGACAGCTTCATACCCATTTTGCAAAACACTTTCCATTACTAAGTCCACACAAGTAGCAGATATTTCAGTCATTTCTTTGGAGCAACAGCTTTTCACCACACACATGGGCTTGCATGGCTGTGCTCCAGCATATTTTTGCCAAGTGCCTCGGTGTGTTCAAAGCCTGTTGTGTCCATTGATTTTGGCAGAATTGTAGAAAGCTTTGTTTCCCCGATAGTAAACAAAGACCTGTGCAAACTTATATTCAGACACACCTGTAAATTTCTGTAGGTTATATGAAACTTTAAGATAGCGGGCCCAAGAAATCGTATCTGCTGTCCTGTCTGTCTGGTAAAGCACAAGAACTTGATTGTGTTACTAGGAAAAGTCGTTTTTAGTGCTGGGAGAAGTTTTCATAGCAGACAAATATTTTTTGATATCCTCTACTGAGGCAGCTGAGCCTTTTGCACCTGCAAGTTTGGGTACTCTGCTGCAGAAGATATCAGGTATGATTTGGAAGCCTGACAACACAATGCAAAAATGAAGATGTATTAGCTAAGTGGTCCACCTTGAAAATAATTTGGACTCCTGAGTAATTTGTTTCATTTTGGCTTCTTTACAGTTTGTCTCTGTAAATAAGCATAAAGAAACTAGAGAGAGTAAATGTTCTTAGAAAATTCATCCACTACAAGTGTGAAAATATGTAGTCTTTCCTGTAGGAAATTCTAAGAGCTGTGTTAATAGACAGTAGATGTGTAATGGTAAATGGCCTGTTTTATTTCTCTACTATGTAGTGCTCTTGGGAAAATTATTTTGGATTTCCCTGTTGCTTTAGGTTTAATTGTGCTATACACACTAGGGCTTTAGGGTTTATGTAGCATGACTGTTGTACATCTAAATTCTGCAGGGGATTGATTGAATCTAACATTTATTAGAAGCTACAGTAGAGTAAATCAAGCTTTAAAAGTGTTTAACAAAAACAGTTTTCCTTTTATAGTTTGAACACTAGCCTTCTTGATTATTGGCATTTTTTTTTTTAACTGAATACCTGTAATTATATTTCATAGGGTTACAGGAAGATGATGAAAACAGTTTTCACAGTTGGCTCTTTTACTTTAATGTCTTTAAAAAGAAAAGGTATGTAAATAAACTAACTTTGGATACTGTAGTGTTTTTTTATTCTGAAGGAGACTGGAAACAGGTGAATTAGTTAACCATGTAATTAATATGGAACACGTTTGCATTGAAAGTCAATAGCTAAATTCCTGTTGCTCATCCCAACCTACATGGCTGGAAGAATACAGTGATCCTAAATTGAACTAGAGGTGTTTTTAATGGGGAGCATAGCAAGATGCTAGAATGTGTGGCTATGGAATCTCTGTCCTTGGAGGTTTCAAGAAAGAATTGGACAAAGCCCTGAGTTACTTGGTCTGAAATCAGTATTGACCCTGTACTGAGTAGGAGGCTGAATTTGATGACCTTTCAAGCTGTCTTCCAATCTGAATGATCCTACGATTCAAAGGAATGGGATGAATTGTCTCAAACTGAAGAGCCAATATAAACGACTTTATAACAGGGTATTTAAAGGAGTACTTGTAGATCTCTCACTAGTCAAAAATACTAAAGGTCAAATATAGAACACCTAAATAAGTGTGATGAGATCTATTGCTTCAGTTGTCCCTAATATTAGCAACTTGCAAAGAGGCAAAATTGACAGGTTTTGTTGGTTGGTTTGTTTAAACTAGGGTTCTATAGTAAAACTTGATTCAATAAGCAATCTGGTAGGAAATATTGACAAGATGTGATAAATAAACCTTAGGGCAGATGCAGTTGTCCAGTAGAAGGAATCCGTGTTTCACAAATCTGTTATATTACAGTCTCTGAGATTATAGTTAAAATTAGGACTGCTTAGTGTAGTCCACTTAAATTTCCAGAAAGCTGTCAGAAGTTGCCTCTGGGCAAAGGTGGTGGTGTAGGAATCTGTAAGAGTTAATTAGTGCTTCCAAGGTCAAAACCAAAAGGTGGGAATAAATGGTGAGTTTTGAGAATAGAAGAAAAGGTTATCAGTGTAGCACAAGTTTGCTAGATCCATAGGGTTTAATATATCACAGATTATTTCAAAAAGGGGTCCTAAAGTAAGCTGATGAAATTATTGATCCAGAATTACTCAGGTAGTTGAAACAAAAGCCAACTCTGAAGAGCTGTAGGAGCATCTCCGCTACTGAGTGAGTGGACAATAAAATAACAGATGAAACTGAATGTCAGTGAAGGCAAAATAATGCACAATAAGGAAAACAACCCAAACTGTATATGCATGATGAGGGGTTCTCAAATAGATATTATGACTCAGGAAAGAGACCTTGGAGTTATTGTAAAAATACCATGAAAACATCAGCTGTGGTCAAAATAGCAAGAAAATGAATAGAGAACAAATTATTGTGTAAATCCTTGGCATGTCTGCATCTTAGTGTTGTCCTACACATTTCAAACAAATGTAGTGAAACTACAAAAGGCATAAAGAAGGATGAGAGGAGTGATTAAAGTACTGAACAGCCTGAATAGAAGGCATGATTAAATAGATTGGTACACTTCAGCCTGGAAAGTAGGTGATTGAGGAGTTATCACAAAGGCGTATGAAATAATGAGTCATGGAAAAGGGACTAGGCAATAATTATTCAGTTTCTTACTGTACAAGAGCTAAAGGGCAGGTTCAAAACACATGAAAGTTCTTCCCTGCACAGCATATTTTATGACAGTGAGCTCTGTAATTTAAAATGTGAGGAGTGCCAAAAAGCTTTGAGTTCAAAAGAGATTAGGCAAATCTGTGGAAGAAATGGTTACGGGGAGCTGCTGAACACAGATAGGTTCAGCCTCGGCTCAGAGCAATGAGCAAATAGGAAGGAGGGAAAGTTCAGTGTCATTAATATGTTTGGCTCTGGTATTTCCATTAGTACCTGCTGAGGGGTGCAACAGAGATAGTCTAGAAGAGGCTCCTTTCTAGAAAGCAGTTCAGAATAGCAACCTGGCTTGAATTCCTTTGGCAACATGCTTGCCTGGCAGGTTCTTTGAGGAGCTTCAAGTTTGGCCCTATAGATATCTCCTCCCAATCAAAGTTTATATTTACTTTCCAGATACTATGTAAAATTATAAGATTGCACACTAATCAAGAGCAGATTAACATTTCTGAACTTTTACCTTAGATTTTAGCGTATCTCTTGAGACTTGAAATCCCACATGAAAGTATACCTTAATTGAGGTAAAGGGGTCCAGAAACCGTAAGTGGGGGGCACCAAGTGAGCTAGTTTCTAATCTCAGTACTGTAATGACTTCATGTAAAAAAAAAAAAATCCCCTTTTAGAGAGAATTAAAGCAGACAAAAAAATCTAAATGCCAAATGCTAAACAAAAAACACTACCTACAAATATCCTGATGTTGCTGCAAAACTTGAAAGTAGTGATTTTTGCATACTCTGGCTCTGCTTTTTCGTCTGGTTCAAGGAGTTCTTATTCCTTCCTGGTGACCTTTAAAACATGCATTTCTTAGCCTTCCTAACATTCTGTGACACTCTTCTGCTCTTATTCACATATTAGAGAAAATGAGAAGTAAATGTGTGTGTTGGACATTCTGAAAGATACAGGAAGATTAATTCTGTGATTGCTTTAGGATATTTAATCTGAGACTCACTGAGTCATTAAAGAACAAGAAATTAAGAATGAGTTGCACAATAAATATTTTTAAGCACTGAAGATTTCACGGGATAGCTCTAAGAGCTACATTGCCTTGACACAGTTCTTAAATCCATAAAACGGGTGCTATGGAAATTCACTGAAATATATACTGAATATGCCACAATACAATGAAATGATAAAACATTTCCTAAATAAACAGACTCCCATGTGCCAGGAAAGAAAGTGGTTCATAGGTTGGGGAAATTTTTGTCTTTGAAATTAGTCTGAAATATGTTAAAGAATACTTTATCTGAATACTCTCTCACAACTTCATATGGTTTATACTTTTTTCTTCCTTCTCCAAAGGGATAATTTCTATCAGCTATCATATTTGCCTGCAAATCTATCTAAAGACATTGCAGTCACCTTGGCTCAGTTCAGGTTAATGAGCTGGTTTTTTTTTGTTTTCTGCTATTTCATTAATTTTCTTTTTCTCTCCCATTCCTCTCCTAATAACAGCCCCACACCACCCTGCCTGTTCAGTTCTTCATTTGGAATCGCAAAAGCTTGAGAAAGCCGCACAGGATGCAAGGTTTTAACTTTTCAAATCAATACAGTGTTGGTACTAAATTTTGCAATAAGCAAAATGCTTTGTCATAATCAATAGAAACTAGACAAGCTGAGTTTGTCAGTGTAACGTGGTATTGTGACAGTTTAAAAGGTTTTCAGTGGCTTCCTACTTTACTGAATGCTGTACGTTAATTTCTCTTAAAGTACAGAATATTCTCACTTTGTACTTTTAATTTCCCTGTTGTGTGTTTACCTATCTTACAAACTGTTACCCCGTGTATTCTAAGATGGCTCTGAAAAGAAGATCATAATAGTTTCTAATTTTTCATACTAAGATAGCTTTGGGGGAAAAAATGTTCTTTTTAAAATAAAGCCATATTCGTATCAGCATTGATAGTTTCTGTTCTCGACATAGTGGTCACAGGACTTTATATAAAGCAGAAAATAAACTTTGATGGGTAGATAAGATGGTGTACAAAAGAAATGGTCATTGTGAAAGTTACTCACCCAATCATTGGTTTGACCTCAGATTCCCCAGTTCATCTTTTCCGATAGTAGCAACTGGGATAGTTTAACGTACCATTAGTTTTTTCTTTTTGTTAGGAACTGTATAAAAATAAAGAACATCCAAGAATTAAAGTATCTAGTCTAACTGTTACTACTGCACACAGCACAACTCCTCTTATCTATTATGTTAACACTTTGCATGCGCATTGTGTTGCTTAGATGGTTCTTGTTGGTTCCTTGTATTTAGACATAATACACCTATGTGGAATGCTTTGCTGCCTTATCAGATTTCCTTTTCTTCCCTCACCATGTTCCAGAGGTGTAAGGTGGGGGCATGGCTGTCAGTGTGAGTCCTCTTGATGATATGGTTTGTTACTGTGATGAAATTGCAGCACGATATTTCTTGCAGTATTAAGTTTATTGGAAAATACACTTTAGGGCCTTTTGAGACAACTAATCGTGGGCTTGGATTTGATAGTGACAGCAAGAGTACAGAGAGTAACAACTTTTTCCGTGACTGAATGAATGTGTCTATTGCTTGTTGCTGATTGCTATGATCAGCCTTAGGGAGTTATGCCAAAATAGTGTTTTCAGTTGTGCCTGGCAGAGGTGTTTTGCTCTGCATGTTATCTATGCATGTGGCATGAGCCCCAAGAGAGTAGTGTCATTTTTCGCTTCCCCTTCTTTTCTCTCTTAACATCAGAGTTTAGTTTCTTCCAGTGAGGTCTCTGTAGGCATTGGTGGCAAAAGGCTGAAATAGCAGCTGAAACCAGACCTTGAAAGTTAGCTTGTAGAAAGATGAGCTTCACTTTACGTATTTTCAAATACATGTTGTTTAGCAATTGAGCTGTAATAGATTGTCTAAAAATGTAGCCTCATTTTCTGAGGTTCCCCTTTATGAAATCAGTTATTTACAATTAAATCTGATTCTGTCTCACAGCATCTCTTTGCCACTGACCTCTCTGTATCTTTTCCTCAGTTCTTGGTCTAAGACTTCAGTGATGATCAGGACACTCATGCTTGATAATTTGTGTCCCTGTAACTTTTACCCTTTGCACACAAGCATCTTCTATAGTCTTTAGTGTTAATAAATGATATGTATAACTTTCTTCAATATGTATATCCTTTTTTCAATTTTATTCTTCGGTGCACAGGCTGGAGTTATTTTAGTCATGGCTGGAGTAATCCAGTGAAGAGGGTAGAAAGCTACAGGAAATCTCATTTGACTTGTAAGATGGAAGTGGTCTTGTGAATGACACAAGAGAAAGGGCATATTATTTTACTTTTAGCCCAAGTTAAAAGTTTAAGAAGTTTAAAAGTTTATAAAGTAAAAAGTTTGTAAGTTTAGCTTATCTCTAAGCTTCAGTCTAAGGCAATGGGCAGGTCTTTCAAATCAAACTTTTTCAAGTCTCCTAATTTTCTGAGTGCTCATTTTGAGACAACTGAGGCTTAATCTTGAAAAATGTTGAGCATGTGCAGTATTTTGCATTCACAGCAGTAACTGATGTAATCAAGTTCTTTGCTCTCAACATTTAAAAAGGCTTTAAAAAACCTTAGCTTTTGGAAAACTCAGGTCCTTAGACTTTCAAAATTGGCAAACAAAATTAGCTGATGCTTCTGAATGCTTTGGCTTTTATCTTAAATATTCCATTCCCCTTGTGTAAAATAGTGGTAAAAATATCCTCTTACTTCAAAAGGGTGTTGAGAGGATCAGCTCATTAATGTTTTCAAAGCATTCAGATGCTGTAGTGAAAGCACCATACAAAATCCCATGAGGAAGTTGTTAATTCTGTATTCGTTGTAGGCTATAGGTGACAGTAAGTCAATAAGACATAAGATTATATACTATATGTGAAGGGTATTGCAGGACTTTGCAGCAGTCTTGACTTCAAGGAATGCTGTCCACCCAAGGCACTAGATGTGCCAGGAGCTGTGCAGAAAGCCATGTTGAAGCTGTGGGGAAAAGGCATCTGAACTGTGGGGAATGGGTGCTCTGAGGCAAATTCATGTTGCATGGGCAGCCTTAAAAATGTAATTTTGAGTTGGCCTTCAAACAGTCAGTCATTCTTTAGTCAATGCTGTTAATGCATGTTTGCCAAGCAGTTGAAATAAAAACGTATCTTGAATGACTGACACAGCATCCTGTTGACCTGGTCTTAAGAGCAGACCTACGCTTTCTGAACCTAACACACTGCATTTCAATTATCTGGCAGAGAGCTTTGCACAACAACTGTGCAGAAAAATTAAGTAAAAGTCAACATGGCAAATCCATTCTAATTGCCATTCTCAACCTGAGGATCCTATTAAATCAGGTAATCCGGGGATTTAGTGACCTGGAAAAAAACAAGCTTGGCCTTGTGGAGTTAAAAAAAAAATAAAAAAAAATGAGGCTTCTGAGAATTATTCAAACTATATGAAACTTTAAGAGCTTTAGGCATTTAAGCAGGAACTCTAGTTAACAGTTGTACTGAAATCAGTTCTTAAAATGGAAAGTGAAATCAGAAGGTAAATAGAAATCTAGAGATGGATGTAACAAAGCTACACAGTTTCTGTAACCTTATTGAACATTTCTGAAGGTGTAAATTTAAGTAGTGAAGAATGAAAGAAGATACTAAAGTGAGTGGAATGGTAGATGTTATCATCCAGTATGTTCCCCAGCTAAAGGAGCAGAGGTGCAGGAGCTGATGTCATAGGAGCTCAGTGTGGCACACAGTAGAGGCAGGACGAGTCTGTGGGTGACCACAACCTTCTGAGGGAAACAGTGACAACCAATACAACAACCAACAGCCAACGGTGACAACTACACAGCAAGATAGGAGTGATTAAGAAAGTACACGTTCTAGTTTCAGGTCAGATGGTATGTGTACCACAATAACTGGCACTTCAGGGTGACCTTCTGGAATATGGGTGGATAAAGACAGAATAAGACAGTACAGGGATTGAAAACAAATCTCAAAAAAATAAAGAAAAAGGGGGAGCAAAACAAAAAACCCCACCACCCCTCATTTGGCAGTGAAATGAAGATGCCAGAACATCATTCATGCAGAAATTTAAGGTTACTTTTTGAACTATTACATTTCAGTGATCCAGCAAAATAGATGTTCAAAATTGCCTTTAAAATTTAGGAAATATGCATTTACTTGGCACGTTCTGAAAGGATCAAGTACTACTGTGTGTTCATTCGCACTGGGAGCCATCAGAAGAAAGAAGAGATGATCTTGGGTGACCAGTGCTATGCTGTGGGCAGAGCAAACGGATTTTTTTTATGTGTAGGGCAGGCACTAATGACTCTGAAGAATATTTGTATCTGCCAATTTCCAGATGTCAGGAAAAAAAAAAGGAGAAACTCAAAACCAAGGGAAGCTTTTTGTTGTGATATGCATTTTTAACAGATTCAAGCTTTCTCTTGTAAAGACAAAGCGTGTGTTCTTGTGAAGAAAGTATATGTTTTTCTAAATTGTACACTCAACAACAGCTATGTAGTGCGTCCCAGCCAAAAATCAGCACCATGTAAAGGATTAAATGATTAAAATTGAGAGTCAAAGTGAGTTCTTCATTTAAAGTCCTCATTGAGTGCTAATATTTTTATTTAGTTTTTACTAAACTGTTTTATAAAAAACCTAGCCAAGAGTAAAGCTCTTAACTTTTTTATTACTGAGCGGAACCTGGAGCAGGAAGGGAACATGCTTTCTAGATGCTGTCCGCTTTTACAAAGACAGTTAGAGCATGTGAGACTCTGCCCCTGTAGACTCACACGCAAGTAGTATTTTTGTTATCATCATCATTATTTCGAAAATTTTTTAGTGTTTGTTTCCATATCAGGCAATCATAGTTACCCAGAGACTATTTTTAAGATAACCTTTACATAATTCACATTATGTCCCATTAACTAACAGATAAACACCAAAATATAACATCCAATAAATTTATTAGAAAGATTAATGAAATTGGTAGTAAAAGATAAAAATTAGAGAATGAAATTATCATAGAATCACAGAATAGTTAGGGTTGGAAAGGACCTTAAGATCATCAAGTTCCAACCCCCCTGCCATGGGCAGAGACACCTCACACTAAACCATATCACCCAAGGCCTCGTCCAACCTGGCCTTGAACACTTCCAGGGATGGAGCATTCACAACCTCCGTGGGCAACCTATTCCAGTGCCTCACCACCCTAACAGGAAAGAATTTCCTCATATCCAATCTAAACTTCCCCTGTTTAAGTGTGAACCCATTACCCCTTGTCCTATCACTACAGTCCCTAATAAAGAGTCCCTCCCCAGCATCCCTATAGGCCCCCTTCAGGTACTGGAAGGCTGCTATGAGGTCTCCATGCAGCCTTCTCCAGGCTGAACAGCCCCAACTTTCTCAGCCTGTCTTCATATGGGAGGTGCTCCAGTCCCCTGATCAAAGCTATGTGTGCTAAATTAGTGGTTATCCGTACCTAGGCATGACTGAATATGTTTGGGTATAACATTAAGAGTAGACCTGAAACAATGACAATCTGCTTTTGAAATTTCTAGGGTGAAAAGTGAAGGTATCATTACTTGATTCAGTTCTATCCACAAGGTAACAAAGCAAGAGATTCAAAAAGACTGCCAGAGTATCACTGTAGGGGTTTTTTTTCAACACATAATTTTTAAAAGGCATGGGTGATAAAACAAATAAATAATGCAAACAGTTGGATGGGGCATCTGGGAAGAATGGAGGTGATAAACTGGACAACTGTTCCTACAGCTGCACAGTGTACCCTGGCACTAACAATGTTACTGCTATTGACAGATATCACTCTGAGAAGGTGTTAATGCTTTCGGGCATATGCTAAGTTATTAACCCATGTTTCTTCGTCTTTATCCTTTAGAAATTCAGAAGAAACTCTGACTTATTATGGCAGTAGAATCTGCTTTCTTTAATGTTTCTTTTGGGGGGGGAGGAGCGGTGGTTTTTTGTGGTTTTGGTTTTTGTTTGTTTGAAACATATTAACTGTTACTGGGAGAAAATGTCTTAAATTCCAGTTCTTGTTTAATAAATCCAAGGCATACAGTTAAATCTTCATTTCAGTCCCTAGAAGGAAGCTTCTTCATACAAGTAGGAATCCTCTGCTGCTTGCTTGGTTTTCTCTGTAGACACAAGCTGACAAAGGTTAGTTAAGGCCACTGTGTGGCTTTTTGCTTGCTGCTGTCACAGTGTGTGTTTGACTGTGAGCGATGCTGTATTCCGATCTCTCTTACGTCTAGACAGATATTCATAATGAAATAGATGTCTGGATACTGAAGTAGACTTTCACAGTCCTAATGGGATTGAAGCCTACAGAGGCTGGAAAAAAAGCAACTTGCGTTGCACCTTCCAGGGCTGCTGAATTTCACAAGTAAGATGAGCACAAGCAGTCAGACTGGTTTTGTGTTATAACCTCAGCTCCACACACTCAAGCCCTGCTTGACCTGAATTGCCTTCCAAGATTCAGCTTTATGGAGGACTGCACAAGCATGTTGACTGAGACAGCTGAAAAGAGCTTATCTAATATTTAATCTCATCAAAATTTCCCAAAACACAGGGCTTTTTTTCAGAATCAAATTTAAGTCTTTAAATTTGCGCACAGCCATGCTCTTCTAATGAATGATGGAACATATGACTACTTACATGTTTTTATGCTGTTTGGCATGTGGAAATCCTTCCTAATTAAAATAAGAGTAACTGTAGATCCCAAAGGCATCCTCTTGCCCTTCAAAGGTTCTTGAAATAGTAAATCACATTTGGAAGATGCTCATGTGAGTGCTAGCAGTGGCAAGAAGCAGTGGAGAGATCAAGGGCGTAGGCAATCACTTTTTGTTCTTAACAAAGTTGGACCAACTAAAGAGACCATTAATGTCAGAAACAAGCTATAAGGTATCTTCTGTCTTTTGAGCTTCTTGTAGCCAGAGTATGATAAAATCGCTGCAGAAGTCCTGTGCTTTCATCCTCATTTATATGCAAAATTGTTGGGGTTTTTTTCTCTGTATTTTAAGAAAACTTGAAATCTTTAGGAGTTGAGAAATGGGTATTTTTCTAGCAGTCTTTTAGGATCTGGTGTCACAGGGGCCAGGGTTTATTTTCATCAGGTGTTCTTAAGCAGATCCCAGATACACACTGTGGCTAACCCTGCTTGTGCTGAATACACCCTTCAAGTCAACAGACTTCCAAGTAACTCAAAGTTAACTAATGCTTGTAGGTCGCTTATGTTTGATGTTTCACTGCTCAGTGTTGCCCAAGTACCTACTCTGTATGAGTGTAGAAAACTTGCAAATGTATTCAGCGAACATACATTATGCATTTTCTCTTGTAACTGATGACCTTTCATAACATACCTGTGTGTTGGGCATTCATCAGTTGTAATGTGATCTATAACTCTTGTAAATGTATCTCTACAAAACCCATTAAATAATATATGGACCTACTGAAAAAAAAAGTACAACAAAAGCAGGGGTACAGATTAATAGCTGCCTTTCCCTTCCTTTTATAGGAAGGTAAAATTCTAATCTCTCAATATTTCAAATTTTCATTTCTGAAATTCTTTTTCAAATGAAAAACATTTTAAAAATAAATTTGCTAGAAAGTACATTTTCAAAATGTCAAAGTTTATGAAAACATTTAATATTCACAAATAGAGATATAGCTTTAAAATAAAATGTAAAATTAAGGCAATGATGACATAGAATACAAACATTTCAGATGCTTTGAATTTAAAACATTTTCAGAACTTGCTTTTAGGGGTTCTTTGATCAGCAGGTAACGTATGTATAGAAAAGTATATACATCGTACACTGCCTATAGCTTTTACCATAAGCATGTGTATTAAGACAAGGAACCTTTTGAAATCCTCAGCTTTACTAATAGCATTTCAGTCAATAGAACTATTTACACTAGCTGAATTATTCCCTATGATTAATAGGGCATACAGTGACATTTTCTGATAAGACATCATAAAAAAAATGAAATATTTATATTTTGGGCTACTTTGAGAGAGAAGAATATATTTCATCTTGGGCAGGTAGGTATGAATGGCATGCATTCAGCTTTAGGAAATAACGTATCAGCGAAACTTAGGTGTCTGTATTAACAGCAGCTTAACCCTGTACTCTGAATTGTCCTACTCTTCAGTACACACAGAGTAACTGTTACGGGCTTTTATGGTCTGATTTCTCTGAAATTGTACATTTGTTGTTAGGGTATACTTGTACAGTAAACTGAATTTCTGTATTTAGGCTTTAGCAGTGTGTAATTAGTTTGCAGATATCACACACCTGCAGAAAAATATACTAACATTCTTGGCAGAACATTAATTCATAAGACTTACTAAAAGCCAGAATGCATTTTGTTCATTTTATAGAATCATAGAATAGTTAGGGTTGGAAAGGACCTTAAGATCATTGTTCCAACCCCCCTGCCATGGGCAGGGACACCTCACACTAAACCATGTCACCCAAGGCTCTGTCCAACCTGGCCTTGAACACTTCCAGGGATGGAGCATTCACAACCTCCCTGGGCAACCTATTCCAGTGCCTCACCACCCTAACAGGAAAGAATTTCCTCATATCCAATCTAAACTTCCCCTGTTTAGGTTTTAACCCATTACCCCTTGTCCTACCATTACAGTCCCTAATGAAGAGTCCCTCCCCAGCATCCCTATAGGCCCCCTTCAGATACTGGAAGGCTGCTATGAGGTCTCCATGCAGCCTTCCCTTCTCCAGGCTGAACAGCCCCAACTTTCTCAGCCTATCTTCATATGGAAGGTGCTCCAGTCCCCTGATCATCCTCGTGGCCCTCCTCTGGACTTGTTCCAACAGTTCAATGTCCTTTTTATGTTGAGGACACCAGAACTGCACACAATACTCCAGGTGAGGCCTCACGAGAGCAGAGTAGGGGGGCAGCATCACCTCCTTCGAGAGGTCACCTCCTTCTCTCTTTGTGGAGAATAAAAGAACCACAAAGGAAGTCTATAACTTAAAACTTGCCATTCTTTTTAAAGTCAGAACTGTGCTTTGTATGTGCAGCAGGAGGACGATGATAATCCAAGCAGAAATCATAACCTCTGGAAAAACAGCAAATGCTAACTGCTGCACAGTGGTACAGATGGAAACCATGGCAAAACAAATGCGGGTAAGCTCAGCTGCAGCTGGACTGATGTTCCCAGGTACCACAATGGTAAAAGTGATTGTGTTAGTGTGCTAACAATATCTGTACATCTACTACAGCGTGCACAGGCTTAACTTCTTGTAAATTAACTGTGTTTAATAGCATTAATTTGTGACTCTGTAGTTTGTCTTACTCCACAGAAACTTCCATGGCCCTATTTGTTATATTGTTTTAACTGGAGAAAATAATATTCAGACGCAACTGGGATGGTTATTTTAATTGTGTGTAGTAGCTTCCATGAGCAGAGTTGAAAGGAACATGGAAAGATTTTCTCAAGTGCAACAAGTGAATGGTCCCCTCTTGTGTTTTTTTTACCTCCTGGATTTCTTTTAAAGATAGCATTTCTCATCGTCATTAAACAAAGCCATTGTAAAACAGCGAGTAAAAATAGGTCTATTTTCCCAAGTCTTCAGTGTCAAAATCTAATTTTGCATTAGTATCTCTTTATTTGACCGTAATGAGAAGGTAAAAACTAATAAATAAAGTAATAAAGAAAAACACAAGACAGCTAAATATTCACTGATTTTTTGATGAATCTTTTTTGTGAGGACTGCTTAACCTCTGCTTTGTAGTCTTGTCTGGTACTGGGAGGTTTTTCACAGAGTGCCACAGTTTTCTAATCTGTGTGCCTACCAGTCACCTGTCTCCCAGCAGCAGAAAAAGGTCTGTAGGAAGGAGCTCTTCACAAGTGCAAAGTATATGTTGGTCTTTTTATTACCTTTTATAAGGCCAAGGTAGGAACATGCAATATATTAGAGGGGAAAAAATACTTAGACACACCAAAATGTGCAGCAAGGATTCCTGTTGTTTCAAAATGTGTAATGGATCCCAGCAGGGAGGTAAAGGCTTTCTAGACAATATATTTATTATGCCTTTTATCACCATAATCTTTTCACTTTTACTCAACTTCAGGACACATTCCAGATTAGCAAATGTATAAATCTGGTGTTTTAAACAATCTTTCATCTGTAAATAGTGCCAATGGTAGTGGACAGATACCTGAACTAGCTTAAAATCAACTGTAATGGTCTTCTTTGCAATTTGGTGCTTATCAGAATTCAATTTACTCTGCTTAGCTATTATAGGCTTATTTTTCTTTTTCTTAATTAGTCCAATGTTCCACCTAAGTATTAATTGCCCATATCACTTTTCAGGGTAAAAGCAAAATTAGGGCAATTGTCTCCTAATTGAGAAACGTCTCAGTGGAGG
Source organism: Neopsephotus bourkii (assembly GCF_033783945.1). Lineage (NCBI taxonomy): Eukaryota > Metazoa > Chordata > Aves > Psittaciformes > Psittacidae > Neopsephotus > Neopsephotus bourkii. The sequence goes on along the minus strand of NW_026901356.1, from coordinate 818,882 downwards.
AAAACTTGCTTATTTCTCCTTACAATGCCTTCTTAAGGCTGGGAAACGTAGCTTGGCCTGTTGCAGCATCTGAAGTTCTTTAGTTGCCAGCAGAATAGCCAACAGAGATTAAAAAACTAATTCACATTGTGCCAATTGAAACCATGCAAAAGTAATTAACATAGTCTATCAAACAAAGAACAACAAATATCTAATGACTAGTAAAATAAATTCTTGTGGCTTCCAATTACTGTATACATTCCAAATAAAATTTAATCAATGCAAACCATCCCAGTTAACATTCCTATCAGTAAGTGGCATCTTACTTTCTTGCTTTCTTTGCATAAGATGATGTTGTTCTGTAATAAATAGCCACATCTAAAGTTTATTATTATTAGCATTACTAAAAATTAGTGGTCATGGTGTTGTTAATTTGCATTTTAAATTCTTAGAATGGCCATGTGCTATTGCACGAACAGCTGCTACTTTTCTAGAATCTGGCATTTCATATAGCCTGAGGACATCTATTTCTCATAGCTGGAGTGCAGGTTGTCGTAGTTTCTCTGGGTGATGTCTTCCACATTTTATTATTCAAGCTGCCTCACAATTTCAGACTTTTAATGTTACATGAACGATGTATCAGGTCACTCTTTATACCTCAATGTCTGGCCATAATGACTTTAGTTGGCATTAACAATTTCAGTGCCTTTTCAGTATGTCTTAAGATGGAAATCTAATCCTTCCACAAGTCACAACTTGATACTGTTAGATGACATAATATTATGAGTAAATGATGACAGTGATATGGTATATGCAAAAATACTTTCCGGTCTTTATCTAACATCCTCCAGGGACTCAGCGGCTACCTTGACTTGCTCCTTCTTCCCCTGCCAGGATAGTGATGGCTGACACATTCTGCTGTTATCTAGAGAAGGACAGTGAAGAAAAAATTTGTGATTGCTGATTTGGCAGACATCTGCATAGCTCTGAATCAAAACTTTCACCTAAACTAAAACCATTTTATGATGGTTGCAAGTGAATTTGCTAACACTTCATCTGTGAACAGGAGTTCTGGCTTGTAGGGACATTCTTTTCAGAAAGCTATGAAGATGGGAGAGGGGCACATGATTTCCACCAAGGGCCTGACAGCTAGACGTCTGGGGACAGCTTAGGACATTTAAGATAGAGTAAGATTTAGTGGGTTTTGTTGTGTACAGAAAGCCTCCTTCTCAGTTTGGCTTTGGAAGTTTTGGGTTTTCTATTACGGTTTTGTTTGTTTGGTTGTTTGGGTTTTTTTTTGCCAGCGAAGACTGGGGTATGTGTAGATTATGAAGTTTTTCTCTTTGATTGAAAGTGTTCTTGTGTCTCTCAGCTTGAATCAGTTTCGGACCTCAAAGGAACCTCTTCTTCATACATTTCCCCAAAGTATGAAGAAGAACACTGTATCATTCTCATGTATTGTTAGTATTTTAAAGATGCAAAAAATGATGCACAGTGAGAAGCTTAAGTATCAGATGCCTTGGTTAAAATTTCAAAGTGAATCTGGCAACAGCTAAAATATAACTAAAATATTTCACATTGAAAACACATTTCCTTGTTTCTAACACTAAATCATCTTTTTTCTAGTGCTCTGGCATAGATAATGAAAGCATGCTCCTTGAAGATGGCGCTTGTTTGTACAGACTTGCTAGAATTAATTAAGAGAATGTGTATATATATGGGATCCAAACTTTTGCCTTACTTTATAAATAGAACTATTTTACAAAACCATTATTCTGAGAGCAATTGTTGTTTAGCTGTTGTTCAAACCTTTTAAAGTTGCCTTTTTGTTAATTCATCCTGAAAAATAATTGATCAGATTCAGGCTAGTGGATTTAGTTTCACTCTCATCAAATGACAGGTATTGGTTGCTAGTTACAGCACCTTAGCATCTGATAATCTCAAGGCAGCTAAAGAGGCACTATCTCATTTCTTTTACGATTAGTATTCAACAGCAAATTCACTTTCTATTTTAATGCAGACAAGGGGAAGATATGCTACCTACCAATATTTAATAAGATACTAGAGCCAGAACTGAATCTTTGAAAAGTGATGGCTAAAATAATATTTAAATTATGCTCTTGTGAAGATTGTGCACTAAATCTCTCAGATAAACACTGGGTGATTACTCTTACCCATTGTAGACACCCTTAACCTGTGAAGACCAGTTTTGCGGTGTGAACAGACTGGATCTCTGCTGATGTTGGACCACTGTCTGATGGTACCAATTGCATGGTTGGTTGGCCTCAGGAAAATTATCTTCCTGGTGGCCTGGGGGAAGGTATCTCCTCCTAATTTTCATGAAGCGCAAGTGCTTCTGCCCAAGTTATCCTTGTTCCCATGAAGGAAGACCATGAAGAGCAGCACTGGGGGAGTCTTGATTCGGTATGAGGGGTGAGGGACAGTGTGAGCTTCTTGTAGCTTGAAGCATGGATATGGTCCTACCCCTGCAGACTGGAGAGCTCCCACAGAGACAAGAGAAATATCAGGGAACTTTAGCCATTGACACTAAACTCCAGTGCAACAATGTGTTTTAAAAATGTGTTTGTCTCGTTTTCATGGTGACATACCTGAGTTTCTGACAAGGATTCTGCTTTCAACACTGATCCAAGATAGCACAGCATCACTGTATAGGAGTCTGATGGTAAAACGTTTTCTTACAAAAGTAGAGAACAGAAATATTTCTCAACATTAGACTCATGTTTATATGAGATGTTCAGTTCATGAAATACTTTCATGTGACCTATAACCTGTCTGTCTGCTCCACGCTTTGAAAATCCCCTTCTCCCCTCTGCCTCCCGTTTCTGAGCTCAGATGTGTCTGTAACTGGAGCCTGGAGTCACCAGGACACAAGTGTTTCCAGGCTGTGTTGACCTTGGCGGTGGGTGGAAGCTGCATGTTTGGTTGTGCGATACCTTTGCTTACCAGCTTTCAGATGTCACCCTTGTGCACTATGGGGAACGTGAGCCAAGATCCCCATTATTGGGAAGAGGCTCCAGCCATCTGTACAATGGCAGGCATGCCCACTTCTTGGTGTACTGTTTCCAAACAGCAAATGCTCTTTTGCTGCTCTCAGGCACAGTGCAGCTCAGCGATCGGAGTGCTCCAAATGCTCCCATGATCCTTTTTCTTTGCACAATATCCTAAGACAATAAATCTGTCAGACAGGAGGTATGTGTTTATACTGCACCTGCTGCTATCCCTGCTGGACTGATACTGAGACAGCATACCACTGTATTAACGTATCTGCGCTACCCTTTCCTGTGTTACCAAGAAAAATCCTGCCTAGAGTGTAATGGGCTGGAGTTCTGCTGTTGGACCATTTGCCATGGTATACTTAATTACAGAACATCAAAGGAATAATGAAATGTTATCTATGTTCTGCTAGGATCTCTCTGGCTGTCTCCTAGAGTACTTACTTTGTCTATGAGTCTGAAGGGACACTGAGATGAGGTGGGCCTCAGAGTATGTGCTGCTGTTAATGCCCTCTTTCATATTCAGGCCTTGGATTCCTCAAACAAATGTTATAGGTTTTTTTCCCTGTAGGTTGCACCTTTGTAAATAATGAAAATGTGAGAAACACAATCTGGTAAACTAATAATTTAATAAGTTAGGTAATACAACATGAAAGAAGCAGTACAGAACAAGATTCCTTGTGTACTACTCAGTTGTCTAGGGTTTGTCTAGGGCAAATTGTGCGTATGCAAATGTGTTTCAAAGTAGGTTTCTGCTTTTGAAACTGTCTTAACAGGCTGTTGGGATGGTCTTGAGCCATGATTTGACATGTTGCCAGTGACCTAAGGCACTAAATAACTTGTTTGCAAATTATTTCATCCTCTGATGAATCTCTAAACCCATGATATGGTAAATGAGGAAATACGATGGCACTAAAGTTTATTCTAGGAAAATATAGTGTCTTGTACGTCGTGTGTGTGGAGGAAAAGGTCTCTGTGCAAGCAGAACTAAGGCTTTTGGGAGGAAAGAATATTTGACAGAGGAGAAAAGAAACAGTTGTGGTTGAATGCCTTTAACAGTGCCAATGGAGTATCTCTGGAAATTGAGATAAGACGTGGTTTGATTAAAATAGCCTGCTCTTGCTTTTTAGAGGTGTGATACTATAGATAGGAGTAGGAACATAATTGCGCGTAAATGTAGGGGCTGAGTATCTGCATATGTGCACACAGGGTGTTCTGGGTTCAGCAGTAACAGTCATTTTTTCTCCTTCTTAGTAGCTGGTGCAGTGCTGTATTTTTGCCTTTTGGCCTGGGAACAGCACTGATAACACCGATGTTTTTAGTTACTGCTCAAATGTTTACTCTGACCAAGGACTTTCTGAGCCTCATGCTCTGCCAGGGAGGAGGGGAAGCCAGGAGGAAGCAGAGACAGGACACCTGACCCAAACTAACCAAAGAGGTATTCCATACCACAGTGTGTCATGCCCAGGGTGTAGAACCGGGGGCAGTTACCCAGAAGGGCTAGTTCACTGTGGGGTTGGATTAGGTATCGGTCGGTGCTCGGTCGGGCTGGGTATTATCGGTCAGTGGGTGGTATTGTATTCTCTTCCCTTGTTGTTTCCCCTATCATTATTATCATTGGTGGTAGCAGTAGTGATTTGTGTTATACGTTAGTTACTGGACTGTTCTTATCTCAACCTGTGGGAGTTACATTCTTTCGATCCTCCTCCCCATCCCTCTGGGAGCAGGGGAAAGAAAAGGTGGGGGGAGTGAGAGAGAGACTGCGCGGCTGATTTATGGCTGACTGGGTTTAAACCACAACACAGGGAAAGAGGGGAATATAAAGAAAGAACACAAGGAACTAAATTGATTGCTGGTCATTTTTTTTATTTCTGCTAAGTTACTTAATGCACTGTTTTACATAGAGTATTAATTTTAAGAAACACACTTAGTTAATGACAATTGTAGACCCAGGAGTTGTGGTTATGGTCTGCTATATGTCTTTTGTTCTATGATTTATAAATTTGATGTTCTTTTAGTGATAAAATTCTGTAGTTTATTTCCTGGCATGGGATTAATTTTTGTTCCTCAGCTGTAGGGGAGCGTGGCTACATGTTGGCTGCCTCTGTCTGAAACACTTTTGACTCTTGTTCATCAGGAGCTGTGGTCTTCCTCTGGCTTTCTGCCTAGAGTGTGCCTGATAGAGCTTGAAGCTGCCAATCAGGATTGTGTTTTTATGCTGCATAACAGGCAAGCAGTGATAGTGCAGAACTCACACAGTGTCTCCCTGTGATATCTGCATCTTCTCCATCTCAAGCAGCCAGGATTTCCACAATACCCTATACTTCATGTTTTTGTTGCCTTGCAGAGAAGGTAAAGACTCCAAGCTCTCCTATCTTATACACAGAGATTTCCAACATCTTTTCTGACATGGGCTCTAATGACTAGGAGAAAATGCTTTACTACAGACAAGTATGTGCAGTGACAATAATTCTGCTCCATGAAATGAGTAAAAGCTATAGTTTTCACACGCTTAGCACAGCATGCTGCTTTACCTGAGAATGCTTTACCAGTGGGGAAGGTAATGGCCCATCCATGAAGACCAATCGAAGATTAGCACACACCCTTTTTTTACAGGTGCTTCATTTAGTTGCTCAGTGCCTTAAGCAAATTACTTGGCTCAGCACCCTACAGCTCTCTCCTTTCAGATTTAATTTGCTGTAACTGGATTTAAGTAAAGCATCGTCACCACGGCACTGCTTCAGTTCTGCTTACACAGACATTTTTACCTCCACACACATGACTTGCAAGACACTATATTTTGGCATGGCTGAAGAAAGCAGCTCAAAAAAAAGTCCTGTCCTAGGAGAAATTACACTCCAAGGTAAATGTGATTCAAAAGCAAATCATTGTCATCCTTAGACCCTGCAGGTTCTTAATTTATGCTATAATCCCAGAGTTCAAATATCTGGCAAATATGGTAAATGCTTAAAACCTAAATGTAAGCTAAAAAGCTGAAGATGAGCTTGAGTGCTTAGAATTTTAGGAACTTCATAACTTTAGCCTCTGCTATCTGTAACTTTGTGCTGTGTGTTTTCTTTTTCCTTGTGTTTTTGTTTCAGTTTTAATTCAAATGAACACTCAAAGTAGTGGGGTCAACTTTGTAAGTATCAGAGTATCAAAAAAAGGTAACGTGTTAAAGCAATATAAGCTTATTTTCATCTCCTAGAAAGAAAAGTAAATTCAAGACGAAAGGGTTTTGCTGCAATTAAAACATTTAAAGCTTTGATGCCAATAGCTTTGTTTTAGTCACAAAAACATGCACTTCTCTACCAATGTGATTTTTTTCTTTCCTTTTTTATTTTTTTTCTTAATAATGCTTCTGAAAAATCCTGTGAGGAAGAAGTATCAGGCATGACAGGCGTACTTTAGGCATGAGAGGATAAGGACTAAATACACACTTTGAAAATAATCGCTGTCAAAACCTCCTTATGGATTTGTAGGCACCATTGTGATTTTTGAAGTACCGTGTTTATTCATTTTGGCAAATTAGTACCTGCTGGACAGAAACTACAGCTGTGCAGAGTTTGACTATGTTTCAGGTGCTTGCATTTCTCAGAGAGAATGCAGTCCAGTATATCCTGATCTGGCATTCTGAATGAGTGGGTATTTCTAGACATAAAACAAAAGGCACAAAGCTAGTAACTTCCAGCTGCTACCTCTTCTAATAAGCACCAGTTTTGTGTTCTTAGAGAACACTCTACAAGGATTTTAAAGATTTAAAAGCATTACTGCATAAAGTTGTTTATACTTGCTCTGTGTTAGAGTGATGGTATCAGAGTTGCATTCTGCTCTAGTCTCCAGTAAATGATAGAGCATTACCTATTATCACATTACTGCATCAATTTGTATTATGGAAGTCCCCAGTTACCTAACAATAGACTCCCTTAAATTATTTATTATTATTACATATATTTTCTACGATTGTAGTACCTAGAAGCTTTAAACGTGGAACAGGACCCAAAACCAGAAAAAATATACAATGGAGAGAAAGCCCATGCCCCTAAATGCTTGCACAGTTGCACGGCATGATAACATATACCAAGAAAAAAGACGGTACTGGCCAGCATAGCAGGCAGGGGTTAAGCACATCAGCAGTCTGCCTTTTGGTTTTGTAGGCATTGTGAAAAAGAATATACCTAGTAGTAAATGGCAGCAGATATATCTTCTGTGAATGAAAGCTGGTAGACAAATAGAGGATCCTTAGAAGTGTAGAAGTGAGTAGTTTAGGTTTGCAGTGGCTGGAGGTAAGAGGACTAGCCAGCACAACCAATGCAAAGGTGAAGTTACATGGGCAGACGGGTCAGAAAATATACATTGGTAGAGCATTCAGGGTAGAGATCAGTGGGGCAAAGCTGCATTTTGTCAGGGTAGGATGTTGCAATATGTAAGGTGGTAAAAGTTTGCATAAAAGCTCTGTGTGTGTGAATAAAGCTCCAATTTCAGAGGTCTTAGGCAAGAATTAGGATATAATCTAGGCATCAGAAGTTAGAATAAGGCTGCCTTTCCCATGTCGGGGGGAACCATCAACTTTGTCTTCCCCTATGCTGCCAAGCTAAGGTTTTTCTTTTCCAGCCTCAGGCTATAAAAGCAGAAGTCCACAGTGTTAACATACATCAGCTGGGCTGACAAGAGTCAGTTTCATAGCAAGTCTCAGAAAAGTTTTGTCTAAATTTTCAAATGAGGTGCCAGAATCATGGAACTCCATCAGAATGTCAGGAATGTCAGTGTTTGGTTTGGTTTTTTGGTTTGGTGTTGTTTTTTTTTTTTTGGTTGGTTGGTTGGGGCTTTTGTGGGATTTTTTCATTTTTTTCGTTTGTTTAAGTTCTGGTATTCAGGGTTTCAGTAAATGTTAAAAAAAATACTAAAATGTGTAGCAAATTAGAAGTGAATTCGATGGAATTGGACATTTATTACTTCACAAAACTTACACATTTTTACATGACTTCTGTAATTTCTTTTGCTGTCTTATTAGAGATTTCTGAATACTTGAGACTAGCAGTGTATCATATTGCACATACCTACTTACATAGCTCTGCTGGTTGCATTTCTGCAGATAATACACCTTGTTGTGATGACACAGTTCTTAGTTTTACACAGCTCAGCATAGCAGTAACAGTGCTTTCTAGGAAAGAATTTCACCATTACTTTATACTTCTTCTTGTAGATACAAATTCCCAACAGAATTTTTGGCATCCTCATGGTTGTGCTAGATGGCTACAGATGGTAATAAGAACATCTTCTGCTTCTATGCTTACTAAATGCAGTCTGTTCCCCATTTTAGCTACTTTACATCTGAAGAAATTACTAGAAGTCAGGGCACCTAAATCTCTAATGAAAAGTCAAGCTGTAAATGGTTTGACAATCTCACGATGACTTGACAACCAAAACTAAAGCCTAGGTCTTTCCAGAGCTAGCTTTATTCAAAACTCATGCACTTATGCGGGCATTTGCATCTGGTTAAGAGTATCTGGTTCAATCTCCAGAATTTAAAAATGAGAATGATTAATACTCATACAGATCCTTGCAGAAGCTACTTCCTTGTCTTCTGCATGAGCATTGCCTTCACTTTGGGAAAAGCTGTGGTTTTTAACTTTAGGTAGGCAATGTACTGACAATGAAGCATGATGTTAATTTTTGTGTGATTTACCAAGTCAAGTCAAAAACCTCACAGCATGAGAAACTTTACTGTAGCCAGATGATTCACAGGGAAACTATGGACTGCTTTGTCTTTGTCAGGATATTTACTCAACTAACTCCAGTTAAGAGGTCACCTTTGTTGGATAGCGTAGACATGGCTTGAGCTCCATAAGCTAACTTCTTGACCTCTGGAAGCTGATTGTGATTGTTTCATACCTTCAGAGTTTACAAGTTTACTTTATTAAACCTTAGCCACTTTTATACATTTCACATCTTTTGTTTAAACTTCCTTCTAAACAAACTTAGCACACTCTTGAGTACCATTTCTACCTTTGATACTGTGTCTCCATCTGACTCTGGATTTAGCATGTGTTCCCTAACCTCCATGACAGGGACTGAAATTGCAGTCTGTTGGTATAACTTTTAAATTGCATTGTTGAACAACGTGACCCCATTATGCTCATGGCATTTGACACTTCAGAGTGCCCGTAATTATGGAGATCCTCCTGCTGCACTGTCTTAACTGTGTTGTGTGCCAAAAGCTGTGAACACAACCTTCCACTCTATAACAAATACACCTTTTCGCCCTGAGAAAGGGCCTGTAGAGACCATTTTATTTGGCATGGTTAGCAAATGAAGGGGTAGCAGAGGTACAGGAATTTTCTGCTTCCAGCAGGGCTGAATAAGGACAACCTAGTTCTCTTTCTCATAGGGTTTGCTTTGGCTTTTATTGGCCATGCTCATGTTTAATTATGTGTGCTCTTGTAATTCAAAATCAAATAAGAAAATTGCCTGTGTATAAGCTAAAACCTGCGGAAGAGAGATCAGTTTAGTTGTTCAGACAGTTCTCACACATAAACAGTGGTGATTTATCTCTTGAACTAGTGGGAACTAATTTAGCATTTCACTCTAACGCCCAACAGAGAATGCCTGTGTGCTGAGCCTCATTCAGCACGTAAGCAGTAAAGCTGTTGTGCTTGTCCAGCACTGCTCAGCAGTAGAGCTGTCAAGTTTTACAGCCATTAAACTGAGAGGTTAATCAGGTTCTTATCCATAAAGCAGAAATAAACTTGATCTGCTCACCCTGCTTCAGGTAACTGACAGAGAAGAAGCTAATTAAGAGGTGACACACACATCAACTCATAGAATCAACTGGGTTGGAAAAGACCTGTATCATCAACTCCAACCATTCCCCCAGCACTGGTTACAAGAGCACCAGTAAACAGTGTCACCAAGGACCTCATCCACATGGATTTTGAACGCTTCCAAGAATGCTCATTACACCACTTCCCTGGACAGCCTGTTCCAGTAACGTGATCACTGTCTTTGTGATGAAATTTTTCCTAATATCCAATCTAAACCTCCCCTGGCGCAGCTTGAGGCCATTTCCTCTTGTATTATCAAGAGCTAGCAGGTATGTAATGGGCTAAACTCTGATGCTTGAAGACCACAGGTGAACTTCAGTGTCCTACTAATGTTGAGAGTGAGGCAAATTATGCCCGGGCAAGAAATATGTTTGTCATCAAGTTGAAACTGGACTAGTGATTCTCACTACACCCTTTTTGGAAGATGCTTCACCAGAATTATTCTGAATGGTCTGATTAGGCCAAAAGTATTGGCCAATTAATGGGAGACTTGTATTTCTCTGTACTCCCAAACCACCAAGGACTTTGGAAGAGGATGGAGTCCAGCAATCTGTGTTTGGGAAGGGTTTTCTGCTGGTGCTGGGGGTTGGCTCTTTGTTGGTGCTGGGGGTGAACATGTGGATTTGAAACCCAATTTGTTGGTTACATCCAGGAGCTCTTATACAAATAAAAGCCTTACTGGGTGCTTATGCAAAGGAGGGGCTGGGCTAAGTGTAGACGAACAAAAGAGGAGATGCAGAATCAAAATGGCCAAACATGGAATTTGTTTTCCTGGTTTATCCTCATAGATCAATAGCAGTTACTTTTTTCCTCACAAGAGAGTTTGGGCCTATTGCTATAAAAGCTTATTGTTTGCTTTTGAGCATGTAGGCAGTAAGAGAAAACTACCTGCATAGATTGTCCCTCCCAACACAAACTATTCTATGATTCTACATAGATGTCCATTTTATTCATCTGTGTTGAGTGTTGAGCAGTAACCTGTTGGTAAAATGGGGAGAAAGGGCTCCCCAGCTGCAGGTGGAGTTACCAGTGGAAGTCACTACTCTATGCTAACCCCTGCCTGGGCATTTTCTGGAAGGGTGACACCTTCTTCCAGGTCAAAACACTGCTAACCACTATGGTTTGGTAACAATTTGACAATATCAAGCCCAGGGCTATCCTGTGTTTGCTAGTATGCATAGTCTAAATTAATACTAACAGCAATAACATACACTTCAAAGCTCATCAAAAGTGATGAAAAAGGTTCCTTTTTGATTACGGCATGAATAGGTAATTAGTCTCCTAATGGTAATCTGTTGCAGTGTATCAATTTTATGCTGTAGTCCATTACTAGTAGATTTCTTTTTTTAACAATACCTCTAGGTAAACATTTTTCAGGCAAGTCTCTGTCAGTGCAAATGGGGTGACAGCATTCCATACCCAGTCAGGGAAGGGAAGCATCTCTTCTGTAAGTGCTACTGCACCTGAAATAATTAATGTGTTAGAAATGACACACAGATGGAAGAAGCTGAATATGTCTTTTATGGTTTCTTTAGGCTCAGAAAACTGATTACTTGTGCTGTTGCCCAACCCCATGTAACACATAACTGTCAGGAAACCTCTCTCATGCAGAGTTGCAGAATACCAGCATTTTGTTTGGAAGAAGGAGTTACAGATGGAGTAACATTAAGCAAATGCACTGTATTTGAAGTAAAATGTTTAATGTTTAGGTTAGTTTTGCATTAAGACAAATATAACGTTCCAATGTAAACATCCATTTTCTCTCTTTAACAAGAAAGATCCTGCTAACTATAACATCAAGAGCTCCTCCTAGGAGGATTTCAAAAGATGTTTCGTTGTTATAAAAAATTTTAGTCTTGCTCTGTGGTTCAGCCATGCAGTGGGAGAAAACAAAATGCAAACAGTGTAGAAAGTGAACACAAGATCTGAAAGGCAAAGGAAACCAGTCATTTAATATATTATCTTTATTTTTCAAATTGTTGCTTTTGTGTTTCCTGAATCTTAATTTAAGGATTCTCTCATATTATTTTGGTTGTAAATTATTTATATGTTTCCTCATCTTTCATGGTACTTTGTTTCTGAGCTTCCTGCGAGACCTCATCAGCTTCTAGCAACATGCTGAGACAGTGTTGTAATCTGACAAAAAGGAGGGGAGATGGGGCTAACAAAGTGATGCTCTGGGACTTGTACTTGGATGAATTGTCAAAAATGAATAAATAATGGTATGTTTTCTCATTTCTGAGAAGCTGTAGGAAATCCCTGTAATTTTGTTAGAATAATTCATTAACCAGCATTTTTATCCTTCATTGTTAAATCTTATGTACCTCTCTTGTTTTCATCAATCTTAGGGAAGAACTTTAGCATTTGTACACCTTCCTTTTCAAAGAAGGCTTTTTCCCAGAGCATCTTTGCTGGTATTTTGTTCCATTTGATTTAAATTAGCTCAAGAAGGAGAGATGCTTCTGTATCCTTAAGAGATGAGGATACAGTCCAGGACATCTCACAGTCAGGTGCATTTATTCTGTGAAATTAGCCAAGATAGTCCTGTCTTCCTTGCATCCTATTACTGTCAGGGCTCTGTGCATCTCAATTCTTCTTCCTGCCTGTATTTCTTTTTTTTTCAGACACTTCGAAACTGTTATTTGGCACCTGTAATTTTGTCGAACTGTGGCCAAGATGAGATAGTGCAGCAGCATTGTCAGTGAGCACAGGCTGACCAAACCTTCACAGGTTTTTGTGCCTCAAAACTGTGTGGAGCCTGCAGTCCTCTCCAGGATGCCTTGACAGTGGCAAGTATAAGCATATCATTCTCCTAGCCGTGTTTGGTAGAGTCCCATTTCATTAGCTCTCCATGTTTCCCTCTGGTTTGGACCCATTCATAGTCATAAAATCTACTTAGATTCTCCTTTAGTTTCTGGAGACTGTAATTTTTAAATTGAGATAACTGAGGCACAAAACCACTTTTTCATTTACAACCAAGATTATATAAAATATCACTGATGGAGCTGGAAAGCCTGTTGCAGACTTTAGGACAGTTAGGATTTGTTCTCCTGTGCAAGATATTTCTAGAACCACGAGGAAGTGAACAACCTTATGTAACTACTTGAGTGTGGCTACCTATTAGATGGAAGTTGTTCTTCTCATGGACTTCTTCAGGCCCACGGCTGCGTTCTTCATTGCGGTGGGAGATCTCAAGCTCTCAGATTTTCTGTGGCTGACATGCAATCAGATTTATTGACAAGGGTAGGCTGACTTGCAGAAAGTGTGAAAGACAAAACAGTAACTGTGGGAATAAAAAAAAAGACTAACCTTTTCTTTTCTTCATTGCTGGCAACTTCCTTGATCTGACTTTTTGACCTCATCCCAAGGTCAGTTAAATGCCTCAAAGGAGCTGGAATGATTGCAAATGAACTTTGCCATCATCCAGTAGGTGGATGGAGAACACTTCATAAAAAAAAAAAAAGAAAAAAAAGTTTCCAGGGAGGCTCTCTTAATAAGTGACTTCTTCATGAATTGAGGATGAGACCTTTTCACGAGGCAATTTACTGGTTGGTTCAAGTGTTCTCAAACAGACTTGGTGCCCCTAGACAATGTTGTCCTAGCACAGTAGTGTCAACACGCTCAGCTGGAGTCCTTCTCCTCCTTCTTTGGTTTCCCATCCTCTGGTCCAGTACATTATCTGTTAAGTGTCTTGCTCACTCCAGACTGAAGAGATAAGTCATTATGGAGGAATAATACTTTCTGACTGTGGTTGATAGGGAAAGGAAAAAGCAACAAAAAATGAGCACTAAATGAAGATGATCCCGTTGACTGCAAGAACTATCTTTGAAGACTTCCAAACAATCAGAAACTTCAGCTTGTTTTCAGCATATGCTCCCAGGGGAAGGTCATCTGATTCATATCCGTCAAATGTTGAAGGGATGAGTCACAGTCAAACAAATCACACTTTCCTAACTTGTCTTTACACATACGGGAAGGAATAATCTCTCTCCATTTAAAAGAACTTTTCTTTTTTTTTTAGTAGACAACACTCAATAACTTAGGCCCATGTTATCTCTTTTTCTTGAATTATGAATATTTATTCCTCTCCATATCCATAAATAATACATAATCTACAGTTGCCTCATTTTTTCTTATGACCTTTATACATATCTTGTACTTTAAATCAAACTCATAGTTACAAAAAGCTCTAATTTCCTGTTGAAACTTAATTCAACAATCACAAAGAAGAAAGTCTTCGAATAATAACTAATATCAGATCTTATATTCTTGACTGCCAGTCAGCCAGCATTGGACATGAGCAAAAATATACTACTCCAGAATTCATCAGTTTACGCCACAGTATTTAAGATAAGATAAAATGTGTATGGTCCTGTGCCCTGTAATACTAATCCTGTGGCTGCACTATTACTGTGGAGGTGTGAAAAGTTACTCCTGTATGCAGTACTCCTATAAAGCTGATGGGATGCTGTGCAGATGCACCAGATGCCTTTCTGCTCCAGAGAAATCTCAGGAGGAGTTGTGATTAGGCTTTTGGCAATTCCACAGGGGCCTTCTCCTTGTGTGCCACCCACTCCAGGCTGCACAGCCCCCTGGGCAAATTTTTAGTTGAGCATTTGTGTTTGCTTTGCAAGTTCTAAGGGTTGAATATATTTCAAGAATGGCATTTGCTATAGCTGCTCATTTTCTGACAGTAATCGTATGTTTCAACGCACAAAAGTGTTCATTCTTATTCTGTGCTACCTTCCAAAATGTGTTGGCACAAGAGCTGGGATCATGGGATCATGGAATCATAGAATCATAGAACGGTTAGGATTGGAAAGGACCTTAAGATCATCTAGTTCTAACCCCTCGCCATGGTCAGGGACAACTTCCACTAGACCAGGTTTCTCCAAGCCCCATCCAACCTGGCCTTGAACACTGCCAGGGGTGGGGCAGCCACAGCTTCTCTGGGCAACCTGTGCCAGCGCCTCAGCACCCTCACAGTGGGGAATTTCTTCTTAATATCTAACCTGAACTTCCTCTATTCAAGCTTTAATCCATTACCCTTTGTCCTATTGCTACAGTCCCTAAAGAAGAGTCTCTCTCCGGCATCCAAATACTTCCTTTTGGATCAGACTGCTCTGTGAAATGGAACCCAGCAAATACCTATCTTCATCCAAATCCAATTCTACCCGGAGTTCAGTTTGCAGCCACCTGCACCTGCATGCTTTGCACCTCCACAGGAGAGGGTGCAGCTTACCCCAGGGTACCTGTGTGAAAGCAGAGGTCCAGAGGTGCCTGTTATGCAGTGACAGCTTGAGCCAGATGAAAAGCTATTAAAGGAAAGCTCTCAGAAAGGTGTGCTCTGAACTGTGACCTGAATGTAAAATAAATGTGTTTGCAAGACATGTTCAGCAAATTAACAACTTTCTTTGCAGGGAACCAAAACTCCCTGATTTTCGCCCAGTGTATACTAAAACATCTAAGGAGTAAATCTGAATGCGACAACTATTTTAACCACAACCACCTGACCCTATTTAACAAGATGCATTAATTCAGACTGAGCACCCAAACAGTGCTTAGCAAACATGTACAGGTTTTGTTTCAGCTACTACATTGTAAGAATCTGAACCGCTGATGAAGCTGGGGCCAGAGCCGGATCTCCTGACTCACACCACTTCCTTTTTGTTAAGAAAAAACCCCCACTTATTTTTCATAATTAGGTCATATAATTAATGTTTAAAAGACAATTTGAAAAATGATGCAAACTTTAATCCTGTTTATTAGTTCCATTATGATGAGCATGGTTTTTTAAATACTAATTTTACTATCAGCTCTTTGTGCATAAAACAAATACATATCTCTAATCTTTTACCTTGGACACCTATATGAAATATTCCTAAATTCTCCTTAAAAGAACTTTGAAACCTAACTGATAGGAAATACCAAAATTTCAGATTTTATGCTGAATTCTAAGCTTTGATGTTTCTAGAAGATTGGACCTGCCTGTGAAGGGATGCCAATCTCTTTCCAGCTCCTCTGATTTCAAACGGCCATTTGTCGAGGCAAAGTAGTTAGGAGAATGTTGAAATGTAACTTATAGTGATATAAAATACAAAGGGAAAAAAGGAACTCTCTCAAAGCTGTATTTGACTATGAGGTTAATTTTTCAGGTAAGTAAAAACTTTGAGGCCCTTTAATGCAAATAGACAGACTGTATTTTTTCCAGGTAATTATAGAGCAGTTTTTCTGACTGCTGTCATTTAGATCCTTTGGTCAATTCATGTGAAATAAATGATACCACTTAGATACATAAATGATATTGAAATGTCCTTTTTTCCTAGAGAAAAAAATAAAAATCTTTGTATACCTTAACTCACTCTGTTTTATCTTGTACCTCATATATCCCCAAACAGCTTCAATTTTGTGTTTTCTGTCATAAAAATCTCTGTACTTGTAGGTCTCAGACTTTATTTTGTTTCTTATCCCATGTTTACGTCTTTAACCTCAGAACTGAGATGTGTATGATTTCCTACTTACAAATAATTAGCTAAACACAGCTTTATTCAACTCAGCCATCAGCCCAACATGATCTTTTTTCACAATACTTGGATTCAAAAGTGTTTGTTAGTGGGCATCATGCTCCTGAGTATTCAGTATCCAAGATACATACCAAAAGCTCAGTTCCAAGGGCCAGGATTTTAAAACCTGCCTGCAAAAGGAGGGGCGGTAAAAAAGAAAGTTTGATCTATGCCTCCAAAGGGAGAACAGAGTTATTCTGAGAATTCAACCCCAGCTGTAGATGCTGTGTTCTTGACAATATAACTTTGTTGGTTATATGATGTATAATATCATAGTATCATAAAACCATAAAACCTTCTTTGGTTGTGAGAAACCACGTGAATATAAATTTCTCTGAACCAATTCTATTTACATTTTAGGCTTAAACAAATGAGACTTCATCCAAAAACGTTATTAAACTCCACCCCAGGATCACTGTAAAACTGGAGTGTAATATAATAACATACAGAGGACCTTTAAGATGCAGTATATTCAATCCAAATTGCTGGAACAGTAGACACCATTCAGAGAACAGTAGACATTCAGAGAACAGTAGAATGGTGGACAACTTTCAGAGAATAGGATCTTGTCCTAAGTTTTCTATCTGACTGCAAAAGTGGTCTTGGTGCAGTGAATCAATATCTCATTATGTGCAAAAGATCTTCAAGAAAAATTCTAGAATATAGAGAAATTCGTGTTAAAAATAATATTTCTTCTTTTTTCTTTTATTAAATTTCATTTAGAGTTAGGTGTTGAAACAAGGTGGTATAATAAGCAGACTGAATAGGATGTCACATTGCTTTAAAACAGTGGACGACTTGCTTTAGTGTCTTGTTACTGCTGTATCTGTAATGCACACTTCTGGAGCCCCACTTGAGAGCTGATTTAATATCAAGTTAATTCATGTTGATGGCTACTGCCTATTAGTCACCACTTCCAAAAGGAATGACAACAACTGGATACTTGAAAAGAAATACTGCGGTTAATGATTTGTATTATGAAAAATGCCAGTATTGGGTCTATTTTGGTGTCCTTGAGATGTTGAGCTTTGAGAAAATGACGTGGAATTCAGCACTGTGGGGTCACGCCTGGGCACAGTGGCTCCAGGGTCTACTTGAGGGTCCCATCAACATTCTATTTCATAGTAGAAAACCGTTGACTGATAAAAGCCCTGTTTGGTATGAAAGCTGTGAACTACTCCCTCTGACATGACTGAAGTTACAACATCATGTAGGATTTTGCTTCATGCTGTTTCTGTGCCCCTTATTTCCCAGGTAATCTTTGTTACTTAAGAGAAAGCTTCAGTGAAAGGGCTGGAGGGCAGATGTCTGTTTCAGGAGGAGGCTGTGGGCTAATGCAAGGTGCCCAGCGGATTGAATTCACAGGGTGAAACCTCTTATACGCATTCCATTCTACCCGGTGATTCCTCTGGGAATCAGGACTCATAGGAAAGGATGGCAGGTCTCCCACCCATCTCGTTCTCAACTGGTGCTGCTAAGCTCCAGACAGAAGAGGGTCTGGGGGAAAGGCAGAAGCACAGCTGTGGATCACATAGAGTTTGAAAAGACAAAAGCTTAATCGGCAAAGATTGGCAGGATAAAATGAGACCTTTGAGAATTGTCATCTTGGGTTTAGCAACTGCAACAATATTAAATAGGAGTAAGATCATAGAGTCCAACCCCCCTGCAATGAGCAGGGACATCTTCAACTAGATCAGGTTGCCTGCAACTACATCCAGCCTCACCTTGAATGTCTCTAAGGATGGTGAATCCACTACCTCTCTGGGCAACCTGTGCCATTATTTTACCCCCCTCATTGTAAAGAATTTCTTCCTCACATCCAGGCCTGAATCTCCCCTCTTTTAGTTTAAAGCCATCACCCCATATCCTA
Source organism: Neopsephotus bourkii (assembly GCF_033783945.1). Lineage (NCBI taxonomy): Eukaryota > Metazoa > Chordata > Aves > Psittaciformes > Psittacidae > Neopsephotus > Neopsephotus bourkii. The sequence continues at coordinate 800,632 of NW_026901356.1, read as the reverse complement.
TAGCAACCGTCCCTGCTAAAAAGTCTCTCCCCATCTTTCTTATGGTTCCCTTTTAAGTACAGAAAGGCCACAGTAAAGTCTCACCTGAGTCTTCTGAAGGCTGAACAACCCCATCTCTCTTAGATTTTCCTCATAGGAGAGGTGCTCCAGCCCTCTGATCATTTTTGTGGCCCTTCTCTGGACTCTCTCCAACAGGTCCATATCTTTCCTGTACTGAGAACTCTACAGCTGGACACAGGATTCCAGGTGGAGTCTTAACAGAGTAGAGTAAAGGGACAAAATCCCTTCCCTTGACCTGCTGTCCATGATCCTTTGGATGCAGGCCAAGGTATGACTGGCCTTCTGGGCTGCAAACACGCATTGCTAACTCATGTCCAGTCTTTCATCCACCAGTACTCCCAAGTCCTTCTCCTCAGATGTCCAAGTCAAGATATTTTCTTCTTTATTTTGATTGTCACCCCATGGCACTATTACTGACCTTACTCTGCGTAGATGTTAGGCATAGGGCATGAATTATCCTAGGCAACTATTTTTTTTTGGGTACTTACTTGAGCTTACTAAAACCCATAGACTACCAGTTCTTCTAATGCATATGCATATGTAAAATATTTCAAGACAGAAAATATCTAGCGATGTCTGAATGTTAAAATATTATTTTCTTTCATCCTTTGGTCTTTAGATAAGGTTTCTACTTAATTTTATTGAAACCTTTTCATATGGCTTATTAGCAGCAATGTATTGAAATAATCTGTTTAAGAACTCTTTTATGGTGGTTGAATACATATTGTAGTGGAATGGGGTGTAAGGATGACTGACAGCCTATGCATGTGAGTACCACCTGATTAGGAGGTGACATTTCATCAGAGAAGTTGAATGAAGAGATCTCAAGCACTATAGAGGGGTTAATTTAGGAAGTTCCCCTGGAGCTGAATCAAAAAAAAAAAAAAGTTTTAAGTACATGTTTAAGTATCTAAAAGTCCAGAACACTTTGTAGACTCCACAGTTTGCTAGATTTAAAATTAGTTCAAACTTATACTCGTGGTATGATTCTACTAAAGTCTGAGAAGATCAATAAGGGAGGCAAATATCTTCCAGGAGATAAGTGCTCTTTCATGGAATTTTGGACATTAAAAAGTTCTGTACATTCCAAAGACATCTCTTAAAACATGTCACAGAAGGAAATGAGTCATCCTTCTGTCTCAGGTGAATAGACTTATGGGAAAGTTAAGTGCAGGAACAAGGTTTGTGGAGGAAGACGTTTGAATTAACCCTGAAAATAGTAAGCAAAACCTTTTCCTCCTCCCCTCTCACCGCCCTCTTTTCACACAGGTGACGGTTGTAGAAATGTGGTTTCAGTATGCAAAATTCATTTTGATTAGAGAAATGACAGTATTTTAGAAAGTGACTTTGGTATTAGTGCTCAGATATGAGCATCACACTATTTTAAATATGGCACTTTCAGGTAAATAACTTGAGCTGATCTTGGAAGATGCTGAGTGCTGCTGTGGAGGTCTCCTTCTTCCTTTCCTCCCCACAGACACACAAAGCATTGTGTCTGCACAGTGCCACGCACATTGTGGATGTGTGTTGATAAGGAATTCTATAGGCCTTTGTAACATAAACAATGATAGCAAGATAATTGTTTCCCTTCTGGCTTTCACACTGATAATGAGATGTGGTTACTACTTTGCTGCTATTGTAGTTTATCTGACACTTTCTTAGAGAACTCCCTTTAGAGAATTTCCCCCGGGCAAAAAAAATAGTCTTTTGTTTCTGCCCTCTGTGCATCAGTTGTCAAATTCAAGGATGCCTGCCAACGCAGCTCAGCCTTTTGTAGTCAGAAATTCATTTCAAACAATGCTGCCCAATTCCAAGATAATCTGTTGTATGTTATTCAAACCTTCAATGTATGTTATTTCGCAAGGATCGACATAGCCAAGTACACAGAAGCCTTGAGCTGGCATGTCAAACAGAATGTTCTCTGTTGGAAGTGATTTCATAGTCATTAAATAATTAGTGTTTTGAGTGTTTGTGTCTGAGGTTTTGCAGTGTATTCCAAAGCCTAATTTTACAAATGTGTCCTAATGCTTCCCGATTATGACCATAGAACAGCTGTTTTGTGTAAATTAACTGCAAGTGGAAAAACCTAGCCCTGGTTTAACTCAGCTGCATAAATCTCTTCAGTTTCGTTGGTTTGGGAATTTCTTGCCTCTCCTCCAGTATACATGACTTTTATTCCCACCAATTCCAATCACAAATTAGGTTTTAAACTTGCAGTGAGGTTGGTGGCTATGCAGTACCTCTTGACGTTTCCTTCTTTGCTAAACCTGGGCCAAGGTCACCCAGACATTTTCTGGTTTGCCTGTGTCCTGTAACAACAGTGCAATCCAGCAGTCTTTCAAGAAAATCTCTGACAAAAGCCCATGACAGAGTTGGCTGGGGAGGCAGTAGCCTTCCTCTTTCAGTAGCTGGTGAGTCAAAAGAAGATCAGGGAAGTTAGAGTGTTACTCATTACCTGCTCTTGGAGCTTAAATTCAGAACTGCCTACTCATCACACAGACATTTTGTTTCAGGATGCTTAGCTGCTCCTGGGACAAGGCTAACAACTAAATCTATTATGTGCTAGACAGACAAAACTCTCACAGGCAAAGAAAGGGTAAAACTGAGTAAGAGCATGCTGTTGTCCCAAACTCTGCTTCCTTTGCTCAGTAAAGAATTACTATGCGATCTGCTATAAGGCCTGTTTTCTACACAAATCCTTCTCAGACCAGACACCCTTACATGAAGAAGTAAACGAATGCTGCGTCTCTCCCCTTCTGTCTTGGCGAAAGGCAGGCAGGAGGGAAATAGAAAAGGACTCCTTTAATGACCTCTACTATTACTATTTTATCCTCTCTGCATTTCAGTCAGTAACTTGCAAAAGCAACATTCCCTCATCAAGCTTAGCTGGTAACGTGTCATGCCCAGGTTCATCTCATTTCAGATGGTGGGGCTTCTCAGGTGATGCAGGGAAGCAGGATTTGGAAGTTTATGATCATTATAAATAGACTATGCATCTTGGGCTAGTCTGAAAATTCAATCAAAAAAATGATTTAGAAGCTCCTGTTATATACCAACCGCTTCTGTTCCTTTACCTCTTTAAAGAAATTATTTTGTTAATAGAATCATAGAATCACAGAATAGTTAGGGTTGGAAAGGACCTTAAGATCATCAAGTTCCAACTCCCCTGCCACGGGCAGGGACACCTCGCTCTAAACCATATTATCCAAGGCCTCGTCCAACCTAGCTTGAACACTGCCAGGGATGAAGCATTCACAACCTCCCTCGGCAACCTATTCCAGTGCCTCACCACCCTAACAGGAAAGAATTTCCTCCTTATATCCAATCTAAACTTCCCCCGTTTAAGTTTTAACCCATTACCCCTTGTCCTACCACTACAGTCCCTAATGAAGAATCCAGTCCCTAATGAAGAGGCCAATAATAATACATAGATTAATAAATGGGTTGGTGTCAAAAGTTAACGTTTCTTCCACTGATAAGGCAAATTTCTAGGGGAACAAGTGAATTATTTGTACCGTGAAAAGGCTTGAAAGAAAAAACTTGAAAGAAACTTTCCAGACCTTTCTTCAGCTATATGATATTTTAATAAATACTCACTAAATACTGCAATTCATGCAATCAAGTTTCAACATTTCAAAGCTTGCACAATACATCGAAGTTGATAATGTTGGGCATTTCATAGAGAGAAAAACCTACACATCAAACTCAGTAGGTCCTATATCCCAGCATGGATCTTCCTTGGCTAGAGTGCGCTGAGGTTTGGTCCCTGGTGCTCCATGCTGATACTGCAATCATCAACACTACTGTGATCGAGGCAGCACAAAGCCCTGTTTGTGCCCAGACACATCCCTTCAAGGGCTGCTGTGAGACAAAGGTCCCTGCTTCTCTCCAGATGCATCCTCAGTGTGACAGCACATGGGCATAACTCAATTTCTCTTTTTGTTATGAAAGCCCTCTCCTTTGATAATTTGCGTTATAGTGGCACGTAGAGGAATTGGGCATGGAGGTGCCCCATTAGCCAACTTTGAGCTTCCTACGGCTAAGCTGTAATGCAACGCAATCCCTAGGGCGTGAGAACCATTTTTAATTAAGTTGTTAGAATACTGCGTTACTTGAGGATCATTCAGCTTCTTATAATCCTTATTTGATTTAGATTTATTTCTCTAATGTACATTTCACTGCTTGTTGTTATCTTTCTCTTTGAATCTGCTTAGAAATCCATTTAGTCTGGGTAATTGCTCCTTCACAAGACACTTCTCAGTAATATTCAGCTCAACAATTTCATGTCAAAAGATGATGTTAAAATAAAGTGACTGTCATAGCAAAGTTAGGGGGGTTTCTTTATGGGGGAAAAAAAAAAAAGAGAAAAGAATTAAAACATGCTGTTTCTTCCTGGTTCTGATTATCCTCCATTACAGGTAATGAAATAATGTGAATAAAAGTTGTAGGTATCATATACTAAAGGGAACTCAGACAGTCGTCAATAATACCAGGAATGACAAACATAATCTTACGTAGTTGCACATACTGCTGCAGTTGGAACTCAGTTGTCTGATTACAAGAATGAAACAGAAGCATCAATATTTCTACTGAAGTCTTAAAGTCATTCCCAAATTGCTGATGCACCTGCATATAGAGTGTACACTTTCTTTATCAAAAGAATCCTCTGCAGTGAATAGAAGGAATTTGAACGTACTGCCTCAGACTTTTTGTCTCTGAATGGCTTTTATGTTCTTGAAAAATAAATACTAAAGTTAAAAATCCTCAAACAAAGAAAGAAAAAAACTCTTATTAGACTGATAGTTTCTCCACTTCTCATTTGTGTCCAAAAAACAGAGCCTTGATTTGCAGACTTACATGCCAATAGCTCGCAAAAGCAGTGGCAGGTACTGCAGGATTGTTCCTGCTCATGGTAAATGAATGGGCAGCTCCTGACTCAAGCTGGACTCTGAGATTTAGGGCTGAGAATGCCAGCCTGAGCCACGCTTTCATCAGCATGTTAACTTCTGATTTTAGAGGGGAGATGCTGGTCTCGAACAAAGGTGTGCAGGAAAAGGGACCACAATGTGGTTTATACAGCTTGTGTTCACTGGCATTCATTTCAACCTGTTTCTGCACAGTTCTGTAGAAGCTTATGTTAGAGGGAAAATAACTAAAGCCATTAACAGTATCATTTGCTTTACAAGATTTTGTAAACTAGTAGCTTAAGCGATGTTTTAACAAAACATGTTAGTCCTAATTTAGCAAATAATTATTTCTTTAAGCTCATTCACAGATCCAGGTTTCTGTGATTGAAATAGGAAAGTCTTACTGTTATTTTAAAGTAATCAGTATAGATTGTGACTAGCAGATTAATTTATTATGTCATTTGCTGAGTTACCCTAGTTTGAAGATGTTTGTGATATCTTTACAGTAAACATGACAATGCAGTGAGTCATTGGTAACCTCCGGGAATGACAGCAAGGATGAATACTAGAGATGGGTGCCTGTACCAAAGGTGGCCGCTCCCTGAGCTCAACTCCTATCAGTTGCGTCTGTGATACTGTATGTATTTGTTGCTTTTAAAAATCTTTTAGCTGCCACTATGGGTCAATAAAGATTCACAGTATTTCAGATGGATCATAAAGACCTGACTGGTTGACTGCACAGGGATTGCTCAGGAGGGGAGTAATGGCATGTCCAACATGGAAAACTTTTCTTTTTGCTGCCCTCCAGATATAACTGTGTCTCTGCTCTTGTATGCAAAGGGTAAATAAAACCAAAATTAATGGTCTCCAAAAATTTAACTTCATAAACAGTACTGGCATAAATTTTTGGCCTTTGCATGTGACAATATAACATGGGGTGGTCAGATTTTTTTTTCTGTTTCTCCTTTTTTGTTTGTTTTTGCTTCTTTGCTTGTTTGCGGTTTTTGCTATGCTATTCCTCATGCCTTGCTCTGGAAGGAGTAGCAGCCAGCTACCCTTAAATAAGAGAGATTTGTTAATGTAGCCATCATCTGATGCTAACAAGCCTGACAGGAACCTGTTTTTTATGTGTTCCTAGCTAGGAAAAATGATGGTGAAGGTGGTGTGATTCAGACCTTGGTTGAATTTCGTAGGTCGTTATCAGCTTAGCTTCAGGACATTTTACAATCAGAGCAAGGTAGATATTAATGTTTGTGGTCAGTGATCTGCTTGTAATAGACAAAGTGCTACATGATAGTTTCATGGGAAGATTGATGCTGCTGTCTCTGAGATGTTGCTGACTCATCCATGGCATCTAATGGATGCACTTCCCTGAATTAATTCCTGCTTCCAGTTCCATAAATATGGCTAAACTAAAAGATACCTCTTAGGAAACATCCTGTCTTCATCTTAATGTCACTTACTCTGGTGGTTAATTACTCTTACTGTTAAACATTTGCATCTTACTTCTAACTGAAATGTGTCTAGCATCAGATTCCAGTTACAGCTTATTATGCTTGTGCTGTTTTTTAAAAAAGGGTGTTTTTACATTAGAAGTTTTGAAATTAAACAAGCTTTCAGTTTGTGGTTTGTTTTTTTTTTTCCAGTAAGATTTTCAAGATAACACCCCGGTCTTTTCACCAAAACATTTTTTCCCACTTTTTTTTTTTTTTCTTCCAGTAACGAAGCACTTTGGAATCGATACAGCTTGTTTTAAATTATAGTACTTTTAAAAATAGTGTCAATGCTTTAGCTTTGACATTACAAAGCTATAAGGGAGACAAGGACTGCAGGGTATGGTCATAAGTTTTGTTAGACTGATACAGACTTGGGAGGGGGATATATAAAAAATTGGACACATAAACATTCCCTGAGATGTTGAGAGCTTTTTGTGACCAAATATGTACCTGTGTTTCAGTCAGTTTAATAGAGATTACATCTTATAATTCTTCCTTTTCTGTAATATTTTACAAAAGCAGGGAAGGAAATGTTGTATAAAGATCCTTTAGGTATCTGCTATTAAAAATAAGATTTTTGAGAAAAATAATCTGCACAAAAGTTATGAGCAGTTTTTCAGTTCAGAAATAAATAAATAAATCAAAAATGTGTTATATTTTCTGTCAGGCTAAAAGTGTCAAGCCAGAGAAACTTCTGTTGCAGTTGTCTCTCTTGTCTTTCATCACCTCAAGGTTTATTAAAGGAAATAAGTACCACTAAATGTATTCAGCAATAAAGTATTATATAAAGGCATATAAAAATTCAATGACGGGAAAAAAAAATGTGTAGCAAATCATTATAGTTTCCTCTAACCGTTTTGACAAGCACTTCGCCCCCCTCCCCTGTCACCACCTCTGTCAATGTTGGAGGAGGCAGGAAATTGCACTGGGGGATCAAATAACGCAATTACTCCAAAAAAAAAAAACTAACTGTTTTTGTTTAAAAGAAGGCAAAGAGGTGTTGATTCTTCCTCATTCACAACATTTACTACGTATTTGACATTTGAGCTGCTATAACTGGGAAGAGATGATTCCATCCTGAGGGGAAGGATATAATTTCTGCAGTTAATTGGCTGGCTGATACCTTAATTCATAAATCTGTGTGCCTGTTCTCATTTACCGTGGCTGAAGATCCCAGCCATTTATAGCTGGTGGTGAGGACAAGAATACTTAATTTTCCTGCTTTCCTTGAAGTCCATTCTTAAAAATCGCAGAGAAGTAAAATTCCTTTTCAACAGGTCTTCCTTTCTAAACCTAAGTACCATTAAAAATATATAGAATGTCAAACCTTCCCTACGAAATCTGTCAGTGACTGAGAACAACTTCAATTAAATCTTCTTATTAAGTGAAGAAGTAATTTACACTCAGATTTCACCAGATGAGGTTAATGTAATTATACTAGAGATGTTCCAACAATTGACAGCTCCCAGTAGCCTTATGATCACCTGCAAATTAGAAGTGAAAAAGCTTCACATTACTCCCATGTGTGATGCATATGGAAAGCTAGATAGGGACTTTTCCAGAGGAGGCCACACCTTCTTTCTGAATGTTTTTTTTTCTTTCAATTTTTTTTGTGGTAATAGATGTCCTAATTTTTATTTTTTCAAATGTACTTTCTCTGCTCAGTTTGACCTCATTGAGTGTTAACTTTTAATGTTAGATTTAAAAGGAGATTTAAATAATAATAATAAAAAAATCCAGATGGATGGTACTGAAACTACAAATTGCAAAATAATAGATGATTACATTACCAATGCACTGTAAGATTTACCTCGGAGTGCATATTTCTTCTAGATAAAAGAGCCTCTAATTTCTTTTAATTAGAAGATCCCTTCAGGATTGGTCCCCCCACATCTAATTCAGTAACTTTATGTTTCAAACTTCTACAGGTTTCCTAAGATCTACATATAAGAAGCCACATGAAACTTCAAAAAAAAATACTGGCTTATGATAATTGAAAAAAACTTTCCCTAGCGGGGGAAAAGAAGTTTGACAAGAGCAATTCACAGTTTAGATATCTAAAATGAGCAAATTGTTGTACCCTTTCATGTTTAGAGCAATTCTGTTGTATCCAAGACTGTCTCAAGGAGTAAGCTATATGGAAAATTTAAGTCTGGTGTATTCAAGGCCTTTAAGATTTTGCACACTGCACTGTCTAAAATGTTCTGGGACTAACGATGCTCATACAGATCAGATAATGAGCTGTGTGTTAAAATAGGCAGGCAAGTGTACAACCCACCAAATATTCTCTCCAGTCAATCAGCTGGCAATGCTGCATGAACATTTTAATATTACATATTCCATTCATGAAAGTGGAGGAGAGAGGGGAAATGCACGAAGGTATTTTGAAGTCTTCAGGTATGAATCTTAGAATAATTAAATATTGCTATTATATTTACATTTTATACTAAAAGTCATTTACTACTAATCTGCAGGTTACTTGATATGTATTTGCATAAGGAAAAATCTAGGCTAAAAAAGAGGTCTTTGAGGTACTGGTCTTCCCCTTGATTTCCCTGATGCACCACAGCAGGAATTTTCTTAGTGATATTTTATTAATTTCTCCCCTTCTAATTATCTTTGATTTTTCTTTTCCCATCCTTCCTTCTATGCTGTATCACAGAAAGTGCCTTTGTGGTGAGCAGGGGGGAATTCCTTCCACATATTTCAGGGAGCATGAAATTCAACCTGGGATTTTGCTGCAAAGGCTGGAGATGAAAAGTGCTAACTAACAAAATCTGCTCGAGGGGAAAGCGCATTCTCACTTTCATAATGAAATATTCATAGCGTAACGCTTTCCCCCTCTGTGACAACCACAGGTGAATCCCAGACTGAACCTCTGCGGTCTCTAGAAGTGGGACCTTGGCAATACCCCTTCTGTCAGGCTTATCTCAGTGCTGGATGCAAAATGTACTCAACCAGCTGTGTGGCTACAAACCCCTACATGTACACTTCCTGTATTGCATGACTCAGAGTGACATGCTAAAATCCTTCTCCCACAGGCCTAATCGTCTAAAAAAATCACCTGGAAGAGATCCGAACCTCAGCTCTTCAGTCTGTGCATGCCTTTGTTCTGCTGAGACCATGGGCTGCGCTTCTCAGGGCATCACTGAGCAGTGCAGACAGCTATGCGCTGAGCGCTGCGCTTCCTTTGCTGCTATAGTCACCAGTGAGGCCTGCTTTAAAAGACAGACTCCCTGCAAAGGTAGATGCTGGGAAGTTTCCAGTGGCTTTTTATTTCTTTTTCCGTTTGGTTTTTTTTTTTTTTTTTGGTTTTGCTTTGTAAAGGCAACTGTGGGAGAAAAACAGCTTTTCTTTTGAACTGGTGTCAGCACAAAACCAAACAACCAAAAATGAATCTCACCTTTTCATACCATGATGCTGCAACAAAAAGTGGTTTTGTTTTGTTTGAGCGTTTTCAGTTATGGTTTGGGTATATGGTGTTTTTTTTGTAAAGCCTGAATTTTTCTGTCACATGCATTGACCATTTTATTAACTTCATATATCCAATATGTAGGCTGTACAGAGGTCCCACACAACGTCCCTTCAAGGTGCTTCAGCCCAGCAGAGCAGAAGGTAAGCCTACAGTACTGTAAGACCGGCCGTAATCTAATTTTCTCCAACTGAGAGACACTGAAATAAAGCTACAGGGTTTGAAATCAGACACATAAGCAAAAACAGACAAATCGTATTCTGAAGGTTAAAAAATTATTTGTCTCATGCAGTAGTAAGGTTTATTGGATTACTATGCAGTATATAATGTGTGACACATATTTCATAAAATTAACAAATGGTCAGAATTTCAAAGCTATCCCAAAGGGGGAACATGAATATATTCATTAGCAACCATCAAATACATAATAAATACATTCATCATAAAAAATAATTTGTTCCATTTGTAAATTACATTTTATATGTATTTGTGTATACATATAGAATAAAGCCGAACACACAAAATTATTTCAATTTCCTAGGTGATACAAGACAGTCCTGTATTTCTGAGTAGAATATTATCCTATGTGCATAATCTCAGGCTTTGAACAAGAAATGGGAAAATATAAACTAAATTCTTCATCTGATCAATAGTTCATTGAATTCCACTTAAGCAATGAAAATTAAATGCTCCACACTACACTATCTGACCTCAAGGAACAAGTTAACTAATTTTTTGTGGCTTAATTCACATGAATGAAATTCCGCCTCTGTTGATACCAATGAAAAAGCCCCTGTTCTTTCAGTGGGGCTATAGTTCCACATCCACGGGTACACCATGACTGATGATGTCTGCCACATGTAGCCCCAGGAAATGCCATTTATGTATATTTGTGCAGTGCCCATTGCAGTAAAGGTTGGACTTGGTTGAAGTGAGCCGATGAGCTGGGAATGTAATATAAATAATAAATGATACCTGCTACACAACTTTGTATAGAGAATTGTGATTGTGTGGAAAGGATATTCATACAGTATGAAAAAATATTATTGAATGACTTTCCTGTCCATTTTTTATTCACCTGCCTGCAGGTTAAAAAGAAAATTTTAACATACAACATCACTAATTTTCTTGATAGCTCAGCGACCTTACAAGAGCAAAGCATAAATGTTTTTGGTTTGGGTGCTATCAGCTTAACTGACAAAAAAAAATTGACTTAAACCTCCCAGATTGTTGGGATTTCTTTTCCAGAAAACACTGCTGTAGCCTTGGGTTGTATTTGCTTCTTGTAGATGTATCACTATTCATCTTTCCTGGAAGTGGCAGGTAAACTGTCTTTAGAAAACTTAACCTGGCTAAAGGAGGGGGTGAAATGTCTTAGTCTCATCTCTCAACCTTCTGACCCATCAGTGAAACAAAAATCCCAACACAGTTGTGGTGACCACCAAAGGAAACATTTTTATTGGGTAACTGTCACACTAGTATGGCATAGGAAGAAAGAGCTTCCTGTTCTCAGCTTTGCTTTTTGGATCAAACTGCTAAGCTCAAAAGCAAATTGTAGAAATAAGAAAATCAATGTATAAACATTAAAAAAATGAAAAAAAAGAAAAAACCACAAAAACCAAACCAAACAAACAAAAAACCAAAACAAAAATGCACCAAACCGAAAAAAATCAACCCAACCAAAGCAAAGAAACACCCAGCCAAAACAAAAAGTCTAGAGCTGTCTCTTTGTTTTCTCTTGGCAAGGTGATTTCAGTCAGGTGATAGGAATCTTGAAACTTTTTTGTACAGATGAGAGGCTGCATATGCAAAACCCACATAATAATCGTGATTATAATGAATACTGTAAAAAATTACTGGTTTGAGAGCTTTTGCTCATATATTTGTATAAACTATACTGAGAAAATGCAAAATTTCTCTTTGGTACTGTAAGCTGCATGTCTGCCTGGATAGTTGGCACTATAGGTGCCATAATGAACATTTCCCACAGTAGGTGAAGTCCATACATCAATAGTACCCTTCAAATGTATTGCATTACCTTAAAATTTTCAAGTAGAAATCTGAAACTACTTTTGTGTAGGTAAAAAAAGTTCCAGTGCCTTTCTCCTCTGCAGACTGAAGATCTGACATTTGCAAAAGAATGTTAAGGACTCAGGAGCATGACTTGGAAATTAGATGAGAACATAAGGAGCTGGGGGGAGAACTTTAGACACCTGAAAAAAAAATGTACTGGCAGTATACTAATGTCCTTCCTCAAGGTACGCTGTTGTTTTACCAAGCACCCCCATTAGCTGCTTCTAGCCTCTTGTTGTCATCTGTGGCAGCTTTAACCTTATTCTCTAAAATGATAATGTGCTAAAATCAAGCTGCCTATTAATGCGCCTAAAAACTTACGCTGCGTTCCTTCTATCCAATTTAGTCACGCTTCAAGATTTGTCAGTTAAAACAACATCTCAAAAAGATAGTATTTGCTTCCGGAAATTTAATATTGTAACCACGTGGAGAGCTATTAGTGGCTAACTTGTGGCACCCTTCATCTCTCATTCCCGTCAGAACTGTGTTTTCCATCTGCACTTCCCCTTGGTGTCTGCCTAGGAATATTATTATTACCAGAAAAGCAGATTGCAGCTGCTCTATCCCCCCAGTCGAGAGCATCCTTCAGACTGCTCTAACCAGACTATAATGAAGAATAAATACCTCATGCCCCAATTTGGGAAATTAGATTAAACAATTGAACATATCCAAAGAAATTAAATGTAGCCCAATAACTCTGAATGGCTTGGAAAACTCTGTGTGTGGGGGGAACTATAAGTCCTAGGGTACAAATGTGGTATACTCATTCAGAAATGAGTACTACCTTAACCCACTTACCTTCAGAGAAATCTTAAGAAATCAGAATGTCAGAATCTGCTTAACAGAGCATCATCTACCCGTGCATTGTAATGAGTGTTGTCTGTGTGGATATCAGTCACCTCAATTGTTCCCGAGATATTTATCCCCACCTTCCTTGATATTCATAGCAAAACCAGCTCAGAAGAAAAAGAAGACCTGAGTGCAGGTCACTGACAGAGGGTCACCACCAGGTTTTGGCTCAGCTTCTAACTCAAGCCTCATAAATGCAATCTGAGCCCCAATACGCTGCCATGGGCTCAGGCCACCCCCCATGGTATACCATGGCTTTGTTAGGAAAGGGAAGGAGAAGGGGTGGTTGCTGGCTCAGTGTACATGAGTGTGTACTGGGTGGGAGGTCACTATGTTTCTCTTCAAAATCATTAAGCCTCCTCATGCTTGAGCTTACAGGAAGATATTTGGAGCTGAAAAGTGCCCTCCTCCTTAACTTCCTTCTTTCCATGCTTACTGGAGGCTTTTGGATGGTGTTTGCATATCTTTCATCCCCTCTGCTCCTGAGAGGTTATTTAGTCCTAACTGCATGACATTTACTTGGCTTCAGGTCTTTGAATGAACGTGAAGCCAAGCAGGGAAATATCTTCTGGCACAATTTCATCATAGACATGGTGGTGTTATAGATTATCCTATTTATTTTCTTTTTCTTGTGAGTAACAGAGCAGCAAGAATTTAGAAAAACAGTCCTGGCAAGAAAAAATTATTTATTTTAAATAATTTTAAAAATTCAAATAAACAAAGCAAAACAGAAGAAAAAAAAAAAAAAAACAAACCTCCCCCCAAAAAAACCCAAAACCAGAAAATCCCACTACCAAAGAACCCCAATAGCTTTGGGAACAGGGTTGTTATTCATTTACCACTTGTCACACCTCCTAGACCAGCTGCTAAGAAATGAAGTAAGAATTAGAAATAGCCCCTCCTCAGGAGTGGAAGCAGCTAGCAAAAACCCCATGGGTCCTTCACCATTTTGACAATGAAAAGAAATAATAATTGCAATTCTGTAACACTACAATTTTTCTTTTACTTCCTCACAGCCACCCGGGTGCATCACATTTTTCCATTCACAGCTAAGCCACCAGACTTATAAGAATTTATTACAACGATGCAACATAAAGCTGTTCCTCAACCTGATATGTTAGAGGGGACCTGTAGTGAAGACAGTAGGATCTGAGCTGATTCAATGGTATGTTTTCCATAGCCATGACTGTATATGCACATTAGAAAATGCTTATTATACTAGGGTCTGGGCTCTCCTGGGGAGCATCTATTTGGCCCAATATGGCTAAGTGTAGAAGCTCCCCAAATTAGCTCCAAGTGCCTATAAAGTCTCGTTCATATCCTGGACACTAAGTGCATAGAGTATTAAGTACTTTGCCCAGACTGATTCTCATTCCATTGTTAGTTTATGGATCTGTATTCTGATTTCAATTGGCTGAAGCAGATATGTAGTTGACTTCTGCCCAGAAATAGAAGGTACCGGAAATTTCAGAACAGTCTTGTTTTCTTTGGGGAAAATAAAAATAAAAACGTAGCCTACATTTGCAGGTGTAAATCCTTGCACCTACTTTTCAGCTGATGATTTGAATATTAAACCTTATTTGCTCAATTTATTTGCTTTTAAAAGTTTGTCCCTTTGACTGTGATGAGAACAAATAAGACATGTGCAAAGAACTCTTATGAATGTACTTTACTGCTAAAAATGTTGCAATAGCGGTTTTACCTGCAACCAGATAACCCAGAACTGTCTTACCAGCACATCTGCCTCTGTTTCTTTTGTGCAAATCTAATAGCTACATATGAGCTTCAGTAGGTTTCTTTGACATAGCACTAATGAAATGAAGAATGTGATGATCGTAATTACCTTTTTTGGCAACAAATATATCATAAATACTGATGGATCCAAGTTTGATTAATTACAGAATCTTCCTTTTTAAAAATTTTTCTTGATCTCTTGGCTGACCTAAGAAGGTAGAAATCTTTAGAGCCACTGTATTGATGTTCTGTCTAAACCAGGTATCCCCTAGGAAGTTATACTAATTGATGATATAATCAGCATTTTAAAGTTCATAGTGGGCTACCATGCCTGAAACTTCTTTATTTTGTTAGTGTTTCCAACGAATTGTTTTAGGTATGAAGCTAAAAGTTTGCTAATGTTAAGATTCTGTAAGTTTTCTTTCTTCAGAAACACTAGGAGTCTATTACTTGGAGAACTCAGCTGCTCACCCAATTGCTCTGTTTCAGAGTAATTCTCTTTAGCTAGCACTCACAGTTTACAGGCTTTGTTCACCTCTGGAAGTATGAAAGGGTGTTGTTTGGGACCACACGGCAAAAGAACAGGGTCCTCAGAGCCTGGAGTAAGTTAAATCCTCCAATAGGTCAGAGGCATTTATGGCTTATTATATAAACAGTGACAAGGATCAAATAATTTGCACTGTGGGCTTTCACACGCTCTAGGGAAATTGCTGAAATTATTAAAAAAGAGGAGAAATCCTAGCAAGTAATCCGTCACCTTCACAAATATTTTTCTCTTTGCATCTAATTCCATGCAGATGTGGGAGAAACGTGGCAAAGATCATTTGTCTGAATCTCTGCTAAAAGGGATTTCAATTTTTTTATCTTTTTTTTAATATTCTGCCACCTATTGGTAGCTGTAGGTGCTTTAGGTGCTGTACACAGTGCTACAGACTGCAGCCAACATAATTCATGTCCCTGTCTCTCTTATTAACACATTCATTTACTCTTCTTCCTATCTAATTTACTTTGCAAAAGTTCCTATGGATCCAATTATGTCAGGGGAAACCACCAAAGCTTTTAAATGATCCCAGTGTTTTTTGGCTGGCCTGATGACAATACAAACTTGCAGGTTTTGGACTGTCTTTAGCCCTAGCAATGCATCTTAAATTCTGGGGCTTCTCTTACAAGGTCTAATATGAACACTTCTGTAAATCCTGTGTGCTAAAAACATGTACGAAATCGACAGCATTTCTGCCTACGTGTAAGGAGAAACATTAATTTATTTTGTTTACAATGCACATTGAATAGAATTGGATATTAATTGTACCTGGAATGTATTTTGAGAACTCTCTAATTCTTTGGAAATCATATCAGTCTTGATTATCTATTTATGTTCAGTAGCAGAGCAACGTTTACTTCATCTTGAGGGAGCTCTGGATGAGTTTAGCATTTGCTTGTGTTTTTTGAAGATGAATGGGAAAATATGTGATTTTGGGTTTTGTGTAACATACTGCATATATCTACTCTTTGTTCAGTAAGCCACTCAGTGAAGACATACACAATGTTATCTTTATCTCATTTTTTAACTCCTAATGGTTAGCATCACTTCAAAGATTCCATTACTATGGAGTGGGGAGGGATCAAAGGCCAGGACTGCTCAGTCCCTCAGAGTTTGTTATTTGGGATTAATCTCCCTTTAAAGATTCTTATCTGTGGATGTGAAACTTGAACCTCTAACACAGCAGATGTGCAAGGGATTGATCTATCTATTATATGTTGGCTATTGAGTATCACTAGTATCACTTGAAAACAGGAAGGGAAGAATCAGTGTGAGAAGAAACAGAATATTTGGGCAAGTAAAAATGGGTCAAATTTTCCATTTTTGGGTGTGAACCAGAACTTCCAGTCCAGGATTGAGTTGAAGAGATCAGAAATAGAGTCACAAAGAATGGAAAACATGAAAATAGTCAGAAAACTTTGGAGAGTAAACCAGAGTGGCCAACACGAAGGTTTACTCACTAACTGACCCTCAAATGTATTTGGGTACATAAAACAGAAACGCAGAAAATCTTCCCATTGGTGCTTTGCTTACGCAAAGGTGCTTTAGCCAGACTGTGGAGCCAAAAAAATGAGTCGAAACTCTGACTAATAAGGGCAAATGTGGAAAGCAGAAGGCCAAAGTGTGAAAAAAAACAAGAAACTCTTTAAGTATCTTGGAGAGAAAAAAAAAAAAAAAAAGAGTTATAGTGTGACAAGTGAGTTACTGGAAAATAAAGGCGAGAGATAAAGAATACTGCTGAAGAGCTCATGGATGTACTTTTGTCAGTCTTCTCTGAGAGGCTGCTGGGAGGCACAGGTTTTCCTCCGGCAACAGAGATGACACCATCTGGGACTGAGGTGCTGCTTTAATACACTTTGTAAGAAATAGATCAGCTGAGGCATAACAGGACACCAAAGCAAGGTGATGAAATAGCTCAGGGCTTGGGCTTTGACTCTATAGGAGCTTAAGTATAAAGCTTTAAAACATTCCCATGTAAGTAGCCAATATGTATTAGACACAGTGCCTATAGCAGACACATTTATAAAGTAAATTAAGGTGGTGTTTTTCAGTATCCTCTAAAAGGAATGATGACCCCAAAGAAGTACAAGTTTGTGTTCATTACTTCTAGGAAAACCTGTAAAGACAATCATAAGTGATGCTTGTTCAAAATGCTTGGCAGCAGACATGAACCGAAAGAGGAAATCCAGCCTCTCTGAAGGAACAGTACCTCTTTAATCTCTTGATTTTTATTTTGTATTTGCAAGTGACTGTTAAGAAGCAGAGAAAGCATAAAATGAGAGGTAAAATGCTATTAGGTTTAAAGAGATTAGTAAACAGAAAATAGAAGCTGCTCTAAATCTAAAACTGGCAAAGCATCAGTAGTGGAATGACCCTTGAAGTGGTTGATGGGGAGATTTGGTGGGCTCCTGCCTATGTCCAGCCTTTCTGAGTGAGCCAGTGAGCCAGCATGGGCACAGCCTTCCTGGGAGGGCAAGTTCTGTGGCATCTTTAGCTCCCAGACTACATTCCCTACTGACCTTTCCAGCTAGCTGCACTCACAAGGAGGACTTGATTTCCATGGGGAGGTTCTATTTCCATAGTATGTGATGGTCTTTGGTGCATGTGGCCAAGAGAGACTGCACAGAAACAGCAAATTTCACTGTACATAGAATCACATAATCACAGAATAGTTAGGGTTGGAAAGGACCTAAAGATCATCTAGTTCCAACCTCCCTTGAACACCACTGGGAACACAGCATTCACAACTTCCTCGGCCAACCCATTCCAGTACCTCACCACCCTCACAGTAAAGAACTTCCTCCTTATAGCCAATCTGAACTTCCTCTGTTTAAGTTTAAACTCGTTACCCCTTGTCCTATCACTACAGTCCCTAATGAAGAGTCCCTCCCCAGCATCCCTATAACCCCCCTTCAGCTACTGGAAGGCTGCTATGAGGTCTCCATGCAGCCTTCTCCAGGCTGAACAGCCCCAACTTTCTCAGCCTGTCTTCATATGGGAGGTGCTCCAGTCCCCTGATCATCCTCATGGCCCTCCTCTGGACTTGTTCCAACAGATCCGTGTCCTTTTTATGTTGAGGACACCAGAACTGCACACAATACTCCAAGTGAGGTCTCACAAGAGCAGAGAGGCAAGATCACTTCCTTTGACCTGCTGGTCACACTCCTTTTGATGCAGCCTAGGATACGGTTGGCTTTCTGGGCTGTGAGCACACACTGAAGCCGGCTCATGTTCATTTTCTCATCGACCAGCACCCCCAAGTCCTTCTCCGCAGGGCTGCTCTGAATCTCTTCTCTGCTCAGCCTGTAGCTGTGCCTGGGATTGTTCCAGACCAATAAACTTTGGTTTCTGTTGTAGGCAATACACCTAAACCTATTCTTTCGCTCACTTGCAATCAAACTTGCTGCACTGATCTTTGATCCAGGACTGTAATTACCTATAGGTGCCAGGACTTGGTGTCTGGTGCTTAAGCTTCCTAGATATTAATTCAGGTTCCCTTTTCCAGGTGGCCAGAATCATCTTCATGGAGTATTTCCTTATAGGTTTGTAGAAAACCAGAAGTGAACAGCTTGCTCATGAGGATCTACGGGAACTCTGCACTCCTGACAGACCCACAGCTCCCTAGCAAGCTGGAAGAAGGTAAAGCAGAAGTACAAGACCTCCACAAGACAAAAGAATGGGCAGACACAGCATTGGGAATGTGGTGTTGGTAAATGCACATCACTGTGCACAGGAAGTGGCTTCTTAATTAATGAGTTGTTACTACTCCACAGGAATACTTGTGTGTCAGTGTAGTATCAATTGACATATCAATGTAGTCTCCGTTCAGTGAAATTCTGTTCAGTATTGAATTCCAAAAGGAATGAGAGCAACACAGGATATAAATCATGTGGGGGAAAAGTATAAATATATGATTCTATTTTAGAAATTAGTCATTCCTTTTTTTGAAAGTGTCATTTTTATTCCTTGTCACCAAATGTGAAAGGAGACAGCCAAGGCAGAAGTGATTTAGGAATGAAGGAGGAAAACTATGGACTTTCACACAGAAACAAATTCGTCTAGAGCTGACACAGCAACAGCTTTGGGTACGGTTAGAAAGGCACTGAGCTATCTTGGTGGTATGCAGTTCTTCAGTTAGAAGAAGAGGTAGCTAACAAAAAAGGTGTGACAAAATTCTTTTCTACTTTCTATGAATTAGAACCTAAAAATTAGAGGAAAATATTGAGGGAAACTAGCCCTTCCAGAGCATACACATTGAGAAATAAACAGAACACAGACAAGCAAAATAGGCTCCATCTGCATTAGCCTTGACAAAATGGGGCATGGGTTTTTAGATTTCAATCCTACTCAGCGCATTCGGGTTTACAGGTTTGTAATGAAAAGGAGAACGATGTCATCAGCTGGTACTTTCTCAGTCAGCTGCCATTGTGCTCTTTGGTGGCTTCATTACGTCCTTTAAGAAGCTACTAGACATGTTCCAGTTAAACATGCCATCCTGTGAACAAGGTATCTGTGATACTTTGAAAATCACTAAAAACCTAGTCTTGGCTTGTTACGTGGATGAGTCTTGCAGGATCTACAAAACTCTCTCAATTTGCTGGCTATTGGCAACTGAAAGTATAAGCGCAGTTATAGCTTTGACACTGGTATACAGTCTGCTGTGACAAAAGTTTCCTTACTGTTGCTAGTTTTAGTACTTTAAGTGCACTAGTTTGTGAACCCACTTCAAATTGTGGATTCACTTGCAGTGAATGTAAACTCATGCACTGTTTTATACAGAATATCCAAGACAGAAAGTGCCTCTGCTGACCCGTCTGCCAAGCAGACCACACAGCAACTCATTTATTTCCCTAGGGAGGGAGAGCAAGATCATGGAAATTAAAGGCTGCAGCACATATTTTCCTTCTTTCTGTTTTGCTTTTATCCATTTTCTCCTGTAATTCAAAAGAGTTTGTCGTGGGAGTAATTGACATAGCCTATAATACAGATTACCAAGGCCAGTACAGAGTTTGTTTAGTGATGGTGGAGGGACATATGTATTACAATTTTGGTGGAGAGACAGCAAGTAATATTGTGAAAAAAACTAATTTCCTTATACAAAAACTATCATGGGAATTGATGCATTTAATAGGGAGTGAGGTTGTTGGGGCAGGCCCCTGATGGGCAGTGCAACAGGGCCAGGCTATGGCTATAACTTGCCAGCTAAGAGCTGCTTAGGGAGGAGCTGCCAAAAGGCCCAGGTTGGCTATTGTGCCAGTCAGTCCTCAATGTAGGTGGAGAGCTGGGAGAATAAAAGCATGTGTGGGAGCAAACACCCTGAGGGATGGCCCTCAGCAGATATAAAGCAGACTCCAACACCTCTGGTTGCAGCAAAGACCAAGGAAGCTAAGGAAAAGGACTGGGTAAATCTGTCCTCTTAGACTTTCTAATACACCCATGAAAGGAGACATAGAGAAAGAAGAAAATCAAATAGTCTCTATTGAATTTCAAAGCCTGCCTATGCAACTGGGTTGCACAGAGAAGAGCTAATTTCTGGCACCTGAGTGAAATGAATGAACTTGTAAAAGCCTGTGGCAGAGTTGCTTCCCATGCCAGCTGGTTCTCCTGTACACTGTGCCTCATGCAACCTTCTGCATGTCATCATGGGCTGTGGGCCACCACTAATCCCAGCAAATGAGAAGGAGATAGGCACAAGTGTGAACTCTAGCACTTGCAAACCCATCTTCTAATATCCCTTCTGGTGCCCTCCTCAGATGTGCCAGGACACAGCTGGAGAGACAGCAAGACCCAGAGGCCACTTCTTACTGGCAGTATGGTCAGGCTCTCTCTTCTGGTGTATGAGTTAGCACCTAAGTGTACAGGTAAAAATGGCACCCTACTGTTTATTCTTGGTATCCTCAATAGCCTCTTTTACCGCTGACCATAGGTGCTACTCTGGTGACTGAGTGGGAAGCGCATCAGTGCTGGCTTGGAGAATAAGCCTGTGATGAGAGCAAGCCTATTCTCATGTCCAGTCCATGCAGTTGAGGGAAAGACGTGCTTTTGTGGTTCAGCTGCATAAAATGTCATGTAGTTTGGGGTTTCAGTGAAGTTTGTCTTATGAGCAAGTTACTTGCTGTTGTATTTTGCTGTAGTGTGTGTACTGATGCTGAATCAAAGCCCACAGGTTTCTGCTGCTTCCGAAATGGGCATGGACTTGAGTTCTGAAGTTGTATTTTCCTTATGTGATAATCTACCAGACCTTAACTTTGTAACTGTCTTTGGACAAATAATTGAAATAGCAGTGTATGGCACTTCAACATATTTGGGTTATCTACATAAACAGTTTGCACACAAAGTAGTCACCTATTTTCAGTTAGATGAGGCAGGCAGCACAGGCACAGAAGCCACTTAGAAATATCCTGTATCACAAAAGACTCCAAAAGGGATGCTTTAAATTGTGTTCATTCCAGAGAAGTTAACTCATAAGAAGAAGCATATGTGGATTAAAAAAAAAATAAAATAAAAGAAAGGTATGATTATACCAAAGATCATTCACCCCACACCTTACTTTTCAGAGCTGGAGCTCTTTGCAGTCCTTTTTTGCTCAAATCTCACCTGCATACTTGTCTCAGATACGTTTCTCCTGCTAGTTGTCTCTTTTACGTTGTTTAAATGTACAAAGATTTTTGGCTCAGCTTGGAGCACCCCCATGAAAGCTGCCTGGCATGGCTCAGTAAGACCATCTTTATCTGTTTTTTAACTTTGGTAGAGTTTCATTACTGGGAATGTAACTTTCTCAGACTGCACCCAGCTGATATGTGTATGTGTGTGAACAAAACACAGGGTAACCCGTGGAGTAAGACTAGCAGGAGAAGTATATTGTTTTAGTACTTTATTTTTGCTCTACAAAGTTTCACTTAAAGTGTCTTCACGCTAGAAAACAGGAATCCAAAAACTGGCTAAGCGTTATTTGGGTGAAGTAAGCAGGTCTGTCAGCCTGATGCTGGCAATGCGCTTTTAGCCATGTTTATGAAAATCTGCTGAAACTTGGCCAACTTGTAAATCCCAGTCAAATAAAAAAAAAAAAAAAAAAAAAAAAAAACCAGAAAAAAAGAAAGAAAGGAGGAAGGAAGCCTGTATGCCTGTGCTCAGCAGCGTGTGTGAGCAGTGGTGAAGCACCAGGCTGGAGAGGCTGGGATGGACTCTACTCCAGTTGTCTCTTCAGGCTGCTGGGCAATACATCCCTACCAAGTTCTCCGTTCTCCTCCTCCTGCTGCTTATCCTGTTATGGGTTCAGAATGAGAGAGTTGTGGTCACCTTTTATACTTGCACTGCACTTCCCACAGCAGTGTCTGAACCTAGAATCATAGTATAGTTTGGGTTGGAAGGGACCTTCAAAGTCCAACTGCCCTGCAATGACCAGGGATGTCTTCATCTAGATCAGGTTGCCCAGAACCACATCTAGCCTCACCTTGTAATGTCTCCAGGGATGGTGCATTCACCACCTCTCTGGGCAACCTGTGCCAGTATTTATCCCCCTCATTGTAAAGAATTTCTTCCTCACCTCAAGCCTGACTTTTTCCTCTTTTAATTTAAAACCATCACTCCTTGTCCTGTCACAACAGGCCCTGCTAAAAAATCTTTCCCCATCTTTCTTATTGGCCCCTTTTAATACTGAAAGCTCACAATAAGGACTTCCTGAACCTTCTCTCCTCAAGGCTGAACAACCCCAGCTCTCTCAGACTTTCCTCATAGGAGAGGTGCTCCATCCCTCTGATAACTTTTACAGCTCTTTTCTGGACCCTCTCCAACAGGTCTATGTCTTTCCTGTACTGAGGACTCCACAGCTGTATGCAGTACTCCAGGTGGGGCCTTACCGGAGCAGAGGGGCAAAATCTCCTCCCTTGACCTTCATTCTTTGAAGACAGGCCAAGGTACAATTTGCCTTCTGGGCTGCAAGAGCACATTGCTGGCTCATGTCCAGTCTTTCATCCACCAGTACCCCAAGTTCTTCTCCTCAGGGTACTTTCAATTCCTTCATCCCCCAGACCGCATTGATAGTGGGGTTGTCCCAACCCATTGGCAGGATCCTGCACTTGACCCCATTAAACCTCATGAGGTTCGTATGGGCCCACCTGCTGAAAGGTTGCTATGCAATACTAATACTAATAGAATCCTGGAATGGTTTGGGTTGAAAGGGACCTTAAAGCTCATCCAGTACCAACCCCTTGCCACAGGCAGGGACACCTTCCACTAGACTAGGTTGCTCCAAGCCTTGTCCAACCTGGCCTTGAACACTGCCAGGGATGGAGTGTTCACCACTTCTCTGGGCAACCTGTGCCAGTGCCTCAGCACCCTCACAGGGAAGAATTTCTTACTTATATCTAATATAAATCTCTCCTCTGTCAGTTTAAAGACATTCCCCCTTGTCCTATCACTACATGCTCTTGTGAAAGGTCCCTTTCCGGCTTTCTTGTAATACTGATGATACTACCACTACTACTACTACCACTACTACTACTACCACTACTACTACTACTACTAATTTTGAGCTAGCCTTTGACAGTATGGCAGCTAATATATCATCAGGAAACCATAATGTTACCATAAGCCAGTGGCAAATGTATAGTACAAGTCCTTGCCTGAGTCATTTTGATTTGCTGCAGGTTTAATGAGCTGAGTTCTGGGTTTTGAGCTCCCAATCTCTAATTGTCTGTGAGAAAATATTCCGAATTTCTATTTCTTTCTGCCCACTTACCATGCAGGTTATTTTTGTAAGGCAGTTGAGTATGCCAATGGATGTTTTCCACCAAGAAGGGCAGTTTGAGATGTATTGCCTTTACTGTAATTTTGTAGTGGGACTAATTTTCTCAATAAACCTGAGGAATTAAAGTCAGAAGTCATCACCAAAATCTGAGTATTGCACTAATATCTTACTTGTATCAACTATCAATATGAAAAGTCAACATTACGATCAGTTCAAATGCAGAAGAGGTCACACCCACTATAAAAAAATCTGAAAATCACTGTATAGAAGAGATGTTATTGTTTTCCACCACTACCAGCTAGTGCAGTTTGCAGGAGTTTGCAGTTATGGGGACTTGCAGGCCTGTGCAGTTTGCAAGTCAGCTAAACATTACAGGGCTTCTAATTGATATGAAAAATGTCATCAGAAATGTTCTCTGCCCTATATTTTACGTATAAACAGTGTAGACCAGCACACCACTTCAGGAGAGGAAGATCTGAAAGTAAGTATCAGAAAGAGACTGTAACAATAGCACTCATTCTGTAATGCCATGCAATAATCCACCAAGTATTTGGTATAAATATACTACTGTATTAAAGGCAAATAAAGTCTGGCTAAATTTTTCACCTGCATAGTAAAAGATGGAGAGCCAAGACCAAGCTCTGGACCTTGGATCCAGCCTCCCAGGTAAGCCTGAGTTAAAGCACTAACAGTTACCAGTAAATAGTGTTTTTCTTTTGTGGATACAATAAAGTACACTGAAGAGGCTCGGAGAATGTAATCATGAGTTAAACCAGGCAGGTTGTTTTTTGGATGTGAAACCATGGACATTTACAGTTCTAGCAAGGATGCCTTTAGATGCAGAGGTGACAGTTACAGCTTTCTGACATGCCCCTTGCACTAGTATTTCCACTGTTGCCTACTGTGTGACTGGTGCTCGGCTGGGTGTAATCTCCCCATGCTTCAATTATCCCTTGTACAATAGGGATGAGAGCAATCCTTGCCTGCTGTCAGCTCCGTGTCCCTATCTGTACTGGCCCTCACTGTAGGATCCCAAGCCTGGCTGAGCTTCTAAGCAATTTGGCAATACAAAAAAAAAAGAAGCCATCATTTATGAAAGATGACAGGGGCACAGCCACCTTGCAGACATTTTAAATCCTCTTAATATTTGCATTTGTCTTTAATCCCCAGTGCCATAGAGTTCATGAAATGGACGTGGAATGTAAAAAACAGGGAGTTTCAGTCCTTTCAAATGAATGGGAGAAATCCAGAAAACCAGATTTGCTGCTTGGATTCCAAAGTGCTTCCCTATTTTACAGTTTCAGAGCACACACATTCTCCCTTAAATCAAGACTACCGTTTGCTTGCTGATCGGTGTCCAATAACAGGTTAATATGGAGAAATCTAGGGGCATCTTTTGCTTCTCATATGTCTTCTAGCCATCCTTAGCATTTGAGAAATGACAGAAAGCAAGCTGATGGTTGAGTCAGTGGGATAAGCTAGAACTCTGTGGTCTGGTTCTTCCCTTGTCGAATGGCTGTTGCTGTCAGTGCTAAGAGTTGTCTGTTTGTTTCAGCTGATCCTGGAAGCTTTGTGGTCCTTTTTGAGTCACTGACTTTCAGGAATCTCTGCTGAAAAGCAACACTTCTTTTTAGTTTTAGTTTCTCAATTCTTAACAGTCATAGAATGTTTTGGGCAGAAGGGACCTTAAAAATCACGCTCCAGTCCTGTCAAAAAGAGGTATTACCCTTTGTTGATGTAAAACACAGAATATGAAACAAAACTGACCTGGTATCTTGAGTGAATGGATAACTGCACAGAACCTCAATGTGTGAAGATTCCCAAGCCCCAAGGAATTATTTCTGTTATGCTAATTCTTATATAGGGCTACATCCTGCCTTCCTCATTAATTGAACACAACTGCTAAAACATCCTTTACAATAAGCACTTCTTCGTATCAGACATATTTCCTGGATCTATAAAACAGCTTTTAGAAAGGGAGAACTGTATTTAAGACATTAATATAGTTCCACAAAATGATGCTTGCTGACATATGGAGCACTTTTTGAATAATTCACTTTGAAATTAACACTATAATACCATTTACCTTTTAAGTCCTATTTACTGGAGCTGCAAAGAATTGTTCTCTGGAGATGAGGATAACAGCAAACACCAGACCTTCAGACCTTCTTTGGTTTAATAAAAATGGTCAGATGATTTCATGCAAAGTAAACCAGTAAGCAGTGAACACAGTAAAAATTAAAGGGGACAAATACCAACCTCTCCTCCTCCTCAGGTCCAGGTTGCTAGTTTCAGCAGCAGAGGAGGCTTGTGGAGGTCCTGCCCTTAGGCACTTGCTCCCATGCCAGAGTTTGCTCCCCCCTCAGCTGCAGTGACATGACTGCATGGGAGACTGAGCCGTAAACCAGCTACTGGAGTAGTATCTGGGTTAAATTTAATAATCTGGGTTAAATTTAATCCTTAGGAAAACAGGGATTATTTCAAATGCAGATAAATTGCTCGCTGTGATTTGCAGGGCCATCCCACAGCCAACCAGCAAAGCCCCACTGCAGCTTAGAGGCTCCCCGGACCCAGTGTGGCTTGGCAGGCATCCTCCACTCCCACCGTGGGTGCCACAGTGTGGAGCATCCTGGACCTCCTTCGAAAAGTACAGCAAACAGACTCAATTTGAAAGTTCAGGTTTAGCTTTGTTTTCTCTCTTTCCTCCACCTTTCTGCCATGGCAAGAATTGGTGACATATTTTAGGCAGAAGGAAAGAAAGAGGTGATGGAACTTCTGGCCATTAAAATTGTAAATTTCTCAGTCAGACGTTCACAGCAATGTGTGCTCATAACAGCATAGCCGCAACTTTGTTTTCATACAGTTCATTAATTACTTGCTCTTTAGTCCATTTCAGCTGTAACTAATGAGGGGGGGAAAAGGGGGACCTTGGTGAAGTGCTTTTCTAACGATTTCAAAATCACCTTTCATAGTAGTTTTTTCTGACAACAATTACTATGGATGTTGATTTTTGGAGGTAGAGCCCCAAATTTTTTATTCACTCAACACCTGTTTAGCACTACTAGCAAAAATGTTTTCAGTACAATCATTTCATGTTGTTCTTTGACTCAGATGACTGCCAACGAGGATAGCCCAAGCTACAGCTGTTTTTTTTCCTGAGGTAATAGTACAGAGCAGACATGTATACTCATTTCCCCCCACAGTTCACACTGATTTTTTTTTTCCCCATTATTTTATTTCCCATTATTTTGTTTCCTATTTTGAACCTTCGGTATTGCCAACCTGAAACATTCAAAAACTTGAGTCAGCCTATGAAAATATTGAGATATCCATGTTATTTACTTGTGGGGGTTATTTTCTTTAATAAGCCCTAAGATATAAAAGCATAAGGTGTAAAAGCATGTTGGCTGAGCTGCTTGCCTAGTCAGAAGATTGCAGGAACTGGGACCTTACTATTACCTGCCACTGTTATCTGAGGTTGCTGACAATCTGGTAAAGCTGGCATCACTGCCATGCTCAGCCCGGAATGGCCTGTACAGAGTGTTTTGTTTTCATTTAGCTGAAACTTAAAGCCACTTAGCTGTGCTCCCTTCCAGGTATACCAGTCACAGCGTACCTTGGCAAGAGTAAGAAACTGTCTGGTTCAGACCACTAATGGGCTTTTCTTTTAGAAACTCTGTCTTCAGTGGGAATCACAAATTCTGCATCCCTGTGTGAGTGGAGGAATGGATAATAACATCTAGATTTGCCTGAATTCTATGTATCCCAGAGGGATCAATTTTGATTCCCTCCCTTATTTACAGTGATACAAGGAAAGCATTTCAATTCTCCAAATGCTCCCTCATGTGGCTTCTTAGTACTAATACTGAAACATTTATGTGTTCTCGGAGATTACAATTCTATGCCAGGAAATAGGTTGAGACAACGTAAGAGGTATTTCATGTGACCTTTGACACTAGAAAATGATGGTTCCGGATTCTACATGTAAAATGTTTCACTTTTATGTTGTTAAATTAGCTGGAACACAGTTACGTATGCTTGTGCCCCTGTGTTGGGGGAAGGGAGAAACCTGCTCTTTGACTGGGTTTGCCCACTAGATTAGCTCATCAGATGTCATGACAATAGGTAAGGGATAAAAACCTGAAAATACCAGAACTGCTTTGGTGTAAAGCCTGAAGTGAAGTCCATCATGGAAGGTGAAGTGTGTTTGCTTAATGCACAACCTCACTTCCACAGCATTTGCAAGGAGATAAATATAGAAGGTGAAGAGAGAAAAGGAGATGGAGGGAGGCAAATGTGCTCTTGCTTTGAAACTGCAGTGGAGAAGAGGATGTCCTTCTCCTTCAGCATGTTTAGGAGATGCTTCTTTGAGCTCTGACACTTCCCACCTGGTTATGATATGGGAAGCCACTGCTGAACCTCAGTAAGCAGGTGACAAAGCAATCTGTGTAAGAAATATGCTGTTCCCTTCATCTTAATGGCCTAGTCATCTAATGACCTGGGACAGCATTGCTTCTTTTCTTTAATGTTCAGCCTGTGTCAGCACTATTCCTGGCTCTGCCATTTCTGGTGCTACTGCTGGCACTGAATGTTGAGTAGGTAGTCCACCTCTAGGTGGCTTAACTGTGGGAGGTGGAAATGGATGGACGCCCCACGGGTGAGGGCTTCTCCACTGTTATTGCCACGCTGAACTGCAGCATTAATGTAGGAGTGATTAAGGCCTGGCAGTCTTCTCTTATAGGAAAAACTCTGTAATAAGAAGCAAATTTTTTCCACTTGAACACTGGAGGGACATGGGAATGTGTCTTGTAGATATACTTAAAGAATAGGTTGCCCAAGAATCATAAAATAGATAGGATCAGAAAGAACCTTAAGATCATCAAGTTCCAGCCCCTCTGCCATGGGGAGGGTGCTTCACATTAGACCATGTTGACCAAGGCTCTGTCCAAACTGGCCTTGAGCACTGCCAGGGATGGAACATTCACCACTTCTTTGGGAAACCTGTTCCCGTGCCTCAATCTGTCACAATAAAGAACTTCCTCCCTATATCCATTCTAAACTTCCCCTGTTTATGTTTCAACCCGTTACCCCTTGTGCTGTCACTACAGTCCCTAATGAAGAGTCCCTCCCCAGCAACCCTATAGGCCCCCTTCAGATACTGGAAGGCTGCTATGAGGTCTCCATGCAGCCTTCTCTTCTCCAGGCTGAACAGCCCCAACTTTCTCAGCCTGTCTTCATACAGGAGGTGCTCCAGTCCCCTGATCATCCTCATGGCCCTCCTCTGGACTTGTTCCAACAGTTCCATGTCCTTTTTATGTTGAGGACACCAGAACTGCACACAGTACTCCAAGTGAGGTCTCACAAGAGCAGAGTAGAGGGGCAGGATCACCTCCTTCGACCTGATGGTCACATTCTTTTTGAAGAGGACTTCAGGTTCAGCAGGCACCGTTTGCCAGTCATTTAGGCCGAATACAGGCAAGGGAGCAGAAAGGTGTAAGTGAGGCAGAAAGCCCAACCGTGCCAAAGAGAAGACACGCTTAGAGAAGACATTGTAGTGTTCATCTTAAGAGCTCTCACCTGATGCCAAAGCATTTGCATGGTATGCAGAGACACATATGCAGGTGTTTGGGGTTGGAGGTCGAGAAGACTAATATTGTCACTCAAACAATCCAGGAACACTTGCTTTATATCTCTGCCTCGCATGTCCTCTGGGAAAAGAGTTTTAGCGTAAGGAAGTTCTTGAGTTGCTGGCTCCCTGAAAAAAAAAAAAAAAAAAAAAAAAAAGGAAAAATCAAAGGACTGCAAAGTTAATATGTTTTATACTGGACAAAAGGTTTCAGGGAAGACATTATACACAGAGGAGGCCTTAGAACAGTATTCTAACACATAAACGGGGCCTTCAAGAAAGATGGAGAGGGACTTTTGATAACAGCATGTAGAGGAATGGCTTTAAATTGACAGGGGAGATTTTCATTAGATATTGGGAGGAAGTTCTTCCCTGTGAGGGTGGTGAGGCACCGGCACAGGTTGTCCAGATAAGCTGTGGCTGCCCCATCCCTGGCAGTGTTCAAGGCCAGGTTGGACGGGGCTTGGGACAACCTGGTCTAGTGGAAAGTGTCCCTGCCCATGGCAGGAGGTTTGGTACTGGATGAGCTTTAAGGTCTCTTCCAACCCAAACCAGTCTGGGATTCTATGAAAATATTTCTCTCAACAAGAACCTTTTCCTTTTGATTTTGAGCTTTTTAAAGCCTCTACAAATAAAATTTTCTGACCCTGCAATACTTTCTTTAGATCTTTGATGAAAAATCTGGCAAAAGTAAGAGTCATGTGTGACCAATTTGGGAACACAGCTCTGCAGTTTTCACTGACATTTTTAACCAGCCTTTCTCAGGAAGATGTGGTAGGTGGCCATGCGGTCCATATCCAGATGTTGCCATAGAAAAAGTTGCAGAAACATAGAGTGTTGAAACCTGCCCAGCAAAACTCTTCATGAGATGATGCTGTGCTTGTAGGCACCTGGGCAAATGTGTCCCACATGGACTCACACTGTTTGGTATCACTTTTAGCTCTTTGGGAAAGTAAGACAATGCCTAAAAAAATGCAACTGTTGAGGGAGAGAAAAAGTTTCACATGTTGGAGGGGTGAGGAGTCAGTTACTAACTAAAATCTCCATGTTATTTAATATACAGTACATGGAAAGCTTGATTTTGACCAAAACAAGAAAATATCACAGTATTGTTTGTTTCTTCAGGAAGTCTCAATGTCATTGTTTTTATCCAGTTTTATGACCTGTCCTTCAGGTAACTGAAGTTTTGCATATGTTGAGGCAGATATCCAGCATATTCAGGGGAATCTATAAACCAAGGAAGACTGTTTTCTTTCATGGGAACACGTCAGACTTCAGGATTTATGCAAATGGAGCCTTTCTGATGGAGCAAGTATGAAGTTGTTACATTTTTGTTTGCAGGTGTGTCCTACTTGTTGTGACAAAATGTTTGTAATATGTTGAAGCTGAGAAAAAGTGTTGAGCGTGCCCTATCTTATGAGAAACTGCAGACCAAGACCTAACAGAGAATCTGTTCCTGAAATCACAAGGCAAAAGATTTCAACCCTACCTTGCCACACATGACACTTCTCACTTTTGTACAGTAAGATATAAACAAGTCAATGATTAATAACTCGGACTGACCTTTTTCAGAGGAAGTTGCAACTACTGGTCCTTTTTTGGTGAAAACACAATAATGTATAGGGGTCCAGGATGAAAGACAGAAGTTTGTCTGCTGTAGACATTTCAGACACTTGCCAAGTAAAATGTGGGGGAAGTGGAAATTAAATACCATAAATCAGAAAGACTCTTCCACTTATGCTAATTAACAATGATATCTAATTTGGACTTGGTGTGAAGTATAGCTGGATATGTAATGGCAGTATATACAAAGTTCTTGTTCCTCCTCCTTTATAGCCTATTCAAATATCCTACTTTCAGTAACACTGTAAGGTTTTGTTGTTATGTCAGTTTGCAATCTAGAAATTATATTAAATATAGCATCCAATGTAGTTACCACAAAGACACAAACATCAAGGCTCTTCCCTTGGGTATCGTTCAGTCACAGGAGAATTAGGAGAAAAACTGCACCACAGCCTTGCTCTTAGATTACATGGGCAGTTTGGTGCATAGACAGTTTAGCAAGGTGAGAGGGTGTAAGAACCTACACCAAATACATTGGTATTTACATTATTCACCTCTTCAGTTAGTCATTTCAGTTATGACCTTATCCAGCTTTCAGAGACTGCAATAGTTGCTGCATGCAAGTACTGCTTTGCAGTGGAGCAGGTGACAGGCTCAGCCCCTTGCCATCTCTTTGGCAGTACTGAATTTTGCACTGGGAGCTCCCAGTAAACAAAATGCAAATATTTTCTTTTTTGGAAAACAACTAAAGCAATCTACTTTACTTTTTTTTAAATTTGACTTACAAGCCAGGAAAGCATCTTCATAAATTCACTGTGCTCCATTACCTGAATTCATACTACTTGCATGTGCAATATCCAGAAATGATATGTTTCACTGTTTTGTGTTTATTTGGGTATTATTCACACATGGTCCTTAAAGCAATGTGAAAAATGTATTTACGTGGCAGGAATATTAAAAATAGGCAATGGGGATTCTAACACTGGGAATTAAGAGGGCTCAGGGACTCCTAATAAAGATACCAAATACAACAGAAATTTTAATTACTAAAAAGGCATATGTAATTCTCCTTTCCTATAATCTCACATGTAGTGATGCCAGCATGTGTATATGTGATTTAGACTACTTAGGCACCAATCCAAAATAGCAAATACCACCAAATCCACTATTATTCACTGACCTAATCATGTTTTGAGTGCTACTTACACAGAGAAAACAACAATGTGATTAAAAAATAACAAAACCAGAACTACTTATAAAATATCTGTTAAAAATCCCAAAGACTGTGCCTTTTGAAAAGCTTTCACCTAAACGTTTATTCACAGTAAACCTCATTTCACCTCTTTCACAAAGTAAAGGGGCTTTACAGTAGCCATAATTTCTATTTATACCAGAAGTCCTCTAGGTATGGCTGAGTCTGTGTAAAAAGATTATAGTTTAAATAACAACTAAGACCCAAAGGGCTGTGACTGATGAGCAAGCATGACTTAGTCTATGATGAACAGGGCTGCTCTCCTCTGCTAGGGTGCTCACAGTATGTAGTTTACACTGGGGTAAACCTGTACCAAGTGTACATTTCTTTCCTACACTGAATTACAAACTGGCAACTCAGCAGCTATGCTGTGAAGATCTGAGGCATTTCTGCTGAGGGGTGCTTGAAGGATGACTGGAAGCAGCAGCCACGAAAGAATCACGAGATAAATAGTTCCCTCTTGTCATTCAGACCCCTAAGTGTATTTCAGGGAATATTTGCTGTGTGGACAAACAAGGCCACAAATACATTACAGTGCTTTAAGTTCCAACCCAAACATGTGAAAAGGGTTTTTGTTGCTTAGGACCATTAAAATGGGTAGAAGCTATGTAGCTGGAATCCTGCTTATAGAAAAACTTTAAAAAGCAGCAACCGCAGCCTGTTCCACTGTGATTTTTCTTTCTATTTTTCCTTTTTTCTTTTTTAGTTTTTGGCCAGCCTGGTGGATGGCCATCACCAAAATCACAGAGCAATGCTGCATGATTTACTCCAATACCATCAGAACACTGCAAAAGTACTTCAAAATAAACATCTGTGAAAAAAGCCAGACTAATGAAATTACAAAGCATTCAAATATTGTAACAGCTGTTGGGATCGATCTGAAGCCTTTGTGGTCTGGTAAAGAGCATTTATTCAAATGTCTTTGTAAAGCATTGGGAGTGTGACACTCATAGCAGTACAGTTGATGTTTCAGTTCAATTTAGCTCATTATTAACGGTTAGTATTGAGTACATGTGCAGAGGTCTCCCTCAAAAGAATTCTGTCACTGTGCTCAAGCTGCACTGCAAGAGGAAGCTCCCTGTGGGATGGAACATCCAGCTCTCCACCCTAATAAACACTGTAGGCCTGAGCTAGAAACAAGAAATGGCCCCTTTCATCCACAGAAGTGCTGTGGTCTCGTTCCTCCATGAGGTGGAACTACTTGCTGGTAGTTTTGCTCCAATCAGCAAGTTGAAATGAAGAAGCACAAACAGAGATTCTTCTTATTAAGCAAGTACAGAACACAGGGCTTGTGAAACAGAAGTGGAGCCTTGGCCAGAGTGCTAGGTGATGTAAGTTACACCACACTCTGGGGTCAGCAGAATGCCCTCTGGCAAGCTCTTCAAACTTTTGGGTTTATTTTTTGGTGGAGGAATTTCAAACAGAGCTAGAACCATAACCTTGGGATCTCAGCTCCTTGTTCCTTGCTGTAATCATTACACAAGTTTTTCTAAAGGTGAAGTGCTGTGGTGGGATCAGTCCTGTACATGGTGTACACAGAGTGATGAAGTGTTTGATCTGAGGTGCATCAAGCTGAATATTTCCTGCTCTGTTGGGTTTAATTTCAAAATAAACAAAAACCTGTGGATGTGTTTTGAGTTCCCCCTGGTGTGTGATGCTCCATGACTCCTGAACCCCTGGCTGAGCTGCAGTGCCGTCAGAAGGTTCTGCC
The DNA here is from genome assembly GCF_033783945.1 of Neopsephotus bourkii. Taxonomy (NCBI): domain Eukaryota; kingdom Metazoa; phylum Chordata; class Aves; order Psittaciformes; family Psittacidae; genus Neopsephotus; species Neopsephotus bourkii. The sequence continues at coordinate 766,599 of NW_026901356.1, read as the reverse complement.
TCTCCGTGATCTCCTGCAGAAGTGGAACAACCAGAAACTGATGGGGTTGCAGTTTACATTGCCCGTGGCCCTTATTTTCTCCTTATGTGTATTTTATGGGTCTGTGGAAGAAAAAGCTAACTCTGAGGTTAGAGGCCATTGTGTAAATCAGAGACACATGTTTTCATCAGGGACGCTATAGTACATGCAAATAAAAATAAAATCAGAGGCACAGACATCACTCTGGGGCTTTGAGTCCAGACTTCGCTCTATTACTGTGATCTAAATCTGGAATAATTGGGAGCTACTTGGTACCTTTGAACCTTCCACCTTATACTGAACTTCAGGACAAGAACATTAAACATAAGAGAAATTTGACTCCGAGAACAGGTGAAAAAAAAAAAAAAAAAAGCTGCTGAAATGGTTGCTTAAAGGTAAAGCTTAAAAATGAGGAAAAAAAAACCCCTATATTCTTTATCTGAATTGTACAGAAATGCTGAGTTTGAAAAAAATGCTTATCTTTAATAGTGGAGTTACTCTGCTGATTGGATGGAAGGGAGGAAGGGGTGGAGAATGAATAAAAGGAGAGAAAGATGTATATTTTAAGGTAAACTATTGCTGCAGACTGAGTTGGGCTGTTCAAAAGGAACATGCTATGGGAGACAAAAAGAGCTGTTATGTGGACGATGCAGAGATAAAAGATGCTGAAATCCCACCACTGGCTACAAAAACAAAGGGTGAGTGAGTCAGGTCTGCTTAAGAGAGGATTTGAATCAAGAAGGAAACAATTATGCTCTTAAAAAAAACTACAACCAAGTGATGGAAGACTGGAAGAAAGTGGGGTGTTGGTTAAGAACATCTCCTTTTGGCAAGGGTGAGCTTGTTCTGCAAAAATCAGTGCTGAGTATGGATCCTCAAGAAAGTGATGCTGACTGAAGTTCACCGACAGCTCTGATTATTACTGCCTGGAACTGCAGCTGAAAGTGTAACACGGAGATGAAAGAGTGTGTATTTTATGGTCAGTCTTCCGAGCTGCCTGCAATATGTATTTGTAGGAGTTAATTGAAAAATAGCCAATCTGGAAGAGATTTTTTTCTTTTAGACTCCTCTGAAGTTCATTCCTGAAACCTGTTAGTCACCAGGAGAGAAAGAACACAGGAGGGAGAGAGTGGCTTAGACAAGTCTGAGGAAGGAGAAATTATGACTAAAAGAAAAAAAGGAAGAGAATATTTTCAAGATGGAAAAGTCAACAGCTTTCAGTAAGACATTTTTGTTCTTTTAAAAGATTCTATTTGATTTCCATTTACCAAAAAAAGTCAATACGTGCATGTGTGGTTGTGTACAGTGATGATAACAACATGCTCTTAAAAATCCTGAATTATTTGTGGTTTCCACTTCTCTAGTTGTGAATCTGGATCCCTACAGGCCCTGGTCCCTGTCTTTAATCAGCGGCTCACTTACCAAACGGAAGACAGATATATATATATAACTCCACAAGATTTATGGTATATGCATTTCACATTATCTTAATAGGCAGGCGTGTTTTGCTTGGGTTTGCCTTGTAAGAGCCATACCTAACACAGCTTGTAGGCGTATCAGCAAGCAGCTCCCACTAGCATTTGTTCCCAGACATTGCTATTATTTTTCATCATCATTCTACAAAGTCATTTATAAGGAATGGTCTCATATACAGCAATATTTTGAAAAGCACCTTTCCAAGGCTTCCCACAATGTGAGCTCAGCATGCTCTACTTTATACCACACTTCATATATCTGCACTGTCTGGGGAAGGAGATTAAAGTGGTCTTTCATGTGCCTGTCAGTCTCTTCTGTCTGGAGATGTTTGTTTTTAAGCAGGATAAATAGAAACACATTAAAACTTGAACATGGGTGTGTATATGAATGGCTGCATGGTTCACTGGGAAACATTACCTGGAAAAATTTCCAGTGAGAAAATTGATGATGTTTGTTACAGAACATAATTTGGAATGATATCATTTACATATATGAATATATAAATATCTATTTAAATATATCTGTCCCATTTTGCAAAATACAAGCCACACAAGAAAAAAACAGTACCAAAATAAAAGAAGGGGTTTCTTTCTGGTTTTAAATACACTGTAATAATGTGCCTTCTCTTTTCCATACTGACACAAGGTTAAAGAGAAAAACAAGCTGGTGGCCTAAATGAGAAAACAAATATGTAATTACTGCCTCTAGAAATATATGTTGGGGGGTTTTGATTGATTGGTTTTAGATCTGTGTTTTTACGTTTTCCGTTCCAGACCACAACAGACCAGCCACCACATTTCGTATCACAGAAAGTGTGACGGGGCCAAATTCTAAGATGCACAAGGGTGATTTAAGGTACAGTAAACTCTGTTACACACCTGTTAGATCATCAAAAACCTAGACTAATCCACCAGTAGAGTGATCTTAGTTCAAATCCTTTCATATATAGAGGTAATATTGCAGTAATCAACTCCTTAAGTTAAACTTCAAATTCTATTATATATTACCCTTTAAAAAGTAATTATTTCAATATGAAAAGCTTATTGTGCTAAATGAGGGTTAGCTAGGACACTGGCTCCTTTGACAGCATCCAGATTCACCCTACATGTATTGCAGGGCTCAAGCCCAGATATGTGAAGCGTATAACATTGCTTCATTTTTCTGTTCTAACAACAGTAAATGATGAAGTATTTTTATTAGTGACATTTATTTGGAAGAACCATTACTTTTGTTCATATCACATTTTATAGGTATCTTGTTTGGTAGGCATGTTTGGTATCTCTTAAATAGAGTTTTATCAACAATAAAAAAAAATACTTGGATTTTTAAACAGTTCCTTCCATAAAAGTCAGTAGACCTTTGCTGTGTATTTCACTATCAGCACATCAAAATCATAATGCCTTCAGAGACACAAAGCTTCTAATCAGGATTAGGACTTTGATTTTTTTTTCAGTAGTTCATGATATTTCATTTCTCCAGCAGTGAGTTTCTGTAAGTCATGTCATCTGAAGCTTTGGTCTCACTCCTGTATATGCCAAAACCACAGGCAGAGGGATGTGTCTCTCCTCAAACAGTGGCAGTGGCCAGTGATAACCAAAAAAGCAAGAAACTGAAGATCTGCCCCTTTTCCTTCATATAAAATCAGATAAGGGTCCTGAAAGCTGATGAGGCTGGAGTTGTTGCTTGACCACAAATGCCAGATCAGGCCATAAGAGTATTACTGATCAAAAGCTTTTAAATGAAAGAAAATTACACGTACTTTACCTCTGGCAAGACTTGTGTGTGTTAGTAGCAGCCATAGCATGACTGCTATCATCCACCAGCACCATGATTAATTAGAAAATCCTTGGAAGAAGCAGCAGACGAAGAGCAAAAACACTGCACCAGGAATGTTTCCCTAGTGAAGAAATGTGCTGCTGAACACGACAATCTGTTTCAGTTTTGACAGAAAGATGTTTCTTGAGAGTTTGCATCTGTAGAATGAAAAAAAAAAAAGTGTTTTTACAGCTATTTTTATAATGGGGGTGGGGGGTATGCATTTCTTTTGCAGTTTAATAATACATTTGTAGGCCTCCATATATTCCAACTGTCGTGCAAAGATTTCCGGTGACATGTGGGGTGGAGGTGTGTGGGAGGGGGAAATTCCTGGTTTGCGTTTTGGTTTCCCGTGGCTCTTAAAAGAGAAGGGAGGCCTGAAAACTTTTCAGAAAGGATTTTTTTTAAGCGTGTATTCAACATTTGGCACTCAGGTTGTCTAGCCATTTACTTTTTTTTGTTCCTGGAAGACTTCTATGGATCACAGGGGAGCTATTAAGCTTATGACATCAAAGGTGCCATGGAAACAAAACCTGATTAAGAGTGATTTTGGATAGTCTGTTTTAAGCTTTTTATTTTATTTTTTTTTAATGCTAACTCAAATGTTTGAATGAACATCTGGAAGGAGGAAAAAAAAACAAGCTACAAGGATTTCCTCTTCTTATCATGGAGTCAGTTGTTTGTCTTCCTCATCAAAGGCTGCAAGCTCCATCCCTCTAAGTCTCATGAGGAATGCTTCCAGCAGCCGAAAGACATCGGGCTTCCCCAGTATATCTCAAATAAGGGAGAACAAGCACACACAGGCTAGTACCATTGCCGGGGCCCAAAACTGGCACTTTTGTTTTTCTGCTTCAGCTGGGAGGAAAGACAGTTTTGCTCTCCCTGACTCCCTGGAAGTGATGGGCTATATTACCTCCAGGAGGAGATTCACCATTCATCACTCTGATGTGAAACCCAAGTCTTTTTTCTTATGTGGAGTCTCAAGCTAAGACAACTAGCCTGAAAGACTACTTCACCGAAATCAGTGGGTGCTCTGCAAGTACCTTTGGAGAAACACAGATTTAATGTGTCATAAAGTCTACTTTTGCCTTCATATACTTTTAAAGTTCCTACACATTTTTCTAATATTTTTATGCATCATGGATACTCAATTGGAAGAGCTGTTATTATTTCCAGTCTGAAAACAAGCATCACGCCTAAAGGATGCCCAGATGTGACTGGACAGCCATTCTTCCTTCCTCATACCTTCATTTCAGTCATTCTCTGGCTTTGCCAAAACCTTTTTTTATGGAGTTACGACAATGACATTTCTTTTCAAGCCAGAGATCTTTTTTCTACATACCTGAAACTGATTTTTATCCAAGCTTCACATGGTTCATAGCTCCCTTTTTCCACTGTTAATATCCTTGTTTGTTTTATCTCCTTTCCTCAGGAATTTTTTATGTTACCCTGATGCCAGCTTCATCTATCCCTCATATCCTTCTTTTGAATAAAATGCTCAGTTGGCTGAATTCCAGTTGGTTGTTCATGTATTTCCTCACCAAATACACTGCTGTCATCCTTGAGCTCTACTGGTATCCTATGGCCTCTCAGTAAGGTTCCTATAGGTTGTTTAAATGGGTGCTTGAGTATATGCACTTTTGCATGTATTTCTGAATTGCATGCCACAAGACACATGCATTGAAAGGCCTCCGTTACATGCTCCTGTTGTGTTAGAAAGACACAGTGCTGTTCAGAGCCTTTCTCACAACACTGACTAAAGCCATTAAAACAGTAGTGGAGATCTACCCAGTTCAGGTTTCACCATTACTAAGGGTATAATTCAGGATTTGTCAGCTGAGGTTAGAAGAGTTATACCTGTAAAAATTCAGTATTTGCCACTGTCTTCCTACTGCACACAGAAGGACTCACTCCACAGGCCACAAGCAGCTCTGGAAACACCCCAAAGAGCCGCCAAAAATCTGGCCTGAGAAACATGCGTAGTACAAAGACTGAAAATATGGACAAATCTGTTCTCCCATGAAAGGTTTGTCCCATTCTACCTTTTAGCCATTTTGCTTTTGAATGTGTTGAAAAAAGTTTGCTTCATTATCTTTGTCAACTTGCACATGCTTATTCCAGAGCTCTGCGCTCATCTGCTGCTGTGTCTCCTGTAGTATCTAACAAAAAGCAGATGGGTTTATTGGGACTCATAGTTACAACCAATTTTTTTCATCTTCCCTCTCAGCCAAAAATATTATATTGCCTTATTATATTGTTATGATGAACAGAAGGGGTGGTATAACTCTAACCTTGTTAGCAACCGTGGTGCTGTCACCTGGAACAAGCAGTTGACCCTAAAGAGGTGGAAACAAGAGTGAAGCGATGGTGTTAACATGCATCTCATTTCCTTCCTGTACTGTTAGAAGGTCACTGGCTAGTAGAACTGACATCTGAAACCTAAGAAGTGAAGCACTAAGGATGCAAGGACTCTTCCTAGGCATGGCTCATATAGGGCCAGCTGATCCCTAATCTACTTGATGTCAAGGGCGTGAGCACAGCCACCAGCTCTACAGGAAGCAGGTGTAAGTGCTTACAGGGAAAAGGCTCAAGTGTTTGCTGTTGACAAGAGCGAATGAGTGCTGGTGGTGGGAGTCTTCATGGGTATAAGCATACAGAGTAGTTGACCATGAATGCTCTTTTATGCAGGAGATGAACCTTCAGGCTTTTAGTGTAGCTACCAGCAGGTATGTTTAGTGTTTCTGTACCATCTTTCTTAAGCACTGGTTTAGTCAACAAGCCAAAACTGCAACTTTTCTTTCACTGCTAAGAGTACCTTGACTCTACTCTGTTTTACACATTCTATTTTATAACCCTGGGATTATTTTTTCTTTTTTTTTTTTTTCTTTTAAAAACACTTTAGTTTCCCCTGCATTTTTTGTGTTCAGCTGTTGCTTGCGTGTGCTTCCCTCAGCTTAGAATTGCAAACCAGTCCTGGCTCTTTTGAAAGCTGTCGCTTCTGAAATGACAGTAGCAGCATGAGCTGAGTGTTTGGACTAGCCTGTAAGGAGGAAGGATGAAAAGATATTTTTCTCTCTAAATTTTTTTCAAGCTAATCTTTCTTCTATCCATATTGATTATTCTAAAAAAGTCTGACTCTTCTATCGTTCTTCTATCATTTGTTGAGGTTTAACTGTGAAGTAGTGCTTTGACTGGAACGGAATGAACAAGTTCACGTTTTTCTGTGTCCCGCACTTTTCCACTGAACATGATGAAAAATTAAGGTGTTTCCTGTCTTCCACACTCTTCTCCACTCATAGGTCAGAAGTGCATATTAGTTATGACCCTCCTTTGCAGTACGGGATTGCAAAAGAAAGGAGGCAGAAAAAAGAAATCTCTGAAGCCTATTGTCTAGCGCTCATTGCTCTGGTCCCTGAAGAAAATTAACCCAGGGAAGGTGAACAGTGGCTGAGGCAGTACACACTGAATTGGTGGCTCAGCACTGAAGAGTTCAGAGACATGATGTCTATATGGACAACTTCCACTTGCACAGTTATTTTTGTGACATCTCTTCACCTTTTGCATATGCACTTTTGTGATGGTCTTTATAATTCATGAGAAACAATGAAGCCATGCTGTTTTGTGTTCTTAAAAACTACTTGGGCTATCAAAGGATGCGAGCAAAGAAGGAGGGAGAAGCAGCAGTTCCAAAATTAAGTGCAGCTCCCAGCCATTGGTAGTTTAAGTCAGTAACACTGCTTGAGTTTTAAGTACTAAGGGGTTGTTTTTCTTGACTCCTCTGGTTCAGCTTTGATTAAGAAGCCTTTCTGTGATGTTAGAGATATGTGGCCAGACTCTTTCCTGTATAAACTGCATGCGTAATCCACACGCAAAACTTGTCTGAGGCTTTCTTGGGAAAAGCAGTTGCTTTAAATGGCACTTAAACCCATCTGTTTAACTGGAAGGGCCTTTCCTTTATAGGCTACAAGATACATAAGTACATCTGTTTCTACTACCTTTAGCTAATTCATTTCCCTCCCTTCTCCAAGAAGAAACAGAGGAGACCTCTGCTTTTGGGTGCCCTTTTGTCCACATCTCTCTCCCTGCACAGGGCTATCCAAGTGCCAACATCCCTGGAGGGTTTGGACAGTTGGGTGCAGTCCTGATGCTGGGTGTGCTCTGGGTTGCTCTTGCGAAGCCAGACAGGTAGTAAGTGGCAGAAGGGCTTTGCCCACGTGTGCATTTCAAACACATCCACTGGGGCTTACTTTGGTTTTGACCACATGCACACAAGTGGTCTCTCGGGTGAGCTGCATGCCAGCAGAGCCCTACCCACACTAGCCAGCACCGGAGGAGGAGCTCTTGCAGACATGCAGTGCAGCTGAGATATTTGGCTTCGTGATTTGTGGTGGGAGAAAGAGCCTCAGCACAGTCGCCTACTCATTTGGAGGCTCTAAAAACTGCCAGTTCTGATGCCCAGAAAGCGTCTGCCCCCACACCCTCTGCTGCTGGTGTGACTCCTTATTTTCTGCTGGGGGGACAAACAGCCCACTCTGGAAAGTTGCATAGCAGGAGGGGGGAGAAAGCCACCTTGGTGACCATGAAACACAGCAGTAACATGGAATAATCTAGGGTGATGGGGTGGCTGTTCAGTCCAGGTCTTAGTCTGGGTTTCCAGGGAAGTGGGCACAACTCTTCTGCCAGCTGCAGCTTGAAGCCAAGCTGCAGTCCTGTGATAACCCCACTTAACTCAGGCCTGCGATAACTCAGGCTTGCGATAACCCCACTTAACTAACACATCTAAATCAGAAGGGCCATTTTTGTAATGATTTAGTTACCTAGGTTCATCTCCAGGGTGTTTAGTCCGTGGTTTGGATCACTCTGGAGGTGTCTGCCTTCCCCTGTTGACCAAAAGAAACTGGAGGCAATAAAAAATCAACAAGTATCTTAGTCTCCCTACGTAATAAGGACAAGTCTTTTCTTTGCCTGGCTTGTCTCCCCAACTCTGAACTCTTCGGGTTGTTGCTGTCCCTCACATAATGCAGGTTTTGACTTGGGGAAGAGTAAAACAAAGTAAATAGGAAGAAGGAAATAGGTTAGCTTTCCTAGCCATGGGGAAGGGGATAGCTTCCAGGGCTCCTGGAGCAGGAGACATAAGGAGATGCAGCCCGCTCCCAGCCTGAGCTTGATGTTATGGGAGCAAAGAGATGTTGCTCACCACATGGGCTCAGGGCTTGCTGCCATCCATGCACATCTATTCATCTGGGTTCATCTGATACTGTCTTATAAGGTGCCTCTGGCTCCATCTGCTCTCCTATGCCCCAAATAGGTTAGGAAAGAATACTCTGGTTTTATCATTGGGATACAGTAATTTTGCAGGCAGCAAGCAATTCTTCTGCCTGCACTGGTGGATACTTTTTTCCACCAGGATTCTGGCCTGAAATCCTTCCTGCCAAAAAAATGTCTTGTAGGTCTCTGGGACCCACCAGCCATGTACCCCCAAAGGGCACAGCAGGCTGGATAGCCAGGATGTGAAGGCATCAAGTGTGTAGGAGCTTCTGCCAGGGCTGCTCCCCTTTCCTGACCTCCCAAAAGATGTTGGCAATTTTTTAGCTTCTTCCCACCCTCTGAAAGCTGGAGGTGATTGATTTTGCATGACTGTTCAAAGCATCTCCCGGAGCTTAAGGCCCCGGAGAAGGGAGCAAGAGTAAGGGGAATTAAAAGGGATAAACATTTCCTTGGATTTTCTTGACTTCAATCATATATTTTCTGAATGAAAACTGCTGTATGGTGACATTTATGGCACTGGCATTATGTGTCTGACATCCTACGGAGTAGCAATTCCCTTAGAAAAGGCTTATGTGTCTGGAAAGCATTTCCTCCCCTTAAACTCTTTTAATAGGCAGTGTTTGTTCGACACTTGGGCACACACATTGGATCCTTTACTTTGTCATTCACCAGGGAACTCTCAGAAGCACCAAATACCTTTGAGTGATGCCTCCTAAGCTCCTGACATGCCATGTCTTGTGCTTTCCACTAAATAGGACATTAGCAAAGCCCAAACAGGGCTGGCTCTTGCTCCCTGGAAGAAGGACGTTTTACACTGGGGAAACCAAATCTTTGTGAATCTATGAGTTTTGGAGGCTTGAAGAGGAAGCTGTGACTCTGAGCTGTCTCTCTTCCCAGCAGAAACTCCTTGCACAGCACACCTCCTTTCATTGCATAATGCTGGTAGACTAGTCTAGATGTGACTCTTCTCTGGCAGAATTTGTCTTAGCTCCTGGTATATGGGGTGAAGGGACAACTGGAGACTCAGCTCTAATTAGAAAAGCTTCAGTTTCACTCCCTCTAAATAGTCCTTGGGATGAATCTGGCATTTTTGGGGCGGAGGAAAAGGAAATCTGAATTTCTAGAAGACTGTGAAGCATAATTAGAACTTGGCATATATTTACAGGCGTCAAATGAATGTGGAGACAGCTTGTAAGCAGCGCCCTGAGCTTGGCTGCTGGGAGGGCGAGGGCTGGGGGGACCAGAGTGGCAGAAAGCTGCTCTTCAGGAGTCTGTGTTTGAAGATCCTGGGAGTCCTGTTTGTGTTTAAATGAGGTGTATGAGCAGTGAACTTTTAATTATAGAGGTCATTTTAATGATGCAAGTCTCACAAAAATCAAAATATCTGATGTATTCATAGGGATTTTGCTGCCTGGGTCAGTTTTGGGGGTTTTGAACACAGGAAGAAAATAAAAATCTCTAAATGTTTCATTCTGACAATTAAGATGTGTCAGGTTTATTAAAAAATAATAAACATATCCTTGTTCTTTTGTACTTTTTTTAAAATAGTCACATCTTAGCCAGCTAAAGTTTTCATTATTGATCTGATATATGTACTATAGGTCTGTTTGAAACTGCTTATGTGGGGTTAACCTGATGTGCAACCCATATTCTGGGTTACTCCTTGGTAAGGAAAGAATTAGAGCCTCATGCACCACCCTCAGCCTGTTGTGTATTTCTGCCCGTTCCCGATTAAGCAAATGCGTGAAATTCAGTGCAGGAGTGCTGGCAGCTATTGTACCGGTTGAGAAATAGTGAAAAAGTCCCAATATGTATGAAATTAATATAACGTCTTTCCGCCTTGTTCAGGTGAGGACTGCCAAGTGACAGGCTGGGGTCCAGACACAGCCTGTTCCCAAATGCTTTTCTGCTATTATATTGCAGTATATGATATTTACTTTGTCCATTAAAGTAGTTGGTAAGTTGGGCATTCTGGCTTGCTTGGTTAGAATGAAATCAAAACTTCTGTATGCTGTTCGGTATGTAAGGTGGCTTCTGCAAGTACTGGAACATGTCAGCATTTTCTGGCAAGTGGTGTTTTCAAATGAAAGTTATTCTTGCAGTTGCAGTAAAAAGGAGAACTCTCGACACAGAAGAAAAATATACATAAAATAAAAGACTAAATGGTACCAAGTATTCAGATTAAAAAAAAAGGGGGGGGGGGGTGTTGGGAACCCAAGAAAGTTGAGAAGAAAACTCAGGAGTATAAATGATTTAAAGGTGAATAAAGCAGAGGTCTGCCACACCTCTGGTTCTGGGCAGCAAGACCTTCCTTCAGCCAGGAAGGCTGCTTACCTGCACCTCAAGGAGCAGTGGTCCCCATCATGGGCAGCTGCTTATTTGTGTCGATAAATGTGGCACCTGTGCCACTCCCGTGCTGCTGCCCACCAGCCAGCATTTCTGACCCTTAGCACTTCTTAAGAGAGATCCAATAGTTCTAATGGGTTAATGTGTAAAATCTGCCACTGCATCATCTCCTTTCTCAGGTAGAGTGCATCCTGACACACCTGGGTGGCTGGAGGGGTTGTTGATGCCTTTCCTGGATGCTGGTAACTCCCACAAGTCCCAAACAGATATTATTCAGTGTTTTGCACAGAGTAAAAGCCCAAGAAAGCAACTGTACTTACTGGTTGTTTATCCCTGATATGATGCACTGGGAGCTGTAAAGTGACTTCTTGATCCTGGCCTCTCCAAATGCTATTTTGGAAAAGATCCCTAAATTTTAGCGGTTCCCCAGCCCAAGTGCTTTGTTGTGCAGCTCCCTTGCCCTTGGCAGGTATCTATGTACATCACACACCATGCTGCTAACCATGGGCACGCCAGCAAGTGTCAAAAAGCAGAATAAATCCCTGTGGGGCTGAGTTTGCAGTGCTAAAGGGCTCAAGGCACAGCCTGCTCCATGGGGGTCTGCATCCTGGACAGGTTGTCCCAGGACCTCAAAGCGTGTTCACAACACCCAGCCCCTGTAAGACTGTACAGGCTCTGCCTCCCATCCATGCTGTTGTTCAACCTTCTTCTGCCCAAGCCACTCTGGTCCTCTGAGTGAAGGACAGCCCTTCTATGTACCCACTGAGCTTGGGAAGAAATGCCAGTCCACCGTGCTGGGTGAGCTGCGCTGGGCCAGAGAGAGGAGTAAAAGCCTTAAATATGGGACTTCCCAACCCACAGTCTGCCTGAAGTACTGGGAGGATGGTCAGACAAGGAGTTGACTTCTTTTTTGAGCATAAAACATGCCTATGTCTACAACGACATTTTTAAGGCATTAGAAAGTGATGTTGTGAAATGCTATTGTTTGCCTTTGAGGCAAAGTGCCCCTTCCCATCTTAGTGGAGAATTTTTTATTTTTTTTTTACTACTGACACTTAAGCCTTGTTATTTGTAAATCATGCCCTTCTATTTCCTGTCATGCTCTTTCCTTTACCTGCTAGCCAGATAACCCTCTCCCCTTGCCTGGGTTCCAGCTATAGTGAGTGTCCTCATGCAGGGCACCCATGCCCAGCTCCTGCTCCTCCATTCTTCTGTCCTGCTCAGGGAGATCATGGCTTCAAGACCCTGCTGTACTCATGTAAGAGAAACCTTGGGGAAATCTGTTTTCGCTGAATTTAGAGCAGTATGTGAGCAAAACATCCTTTACAAAGGAGGACACTCTGTGAAAACCTAAGACTTTCTGACTTCTCTATAAGTAAAAACCCTTTTAAGGCACCTTACATATTAAAACTTGTATGGAGCTTGACGGGACAAAGTATATTAGTTCCTCAGCTGGTGCTAGATGTCTGAGCTGCACCAGCATGGAATCATAGAATGATCTTAAGATCATCCAGTTCCAACCCTCTACCACAGGCAGGGACACCTTCCACTAGACCAGGTTGCTCAAGGCCCTATCCAACTTGGTCTTGAACACAAGCAGCCCTTCCTTTCTGAAAGGCTGCCTGGTACCCTTAATTACAAGCAATTGGAGATCATACTACAAAGTTGTTAGAAGCAAACTTTGTAAATGTGCATTGTCATGGAGACAGTATAGATCAGCTGAAGGAGCATATGGTTCTTTACTCCTTCGAGCTATCACTGGAAGGAGTAGACTGAGGAATATATTTAGTGTTTTCTTTTCAACAGATGACTAAAGATAAGAAAATAAAATTAGTTTGAGAAAATCCTCCCCCTTTTCTATGGGAAGTTGGCTGCTCTTCACGCTGTATTAGAAAAATATTACTGAGCTCTCTCTTGTTTTATAGCTGATCGCTGACAGGCATTCTGGAAAGGTCATATCTGAGAGCCTCTCCTCACAAGCATGCAAAGAAAAACATAAGGGTTTTTTTATTTAAAATTATATTAACTTGCTGTTCTTAAATTCAGGGTCTGTGTGTGATTTTTCACAGATAGAAGACAATTCTTCCTTAAAAGCAGACTCTCTTGATCATAACTATGCACTCATGTCCACTTTAAGCCCTCTATATCGCCTCAAGGCCAGTGGAACCCTAACTCCGATGTGCTTGAGCAAGCACTGGCGGAACAAGTAGTTCCCTGCAGCCTTGTGGACTTGCCTCTTCCCTGGCCTGGAAAAGCTCTTGGCTGCTCCTCTGCCCTTCTATCAAGAATGCCAGTTGCTTTAATAGTGGGATTTGTAATGAGATTTAGTAGAGCTATGGTGGAAATAAGGAAGCTCTTTGTCAGACAGGGTTGGAGAGAGATGCAGTAGGCTAAAAAAAGATGGTGAAATTGGTGATGATATCACCGTTTCTCAAGAAAAGCTTTGTTTTAGGGGAAAAAAAGACACATTTGTTCAAGGAACAAACAAAAGCAGCATGCAAAAATATTTGAACAACTTTATGGACCCCATTCACTGGCAGCTGGACCACTGCAGTTCAAATAAGTTGAACAAACGTGAATAATTGATTACATTTCTTTAGCAGACAGTATTTAGACAGGAACAGCATTAGTATAACTCACTCGCTAATTAATAGTTCAGGGAAACAGTAGATTGTTCTATGCTTTTATGATTCCTGTACTCAGAAAGTACAGCCTGAATGCAGTGTCCCAGCTGGAATTACTTGAGGGGAAACACTCCCTTTGCCAGGCTGAACCTCATGTCTCCTCCCACAGTGCAGGTGGAAGAGGAAGATAGGACAGTCTTTCCACCTGATTGTAGTCTGCTCAGGAATAGTTATAATCTTCCCCATAATGTAATAGTTAGCATGGTACCTTATGAATTTCAGGGTTGATGCTGTTGGGTCTCTCTGGAGGCAAGAGCACGGGCAAAGATGAAAAGGACATCAGCTGGTGGGAAGGTATCTCATTGCTCAGGCCCCTTGCTCCCCTGCTGCTGTGGCCAAGGATGGGCTGACTGAAAAGGCTTCAGTACTTGGTTCTTGGGTGACAGAATTGCCTTTTAACTTCTTGCATATTATTTATGTACAGCAGGACAGCAAATTGCCTCCTGAAGGGAGCAGTGTCATTCACGTGGTGGGAGGACACTGTGTGAATGTCTGAGAATCTCATCAGCAGCTGTGTCGGGCAGTGTAAAGAGAAAGGGTGTTGTGTGAATGGGAAAGAGGTTTGGCTGCAGCTTTTCAGCCTTTGAGAGGCTTTGTTTCTTGATGTTTCTGCTGTTTCACTGGCAGGTACGTGACCTGAGGCCCAAGGGAAGTGGACCAGAACAAAGTTGCTCAGACCTGCTTTTTGCTTCCCGCCTTTGGGTCCACAGTCATGAACGAGCTACTTCTCAGGGCAAGATTTTGTTTCTCTCTCTGAGAATGGGTCTGTCAGACTGGGGGAGGGGGGTGGGAGGTGGAGGGAAGACATACACATGCATAAAATTGGCCATGATTGAGCACATGCAGATTTGACTTCACTGATGCTAAATGTTTGGGTGAATTGTGACCACCTTCTGCCTTCTGCTTCAAAATTGTGCCAGTGTTGCACTTGGAAAGGGGGTTTTAACACAAGGCTGTCTATTTCAGTTTAAATTGTGTTGTGAAGTGCTAAACCAGGAACACTAAATGGGACATTCATAAGCCTGCAAAGTTGAGCAACCAAAAGAGGGCAGATGCTTGAATTCACACAGCTGAACAGTTGAAGTGCGGCAAAATTTCCAATGTCTGAAAAGTGGTGTTTTTAATGGGATGTGCTGAACTGCTTCATAATAGGTGGTGGGGGGTGGAATGCTACACACCAAACAAAATGCACATACTATGTGACACACTATAATGACACTTGAAAGTTTTAACCATGTGTACAATTACTGATATTGACTCGGTACCTCAGAGAATGACTTTTTGCTGGTACTTCATCCCATTAGGTTGAATCTTTCACAAGGAGGAAAATCTAGGAGGCACTAGTCAGTCACTGACTCACTATCAGCTGCCTCCTTGCTAAAGCCTGAATGTATTCTATAGTAAGTTATTTGTCACAGTGACTCAGCATTGTAGGCTCCTTTTTAATTTCTCTCTCTCACCACAGAGCCAAGAAAATCTTCCACCTCCCCATGCCGTATGCTACTGAGATAGCAGTTTTGTATCATCGGCCAAAGGATAACACATTGAAATGTGTGTGAGGAGCCTTATAAGGGCATTAACACTTGCCTCCAGGTTGGACGTCATGACGGCGAGCCAAGGAGAGGTGCCAATAATAGATTCCTTGTGTTTGTACATGCCGCAGTGACTATTTGTGCCGCTCGTGGGAAACGGAGTGATATGCCAGACGGCAAAGTGTTTCATTTATCCAGAGTCACGGGGGTTGATCCTGAGTGAGTCTTCACTTAGACATGCAGCCCCGTTCCTGGAAAGGTCAGTGTGCAGATCGTGCCAGCCCGGGGGCTGGCTGCAGGAGGGGAACTGGGGATCAACCCCGTACCCTCTGCCTTCCCTAGGTAGCTGCCCTTTAGCCCAGAGAAATCAAGATTAAACGATAGTAACTCTGAGCTGCAGCAGTACACATGCCTTGACTTGCATATCTGTACCTGGTTTCCCCTGGGTAAAAGGGGGCTGATGAGATGTGCCGTACTGCCCTGTGTTCTCTACATGAACGTGCTGGTCCTGTTAATTGCAGGTGTTCCCCATCTGGTGCGTCAAATGGCTGGGCAAAAAGCTATCAATCAAGCCCAAATTCCTGTTCTGATTACATTATTCTGTACACCACCACTTAACCCATAGGGAACGCAGGAGGACAGTTGCATAATGTGAAAAATGGCTGGTGGTGCCCGCCTTGTCGAAGGAACAGAAGAAAGTGGAATAACACTGATGTTTCTCTCTGCCACCTGATGAGCCAAATACTTCCTCATGGCATCATCTCATGTTTACCCAAATAATGACTTGCTTTATCCCACAGGCCCCATTGGCCACAGGTGTAACCTCTTGAGAATTCGTAATTCAGGCAAAGAAGCCACATGCTTTTGTACTGACTAATAAACACTATTTATTTTGCTAGGAATTGGTCGGTGTTTAACGAGTGTGAGCAGTGTGGGAACCAGATCAAGTAACCAGGAGCTGCAGGGTAAAAAGGTGGGATTTATCTGCAGAGTTCTCCAAAGATTCTGAATGGGGAGTGTGTTGCATAGATCAGTGTTTTATTTTAGTCTAAATAATATAAAGTCTAAATAACAAACAATATTTAGCCTAATATTATAAATTATAATATAAAGTGCTCAAAGCAGAATCCAAGGATGCTTGAGTGAGATTTGAATCAAGTCCATCTGCCTTCTTGGTGTAAGAGCGTAGCTTTCAATTAAAAATTAATGCTGCTGAGATCCAAACAAAAGCAGACAAAAAACATTTCCACTTTGCACCCTACATGATGGGTGACAGTCTAAAGAAAAAAAAAAAAAAGATAAAAAAGATTAATTAGGTTAAAATAGTATTTAAATGCCTACAAATGGAAGCCTGAACAACACTGACCTCTTTTCCTTTATGAAATCAATTATTCTCACAGGCAGGGACAAGCTGTACTCCCATGACTGGGTGACCCCACCATAAGAAGCAGCATCTTCCCTCCTGACAGGTTTGCTGCTGGGTAGGGAAAGCCCTGCACAACAGGAGTTTGGGAGCCCTGAACACACAGATGCATTTGTTAGTACAAATGAGAGTGCCACACACCACAAGCCAGGCACCGGCTGCTGTTTCCTGGCCAAGAGTTTTGCACAAACAAAATGATTGTGACTTGTGCTCATGGTTTGGGCTCCTGCACTGGCCAAGGGGGTGGGTGGATGGCTGTGTTCCTCTCCCTGATGGATGGCAGGGCTTCAGCTGCTGGAATTTTAAGGACCTCTTTGTATGCTGGCAACTACAGACAGAGCTCTTGTGAATGACGTCATCCATCACAAAACCTCCCCAGTCACCTTTGTATCAGGATGTAGTTAGTGACCAGACAGCTCAATTGAGTTTTACATAGGCTTTTTTCCCCCTCTCTCTCCTTCCACCTCCTCCTTTCTCGTTACTTGAGCATTTATTTCTGAAGATTTTGCTGTGGGTGCAAAAGTCAAGCGTAATGTTCTAGGGATTAAAATCTGATGTTTACTTAACATTAACTGGGAAGGGAGGTGAGCTGGAGGCTGTCAGAAGAGCCTTGTGGTCTGTCCGTTCCCCAGCCCTGTCAGAGGGGTACAGGTTATAAGCACCAGGAAAAAATTTCCAAGGCTGGGAGAAGAGTAAATAACCTGTCAACCTGGAAAATCCAGGCTGCCTGTGCTCACCTGAATGGCAGTATGTGTGTGTATATATAACAATAGATGCCTATGTGTGGCTACTGCATTTTTTCCATTGTATGTGCAACGCTTTCTTGGTGCCTGCCCGTGACGCTGCATATCGCAAGCGTCTGGCTATGCTGTACCACGTGTGAGGCTGAGAAGTGAAGCAAAACATCTGAGGCATGTTACTGAAATGCTAACCAAAACCGAAAAAAATGTCTGGCTCTCAGGTCATTAAAATGTTAGAAATACTCCTATGGCAGGTCTTGGAAGCTATTGTTTTCCAAAGCTGCGTATTCATCCCCGTCTGCAGAGTGGGAAATACGCAAACTTCAGAGTTTCTCTAGTATTGCTAAGCTGATAGATGGTTTGGAACATCACAGCCCACAGCACCATCAGCTTCATTGTGTCTTTGCAAAACTCTCCTCAAACCACCAAGTCACCAGACAAGACCTTGACAATCTCTCTCCTTTTTTTTTTCTTCCTCTTTCAAATGCTCCATCATCTTATTCCAGGAATCACTGTTGTTACAAAGAGTCTTCTGTGATCAAAAATCCCAGCTGAGGTGACATTTTCTGACTTGTCCATTTTTTCCTGATCTTTCAGCTGGAAGCATATAGAGTTTAGGCACTAGCTGCGTAAACAATCGTCATGCACATACAGAGGCAGCACCACAGGAAATACTTTTCCAAAGAAAATGATAGAATGATGTTTCACATTACTGTAGAAGCTTCAAAGATACTCTTGGCTTGTTGTTTTTACTTTCTCCTGATTTCTATGCACTTGTTTGATACTGTTCTGTTGTATATATAAGTCTCAAAGTATTTTTATGTTCTTCTCTGATAATTGATGATAGCCAGAGCAATGACTTGGAAGATCGTTCTTGTCTCCCCCATTATAAATGGGGGAAAAGAAAAGCATCCCTGGGACAACATCCTCAGAAGCAGCCCTCGGTCTTACTTATATAGTAGGTACAAGGGACCCATTGCAGAAGGGAAAGTAGAGGTAGGAAAATGTTATGTCAACACCTTCAGTTTCAGGTAATGATGTTTCCATACAGAAACTTCAGTGGTGGTTCTGACTACTGATGCTGCCTCTCCAAAAGAGTAGAGCTGAAGGAAAATTGCAGTATTTCCTAATAAAATGATGAAAGTGTGCCATGAGGATGCAATAACATCTCCAGGGGTTTCTCAGTCCCTCAGAAGTCTTTTTTCTCCCCAACTCCCTAAATACTACTTTTCTGATCACCCCTGAAAACAAATGGAGACAGGTAGCAAAGTGTTATTACAAACAATCTTAAAGCTCTGAACAGGCTGCCCTTACTCAGGAGGAGGTAGGCTTGTTGCTTGATCTACCACCAGTTAATGATAGCTCAAGTGGGATGTGGCAGGCTCCAGCATTTCTGGGAGCAGTGAACCTCCTCTTCCCAAGCCTTCTTCAGAGATAAGAACTCAGGAACCATGGAAGCGTAATGGGCTTCAAGTAGGATTTCACATCTCTAAACAAAAATATCTTGGTATTGCTTCTGCAGTGCTAGGTGACCATTATCCTGTGCCAGCACTCAACTCCAAGGATAGTATCTCTAAATTAAATGTGTTGACTCTATAGTTTGCAATGACAAAATGGGCATTGGCTTCTGAATGCAACCTTGCATTTGACTTTGCTTTCTGCAGTGAATTACAGGATGTTCAGTGGGACAGCAAGTATTTGGTTTTTACAGCTACTGAAACTGAAAACAGACAAATCAACCAGCCCTAAACTACCCTGATGGGATATTGTAATGGCCACTCATAGGCCATCAAAGGGCAGCCATGTGGTTCAGCCCTTGCAGCAGGTATGGGCTGACACATTGTGATAAATTGAGTGCTTGCAGGCTGGAAGGACAGCTCTTGGTGATTCAAACAAAGCTGGAAAAGGCACGACTCCCATGGAAATTTCTTTGTAGCTAGAAGGCAGTTATCACCTTACTGAAGCAGCTCAGTCTGGGAGAGGGCTCTGCATAAGAGTCCCTGTTCTACAGAGCAGCAGCTGCTGCAGGGCAGGTCTCTGTCCCTCATCTAAAGTAAAGAGCACTTCATGATTCACGGAGGGGGTTGTGTGAGAAAGCATTTAGTATGTCCCTTCTTTAGTAGGTTCCCTTTGTTTCTGGGTGTAAGCAGGCTACAGCTGCTGCCTGTACTAGCACTTTGCACTTCCACGTTTCCACCTGGCTGAAAGCTTTGCATCCCTTTTTGTGAATAAACACTCCAAAATAGGCAGCTTTTCCATTTCAGATATGGAGAAACCAAGTTGCACAGATAAGGAAACTATTCACCTGCATATGCGAGTGTTGTAAGGGGATGATGGTGCCCAGGTCTCTTAATTTATTGCCTTATGCTTCCGCCGCAAATTCTGAAGGGAAGCTTTCATTTTTCCATGACCTGTAGGGATTGCTGCTTTCAGACAGGACCCAGCTGTTTGTGGTAGAGAAGTGCAGCTATGGAGGGAGCATCTGTCCGTTACGTAAAACATGATGCGGACACCGAACTGTTCATCTAAAATAGCAGAGTGGGTGAGAAAAGGGCTCTGTGGAAGTGGAGCAAGTGAAAGGCAGCAGCCACACAGGGATACAACAGGGCTGAGGGATGCTCTACAGCTAATTGCTGCTTACAAGGTTCTAGCACTAAACTGTGTCATTTCATGTCTGTGATAAAATGGGCAGCCCAGCACACAGAAAGGCAAGATTACCTTAACTAGAAATGAGCCTGCAGATGGATCCCTATGCCGTTGAAAAGCTTTCATTTCAGATTGATTTTTCTGTGGGTGAAGCAGGGTTGCTCTCTCGCATGGCAGTTTTGCTCTTGGGGGTGGTTGGTTGCTCAACCCTTCACCATTAATACTGTCACTTTCTAATAAAGGCATTGATTTGTAGACTTGGGATGGAATACCTGGGGCAGCTGTCACTCTGCCCCAAAGTCATAAATCCTCATGGTCTTCCTCATCTGTCCTCTGTGATTAAAGCAAGGGCTCCTTGGCACAATGAATCACTAAGACTCATAGCTATTTACTTGCTGTGTTACTGCCGCAGACCACTCTGTGTGTTGTCCAGGCACTGTTTGCCTGACATAAACAATAGATAAGATGTCAAACGTGCAGAATTGCTCTGGAAGGAAACAGCAATGATCCCCAGAGCTCCAGGATTCTTATTTCCCTTTAAGCTTGGAAATTAAATGTGGGGATTCTCTAAAACTAATACAAACCCTGGGGTGGTTGGCAGTTTCCTTTGTCTGTGCATATAAAACATATTTTGGTGTAGCAGGGAGAGAGATGCCATTAATACCTAATCCCAAGCATGCAAATTACTACTGGATTTTGTGTAAGCAATTTAGATCCCCTTGGGTTTTTTCCACAGTGTTCTTTTCTGTTTATCAATTTCTTCCCTGTATCTCCTGGTTTACCTGCGTCTTCATTCATCATTCATTTACAAAGCCATTCAGAGCATCAGAAACCAATTTCCTCCCTGAACCTGGTCCTGTTACAAATCAAGGCTACCCCATGTGCAAGCGATGTTGTGAAGATGTGTGTTGTTTTGGACAGAGGGATGTGTAGCAGAAGGTAACTTAAGACTAAAAAGAAGCCAAACTGTGTTTTGTGAACTAAGTGTTGTCTTCATCTCAGTGTCCCTCTGCAACATAAAAATAGATGATTTTCTGATACATTCAGAAAGCTAAAGTTTAACTTGCACTTTTGTTCTATTCTCACTTCTGAATCCTTGATTCCTTTCTCCAATCAGACAGCTTAATTAGCCCAAGCCCACCCAACAAGTAGCTGGCTAGCAGCTACCCATCCCGCGCGTGCTGCTCTGCCTCTGAATCACTGCCTTGACTGAGATCCAAGGGCTCCGCTTTACTCTTCCTCCGGGGTGTGCGTGTATGAGCGTGCAAGCATACTGCAGGCACCCCGCATTTCATCCCTATCTGCAGATAGCACATGTAAATCACCAGGGCTGTTACACAACCACTACCTTACATCTATCGGTACAAATTTGCTGGTCTGTTCACTCCTGTGAGTGTTTGCTCCTGTGCTTCTGCCCGGCAAAGCCCCACAGCTGCCCTGCGGACAGAGGACTGCATCCTCCCACCATCTGCGGGAGGTAAGGAGCTCATGTGGCTCTTCATGTCTTCCCAGCGGCAGGATCGCTTGGCCAGGAGAGCATTGGGAATTGTGAAGTAGGTTGGGTTTATAGTTTTCCCAGGGTGTCCAGGCTCACATTGCATGCTCCTACCTATCTCTCCGATACCTGTGTCCTCTGTAGACCATGAGCGTGTGGAAGGTGAAGGTGAGGGAGTCTGAGATTTGCATAGATACAATGGCTTTTACACCCTGCTCTGCTCTAAGTTTACTGGGAGAAGCATTTTAACTTTTTAATACTCGGCCATTGAACCACGCAAGAGTGGTAAAATAGGAATGCCTTTGCCAATCTAGCCATTAATTTTGTGTGGGAAATAATGATTATGTATTAAAACTATTTCTGTCTTCACTATTTCAGCGTTGCTTTGCTTTTCATAAGACAGAGGGAAATACTGCCCACACATTTCAGATCCTGTTCTCTCTGTCTCACTCCTGTAAACTGAGAGCCATGCACAAGAAAGGGTCATTTCTGTAGGACAGCATGGCAGACATGAAGTCCTCCTGACTTTTTCACCCTATCCCATACAAATAATCTTCACAGCCATGTTCTCACCATAGCATCCCTGCTGGCAATTCTTCTCCAGTGTACCTTCAGGGAAAAGGCTTCAGACAGCTCATTCCAGCTTTACAAAGCACCAAGAGCTGAGGAAGACCATTTTTTGTACCATTGCCCTCACTTGTTTTCTAATTTCTATTTCTTTATTCTCTAAATTGCCATATGACCATTCTGGCTAATAGTCAGTCTTTATGTGCTTGCAAATGCATACAGGTGCATGTAAATACGTTATTCATATATACACATATGTGTATGGAAAGATTGGGAAGCAGCAGGCCAATATGATGCCCAGCTTTTCACTCTGGGACACAACACTCCTGCTTTACATAACCACATTTCTCAGATTAATAAAAGCCTTTCCACTTGCCAGAGCATTTCTGCTATCTCTGTAGATGTTAGCCCACCCTCTTCTCTGCACAGCATCCCAGGCACTGTGGGGGATGTGCAGTGGTGAAGGGTGGTCGTGCCCTGCCTGCCCCCTCTCCTATTGGACTTGCCAAAGCATGGTGTGCTACCACCAGCCGTGTGTTTGTAAGGTAAACTTGGAAAGTCTTGCCTGAAACCCAGCCTTGACTGATTTGAAGGAGAAACAGGTTTCAAGGGCTGAGATCCAAATGATAGGCTCTGATTTTAATCTTTTCCTAAGAATTTTTGTCTGCACTGCAGGCAATACCTGGAAATGCCTCCTTTTGCCTGCAGTCCAGATGCACCTGAGATACTTAGTTCTCGTGCTCTTGTGGCACCAGCGCTTTCCCACCTGCTGCTGTACTGGCCTAGCATGGGATTTCCCACTGAGGACTTCTTGCTATAGTCTCTCCCAGGCCCCATCACTGCGCTCGCTATTGCTGAATCCCAGCACCTCGTCACCTCTTAGCAATTCATGCCTTCCAGCCAGAAACCTGTAGAGCGGGTGCTGTCTGCATCTAATCCCTCCCTGCTCCATGTGCTCCAACTCTACTTTATGTCCTCTGGACAGGCTTTTAAGGAGAGCCTGCATGCTCCTGACTGCTCCTCTGGCTGGCCCAGGAAGAGCCAGTTCCTACCTCCCTTCATAAAACACAGCACTGCCTCCCAGGGCTTAGCATACACCCTGACATCAGGGCACAACTATTTCAGGTGCTTCTTGCTTTTTGTGGTGTTTGTACGTAGCTGCACTGGGAAGAACAACTTGAGATATAAAGTATATAAAATGGTGCATATAAAAATGGAGAGTGTTGACAACAGAGGGTAGCATGTTGCACTTATTTACTTCATGTGACTATGAACATAGGTCTCTCCATACTGCTGGATTTCAGAGCCAGTGGTTTATTCATCCATGCTTTTTGGCTATTTGTATTAGTAAGTGTAAATGACAGAGAATAAGCTCCATTAATGAGTTTACACAACAAAAAGCCTTTATCATAATAAGGAATTAGGTGGGGGGGGGAAAGGGTTTTAATTAGCTTCATTTAGTTATCAATATAGACAAGTAATCATTGGAGTGATTTAAACAATTTTTGTTTGGTTTTCATCTTTACTGTTTCTCTAAGAAGCCTGAGGCACATAAGAGAGATCCTGCTGTCGCGCAAGGTGGCTCAGCATCACAAAGCAATGGACCTATGTCATTTGAAGCAGCTAAGAATCTGCTTGCATTTTTCAAATGGCATTCAAGGCTTTTTAGGTAGCATAATGTTGTTAATTAACTGTATGACTTTTGTTTGAATCATTTTATCTTACTATTTTTTTGCTTGTGTTGCTCTGCTCTCTGAGAACACTCTTTAGGCCAATACCCAAAAAGATATTCTTTTGAGAGAGGCTTAGTGGTACAGGAAGGTGACACGTTAAGATACAGTGATTTATATGTTGTTGATTAAGTTTAAATAATTGAGAAGTATTGGGATTCTATTACTTTCTTCTTACCTACTCAGACATGATTAATCATTTGTTTTTCATCCTATGGTTTTCCTTCTAGATTTTACTCCCAGATTTTTTCCTTCAGAGTACTGCCATGTACTTTAGATATAGTGGGGATTACTCCTGAGCAAGGAATGTCGAAAGATTTGTGAGGAACCCAAGAAAAAGATAAATGTGAGATTATGAGAGACAGCATCTTCACCACAACTGCATCTTTAAGCCAACAATCAAACCCACTGAAAGGCAGTGATACCTTAGGCCAAGTTTCATTTCAGTCTCACATATCTGCACAGACCGCAGAGACTGAAATTACTAACAACGATAGTCATCTTGAGCTTTCCCGACAAATAATTTGGTATTATCTTTATTGTAGTTATCTGAATCTTCACACCTCCCTTCCCTGTTAGTATCTGGGTTGCCTTCTCCTCCTCATGGAAAACAGGCTGCACAAAAAATGAGTCACTCATAAAAGATCAGAAAATATTGGCATATATCATCTGCTCTTCAGGCTCTTGCTTTGTCCCACGTGCTGACTGATCAAAAGCCTGATTACAGAGGGAAGGCTGGCAGCACAGGGAGGCATGGGATGGATGCTGTGGCATGGAGGGCCCCCAGTATCTTGGCTGGAGCACTGCCATTGCCCACCGCATGTGTGCACTTCCAGGCGCCTAGCACAGCACACCACCAGGCTCCTCTTGCCGCCCAGTTCCTGTAGCTGCAAGGCAGGGCAGAGCTCCAAGGGTACCCAGGCACAAAGGGAGAGCAGGCATCAGGTAAGGACTGCAGCTACTGCAGGGTCATGAGCAGCGACCATCCTCTGCCTCCACAGCTGGGAACTCCCAGGGCATTTAGTCAACCTGATCTCATCCTATAACAAGATGGACTGCCCTGATCACCCTAATGGATGAGGGAAAGGCTGTTGATGTTGTTTACCTGGGCTTCAGTAAAGCCTTTGACACCATTTCCTACAGCATTCTCTTGCAGAAACTGGCTGCTCATGGTGTGGACGGGTGTACTCTTTGCTGGGTAAAAAACTGGCTGACTGGCAGATCCCAAAGAGTGGTGACGGAGTTAAGTCCAGTCGGCAGCTGGTCACAAGTGGTGATCCCCAGGGCTCAGCGTGGCGGCTGGTTCTGTTTAATGTCTTTATCAGTGATGTGATTGGACTGAGTGCGCCCTCAGTAAGTCTGCAGATGACACCAAGTTGGGCAGGAGTGCTGATCTGCTGGAGTGTGAGAAGGCTGTGCAGAGGGATCTGGACAGGCTGGATCAATGGGCCAAGACCAATTGTATAAAGTTCAACAAGGCTCAGGAGCAGGTCCTGCACCTGGGTCACAACACTCCCATTCAACGCTCCAGGCTTGTGGAAAAGTGGCTGGAAAGCTGCTTCATGGAAAAGGACCTGGGGTGCTGACTGATGGAGCTGAACATGAGCCTGCTTATGCCCAGGAAGCCAAGAAGGGCAATGGCATCCTGGCCTGTATCAGAAGTAGCATAGCCAGCGGGAGCAGAGCAGTGATCATCCCCCTGTACTGGGCACTTGTGAGGCTGCACCTCAAATCCTGTGTTCACTTCTGGGCCCCTCACTACAAGGGAGACATTGAGGTGCTGGCGTGGGTCCAGAGAAGGGCAGCAAAGCTGGTGCAGGGCCTGGAGCACAAGTGTGATGAGGAAGAGGTGAAGGACCTGGGGGGCTTTAGTCTGGAGAAGAGAAGGATTGGGGAGACCTTATCACTCTCTACAAATACCTGAGAGGAGCATGGAGCCAGGAGGTGGCTGGTCTCTTCCCCCAAATAACAAGTATTAGGACAAAAGGAAACAACATCAAGTTGTGCCAGAGGAGGTTTAGATTGAATATTAGGAAAAATTCTACACTGAAAGGGTTGTCAGACATCGGAACAGGCTGCCCAGGGAAGTGGTGGAGTCACCATCGCTGGAGGTATTTAAAAGATGTGTAGCTGTGGTGCTTAGAGACATGGTTTAGTGGTGGACTTCACAGTGTTATATTAGTGGATGGACTTGATGATCTTAAAGTTCTTTTCCAACCTAAATGATTCTATGATTCTATTCTATGATTTCAAAACTTTTCCATAAAACTTCTTCCCAGTTCACTACCCCAGGGTGCAGACTATAGAGTAAATGACCTATGAGTGTATCATGACCCAGAGGTGTACACTAACCTTCAGGGTAGGTGGGGCAAGCCCGAGAAGGCTTAAGAGCTGTAAAATCCGATTGCTGTTCTCTCACTGTTTGCTCAAGTCCTCTGCTTTCTCTTCTGATTTATGTACAAGTTGAACTACTAAAGTCATTTAGCCCCAAATTAATAATTGTTCCTCACCAGTGTTTTGCAGTTAGATTATATGAATGAGTGCATATCCTTGATATTATGATACAAATGTTTTTTACATGGCTCTATTCCCAGTGTCAGAATAATATACCCAGCAGGCACAGGAGAAGAATCATTACACACTTCTTAGAAAAAAAGTGTTAGGACTGCAAAATCTTGACTGGCATTATTATTGTGGGCAAACTGCTTAGGGACTGAGCTGCAATATCAGAGTCATTTACTGGCAGTTTAAATGCTCTCTGCCTCAGTTTTCCTTCTTGTAAAATGGACACAAAAATGTCCTTCAAAGCCATACAGATTAATTCAGGTTTCTGAAAGATCTGAGATCTTGGCCTGAAACAAAATAATTGAATGTGATGTTTCTACTGATGAGGGGTATGTGCTGCACAGACCCAGGGAGAAGTTATTTGCATAGTTTTGTGGAATTAGTTTTAGTGGTGTTATTACCCACCAGTAATCAGACCGGTAAACTAAAATAGGACATGATCTAACCCATACCAAGAGAGACAGGCTCATTAAATCAAGCAGATTTGTTTTGTGGTTTTCCCATATATCTGTAGTTAGACAATTTACATTGAAAAAAAAATCTCAATTTGCAGTTTTGCTTCAAAGTATTTGTTTTTAACTATAGAAGCTGGACTGTTCTGCGTTTTATCTTTGTTTCTCCAGGAAAGCTGGTATATGGTAGTTTGTGACATTTCCATCGTGAAAGATCCTTAACATTAAACAGTTATTTAGAACTAAAAGTCCTTGCCCTAAGATACATATGGTTGCACTTAAGCTGAAATCACCACTTTATGTTAGAAAATATTGTTTTCATCATAAAAGGTAAGTGTTCCCAGAAGTGTATTAAAATGCTCAGAGATACAAAAGAGAAATATTGGAATTCAATCTTGGGTACCAATGTAAAAATATTTAAATATGCTATAAATTGTGCAGATCCAGCACTGTTCACTGAAGACTATTTCAGGTTATTAAAATATTTTCTGTTCAATAAGAGACACTAAAAGTAATCATGCAGTTTGTGTGCTGTTCAGTGTTAGAAACACTTCTTGATATACTTATTGAATAAAGTTCTCTGGGTCACAAACAAAAGTTACTTCAGCTCCTAAGAAGAGCAATTAGAATAGGAGAGCGCATCAAAAAAGAAAGTGGAAAGGAAAATGCATAAATGATATTTAGTTCAGCTCCAGCAGGGGTGATAAAAGGCAGAAAGGACTCATGTGGCTGAAGTGTATTAATTCATAAAATCACAGACTGGTTTGTGTTGGAAAGGTCCTTAAAGATCGTTGAGTTCCAGCCCCGACACCTTTCACTAGACCAGGTTGCTCCAAGCCCCATCCAACCTGGCCTTGAACACTGGCAGGGATGGGGCAGCCACAGCTTCTCTGGGCAACCTGTGCCAGCGCCTCACCACCCTCACAGGGAAGAACTTCTGCCTAAGATCTCATCTTGGTCTCACTTCTTCCAGTTTAAAGCCACTCCCCCTTGTCGTGTCCCTACAGGCCCTTGTCTGAAGCCCCTCTCCAGGTTTCCTGTAGCCCCTTCAGGCACTGGAAGCTGCTCTAAGGTCTCCCCTTAAGGAGCCTTCTCTTCCCCAGGCTGAACAAGCCCAGCTCTCTCAGCCTGTCTTCAAAGCAGAGCTGCTCCAGCCCTCAGAGCACCTCAGTGGCCTCCTCTGGTCTCACTCCGACAGGTCCCCATCCTCCTTATGCTGGGTGTCCCAGAGCTGGACACAGTACCCTGTGCATGTGAAGGCTTCCTATGCACGTTACCTGCAAGAAAGGTACTGACTCATAGAGCTCATGCAGAACATCTTTAAGGTAAGCAGGCAGCATTAGAGGGGGCACTAAATGAAAATAATGGCCCTTTTTTGCCATTTTGCCCCAAATCCTGGAAAAACAAAAAGCGATTTTTGTCATCTTTGACCACGGAACAGAAGACATGGTCAGTGAAGGTTTCGCTAACAGCTTACCTTTGTGAAGGGTTATCAGGTAGAGCAAAAGGAAGGATACTGCATCTGTATGTGGGGTGCAAATGGAACAAAACCAGCTTCAAATCTATCATACAAATGGAAAGTAGGAGTAGCAATAATATTTTTACCAACAACCTCTTACATTGCTGAGTTTGGTGCATTTACAATAATATCATAAGACTCCATAAAATCTTCCTTTAGACTTGCCCCTATCTTTGGGTACCTTGCTTTTGGAAAGGGATCTCAGCTCTACTGCTTCAGATTGGCTAAGAACAACAGACCTAACTGACCTCAATAAACAATCCATCTAAAGAGATCTATTTTAAGTGGGTAACTGCTCTCATTAACAGCAATGAATAACCCCATCAAAAAGTTAAGCAGGAGTAATAGCACCACCTGAGGCAGAAAACATGCAAATCATCATCAAACAATGTAGGTAAAGCTGTATGTGTCCCAACACCCCTTAGCTCAAACCCCTGCATACAACTCCACAAAATAAGATTTTTCTCTATGAGAATTCATCTGTGCTGGAACTGAAAGGTGTCCAGTAGGATCCAGGACCTTCTGATTTGGCATCAGAAGTCTTACCCTGAGTACTACTATTTTCTTCAGGAGCATATTTATAAAGCTCTCAGCCTCACTTGCCAAATTGGGATAGTGAGACCACAGTGTCTAGCAGGGTGTTTGTCCCTCTGGGTTTCATATGCATTTCGCAGTAAATGTTTTCAGAGTACCTTGTGTGAAAGGATCCTTGCAGGAATTCTTATGCAGGAGAAGCTTTATTTATTTAGGTCAACATTAGCACTATTTCCTGGCTGTTGTGAATACTGTCTCAGGGGAGAATTTGTTTGTCATTTTAGTTGGAAAATGACAGGATAAAAATATACTGGACAGTTGCAAGCATAGCAGCAGGTTTTTTTCATTTGACTTGGTGCAAGAGCCTGGATGGAGGTTATTATTTACTAAATCCTCTCAGTTCAGTGGTGGCCTCATAACAGTTTTTCTGTATTTCTACTTTCCTTTAGTGTTTGTATCCTACATTACTATTTCCCTGTTCCCCTTTTCTTCTGTTGTCAACTTACCTCCTTCCTTTTTTACACTGGGGACTTACAGAGAACACAGTTATATTTGGAAGAGTTCCTCATATAAATGCTGAGACAAAGTCAAGGCTCGCTCTTACTCAGAGCTCGCCAGCATCCCTTAATAATCCTGACATGATATGCACCCAGTTCCTCTTGCTCTCTGCTAACTCAGTGTATAATTTCTCCAACAGATATTTTGTTCTTAACAATAACATGTTTCTATCATGCTCAATGAGGTTCAAATACGCAGCTGTTACTGAGAACTCCCATGGAAACTGATAGGGTATTTGACTGTCGAGAAGTAGATTAATATGGTTTGGGAGATAGTTTCCTTATAAACATTAACTTAGAAAGGAACTAAAGTATGTGCCCATAAGTACAATTAAGGCTAATCCCGTTTAATTCCATAAGAGTATTTCTGTACTGGAAGTGCTGGAGTTCTTTAGTAACTCAGGGCTGTACAGAACTGCATTCAAAAGTGGGATGAGGTGGTGGAGTAGCTTATTTTATTCACGGTATTGTTGTAGTTTGCTCTTCTTAGAGGAAATAAAAAAAAGAATCAGTTTTAAAGGTTGCTATGCCCAGAAATACTTTCCCTGTGGTTATGTGAAGCAATTGTCTTTACTGCCAAAAGACTGGGTCCCCCACCATGTCAATGAATCCTGTAATCAGGTTGCAATAGTAACAGATTACAGCTGTCATGTTTCTTTTTTTCTCCAGGTTCTGATTTCTCTCCCTATCTCTGGTTTTCTTCTAGTAAGGGATACTTGCTGGCTCATTTTGCTTAGGTCATCCAGGAGAACTTAAGTGGGCCAATAGTTTCCATTACATTTATCTCCTCTCCTGTCTTTTGCAGCTAACCTAAATGAGCGCCACATAAGCAGATAAGATACAGTCTGAACTACATTTGCATCAGTGGTAGTTTGAGAAAAAACAAAACCTTATTTTTAGAAGTTTTCCTGAAACAATACCTTGTCCATAAACAACGGAAATAGCTTGAGCAAAACTTTTTACAATAGTTGATGGCAAATAAATACTTAATGCAAAACTCAAACATCTGTTCTTAAACCCTGGGTACAGCCCCAGTGTGCTGCAGGAGCGATGCAGGAGGATCTAGAACCAGTCGAGAATGCAGAGCAAAGGATTTTCCCAGCATGAGTAAACAGGCTGACACAATGCTGGCAGCCCCACTCTTAACTTTGCCATGTTTCCTCCCTCTCTAGGCTGCACTGCTGCCCATGTAGTGCAGGAACACTGCCCCAGGCACCCATCTCAAGGTGTTTGCTCAAAACACCTTGGATGGTGGAAACCCTGATGTTATCCTGACTTATACCAGGTCTGTGTTTCCTTGGGTGTACCAAGCTTGAGTTCTTCTTCGAGTCTCTCTTCTGGTTTAACCAAGCATGAACATGAGCTTGGCACAACTTGTGATTTTAACAGAAGCCAAAGTGCAAGATGCCTCCCATTAATGCTGATGCTGAAAGTCCCTCTCCTCGGGTGCTGAATGGATGTGGGCAGGAGCCAAGGCTCTGTGCTGGCTATGGACCCACCACCGCACCTTGGGGGTCTCACCCTCTCTGCCCTCCAAACGTGCATTCAGAGGCGAGTCCATGCCGAGTCATTCTCTGAGGTGAAAACACAGCAAACACATTTGCTGCCGCCTGCCTACTCCAGAGGATTTCCTGGTGCTTTCAGGAGACTGAAAGCAAGCTGAAATGTTCTAGTGCTTTAAATGAGGACTAGGCATTGGTGGGAGGCTTGTTTAGTATCTGAGTGGGATCATGACTACGATGTTCATCTGCATGTTACCAGCATGGAATATACGCAGTTGGGAGCAGTTTGAAGATGAGTAGGCTCAGAAAGAAAGAAAAACTCTTCCAGGGAAGGAGGAGGCAGAGTGAAAGTCTGCTAAGGCTTGCAGCAGGAAAAGATGGAGATATGGGAGTGGGATAATCTGTCCAGGAGGAGGAGATCAGCCACAGAAAATCAACACTTGATGGGAGGCTGCTCTAAACATGTACTTTGAGGATGGTATTTACCCTCCAGGGAGTACCAGGGTAGGTGCCAAACCTGCCTGTTGAAGGAGCAGGAGGTTACCAGCCAAACCAGCACACAGTGACCCCTGGGGGACCTTTCTTTCAAACACGCCATTTGATGTCTGGCAGCCCTGTTTCACACAGCAATGGTGTAATAATACAGAAAGTTGACAGCTGCTGTTAGCATCTGATTCTGCTCGGATTGCTAACGCTGGTGTTCCAGGCGGGTTTTCAGGGATCTCTGAAGGAGCAGCCTGTGCACAATGGGTGTAAGGTGTCTTTTAGCGTGTACTTAGCAGTTGTCCACACATTTTGGTAGCCTTTCAAGTATGTGAAAAAGCCAACCAAGAATAGCTCATTGTTTTCAAAACTGTTTTAAGCCAGGGAACGAATGTTTGCAGCTCACTGAGGATTTCTGGATGTTTGGCAGGATGGTTCAAGGTGCTGTGGCTTTCTAGCAATGCTCCTGCAGTATTCTTTGCATTCTTTTGTCTGAGAGAGGGGAAAATGTATGACTGATTCCCACTTAATTAGGCCTCATCTGATAAACAGTTATGTCACTATTTACATATGAGTAGTCCCACTGAAGTCAAGTCCTACAGCTGTATACTTCATCTGGTAACAATGTAAATCCAAGATAAACAGACTTGGAACAAGAGATGTACATTGCCTTATATGTATGAACTACCTGAATATAGCAAATTCTGGGCCCTGTCATTCTGGCAAAAGCTAACGGCTATCCTGTTTCAACACCCCTTAAATGGATCACCTGACTATTAAACGGTGAACCAAACTCTACTCACTGGTCCTGACTTGTACTGATGTGTATGACTTGTCCAATGAGTAATTTTGAATCTATTGTGCCCCTCTATGGTAATAAGGAATAATAATCCCCCACACCTACTCACACCACGTGATTTTTCATGGCTGAATCTCCCATAGCCTAGGGATCAGCCCTTCTAGAGATAAAAACCATAGTCAGAAACATGATGTAGAGAAAGGAAATGGCTGGAAACTCAACAGGCATCTCGGCTTAATTCTACTCCATTCCCTCTCCAGTGCCTTTCTTTCAGGAGTATCTCCCAGCTGTCTGTCAGTGACTCTCCTCCAGCACTTTTGTGCATTGACTGATGTCCCATCTTGAGCTCTGGTCCATCAGAATAACTTGGGCTGTTCTCTCACTAGTGAATGGCACAAGGAAAGGACTGTGATTGTTTTATAGTACCTCATCCTCTTCTGCCAGATAATTCTCATACTCTATAGCATCCCATATTACCCTACCAATGACCTTTTTTCCTTCCCTACACTTTGGTACCATTCTCTTGATTACTCTGCTGGTTTTGCATTTATTACTTCAGACTGATGTGATTGAAGTGACATAAAGCAAACACATGCTTAATTTGGCCTAAGGAGCAAGGTAAGTTATCACTTGTCACCTATCCCCAAGTGGGTGGAGTCCTATTGTGTTGTCTTAAGCAGAAGAAGAGCTCTTATAGTTAGCTCTCTCTTTGCTTATGGTACTGTCAGCATGACCCTGCCTTAGTATTCTTAGCAAACCCCATTGATTTGCTCTGGAAAATGCAGCTGGGCAGGACTGAAATGGACCAGTTCCTGCTGTGGATCTTCTGGGAAGCTTTAAAAGTTTAACATTACTACATCAGTATAATACTGTGACCCACCAAAGGATGCTTCTGGGCATCTCTAACAACTGAGACCTTCCTCAGAAAATTGAAATATCTAAGAACTTAATGAGATGAGAAGCTGAGGGGGAGTGGTGTTGTAGGTAAAATACTTCCTTACAAGTGGTACGGCTGGAGCTGCTTTCTCGGTGACTGTTTTTTTTGAGCTATGAAATAAGTATGTAGAGATATTTTTTTTTACTGGTATTTCATATTTATAAAGTTCTCTCTATCCAGAACCACTGAGGACTCCACGGAGTCAGAAACTTTTAAGACTTGAATACATATTTGTGTGGTCAAAATATGAACTGTGTGACTAGCTTCCCAAAGTAAATATTACCATAGTTATTTTATTCCCCTGAAAGAGGGGCAGGAGCTCTTTGCTTAGAAAGCTGGGGGAAGGCAGAATTCACTGCAAGCCCACTTGCTGAAACAGTTTGGTTTGGAGTTGGTTTTGGGGTGGGTTTTTTTTTTCCTTTAATGTAATTTAAAAAGCGGTATTCCCAACTAGTAGTAACACAAACGATGAGTACTTCCAACTGCTGGAAGAAAACTTCAGCTTCCTAACTGAAGATCAGTACTTAAGGATGCATCTTGGGTGACAACTGATAGGGTGATTTATTGGGTGCAGCCTTACACCTGTAACAGCCTTTCTGAACGGCTCTGCCTGCTGCATGGCATACAGCAAGTGCGGGACGCCGGTGAAGGGATCCAGCAGTTCTTTCTCTTCAGGGCAGCGTTGCTGGAGACCACTTGACTTTTCTTCTAACACCTTGCCCCCGAGGCAGGGAAGTACCAGCTGTACCAGTCCTAGGGCAGCATCTGCTGGTTATTGCATGGATCAACATAGCTGGTTGTCATGGAAGAGGCTGATTGCTTGGGCTCCCGGGCAGAGGTACCTGGGACGCGGGGGGTGGGCATGGGAGAAGGGGCGCTCGGAAGAGAAACGACCCGTAAACGCGATTGCAAGAGTCGCTCGGGAGAGAATGTTAGCGGGCGATAAGCTGCTGAGGCTTGGGCTTGCTTTTTCCTGTTAGGAGGGGCAGCTCTCACAAACTTTGGAGAGTCCGGGTTCAGTTGCCTGCAGTTCGACACCAAAGGCGAAGCATCCCTCCCAGCATTCCAACCCCCACCCCGCATCCCACCCCGCCCCGCACACGCTCCTCGCTGGGCTGTTCAGCGAGCAATCAACTCGAGTTTCGGAGACAAAAATGCTGGGGCGAGGACTCTGTGCGACTTGTGGCAGGAATAACAGTGGGGATCGACCTCCTCCCGTGGGGACAGGGACAGCGGTTGCGCCCGGGCGGGTGGTTTTACGCCGCGGACGGACTGACGGACGGAGCTGTAGCAGGAACGGCCGGGGACGGGCGGCGAGGAAGGGGAGAAGGGGAAGGCCGGGTCCCGGGATGCGCCCTGCTTCCCTCCTCCCACTTGGTGTGGGGCAGCCCCGGGGGGCACAGCGGGGGAAGGAGGAGGTGCTGGGAATTTGTGCCTGGGAAAGGCAGGGGTTTCCGAAAGGAACTCGTCTTGGCAACTGTGCCACGCTCCTCTTGTGGCAGGAGGTAGGATGCAACAAGTTCCTGGAGCGCTTCCCGGTGTGAGCCGGAGCGAACGTGACATTTAAAAATAAATAAATAAATGAATAAAAAAAACCCCAAAGGCAAACATTTACTTACCTGTCCCCAGCGGAGAGCTCTGGGGCCGGCCGCCGGTGCGGGCCAGGAGGCGGACGGAGGGCGGCGGGAGCCGGGGCTCGCTCCGCTGCCGGGAAGGACTTTCCTCGGGAACTTTCCGTCCCGCTCTGGTTTCCTGGGAGGCGGCCGCGATCACGTTTTATACCGTTGTTAGCTGGTAACCCCTCTCATTCATTAAGCTCACGTAATAACTCAAAGGGAAACGTGACTCTGAGCTAAGGCGTTTGCGTAAATCTATAGGTTTTTAAAACTCCCTGCCAGTTGCTTTCTGTCTTCTGTAGGCACCAAGGTGGTGGAGAGTTTAAGCTTGCGGATATTGCAAAGGGTTATTAGATTCATAAGTCACACCAAGTGGTGGGCGATCCACTGAGCAAAGCAGAAGTTCTCACATGATGACTTCAAACAAGACACATTACCTTCCAGCATCTGTTGGAGAGACTGGATTTTAAGACACTTCTGTCTCCAGGACAGCAAAGAAACAATGGTGAGTACCGATAAAAAAAGCCTATTTTTATAACTGGAGAGAAAACAACAACAAAATTAAGAAAAAGCTTGAGTTGTTGCTTAACGACAGTATCTAGTACCACGGGCTCGGCTTTCTGGCACTTACTATATCAGAGCAGCATGTCAGGCGCGGAGGCAGGGGGAATTGTGCTTTAGACGGTGTAACTTTAATCGCAAAGCTCTTTTGATTTAAGGCTGCGATGAAGACGCTGCGCTTGAGAAACTTGGAGCTGCCGCCGGGAGCTTTCCCCCCCCACACCCCTTCCATCCCCCCCGGCTCTTTCCGCGGCTGACAGCCGGGGTGGGGGGGACGGACACACACACACGCGGACGGACGCGCTCCGCGCCCCGCCGCGGGAGGAAGCGGTTGGGGAGGTGGGGGGGGGGCGCGGTGTGCGGAGCGGCGCGGCCGCGGCACGTGACGGCGCGGGGGGACGCGGAGCGGCGGAGGCAGCACCCTGGACAGAGGCGGCGGGGACCGGGCGGGGGCGGCCCTGCTCCGCATCGCTCCGCGCCCCGCTCCGCGCCCCTGCGGGCTCCGGGAGCTGCTGGCACCTGGTACCGGCTTCTCCCCGCCGTCTTCCCCTTCCCCTCCGCCACCCCCTCTCGCTGCTCCCGGTCCTTCCCCTCCCCGCCCGCCGCCCTCTCGCCCCGCTGGAGCTGGGCGAAGTTGGATTCCTGGTGGTGCGGGCTGCAATAGGAAACGGAGAGGAGGGGAAATAAAACACCCAAAACCAGACCCCACAGAGTCTTGCAAGCCCCGGGGCTTGGTTTGGCGGTGTCAACTTTGGGAAATGCCAGTGTTTATCTCGGCGATCTAGCCACTGCCCGTGGTATTAGCTGTGACCAAGGTAAGCGGAGGGGTGACCCCCCCTGCCTCTCCCCCTCCGCGGCGCGGGGATGGGTGCCTGCTCTTTGCCATTAGTCTTTAGTTTTGTTACCTTGCTGGCTGCTTGGTGTGCAGAGGCGAGAAAAGGCAGGAGAAGCTTGGTGAGATTGCACTATGAGTTAAGTTGTGCCTGATTTTAATCTGGGAATCTCTTCTCTATATGCGTGTGCATGCTTTGGGCAGAGATGCAACTGAGCTTTACCTAGATAAGCAGATGGAACGGAGTTTTTTATTTATTTGTTTTTAACCCTTTAGCTAAGGATGCAAGTTGATTTTGCATAGCTAAAGAGATGCAGCTGAGCTCTAGCTGGCACTGTGCACAACTGATCCTGCATAGATAAAGAGACGCATCTGATCTTTACCTACATGGAAATGAGCTGGTCCTCAGCTTGAGGGAGCCCTGATGGCCCCTCTGTGTATGCAACCTACGGCTGGGAGGGAGAGCCGTGAATGTACTGCTGATGATCCAATATCCGCAGTTACTTTGCTATAATTAAAGGGAGGGTGGTGGTGGTGTTTGACAAGCCTGAAACCCAAACGCAGCCCCCCCCCCCCCCAACCTGGAGATCATTCGGATAAGCTTTCTGCTCATCTCCTTCTCTCTAGTGCCTCCCTCTACCCCCTCCCCCCTTCCGATTCTTCCTACGTAGAAAGGTAGCTAATAATATTTAGTCTCCGGGCTAAAAATAAGCTCTGGAAAGTCAGCAGTTTGGCGGAACAGCGGCGGTAGCGGCAGTGCTCGCAGGTAGAGAAGCTCTGGGGCTCTCCGGCTCCTCACGGAGATGCGTCCCGCTTCCCCCCAGGGCCCATGCTGCCGCGGAGGGATGCGCTCCGCGGAGGAGGAGTCCACGCTGCCTCCGCCGCTCTGCTCCGGCCAGCCTGCGCCTCCGCGCTGTGGGGATTCCCGGACACCGGCAGCACCCGCCCGGGGGAGGGGGACACGGAGCGGGGAGTCCGATTCCCCTCAGCCCAGCCCGCCACTGCTCGGCGGTGACGGGCGCTCCCTGCGGCAGAACCGGCGGCGCCCCGCGGCCGGCCCCGCTGCGGCGCCGGGGTCCGCCGGGGAAGGAAGGAGGGAGCGAGTGAGGAGGAAGGAAAGGAAGGAAGGAAGGAAGAGGGAAGGAGGGAGGATCCGTGCCCCCCCCCACCCCGCCCCCCCGCCGCTGCTCGCACATAGCTCCGCCGAGGAGGGAACCCCGCGGCAGGCGGGGGGCTGGCACCGCGGGGGACGGCGCGGCATCCCCGCCGCGCACCGCACCGGGCCGGGCTCCCCCCGCCGCTGTGGGTGTCAGTGTCCCCGCCGCGGTTGCTACGGCGACCGCCTCCCAGCCGGGAGGCACCATCCTGCGGGAAGGGGGCCGGGGATGCCGCACGTGCCCCTCCTCGTCCCCATCCCCCGGGAGAGGCTAGTCGATAGCTGCCCCTGGATAAACAGCTAAAATGGACGTGCTGCAGGGCGGCACCAGGGGTAGATCCCACTAACTCGGTCACCTGGCTTCTCTTCTGCGTTAGTACCTATAGGGGCGGGGGGGAGGTGTTTTTTTATCATTAAAGAAAAGCAGGCACCCTCCTCTCCCGGAGATGCGCGGGTGGGATCCCAGAGACGGCGCCGGGCAGGATCTCCGCGGTGTATTTTTCCATTTCCCCTTGTAGACCTTGCGTTTTCTGGGAATGCCTATCAGGATGCGATGAGAGGCAATTCTCGGGAGCTCCAAGGTGAGGAGAGACTAGCCCGAGAAGAGCTGGGTATTGGAAGCATCCGTCATGGGCAGGCTGGATAAAACTCACACACACCTAGTTTGCAGTCTTGGTTTCATTCAGTTCATGATGAAACTTCCCCTGATCTTTTTTTTTCTTACTCTATGGAAAAGTCAGGTGGTAGAGTTAATACTTGAATACACCTACCCTGTTCTACTGGTGATGAGCCCTACTAAAACCTATCCACTTCCCCCAAAATATGGTTCTGTTATATAGGAGGTTGCTAGGGAGTTTCTAGGTATATCAATTTTCCACTCCATGGGTAATCTTGTATATCCTCCTATATTTTAATTTTACACCCATTACTTCTTTTCCAGCTCTTAAACCCCCTCTTGGCTTCAGTATTTCTGCTTCTGTTGCTATGTTTGTGTTGAATTCTAATAGTTCTCTGCAGTCGTATGGGATGCACTGCCGCTAACAAATGACACTGGGCCCTATTCGGTCACATTTGCTCACGGTGACTCATACATTCATCTGCAAGTAGCTTTATTGATTTTAGTATCTACTATTTCTCCAAGAGCTGTCACCAGCATGGTGGTGGTTCATCACCAGGTTTCTTCACTTATAGTTATGATACTGTAAAATGTCCCATCCCCTTCAACTATCCTTTCATCTTGCAATGTTTTGCTGTCTTGCTCCTTTTTTATAGTTTTCCTTTTATTTTACATGATATCATGAGTGTCGTCTTTAGTGGTCCAGTGGCTGCTGGGTGTCTGTGTCCAGTATGAGACGTTGTTTTCATATGGTATTTGACGTAGGCATGGTCTCCCTCCAACTTCATCGTTCTTGGCATCTCTCCATTTGGATAATCACTTGATTTTTAGCATCATTCAATAACCTCCCATTTCAAATGGTCTGATAGTCCTCACTATTTATTTTTGGTGGTCACTACTCACAGATGTGTGCTGGAGGATTATGTCTAGTATTTCATTATTCTGAGGTGGCTGGATGCACACATTTCCCTTTGTGAAGCAGGCCCTTTATTTTGTTTCTTTATCATACTGATACTGTTGAGCTCTCAGAAACGCTCCAAGAAAAAGAAAGACTGGTTGCCATTTAGTAACCATACGCTGCTTCCGA
Source organism: Neopsephotus bourkii (assembly GCF_033783945.1). Classification (NCBI taxonomy): domain Eukaryota; kingdom Metazoa; phylum Chordata; class Aves; order Psittaciformes; family Psittacidae; genus Neopsephotus; species Neopsephotus bourkii. Next base: position 727,643 of record NW_026901356.1, on the reverse strand, counting down.
AATACAGTGGTGTACGATTGCTCTGCCATGAGAAATTCTGGAAAGGTGGATGAATCCTGAGGGACAGATTTTCCTCAGAGCTGTAAGTCTCACTATGAATCACTGCAGTAAATCACCACAGAGTGCTCGAATATTTTTAATCAGATACGCAAACAAAGAGAGCATCTATAAGATTTCAGGAGATCTAGTTCATTCCTTCAGAAAAAATAGCCACGTCAAGTGTTGTAAACAGCATCTGCAGGAAACAGTACCTCTCAAAGTCATTGAAAATCAGCAGGTTCCTCAGGCCCTGGGAAAGAGACAGGTAGCACAAGGTAAAATCCATATGGACAGGCACTTTCACAGCTCACTCCCCTTTGAGCTAACATTAGACTGGGGCTAAGAAACTGGGGCTAGTGACAACAGGCTTGTCAAGGCAGTCCTTGAAATGGGGATTCTGGCTTTTTGGGTATGAAGAACTAGGAAGAACTGAGAAACGTGGGTTAGAAACACTGGGCTGGATTTATAATCCTCATTTTAGTTCATGGTCAGTGAGTCCCGCTGGTAACAGGCACCACAGAACATAGGCAGATGATATGTAGAAAAGAAGTTAATCCTTGTATGCCTGGAAGTAAGGGTTTGAAACCAGTGTGAGTATCACGTGTTTCCCTCGTGTTTGGGTTTCCAAATGGTTTTACACCTCCTATCCGTGTCTCTCCCACCACATGGTTAGGAATACTAAAATGCCCCGGCAGGGAAGTGTCAGAGGACATCCTGCAGCACCCAGGATGCCTGATGTGCAGTTCTGCTCGCCTGCCTCAGTGAATCCCTACACCCACATGGCAGCAAGGTGCAGGGCAGGGCAAGGCACCATCTTCTCCCATTAACCAAAAATATCTCTGAGACACACTCTTGCAAAAATTATAGCCAGGAAAACATACCAACTGACATGGGGTTCATATAACAACTGCCCACCCTTTTCATTATTTCACAAATGTGTGATTCGTGCTTGTGAGCTGTCACCGTTAACATTTCCATCTGTCTCAATATTGCTTCTATTCTTAGTTGCTATGTGATAGATGTAGGTGTATGAAAAGGATTTTTCCCTCCTCCCTGTACCATGAAACAAAATAAGTGAAAGCCACATACATGTATCCATACATTTCATGCAAGAAGCAAGAAATACCGGCACCTTTGCGGCACTCCCATTACTAGAAGTAGAGGTGGAGTAAGAAGCACGTGCCTGTGCCTCTCAGTGCTGCTAGAACATGTACTCAATGGGGAAAACCATAAATAAGTCAAAATCTAACCGCAAAAGAACAACATTGCTTTGATCTCTCTTTGAATGTGCTGTTTGAGAGTCCTATTTTCCTAATCACGTAAGTATGGGAGTAATTTTGCTTATCATGTAATCCTAATTGGTCTTTTCCTGAGGCAATCTCAAAGGGAAAATAGCCATGACCTGCTTTGGTGTTCAAGGAATTGGGCCTTCAGCTGTGTAGATATTTCCCAACTTGGAGCTTTCAAGGTACTCCTTGCTCGGACAAACAGAAAACCCTGCATAAAATAGGCAAAACCTGCCTTTCTCAGTACCTCTATGCCAAAACTGGATTCAATGCGATTCACTGTAGAAGTGAACAGGAATTTCACAACAGCCTCCAGCAAAAGTGAAATCTGGCTCCAGTCACTTTATTCCTGTTGTTATTTGAACTTCATGGCAGAATGCAAATTCAGAATATCCTGATGAAAAGTGCCTTTTGAAGTCCCTAATGGATGTGACTGGTTTTCACCCGCAGTGCAGCTCCGCGCTTCCCAGGGAGGCAGGGGTTAGTGATTAGAGGTCTGGTCTGTGGCATTAACAGGGCTGTGGGAGATTGGCCCCTGCTCCTCCTTGGCTGGCGCAAAGCCTTGAGGCTGGGGCATTCGCCATGGAGCCAGTTCTGCTGTCGGTAAATGGTTTCCCCATGGTCCTAAGTTGTTGTACTCCCACGGGGAATATTAATGGTGGGACTGTAATAGACCAAGGTCTTGCCATCAGTGACCAAGTGTGTGCTTTCTCTTCCCCCTGCCTTTTCGTGGCCTGGTCTATCCATTTTTGTTTTTTTTCCTTCCCAAAATAGCACACAAGCCCCCAATTTAACAAGTGTAAACCGTACACTCTGGCCTCCAATTTATTTTGACATTTGGCAAGAATGATTACGGAACATGTTCATTAAGTCATAACATTTTTGCTGCTTTCCTATTCCAGGTCCTTATTGACTGTAGCACATGCAAAAATAATGAACTTACTTATTTTCCAAACAGGCAGTAGAGCTCAAAGTTCCAAGAAAACACATTGTTTACAGGTGCAATGTATGCAAAGGCTTTTAAAGCTCTAGGTCTCACCTGATAGCTAAAAAAATTACTGGTTCATTTCTGAAGGTGGACCAAAGGGGGTTTTTCACCCACTAAAATGTTTATAGGTACAGCTAAGGAGGTCTCATCGAACAAGTTGTTTCCTATTTTCTTAAACAGAGCCCCTTCCGCTTGACAAGCCTTTGTGGGACTTGGGAATCATGCAGCAAACAGTTACAGTGATAGGTAATTAGCCGGACCAGCCAAAAGCAATATAATAGGGGGATGGTAGCACAAGTATTACAGAAGGTGTGTGGGCATTTTGACATCCAGAAAGCATTATAGATCTGGTCTCAACTACCTCAGTCTCATGATGATAATTAAGAAATGTGGGTGTAGAAAAGCTCTTTTGCATGGTTTGGTTGGATTATTGCTGCAGTTCAAAACACAATTGGCACAAACACCCACATTGGACATGATTGCCCTTTGATGAGGCAGACACTGACTTTTTAAAGCTGACACAGTGAAAATTATGTGTAAAGTTTATGGGGCCACAAGCTTCTTGCTAGACTCCATTATTATAACAAATGGTAAAATACAAGCTGAAGCAGTTTAAAACAAAAAATTGAGGCATGTTGAGGAGGAAGGGATCCTGGCAGTGGGAAGACTTTGGGATTAACCCTTCTCTCATCTGCTTAGCAAGAGCACAAGAACAAGGGTAGTGTTCAGGGGGTTTGCTTTGTACATGTGGTCATACATCCTCTCTAAGGACAGACGGGAGGGAAGAGCAATGAATCTGGTTCCTTGGCTGCTTCATTAATGAAGTTTAGTTCCTATGCATCTTTGGTGGTTTGTGGCAGGTCTTTCCCATTCTTTTTCCTCTATTTGTTCATCAACAATACAGAGATGCTATCAAACTCCCCTCTGAGCACTGAATCGGGTAAAAATTACCATAAATGAAAATATTACGATGGTAATAATAATAACTTCAAGCTTTTTTTTTTTTTTTTTTCTTTGTAAGAGGAATGATGGAGGCTGTCTAGATGGGGACTGTTTGTGCCTAAGGTAAGGCATAACAGTATAGTTTAACGTATTCACTCTTGCAATGTGCTATTCTAATATTAGAGACAGTAGACCTGTACAGCTATGGAAATGTCAAAGTATTGACTTCAGCCCTGATCCTGCATTCAGGTTTCTTTATTCTTTTACATCTTTCACTCCTTACAACAAGAGCAACAGAAGAAGGTTGCATGGTGGCCAGCTGGTTGTTCTGTATCTGTCTATTAGCTCCCATTCAGATTTTCCCAGAGGAAACAGAAAAGGCCACACATTGACAAAGTAGACAGAGTTGTGAAAATATTTGACATTTCAGAATGATCTTCCTTCCCTTCCCCCAATATTTTCAACACAAACTCAGCTCTGTATTGCTTTACACAGTGTTTAAGCAATCTTTCAGTATTTCCCTCTAAAGCTACTATCGAAAGTCTGACAACGACTTTTCATAAAATACTCAGATTCAAAACAAAATGCATCATGAGAAGGCAATGGGTTTCAGGGCAACAGGTGGTTACCAAAAGAAGAAGGAAGGAAAAAAGGTGGACAGCTGATTCTGACAGCAAATACCTTTTGAAACCTGACCAACTCTACTGCAAATGGGATGCAGTGGGAGTCATGAGCAAGGGTCAAGAGACTGGAGCTGCCTAGGTGGAGAGCTGGCTCTGTTAAATACATGTGCATTCACATCTGCCAAAAGTTCATAAAAGCATCTGACAAGCTATTTGGCTGAATTTTGTAAACAGGTATCTGATAAAATAGTATCGGACAGGAAAACAAAAAGCCCTAGCAGTTTTTTAAGTGAGGTTAAGTTCTGGGTTTGGAATTTGCCAGTGGATGATGATACATCTCAAATTTCTTTTGTTTGTGTATGTGTCGCTTGCTGCAGCCTGAAGTGTGACACCCCTTATTCTATTGCTGAAAATTTATTGTATCGGACAAGAAAAAGGAATAATGTATCTATTGGTTCTAGAAAGGCATCTACACAAGAAGCAAATCTCACAGTATTTCCCACATGAATCTCTTTTCGTGTCCCAAATTTGGTTTATTAAATATAAGTCCTTATACCATGCTCATCATTCATCATGGTATTTGAACACCTTTCTGAGTGACACGACTAGTATCTGTTACATTTTGCTCTCATCCTCTTTGAAGGGAACAAGTACTTTTAAGTCTAAGGGTCTTAGGTTTTTTTAGGAAGGAGAGTTTAATCATAGATTCACCTGATTCTTCTCTTTCTCCACGGCATTTGCTCCCACATCAGCAGTTGGTCACTCTATCCACCACCTATTCCCCAGGCAGATCTGATTCTCATGCCTTTTCCGCCCGCCACCTGTTGTTTTCCTCTTCCCAAATCCTTCACCTAGACTCAGTCATCAGCTGCCCAACCATGGTCATAGCCCAGGATACCCACTGCTTCTCGTGCCTTTTTTTTTTTTTTTTTGAGCTCTTTCAAGTACCTGAATGTCTCTGACTTCAGAGGGGCTTTTAATCCTCAGTCTGCCGCCTCTGGCACCAAATAGTTATTTTTATCATCTGCTTTCCCATCAAAGATTTCCCGCAGCATTCCCTAAAGAAAATTTGTCTGGCTCCCAAATTTTAAGGAAACCAAAATATCTACAAGAAGGCTGCGCCCTTTTTAAGGCAAAGCTAGAAAGTTAATTTGCAACAGCCAGAATTTCATATTCATTTATCCGTAAGGATTTTCCATACAAAATGGGGAGGAAATTCAGAATGATGTGAGGCGTACACTTCAGGCCAGGAGGAAAGCCAAAGACGATGGATCTTTCCAAATGGTTTTCTTTTGGCTCTGTACCATCCCTGGCAAGTCAGCTCACCCAAGAGCAATAGGGCAAGACCAAGGCAATGTACTGGCTCACTTTCTTGACCACCAGAGGCCATTTCACCAGCTGCTGCCTGTGTGTGACAGCTGCCTGAGGCTCTTTTTAGCAGCAGAACTTCCTAGCTCGCCTCTGCCAAGGCTGTAAACATGATGATAATGATGATGTGAGTTATGCCAGTTCCCTCTCAGCAATGGACAGTCAGGCAGACTTCAGCACATGCTCTTCTAGGACATACTGGGGATCGTGCAACCATGGAGCCAAGTCTCATTTGGATCAGTTTGTCTTTTACTCTCTCCCAGTTTGGGTTCCCAACATGGCTTGCATGCTGAGGTAACCCCTGAGACCCTGTGCAGAGGATCAGCTATCTCCTCAAAGCTTACGGAGCTAATTGTTCGTGGACATTAATACCTTCCTGCATAGCAATAGCCTCCTGCTCACCCTCACTGCAGACCTGTAGGCAGTAATGAACCACACACTGTTCCTACAGCCAGAGAAACAGAGATGGGAGGGATGGGGAACTGTGCAAGAAGGTGGTTTGGAGGACACAGAGCCCATGATACAGGTAACCATGGGAAAAGGGTTGGAAGGACATGGAGAGCCCCTGGAAGAGGAAATTGGTTGTGTGACTTGAGGGAAGGAGCCCTATGGAGGAATCTCTGGCAGATGCATGGTGTGTTCAGGTGCTCAGCTTGAAACGTGGCATTGCTGTTAGTTTCATCAACCTCTTCTCAAGCTTTGTCCAACCCCACCTTTGACTCCTCTGAGAAAAAGACAGCACAGCGTCTTAGAAACAGGCACTTAGAGGCTTTAGGCGAGCATCACTGCCGTGATGGGATCAAGACATGGTCATGAGCCATTCCTGAGCCCTTAAGTAACAATCCTTCAGTGGCAGCACAGTTTCACCCTTGTAAAGGAGACATCTGGGCTGCAGCTGAGTAAATTTTTCCTTATCCATAATCATACGCACTTGGCAAGGCAGAGACAAGACGATGATCATAGAATCATAGAATAGTTTGGGTTGGAAAGGAGCTTCAAAGCTCACTAGTCCAACCCCCCAGCAATAAGCAGGGACATCTTCAACTAGATCAGATTACTCAGAACCACATCCAGCCTGGCCTTGAATGTCTCCAGGGATGGTGCATCCACCACCTCTCTGGGCAACCTGTGCCAGTGTTTAACCACTCTCACTGTAAAGAATATTTTCCTCACCTCCCGCCTGAATCTCTCTTCTTTTATGGCAACATAGATTGGCAAGTGATTGATAGGGAAGGGAAACTATAGGATTGTATGGTTCAAGCATGTGCAGAAGAGATGCTTTAGGTACCTGAGGATACTTCCCAAACCCTGTTTATTATACCAATACAAACAAATTTGATGGGAGGAGCAGCTCAGATGGAAAAGAAATGGTGATGCATCTTGCCCAGATGTAAGGTCCATTTTCCTGGAAAGCCATTTTAGCAATCCCTCAGCTGTCTGTCAGTAGGTCCTGCCTGGCTGTATCTGAAACCTTGATGGGGCCCACCTTCTGCCCACCTTCTCCTGAGTCCATATTTTTTGTGCGATGTTAGTAAAGATCTATGGTTAGCTAAAATCAAGCAGCTAAATTCAGATGGAGGTGTAGGGAAAGTTTGTCAGACAGTGAGAATGTGTTTTTTGTGCACTTGTCTTTTGTTTGGGTTAGCACTCGGGCTCAGCCTTTCTTTCCTGAGTCTATCTAATTCCATCAGTACATGGAATTAACACAACATTCATTTACTGCAAGCATGAGGGCCTGACAAAAGCACAGCAAACCCAAATTGCAAAATAAACTATGTTATCAGTTAGGCTTCCCCAGCTCTGGCAAGTGGTGCAATTTTCTGGCAGTTAACAGGGTCTAAATTAAGAAACTAATCAGGAATGAGCCTCTAAATTATACTGGTTCTTATTCACTTTCTTTTATCTTGATGCTACTTCTTAAAAGAATATTTTTAACAGATCTTTTAAACATTTGTAGTAAGAGGCAATAGACAAAATGTCATAATTTCCATATGAAGGAGTTTCTCTGAGTGTAATTTCTATCTAAAAAGCCATTTTACCCTAATATGGTCCCAGAGTCTATGTAACATATTCTGTCGCAACGACTTTTGCATCAAAACATTTTTTCTGTTTCATATCTGAGAAGAGATGTTGAATATTTAAATTCCATATCCTTTTTGATCTTAATTCCCATCACAGAGGAGCTCTTTAGGCCTCATCAATGTGCTCTAGGTGCAGTATCAGAGTATATTTTTCATATTATGGGATCTAACCCAAATTAAGGAACCAAAGGGGAAGAAACAATACATGCCTGGAAGGGGAAGGGATCCTGCTTGGAGCACGCAGCAGGGTAAAGCAACAAACAGCAACATAATGCAAGTCTAAAATAAGGTTTTAACTGCCATGCTGCAGAGTCCTCACTGAAAATCGAGCACTTGGCTCTCCTCTGATTTAAATACTTTGCATTCCTGTTGACTTCAGTGTTTTTTATAGTGAAATAAGTCCAGGCACTATAAGGCCATATAGTACAACTATGAGTTGCAGTAAATTATAGCAGATTAAACAGGCTAACTAATGAAATACAAAGGGGTGTTTAAAGCCACTGGTCACTTGTAAGCATTTACGTTTCAGCTGTATAAACTACATGAAAAAATAAACAGTGTCCAGGAAATAAATGTAGATAATGTTGTTTACGAATGAATACTCCAATGGCACAAGTCCTGAAACACTGAGAAAAGGCCCCACTGAATGTCTCGCCAAAGCCAGGGGTGGGTTTTACTGGAGTAGTCTTTGAGTTGCATCCAGCCCTAAAAATAGAAGGGGTTTGGCCATGTGGAGTTGCTTTCTTCCTGCTTGATGTTCTGGCTGCATGGGTTTTGTGGTGGTGGCCATGTCGCCTGTTGGATGCTCCTGCCGCACCACCGCCTCTCAAGAGCCACCCTGTCCTTGTGCAGGCTGGGACAGACAAATCGATATGTTTTCCCATTTGAGAAATGGTGGAGGACTTGAGGAAAGTTATTTTAAAATGCCTTAACATTTGCATTGATTTTCTGAATCAATATTTCAGGAATATATCAATATTTCTCCTTCACCGCAGATAAAGAGACCATCCCTTTTACATGGACAAGTGAAAACTGCCGGACTGACACATGCCTGCCTATTAATCTCCAAAGTGGAATGTAGTAACGTTTATACACATCATGGTTCCAGCTATTAAATTAGTGGGAGATTAACAATCCTAAGTGTTCAAGAAACAGAAAAGACAGCAAACAAATGAAACATGTTAGTCAAGGGGAACTTTGGCTTTAATGTGACTAATCCAGTACTTGTTTCTTTGAGCCACAAGTCACGGTAACTGGAGGAGGAGAACATGATGTGGTCTGGGTTTCATTTTGAGGACTCTATTTATTTAATCTTTATTGCTGCAATGGTAATTTTAGTTTGCAATTAACAAAAATATCTACTGTTCCTCAGATACTTCCCTCTAATGTTTTAGGTGCTTAACATGGAAAATGCTTTGAACTCTGGAGTTGCTTCTTAGGTAAAATAGCTCAATACCCTATTAAAAAAACAAATCTTGAATTCATCTTTAAACACATTAGCTTGTTAAAAGTATTGACATGGATGTGCTTTAAAGAGGGATGGAGCCAAAGCACCTTAACCTCTTTGGGAAGATGAAGACAGCAATCTAAGCACAGTCTGAAATGCCTTAATATGAAAGTAGCACAGGGCAGGAGAGCTACAATAACTATTTAATGTTTACACATGCTTTTCATTCCCAAGGTTCTCTGCGTACCCAAGGAGGATCCCTCCTGCCAGCTCTGGGCTGGAGGTGGTGGGCACCCTGGTGCAGCTATCAGCCTCCAGCACAGAATGCCATCTCCCTTCTCCCCTCCCTGACTGCTTGCTTTAGATCTCTTATCACCCATCACCCTCCGGGCAATATCACACAGCTGCCCACACCTGGTGAAGGGAGGGCTTGAGCTTCATGTCAGAGGAAATTTTATTTGCTCGAATAGAAATAAACTACTAAGGAGCACTCACAGGACTGCAAAGCTGGGGGTTTGGGCCTTGCTTATTTTTAGGACATACCCAAAATAAGCTCTCCACAGTTACCCATGGAGGAGGGTTTGATAAGGTACGTACGTACTCTGACAAGATGCCTGGCTAAGTTTATCAAACCCCTGCAATCTCATCCCTTTAAATAATAAAAATTATCCACTGTATTGTATCTAATTGAAACCCCGATGAATACTTAGAGATGAGTCAATCCCAACACCTTTTACCCACAAGTGCACCAAAGGTTTTCTGATCTTCCTTAATCATAGAGCTCCAATGGCTGGGTTCATCAGAGGAGTGCATCTCCAGCCATCTAATCTTTCCACGCTTGGCTCGTGTTTCCCCCATCCTGAGGAACCACACACAACCTCTTTGAGAAAGAGGGGATTTTCTTTTTCCTTCCCATGTACGTGGCTGACTCGGAGCCTGCTTTGTTGCTGTTGTTGTTCCATGCCTTCTTTTCTATCCACTGCAATGGAGCCGTGGCTGGGCTGTTAGCAGGGAGGCCAGAGGCAAGTGGGGAAAGGCTCTGCACTGCACGCCAGAGAGCCAGTACACTGGATACCCTCAGGCATAACCCAGATACTTTGCTCAAGTGATGGGCGTTTAATGCCTCCAAAATGACAGCAGTAAGGCAGAGACACTTGGAAGGTAAATTCCCAGTTCTAGTGAGTGTCGAAGCGTTAAATGATAAACCAAACTTTTCATTTTGCTGCTGGGCTGGATTCATTCTTTATTTTCTCTCTTTTTTTTTCCTTTTTTTTTTTTTTTCTGCCTGTTTTTTGCCTTTTTGCCTGTGCCACCATCCTCAATAGCTGCCCTCCACCCAGCAGTGTGGGGCCAGCCTGCCAACAGCTTCACACTGGCCGTGGGACCAGACAGTCAGGATAAAGCGTGAATTATCCTGGGGGCTACCCCCAGCCCTTCTGCACAGGAAGAGGGATTTCCTGGGTGGCTTAGAAGTGTGTGGAGTTTGTACAGACCCCCAAAAGGGAAGCCTGGAGGTTTGGACGGGGACGATTGTGTGTGTTCATCACTTGATGTATGTGGTAATTGTCACGTATGATTCATATTCCTTTTCTGTGACAGTTGATGCCAGTAGAGACAACTACACGAGCAGTGGCAAGGAACAAACACAGAAGGGGTGTGCTCGTCAAACAAGTATGTTCATGAGCAGCTTAATGAATTTATATATAATAGACACATGCATTTCCTTGTTTGTAAAATACTAATCTGCACCTACCACAGAGCTCTGTTCTAGAAGCGGTTTCATGCGCATAAATTGTGCTGAAATCCCTGACTAGAAGGCATGGGATGAGATCCAGGGTACAGATCCCCCCATGTGACGGAAAGCTGGCATGAGCACCTCTAGCAGACATGAGAAGAAACCAATTATTTTAATTGTTTGTTGGAGTTTCAAATTCACTTTTGCTGTAGCTGCAGGGTGAAGGTTCTGAGCTATTAGGTGATATTTTCGTCAGCAAAAATGTCGTGGTTTCAGTGCCTGTGATTGAAAGGATAGATTTCACTGCTTTATCCTCTACACATGCAGGCTACAAACTATGTCTAATTAAAGGTCTCTGGGTCTTTGCTGTTTCACAAATACTTTCCCTGCTCAAATGAGGCTGAAAGACCTCTCTGCAGACATTGTTCACCAAAGGCGAAATTATGCTAGATATTAAGAGCAAGTACACTGTGCTATTTAAGGCATGGGGTATATTCTGGCCACCCAGCAAGCTACTTGCAGACCAGAACCATAGCAACTCTTTGCGGCTTGGATGTGAAGTAAACCTTGAGGCTGTGAGATCCAAGTGCCATCAACCCCAGGGCATTAACATGTACTGCAGACGCCCAGGAGAAGCTGTGGTCACAGTTTGGCTGACCCCCTTCTCCCTCCACCTCGCTCAGTCACAGGCTCATGATGAGTACAAAGACCTGACGTAGCTAAGCAGAATTTGGGCTTGGTCCTCAAAGATGCTGAGGGTTTTCCAGACCTGCTGATGTTAGTGTAGAGTATGAGTGGTTCTGCTGTGTGCTGCGATCACTGAATCATTAGAGTGGCCTCACAGCCCAGTCATCTTACAAATGCAATGTGCCTGCAACCTCCGATGGTGTTTATAATCCATTGCAATTTTTAGCATTACTTGAGTTGGAAAAGTTTATTTCCATGAACCTTCCAGCCCTTTAATGTGACAAAATAGCAAAGATAGGTAACCAGGAAACATGAATAAACATAATTAAACATAAAATGCTTGTCGTGATATAAGAACTGACCTCAGCCAATTAAAATTATTAATAGTAAAAATACTCCTGTGTCAAACCCAAGTACCTCAACAGCATTCCCATTTCTGTAATCAGGATTAGTTTATATTTCCTGACAACCAAGTGAGAAGCAGTCCAAATTGTAGCTTCTTGACCTTTTTCTTGCTCAAAACCAAGTCGAGATACTATGTGAATAAAATGAGGAGTGTAAAGACATGTTTGTGGGGGGAGACTGAATCGCCAGCTGTGTATTGACTAACTACGGACTTTTAAGAATGTTACTCTTTTCAAATATTGACTTCTTTATTGCTTCTCTTACAATTGCAATGGGGGAATTTAAAAGCCCCACAAACTACTTTATCATAGAATTAGTTTATCAGTAAATTTGGACCTTGTACATCAATCACTATAATGCACAGCCTCCACGGAGACAGAAACCAGATGTGTGTGCTTCAGCTTTCTTCTTTATAGTATCTATAGCATCATTAGTGCCTATGCTACAGTTCAAATTGAATTCAGCAAAAAGCAATGGTCTCGCCCCCCTGCAAGCAATCTGATATTGCTGCAGGGATAAATCAAGATTATGTTGATTGACAACTCATACTCCTTCTTACTGTTTCCCTGTTGCTGAATGGAAAGGTGAAATGTGGATTGTGTATGCAAAAAATTATTTTAACTAGTTAGGTATAGGAAAGAGACTCCGTTTCAAGGTAAATGCTGTAAGGTGGGCATGCACCTTGAGGCACTGAATCAACCAACCCAAGATCACCAGGATAGGGCCTACCTGCCTGTTTCTTCCCCATGCAGCCTGTGGTGCAGCTTTCCTTTTTGAGTGCCACTCGGTTCTGATGCCTGTACAATCCAAACCTCTGCAAATGAAGATGGGAGATGTTCTTTTTTGCACATGGCAAGAGAGAATTCTTTCTGTGTTCACCTGGGAATCCACAGGAAACATGAGAATGTCTGAGTACTGCATCCTACATATCCTACAGGTTTCGAAGGAGAGGGTTTACGTACATCTCCAAGCTATAGTATGTCATGTGGACAAAGGAGCAGAGCTCTGATCAGGGCAGTTTCTCCGCATGATGACTGTCAGTTGCTTCACAAACGAATCCCTTGTGGGCCCAGTCTTTTGGGGCTCATTCATACAAAATTCTCCTTGAAGTCAGGGCCTGATTGAAAAATATGGAACCCAGCTTGTATGTGCATTAGAAGTCCAAACAGATCATTACTTACACTACTTTTTAATTTTCCCAGTAATCAAGCACTGGCTAGTTAATAATCCCCAAAGGGCTGATTATACCAACAAGATACGGCAGCTCTCTGACCACACCTGTTCCCCAGGAAAATCTCTGTACTGGGGCAAAAGGCAGTATGTTTGGAGCAAAGTGGGAATTTCAGCACACGCTGCTTGGGATTGATGGCTCTCACGTTCTTAGCAGAGCTGAGCTGAAAGCACACACCACAGCACGAGGATTTGTTAGGTGGTCCATAACATGCTTCCATTTCAAAACTGAAAAGCTTGTTCTGATTGCAAGCAGACTTCTTGAGGTTATGTGCTTTCTCCTTCGCTCCTGAGAACAAGCCAGCAGACGCTTGGGTGTTTCTAAAGCATGGTACTTGATGCTGCTCATCTGCTTGCCTAATGTAGTAGGAGAAGAGGCCATCCTCCAGGAATAACACGTGTGTAATGTATTACATGACAGCTGATTAAAGTAGCCTTTGCTAGTAGATCATCCAAGTATTTGCAGGCGTCATCTTCTGAACACAGGGTATCAAAACTGGGCTGTCTTATCACCATGCAAAAAGGCTGCTGGATGGTAATGTGGTATTGTGCGCATGATTCTTAAAGAAGTTCTTAAAGCTGCAAAGGATATTAACCACCAGGATTGTTTCCCTTAATATATATTAAAAGCTGTTTTATATGGAAGGCCTTAGGTGTACTCAAATTTCAAACGCCTGGGATATTTTATTACTTCACTGATCTAATCAATGCAGGTGTTTCATAGCAAAAGCACACAGGCAATCAGACTGTCTGAAGGCAGCAATGAGTTGCACACATTTCTCCTGGTATAGACGGTCACCAGCATGCCGCAGTGGACAGGCCTTTGGTGTTAATTGCAATTAGACCGCAGTTGGGCTTTAAAGGTGTAGAAGGATAATTGATTTAATAAGTTTTATGAGGGTGGTGAGACACTGGCACAGGTTGCCCAGAGAAGCTGTGGCTGCCCCATCCCTGGCAGTGTTCAAGGCCAGGCTGGACAGGGCTTGGAGTAACCTGGTCTAGTGGAAGGTTTCTCTGCTCATGGCAGGGGGTTGGAACTGGATGAGCTTTAAGCTTCCTTCGAACCCAAACCAGTCTGGGATTCTACAACCAACTTGTAAAAGAGATGGAGTACCTTCTGAAAATCAAATGCCTCAGGTATTATTTATGGGTGAGGAGACACCAGGCAAGGCCACACTGGCCCGTGCCAGGATGGGGATGAAGTTGTGAGCTGTGGCACGAGGTGCTGTGCCCCGTTAGCACATGCGTTTCCAGCCTTGCCGGGGAGCGTGCCATCTCTCTGTCTTTACCAAGATCAAATGGAGCTACTCAATCAGGGGATGCCATTATTGCCTCCGCCATGCAATTTCCACTATCAATAATTCACCGTATCGGGTGCACAGGCAGAAGGGGGATAAGGCCAGACAGATTTTTGACAGGGGGGAAGGAAAACGGCCCCTCGGGCGGCGGGGCAGGGTCGAGCGGGGCGTCTCTGCTGGGAGGGACCCTCTGGGCACCGCGGCAGCCCCTCGCTCCGGTGGCCGACGGGCGCCGGGCGGCTCCGGCTGCCGGTCCCGGTGCCTGTGCCGGCAGAGCCGCCTCTGGGCCGCCTGGATTGAGCACCCGCGCCCGCTGCGCGCCTCCAGAAAGTCACCGGTGTAACGTTACCTGGGGCGCTCATTAATAAGCAATGCCTGTTATTATCTTGATTGCATTCTTAATAGGCAAACTACGGAAGAGGTCAGCGCTGGAGCGATATTTAAATGGATCGGGCTTGCTTAATACCCGCCGGAGTAAACCAATATCCCGCGCCTGGCGGGCGGACAGATTCACCCCCCCCCCCACCACCACCCCCGCCTCTCGCCGCTCCCCGCCCGGCCCGGCCCGGCCCGGCCCTTCCGCGCCCTTCCCGCCGCTCGGGGGGCGCCGGCGGAGCGGGGACCGGGCGGGGCGGTGGCGGGGCCAGGGAGGCGGTGCGGAGGCTTTGAGCGGGGCAGCGCGGCGGCTTTAAGCGGGGCAGTGCCGCGCGGTGCCTGCGGCCGCCGCTGCCCGGAGGCACCCGGGCGGGGGGCGAAGCCACTCCGCGGGGAGGCGGCGGCGGCGGCAACGGGGCCGGGCCGGGCCGGGCCGGGGCGGGAGGCTCCAGTTGGGCGGTGCGGGTGGGGGATCCGGCTCCGCTGCCCTCCCGCCCCTCATAAAGCTTTGATGAGACACTTGAGCTGCTGCTTGTGTTGCCGGGGTGGCGAGAGGCGGCCGGTGGGACTGGGCGCCCGGGAGAGGATGTGACTTCCCGGACGGGGGATCCGGACAGGCTTTGTGTGGACGAGGTACGCGGCGCCCCGCCGGGAAACTTGAGGGGCCGGGCGCGGGGCGTCCGGGGAGCGGGGAAGGCCGGGGCAGCCCCGCGCCCCTTTGTTTCCGCACCTGTCGGTGGGGGCGGGCGGCCCGGCGGGGCTTTCGTTGGGGCTGTCGACGTCGGGGGGGGGGGGGGGGGGACGGGACGCGGAGCCCGGCGGACGCTGGTGGCGCTTCCCCGACGGCGGTAGCAGCGGCTACGGTGCGGGGCGAGGCGGGGCCGGGCGTGGGGCGCGTGCCCGCGTGGCGGCGCCCTGCGAGGGCGGCGCCCCCTGGCGGCCCTGGCCCCCTCCTCCCTTCAGCTGCTGACGGGACGGGACGGGACGGGCCGGGCCGGGGCACGAGGGTCCCGGTGTCGGGGCTCCGCCGTGCCGTGGGTGAGCGCGCACAGAGCCGCCGTGCGGATAGGGACGGGGTCTGGGCGCCGCCCCGGGCCGTGAGGGACGGGAGCGATGCACTTGTTGAAGCGGGACCGAAGCTGGAATGCGAAGCGCGCCGGGCACCCTCACCGGGCTTGCGGTGCCGTGGGGGCTTTGTCCTCCGGCTCGCCCGCCGACTCCTTGCGGGAATGGAGGGAGAGGAGCCGGGATGGATCCTGCCCACCGGCTTCCATTGTGTGTTGGTGTGGAAAACATGCTCCAGCCAGAGAGGAGCTGGCGTTAGGGTGGATGTGCTTAGCAAGGGTTGAATCAATACTTTGGAAGCCTGGCGCTGCCCCGCTGATCGTTTTCCCTTTTCCTTTGCAGGATTAGTAGGGTAAGGTGTCACCGCTGTGGGCTATGCCTGCTTTGGTTGTTGATTTTTAAGGGGTGCAGTTGTACCTTGGGTTATATTTTACGGTTAAAACATGCTTTTCAGTTTCTTGTAGCTTGCTGTTCTGAGGTCATGACTATTGTGAGATCAATAGTCACTACTTATTTATGTTTCTAGTAACGCCGCTCTAATGAATGCAGAGAATCTATCCGGGCGATACATTTTTCTTCAGCAAGTGTTTCTGTAATCTTTAATTCATGGCGTGATGAGTACATAAAATTAATCTCCTCGGTTGTCTTTGGATGCAGGCAGGAGAAGCTTTCACGTCCTTGGGTTTGAGTGGCTGTTGGGCAGCAGAAGGGAAGGGTCCGGCACCCCTCGCTTGGGTCTCAGGGCAAAGCAGTGGCTCAGCTCCTTGAAGGAGCTGGTAGACGTTTCAGCTGTTTACTTAATACGACTAGATAGAGGAGCCTTTGCGCAGGGCTCCAACTCACAGCAATTTTCTGCTGTAGTACTACCACTTAATGTTCAGCTTCACTGAACCTCGGCTGGGAAAACCCATTTGTAAGTAGCATGCCTTCTGTTCACGTCACCAGTGCTCTCTGTTTTCCGGAGCTGCAGGGTAGATCCTGTTGTTATATGGCTGTGAAATCAGGGTAAAACGGGTCAGAGGGATCAAGAACGCTTTATCGGTATAATCCAGATAGAGCAGTGGAGGAAAATGGGAAAGGACTTTTACCTTGGAGGGAGTGAGGTTAAACTGAAAAGAAAAAAAAAAAAAAAAGTTTAATTCCAAGCAGCACGCTTTTAAACACAAAGGCATTATGTTGTAACGTAGTGCTATGGGAGTACTACAGTGTGCTGCAGTACTACAAAATGTAGTGCACAGATGCAGAGGATTTTAAAGACTCATTCAAATGTGAAAGAATATAGCAGAAAACAAGGATCTGTGCCTTTGCTTAAAAGCTTTGCATGTAGTGAGAGTACTAAGCTGAAAGTGGCTTCAGTTAAGAGTCCTTGCAGTACCTGTAGCACTTTCTCCAGCTCTTCCTCTGCTGTTACAGTGAAGAAAACACAAGAAGCTGCATTACCTGCTGAGCTCAGGTAATAGTTCTCTACTGGGGTGCAGGTGTATAAGCAGGTCGCAAGAAAGTAGGAGACCCTCTCATCCTTTCTATGGGTAAGTCTTCATGAAGATGAGAAACAATTCACTCAGTAGAGGGGATTGTATAGTAAGTGTGGTCCTATTAAAAAAAGTTCCCATATCTGCCTCCCTGGTTTGTATAAAAAGCTGAAATGCTGTTCTAGGAATGTGCCCTGTGCCTACACTAGAAATCTCACATTAGGCATTGTGTGAACTGGTGGAGGCTCCACTAGAAGAGGATATGTGCTTTTAATAGGTTAATTGCTAGCTTGTCTTGACCTGTTTTCAAGCATATGTTGTGAGTGCTTGGTTCCTTCTAAATAGCTACAATGCTGCTTAATTAGGAAACTCAATCATTTCTTAGATCAGTTCATATACTGGCATTCTTGTTAATGTGAACACCCTTTAAAAAGAAGCTTTTAAAAGCACCGAAGCTAGGCTATTTTTGTGTATTTGCCAAAACGAAGAGGTAACTCAATAACCTTCTGTCTTTGGTTCCAGCTAGAAGGGTGCCATGTGTAAAACCTCTTCTGTTCGCTGGGGTACCCACTGGGACAAGATAGAGCTGTGCTCTGAGCAAACTGCCCAATGTTTGAGCTGGTATGGGGCTGGTAGGCTGTCCCCACTGTTTGTCAGCAGATCATACTGTTTCCCTTCCTTATCCATACCCATTATTCAGTCTTATCTTCGACTATAAGTTCTTTGGGGCAGAGGTAGTCTTGTCTGTGTGCTGTTCCTGGTACCTGGCAAGGGCTCCTAGGTGCTCTGTTAATGCAAACTATAAATAACAGATTTTGCTCTGCAGCGCATACAGGCAACTCTGCCATGTTGCCTTCTTAAACGTACATGTTATGAACGTAAATCCTTATGCTGCTTGATTTGGAAACACTAGACTATACAATAACAGAAGACAAGTGATTTAATTCTGGAGATACATGTGTGACTTACTGACATCACCATTATATTACGGCCTGTGTCCTCTGGTATAATCTTACGTTGGCCATCTTGCTTACAGTTCTAGGCTTGTCCTGTGAAGAGCACTGTTTGCAAAAGTTGTCCTGTTCTGCATGAACAAGTGGTCATGGTCATAAAATGGAGGGGATGTGTAGTGTCAGGCTTATGTTTTCCTCCTTTTTGACACTCATGACCTAATTATCAGGCAACTATAGACTGGCTGCTACACCCAGCAGTAATTATCAACATGGAACAGTCTGAAGCATTGAAGGTCCTATGGGCTTCACTAAATAGGCAACAGGCTTCCAAAAAACAAAGTCAACCTCATCTTGAACACAATTTCTGCCCTTTATAAACTGTGAACAGAGGATTGGCTGGGATGCTGCTGCTCTGATGTGGCTGTAATTCT
Source organism: Neopsephotus bourkii (assembly GCF_033783945.1). Taxonomy (NCBI): domain Eukaryota; kingdom Metazoa; phylum Chordata; class Aves; order Psittaciformes; family Psittacidae; genus Neopsephotus; species Neopsephotus bourkii. Next base: position 709,218 of record NW_026901356.1, on the reverse strand, counting down.
TTAGTAACGCTGATAGTAGTGGTGGCAGAAGGTCCTGTTATAGCAAAATTTAAGTATCATGGATGGATACAGTTGTCTGAAGATGAGCACCATGGACAACCAGAGGAAGCAAAAAGAAACTTCATTTAGGGAATTGTCATGCCCCAGTGACAGTTGCCATAAGGCTGTAGTAGTTGTATACTTTCCTCGGTAAGAATATTGTATCTTTCAGAGAAGTCATTTTTTGAAACCAGTTAATTAGGACAGTTATTTCTGGCCATGGCATTTCTACAGAACAGAAGGCATGATTGTTCTTATGTTTGTTTCTCTGAGTCCTTTGATCGACTAGAAGCTCTCAATGCCTTACGCTATAAATTACCTCAATACTTTGGCAGTTCATTTCTTTTCTTGTGTACTTGGTTAGGAAAATGCAGAAATCCTTGTGACTCAGCTTCAGACTACTATAAATTATGAAGAAATGGGGGAGGGGGTCACATTTCAAATTAGAAAAGGCAATTCTAGGAGTATGGGAAGAATACTGGTTGCTAAATTTGAGGTAAGCATCGCTCGGTATCTCAAAATCTGAGCAGCTACCGCCACCTAGAGATTCACGAACCAAACACGCTGCTCGTGGCTGGCTCTGGTAACTAAGGCTGCCGATCCCAACTGTTCTTACTCCGCAGTGTAGTGTGTGCATGCTGGGTTGTTTTTTCTTAACCCTGTAACTGAGGTGGTACCTGCAAATCCTGTCCTATCAATGCAGGTAACCACTCTTTTATGGTCTTCCTTGGAAACAGGTGAATGAGGAGCATCACTTTGAGTAAATCATTTGCTGAATGAACTTTACACCTAAAGAAGTGTTTGCAAGTCAAATGTGTTTGTTACAGCTGCGGCTGAGACTTGGTAGTGTGTCTAAAGCTTGCACCAAAAATAATGTAATGTAGAATTCCTCCCTTAAGGATTTGAATTGGGGGAGGTTGTTCGCCATCCCATGACTGAAGTCTAATTGGTAGGGGTCATCCTTTAGTAGATAATTGGTGGAATCCTGATTTTCTTAATGTATCAATGCAGCAGCCTTTCGCTTGGTTTCATTAGATCCAGGATGTTCCTGATTTCACAAATAAGTATCAAAGTTAAACTGGATATATAGGTATTTGTTGCTACCTCAAATCTAACAGCATGACGTGCCTTTTCTATCTGCCTCTTGATTCTTAGGATCTAGTTTCCTGTTTTGTTTTGAACTCGCAGCTTTTTGTTTTGTACATCAATCTTTGGCTATAGCAGGTTTTTCCTCTGCACTGGGGAGAGAAGAATAAGCACTGTTCCGTATTTAATTTGTGAGGAACTGCTTATAAAGAGAAACAATGTGCCTTTTTTACCCACTGAACTCAATCTCATGTGCAGTTATTTCTGTTGGGCTCTTACAGATACGGTATGTTTTGGGGGCTTTCATAATAACTGCTAGCTTATGGCTATCAAGTGCCCAGTGGAATAAGAAACTCAACACAACTAAACCTCAGTGGGAGTTGCTAACTTTGATCTCCCAGAGCCTTGAAAATTCAAGCCAGTAATTGACTGCAAGTGCTGCATATCTTCCTGGGTGATGGTTTGGGTGATTTTGTGAGGTAATTGAAATCTGTCAGTGTAAAGTATATCGGGAGAACCACTTAGTGTATAGCTTTTGAGGGATCAGAGCTTTCCTGTGTGAAACTGAGGAGCTGTGATATAGGGGTATTTGCCATTCAAGTTCAGGACCCAACTGCAAACTGTTTGTATCATACCAGGGTGCATGAGAATGTTGTTCCAAACTAGTGTTTAAGAAACTACCCTTGGCTTACCTGGAGTTCCACATCCAACTTCAGCCTTTCCAGTTGGCTACACTGGGCTACAAGTTGGCTTGTAGTCCTTTGCATGTGTAGAGTAGCAGGAAGAGCCTGGAAAAAGATTCAACTAGGCAAAGTCTTGCACAAAATGCTGTTATATGCTCTTTAGTAACTCAGAATAGAAAAGACTTGTTGCTGCAGTTAATAACAATAGTAACAATAATACCAGAACTAAGTCCTTGTCATCCTGTCCCCATTGTCATGTTGTGTTGTTTCCCTCCTCCCACTTCACTAACCCATCTGCTAGTACACATCTTAAGAAAGGCAGTTAAGCTTATTTTGTGCCAGTTCTAGTGCAGGTTGTGCCTTATCTAACGTGATCAAAACATGGTTTTCTTTAAACAGCTCCTGGAGAAATAACGTTTTGTCTAGATGAAGGAATTAAAGGTTACGATCTCTGGATTCCTTAGACCCTTCTGCCATTTACTTTCTATGCTTGGTGCAACAATAGTATCCATATGGTTTGGTTTACCTTTCTTTACACTGGCCATGGCACTCCATTAACTGTTCAATACTTGATATACTGAGATAAAAAGAACTGAAATCTAAACTTTATTCAAGGGCTGGATTAGTATGTAAACTAACCTTCTCTTAGTCATAGCTGTCACTGTACCACAGAAGTGCATGGACACTGTTGGGATGAACGACAGGACTTGTTTTGCAGTATTTGTAGATAATTGTGCCTGCTGGCTGCCTGCATTAAAACTTGGATCTTCACTTGCTATTTACATTCCTTTTGAGTTGATAATCCAGTTTGACTGAGCTGTAAATGCCAAGAGAGAAATGCTATTTGATAGAATTTGTACTGAAAGCCAGTGTGAGTCCAAGGGGGAAGCAAAGCCACTAACAAGTTCAAGCTGGCAAGGGTAACTTAACCAGAACCTGTGCCAGGAAACTGTGGTGAAGTATGAATTTGCTGCTGAACATCATGACTGCCCTTTATCTTTATAATGGGTTGAACCAAAACTAGTAGTAAATGAATATGAGGTTCTCCCATTTCTGCTTTTCCAGATAGAAGCATTACAGTTTATGTCAATATCGTGATTAATTTTTTGTTGTTGTTGGCAGCCAGTGTCCTGCAGACTGGTGAAGAAGGGTTGGTTTTATTTTATGGGAGGTAAAGAAGGATGTTTAATGTCTTATTACAGTAGCAGGGTACTTAGGGTGTTGGCAAGTTGCTGCCAATGAAATGGTGCAAAGAGAGGATAAACAGGTGCTTCTTTACATCTTCTCACAGAAATCTGTTTTGTGTAATGACTAGCAAAAGAATACCTGAAAATGATCTTTCCCCTTAAAGGTAATGATTTGCACCCGAATTGAAAACAAGGAGCAAAGCTGCCTTCCTTGGAAGACTCATGTTAAGTCCTTTTTCTCTCTCTATTTTGCACTGATGATTAATTTCTGCTGCGCCCTGTGCAGAACCTTCCTGCAGTTGTAACTGCAAAAAAGTGGCAGGAGTGATACTGATGTTGCAAAAGGAGAAGTGAGTCAATTCCACACGCCTCCATTAAAAAAATAAAAATAAAAAGGCAGAAATAAGATTTAAGAAGAAGCTATTTGGAGTTCTGTGTCTCCAAAGAAGTCTGACAAACCTTGATGCGACATCATGAATTCCATGAACCTCAACCATGGAAGTCATATTGCCTGATTCTTAATCAGTTTTGTTCAACATAGGTATTGTTGTATGGGGTTTTTTTCCTTGCTCTTATTCCTGTAACTGTTATAAAAATTATAGAATCTTATGCTTGAAAATACCAGAAATCATTTCCCCTGCCTTTAGTTAATGGAAGGACAGGTATGCAATGAGAGCTAGAAAGCACAATAAATAACTTTGGAGCAAGTCTTCAGTCACAAAGCACCACCAGACCTACTGGCATTCATTAGAAGATGAACTGCTGATACTCTGCATATCGTACAAGTAGTCGTGTTCAGGCATACCTCAAAACATGACCTGTAATTTTGTTGAGGACAGTCCCGAGCCATTTGTACTTTGACAGAAAAATGCATCTGTGGCGATGCATTGGAAAAAAAAGACAAATGGAACTCTGTCATCTTTTTCCCTTGTTTTGATAGGTATAGTGGTGCTACACTGGCTTCGTCCCCTGTATATGCTGAACATCCATATTACGAATAGACATTGCCTTGCACTTCCCCATTTCATGCAAAAACAGGGCAAGGCACCCTGGTTTGTGTTTATAGGGCTGGTAAATACCTACTTGTGCAGTTGTAGTTCTCCATGGGACTAGGTCTTTCCTGAATTTGAAAGCAAATTTGCTGCGGGTAAAGGCAGTCCCTGGATGAGATAGGAAGTCATGTTGCATTTCAGATCAAACCTCATGAAGGTTTTAATGGTGAGGAATGTTTCTATTTTAATGCTAGTTTTGCTGTTCTTGTTGTTCTTTGTTATATAATAGTTGAGCCCACAAATTAGAAGCATGAGGCTAAAAGCTGAAGAATGAAGGAAGAAACAAAAAGCCATATGGCAATAGCAGGAGGTCCTGCCACCCCACCTTAGGCTCGTGACAACATGCCCTACATTTAACCTACAGTCAGGAACTAATTAATGACACAGATGGAAGTAAGCTAGCATATGTATTCAAAATAATACCCCTAAGGTTTTAATCAGCTGCCCTGCCTCTTTCTGGGTTAGACATCTAAGTTACCATAGAGAGATTTGCAAAATACGTGAGTGATACGCATGGTTAAGGCAGCTTGGGGTAGTGGCTGAAGCAAGGGATTGGGAGCAAGAGCTTCCCTGCTCTCCTCTGGTACATCAGCAACTTGCTGTGCAATCTGGGGTAAGTTGTTTAAATGTCTTTGTGGGCTTTAGCCTACCCAGAAGGAAAATAGGATTTCTGATGTGGTTCCTCCTCACATCGGGATGCTGAGATTTAGTGTTTGCAAACCACTTTGGAAGCTTTGATAACACGTTCTTCAAGAAATGTTGCTGCTGCAACTCTTCACTTGTACATAAGTACCAGGTCTCTCTGCTCTTGCAGCTTCTAAGGTTTTTTCTTTCTAGAACCACTAATTATCTTAGATAAGACAGCTCTGCTTTTGATTCTGAATAGGGTGGTGACTTCTACATAATCTGTTGTGTTGTGCAGAGGTTTGGGAGAGTTTTCAACAGACTAATTGGGTAATTTAATGTTTCTCCCTTTAACTTTCCTTTTCCTCCCTCCACCCCCAGCTATTTGAAGAGAATGTCTCCTTCACTGCAGGGCAATAGGATCCACTTGTGTGAGGCGACAGGTACTGAAGTTTTTCTAGGGAAGTGTTTATTTAATGACTGAAAGCCAGCCTGTACACAGACTTGTCCTTTGAAGCTTCAGGGCGCTTACAGTGAGAACAGTACGCTGCCAGCAAAGTCACCTTCTTCAGCAGGGGTGTGTGTGAGTGAAACAAGACACCCAAGTGCAGAGCAGAGTTAGGTTAGGTGCTGTTGGGCTGGATTTTGCATACTTCTGTTTACAGGCATGTCTGGGCTATTTATGTGCTGCTCTCCGTGGGGGAAGGAAGGAGCTAGTCTGCACACCTAGAAAGCTTCTGACCGCCCCCCCCCCCCCCCAAAAAAAAAGTGTAATTATTCCCAAATATGCAGGTATCCTTCAGGAGTCCTGAATGTGAGGAAGCTGTTTTGCTGAAACCTGTCACATTTTGTTCTGATACAGCTGTTATCTTGGGTTTAGGTGCCAGACTCATCTGATTTTTATGAGTGCATAAATACAGGGCCACCTTTACAGCTGGTATAAATCTGTGAACTATGGGCTTACACGAGGCAGTGACTGTGTCCACCAGCATTAGGTCCGCTAGTATACACTTCTCCAGTAAACCTCAAGAACTTTTGTGGAAGTGATTTCCCATGATGCCACAACCTGTAGTTATATTTGGTGGCAAAGTATGAAAAGTCATGAGCCAGGTGAACTTCACTTTTAGATGGGGAGAGGAAGGACCCTGCGTCAGTGTAATTTACAGGAATTGAAGTGTAACACTACTGTGAAAGAAATTACACCATTCTACAACTGGGGGAAGGCAGGAGCTTTACAAAGTACTTCTTCCTTCCAGACTGCAAGCTTTTTTTCTGTATGTTCCATTAAATGTTTGTACCTTGAGCATTACAACTCGCGAAGCTTGTTTTCAAACACTTGCATCTTTACCAGATGTACCTTCTCAACCCTTGTAGTAGTTCCAAATGCTTTTCCTCTGTGGAGCGTGTGAAATAAAAGCAGGAACACAGTGTTGTAAGTCTGAGTGGGTAAGAACATAGACTGGTATTTGCCTGACTAAGGAAGAAAGGGGGAGGGGGGGGGAGGGTGTTATTTGGGTATGTCTGAGCTACTATATGCTAGCTCCAGCACCTGACCATGGAAATAGTGTTGTCAGTGAAACTTGCATCCCTCTATTAAATCCAGTTGAAGTTGGTCCCCAGATTTATTAAAACAGGTGAGGGACTGAGAACCAGGCGTACAATTGCAGAAGTTTTGTTTCAGCATGAAACCACCTTGAGGGTGTGGAAGAAAAAAAACCCTGAAAACTATAACGCTATAATGCTTTGAGATCTGTGGTGAACTGCGTCATGGTGAATATCAGTGGTGAAAGAGCACTTCTCACTGAAGTGTTTTCAATACAGTTATATTAACATAGTAACCTAATTTTCCAACAGTGTTATCTCCAAAGAAAAAGCTGCTGTCACAGCAGGACACATGCAGGGCTGGCTCTGGTGAGGTAGCTTACATTCCTAATGAGTATGTCCTTGCTCCTTACAGATCCTTCATTATTCCATTAATGTGAATGGAGGTGGCTTTGCACACTGACCAATTTCTGCTCTTGATCTGGTTGTTCCCATATAATTTTGGAGTTGACTCTTCCCAGAAGCTGCTCTGATAGATACCTCAGCATCAGCTTTTATCCCTTCCCTCATCTGTGGAAGGTATTTCCATAGAGATGCCGTGCAAACAACTGGACTGAGCATGTATTGAGAGAAATCTGCACATGAGGGCGGGCAGCCAAAAGATGACTGATAACACCACTGGCAAATGCAGGCATATTGTTAATACCTGTCAGGGCTCCGACAACAGGCATTTCCAGTTTTGGGTTTGTGCACACCACGACATACTGATCTGCCTCATTTCAAGGACTGACTATGGCTAAAAACAAGGTATTCTCTTACAGCAATGCCACACACAGTCAGGGTCTCAGCAAAGGTAAGAGTCTTGCAACAAATGGGTATAGCCCTTGCTCTTCTCCCTTACCCTAGAGAAAGCACTACCTGCCCAAACCATGGGTAACTGCTCCATCTGATGCTTATGCTTTTTAACCATTGACTTTCCTTGGCTAAGCTTCACTTACGTTCCTGTTGAGTGCATAATGTTCTATAGGTCCTAGGAAGCTTGCCACTTGCAGCAGAACTGATGGGTGCGTGGGATGTTTTACATGCTGTTCAGTAGTTTATAGGCACTCGTAAGATCCAAGCTCAACTGGTACAGCAGCTTCTGAGTTGTTCCAGGGCTGCTGGACACATGTCATGGTACAAGGGATCCAACTCAACGCTAGTTTGCATGCAACATGCTCTGTTCTGTTCCTACTCTCGGGTGCCAATTATCCTTGACTTCAGTGGGAGCTTCATGTGTGTACTTGGCAGAATAGCTTAGTCCTGTGATGGTTCAGCACAGTATTTTATACCAGAGAGCCATAGTGAAATGGAATACAAACCACAGATGCTGCTCAAAGGTCTGAGGTTCTTCTGCGTGCAGGTTGAATTAGCATTATATAAAGCTCTAGTGGCTATCAAAGCAAATGATTTCAGAGAACTGTAATTATCTGCTCCCGTAGAGGAACCAGATAGTATTGTAGCACAGAGTAATTATTTCATGAAATGGTTTTGTGGTTCTTTTTCTTGTTTTGAGGGGCAAAATAGGTACCCCAATCTATAAGGTGAACTTTACTTTTCACAGGCATTGCATAATGTTACTTCTGAATGACCACAGAATGGCATTAATGTAACTTGACGTGAACTCTAAAACAGATTAATGCAGTGTTTTAAGCCTGAAGTCAGGTTTGAAATTGGAATTTGCTAATGCTTAGGTTTTAGACTTTGAAGTCACATCCCTACTGTAAAGTATTTCAGGCATGGCAGTAGGAGTGCAGCATGTTACCCTACCTGTGATACTCCTGATGAGGGAAAATAAACGTGCTGGTAGTGCTTTTATTTGAGGAGGACTGTCATTGCATACCTTGGTAACCCTAACCCTAATGGTAAAGCATATTGTGTTTGATATGTATAGTGGCATGCACACAAGTACCCTTTTGGAGCTGAGTTTGTTTGCATACGGATAGCAACCCCAGATGCAGTTTGGAAGCCCCATGTGCAGGATGCTGTCCAAACTGCTGGAAAAGCAGTGTGTGTCACTTGCTCAACAATCGGTTCCCATTGTCCAGTTATAAAAATAGTTCACATCTGTTCTCTTCCATGGCTGTTGCCTTTCTGAAAGCACTGGTACCATCTGTGAGTCTGGCCTGCTATTCCTTCTCTTGTGTGTGGTGCTAAAACTCATCCTGCCCATTTCCTGGTATGGGCAGAATGGGACTGAGATCCATCTGACAGAAATCCTGCTGAGAGCTCCTTGTAGTCCTGCACTTGGCCAATTTAAGTATAAGCATGCTTGTAATGAGGAAGCTGTCTGGTGTGTGCCCATTAGGGCAGCTGGATTCTCTCTCTTCAAGCTTTGAAGCAAGTCTGTGCCCTTCACAGTGTCCGGAAAAGTGTAAAGGAAGTTGGTAAGAAACTGACACATAACTCTGTGAAAGATCGGGGTATAATATCATGGCATTATTATTTTGCCACTGTTCTCTTTGGGTTCTTTCCCACCTCTGGTTGGCAGGAGAAGTTGTGATTTTATTTTCAATGTGTTGTGGGGAGAGTGATAAAACCCCACAAAACCCCCTTGGAAGTGCTTTAACCAGATGTATACCTCTCCAGAGCCAGTGAACACATTGTGGAGTTTCACTGCTCTCAGAAGCTGTACCATAGGCAGTATTTAGCAATGTAAGATAAAAGCAAATTTCTCATGTTAAAAGCTGTAGTTTACAAGCTACTTGTAAATTTGCTCGCTATTTGTCTTAGTCTTCAAAATGGTTCTTAGTCTCTGCCATCTCTGGCATTACGGGTACGTAGATTTTATTACCTTGGGGAAAACCAACATGAGAAAAACAAAATGGGTTTCTTCTTCCTGACACGAAGCACCAACTTACAAGAATACAAATTGAGTGTGGGTGTGCATGTGTATGTATTTGGAGGGTGCTTTGTTTTCAGTAATAAAAAGTAATTATATAGTTTGCCACATAAACAGCCAAGAGGATAACTAGAGTGTGTCAGACATCCAGTTATGCATGTGTTAAAGGTTAATACTATTTGTTCTCAGTGCGTTTAGTCTCTGCAAATCATGTGCTGACATGCATCCCATTTTGGTATCTGTTCACACACTCTGGTAATGATGCGTAGAGCCGGAACTCATGCCTGTGCTGTTCAATAGTATTTAGTAAATTGAACTTGTGTATAAAGGTCTTAAAAAATGGCAAGGCAGAAAATGAATGTCTCCTTGCTGCTAATTTTATCTTCCACCACACACTCCTTGCTGGAGACTAAAGCATTATGAATCTATTCACTACTGAAAGTTACTTCAGCCTTCATGCACATATCAGGATGCAGAAAAGCAAGCACATGTTCACAGCTGTCCCTCAGGTCTCTCTGCTGGAAATACAACCTGTTAAGCTGCTAGATTTCTGCTTAAAATAACTAAAAATAGTGAAATCAAATGATTAAGTGGTGAATCCTCATTAAATGTAAATATCTAAATAAGTTGTACAGCTAGGTAATTGACTGCGTATGTAAACTAGCAGTAGATAATTGACATGACCTTCATTTAATGAGCCTTCTTCCCGTTAGTGGGGACAACTGCCACAATTATGTGCCCTTATTCTAGTTGTAATTGTGTGGACTTTATTGAAGTACAAACTAGGTCACGCGTTCCTGAGATCTGGTCCATGGTGGGTAAACTCTTTTCATTGCTTCAGCTTTACTATGCTGCATGAGAGAAGGAAGGATGTTCTTGCAGCCATGAGAATGAACACAGAATCCTAGACTGGCTTAGGTTGAAAGGGACCTTAAAGCTCATCCACTTCTAATCCCCTGCCACGGGCAGAGACACCTTCCACTAGAGCAGGTTGCTCCAAGTCCCGCCCAATCTGGCCTTGAACACTGCCAGGGATGGGGCAGGCACAGCTTCTCTGGGCAACCTGTGCCAGCGCCTCAGCACCCTCACAGGGAAGAACTTCTGCCTAATTGTGGAATCATAGAATGAGTTAGGGTTGGAAAGGACCTTAAGATCATCTTGTTCCAACCCCCCTGCCATGGGCAGGGACACCACACACTGAACTATGTGTAGATCTCCCCTCTGTCAGTTTAAAGCCATTCCCTTTGTTCTGTCATTACAGGCCCTTGTAAAAACCCCCTTAGTGTATTAGTGTAACAGGGCAGGTTGTATCTTTAATGTTTGCAATGTAATGAAGGTTAGATAGTTAGGGAGCAGAGAGAAAGGACTTGAAGCTGCCATCCAAAGTGTTTCCAGTGACCTTTTTGGTGCCGCACTGGAGTATTAGTCCTGCTTCACTAACTCATGAACTGACTCGTGAACCATGCATTCATGAGTCAGTTCAACAGTAGCTGAAAGGTGGTGTGTTTCTACCCATGAAGTGAGATTTAAATGTTGCTCTGCTATAGGATGCTAAACTAGTAGATTTTGAGCAGCTGCTGCTGGAAATTACTACGGCCTTTAAAATGAAGAGATTTCCTAGGTGTTCAAATACTGTTTTCTTCTATCAAATAATTTGATATTATTTTGCTGCCAAAGACAAGGATTGTGTATATTTCTCAGATAGAATAATCTTTTCACATCCTGCTCATACAATTAGGCATAGTCTGGGATTCATTTACAAAGAAGTAGATGTTTGATCTGTTTGCCTGCTAGCAGGATTGCGTATCTGCGCTGCTAAAGCTTACTGTGACATACTCTTCTACTGTTATAAATGGGAGGAAGAAGGGTGGCTTTCATGGGGACGCTTTTCGTTGTGTGTTTTCAGTATGTTATATGGCCAATGGCTGTCTTGGAGTTACTGGTTTTCAGAGCCCAGTTGTACACTGTTTCTTGCCAGTCAGATAACACCAGCGGTTGTATGTCATCAGATGAGATGTAAATTGATCAAGCTTGACAGCAGTTTCCTTGCTAAATGGAAGGCAAGATTGATTGAGGAAGGATTAATTTAACATGAGCTATAAAGTACTGTTGTATCTGGTGACCAACTAGCCATTGGCAGAGGATGCTGAGGTCTTACTGAAGTCAATTGGTGAGGTTTCTCCACATCTCTTCAGTCTTCTTCCTTGTAAGAAAAATATATGTGTGAATAGTTGCACAGTTGCTATTCTATTCATTTCACATCCCTCCACGTTCACTGCTACCATGAGGTAAACAGCCCAGTGACAACAGTGAAGGATGTGGCCTGGTCCAGAGATCCTGCCTAACTTAAGGCTGACCTACTTACCTTGAAAAGTAAATGTCCAGCCTCCAACCAGTGTATATAGCTGATGGGTGCAATCTTCTCTTTGTTTGGTGCTGGTCTTGGTACCTCTTGTGTGGTGTCCTCTATCTTTTGCACTGGAAGGCCCCTTGGGGTACTACTGCGTTCTCAGACAGAATCTGTCCTCCAGAGTCAAGATATTGGCTGGGATCTCTGGGCACTACTCTAATGAAAATAACAGGAACTTGATAAGGAGCCAGAAGATCTGTGTTGTGTGTTCGCTGCTCTGGTGGTCACAGAGTTTGATGTGGGTGTTTGCGGATTTTTCCTTTTAAGTTTTATATAAAATAATTTTCAGAGTACATGAATTATTTGTGTTGCCTGTTCCACTGGCTCTGCATTTGTATGAACCACCCTTTATCCCTCTTGTCTTGTCTTTCCTTGTTTGATAAAGGAAGACTGATAACCACCTTCCTTGAGTTGTAAATCATCTCTGTGTTTCTCTTCCTCCCCTTTGAGGAAGAAATCTGGTATTGCTCCGTGTAGAACGTTATAAAAATCCAAGGATACAAAAAATCTGCAAAATATTAGTGCTCTACATGGTTAGAGCAAATGCTATGTTCCTGTGAGTCACAGATGTCAGGTTTGTTTAATCTTAATAAATCTATGCCACAGTAACACTTTTAAATAGGAAGAAGGATGGAGAGATGGAGAAAGAGTTGTGCTGGGGTAGAGAGGATTCTTAGCCAAAACGTCGTTTGAGAGGGGCATGGACACAAACCCAAACACTTCCCACTCTCCCCACTCCATTAAGTATAATTTGAGACCTACATTTTGGGCACTGCCATTCCAGTACATATTTCATTTTCTTTGTATGCTTTATGATAGATTGTCTTTCCATGTTCCAGTCTTAAGAGTACTAGTTTCCCACAGCATATTTGCAAGAGATGAAGTAAGCCTTTTAACATAACACCCTGTTGGCAAACAGAAATAGCATTTACTCCAATGAGAGTTGCCAAGTATGAGGTACTTCCGAATGAACTTCAAAAGCTCTGAAACAAGCATTAGCTGCTGCTTCAAAAATGTGAACAATGCCATTGCTTTCTAGCAAGCAGAACTGGTGAGAGCAGGGATCAGAAAGAGAAAAAATAACAACTGGATGTGATGGATGTTGTAGTAGCACTTGGGATAGGTCAAAATATAGCTGTCTGTCACTGCAGGGTTTGGCGGTTCTTGTAATAGTACACAAAGTGTGTACACTGCACTTGAGGAGGAAAACATTTCTACTTTGAGGAATGCACAGTCTACAGACTTAGTGAAGCGCTTGGGAAGGAGCAGTCATACAAGCCCAAGCTGTTGGGAGTGCTGAGAGGAGTGAGTCGTGCAGAATCCAAGCCTGGGGAGGAGTTTTCATACTGGCACTTTCCTGGTGCTACCCCTCCATGCTCGATGAAGACAGAGCCAAGCATACACATAAGCCTCAAAGCATAACATGTGCCAGAACTTGGGGCAGAGGGTGAGAGAAACGAGCAAGCTTGTTGAGTATGGCACTAGGGCTGGTTGTCCTGATGGATTTCTGCTTTGCTTGCTTGAGAACAGCCACTATGGGGCTTTGGCAAAATACAGTACAGTGGTTCTGGTACTGTCATTTCAGTGTAGCTCTTAACAGCCTGTAATCCAACGGGTCCCTTCCACAGCATTCACATGATGCAAGCAAGCTGTCCTGCTCAAATTTAGTCTACTGTGCTGGACCATTTTCTCATTCCATATTTATGCACACATACCTTCTACTTTTAGTTGAGGAATTGACCTGCTGAAACCTCAGAATTGGGTGGCAGTGGCTTCTTGTCTTTTGAAGACTGCTTTCAAAACACAAATGCAGTTTATCCTGGTGCTCTTTGGGGGGGGGGGAGGATGGGGAGGGGATTGTTCATAGAATGACAAAATATTTTGTCATAGAGAGATCTTAAATATTTCCACTTGAAATGAAAGTCTTGCCTGGCATGTTTGTGAAGCTGCCTTTTACTGCTGAAATGTTGCGTTGCTCAATATCAGTTCTGCCTTTGCTGTTACTTTAAATAGGTGTAATCAGTCAATAAATAAGGAGGTTGCATAGTGTTTAATACTTACTACAGGAAGACTTTGGCATGTAAGAACTCTGACTTGCTGGCATCAGTGTTGCCCAAGCTTTGGCATATGCTTTCTCTGAAACTGTGAATCAAAGAATACCTTTGTACAAGGGTAAGTTTTATCGGGGGTAATGAGTTGTGGCTGCATGCAGCAGATCTCTGCAGAAAATGCATAATGTCTCATGACAGCTCAGGTGAATTTTATTATTACTTGATCCCTTTTAAAATAATTTTTTTTTCCTTGTTCTTGTCCTTAACAGTTCCACCAAGTGAGAAGAGTGATGACCATCCTTTTCCTTACTATGGTTATCTCATACTTCAGTTGCATGAAAGCTGCCCCAATGAAAGAAGCTAGTGTAAGAGGACAAGGCAGCTTGGCTTACCCAGGTCTTCGGACCCACGGGACTCTTGAGAGCCTAAATGGGCCCAATGCTGGTTCAAGAGGACTGACATCACTGGCGGACACTTTTGAACATGTCATAGAGGAGCTTCTAGATGAGGACCAGGACATCCAGCCCAGCGAGGAAAACAAGGATGCAGACTTGTACACATCCCGAGTCATGCTAAGCAGTCAAGTGCCTTTGGAACCCCCACTGCTCTTTCTGCTTGAGGAGTACAAAAACTACTTGGATGCTGCAAACATGTCCATGAGGGTCCGGCGCCACTCTGACCCAGCTCGCCGCGGGGAACTGAGTGTCTGCGACAGCACAAGTGAGTGGGTGACAGCGGCGGAGAAAAAGACTGCGGTGGACATGTCTGGGGCGACTGTCACCGTCCTGGAGAAAGTCCCAGTACCCAAAGGCCAACTGAAGCAATACTTCTATGAGACCAAATGCAACCCCAAGGGGTACACAAAGGAGGGCTGCAGGGGCATAGACAAGAGGCACTGGAACTCCCAGTGCCGAACTACCCAGTCTTACGTGAGAGCTCTCACCATGGATAATAAAAAGAGAGTTGGCTGGCGCTTTATAAGGATAGACACTTCCTGTGTATGTACATTAACCATTAAAAGGGGAAGATAGTGGGTTTGTGTTGTATAGATTATATTGAGACAAAATTATCTATTTGTATATATACATAACAGGGTAAATTATTCGGTAAAAAATAATTTTATGGACTGCATGTATAACTGAAGTTTATACAGTACAGTGGTTCCACAATCTATTTATTGAACATATCCATGACCTGAAGGGGAACAAAAGTCATTTGCGCACAAGGTTAAAAAAAAAAAAAACAAAAACAAACAAAAAATTAAAAAAAAATCAAAAAAAGAAAAAAAGAGATCCAAGCAAACAGCAAAGTCTGCATTACATTCCTTGAGAACATTGTGGTTTGTCGCCGTTGCCAAGAATTGAAAATAGAAAAAGATTTAAAAAAAAAACAAAGAATAAAATTGCATGCTGCTTCAGTTGTGAATTGATGATAAACTGTCCTCTTTCAGAAAAATAAATTGAACCAAAACATTCCGTTTACATTTTAGACAGTGAGTATCTTTATTCCTGTTAGTATTATATCTGTTTACTGCTTTTAACTCCTGATAGCGTTGAATTAAACAATGTCAAGGTGCTGTTGTCATAGTTTTCCTGTTTCTCTTTCACTTTTGAACTCCCATCAGATTGAAAAAGGAAAAAACCCTCTCGTTACCTTATCCTGGATTAAAAACCGATTTTCTTTTTGTATGTTGTGAAGGTGTTTGCAATAGCAATCCAACTACTGACAAAAAATAATAAAAAAAAAAAGAGGCAACTGAAAAAGAATGGTGATGTTCCACTGTTCCACTTCACATTGTAGAAATTGAAAGACAGCACTTCATTAACTGTATGGCAACATGCTTTTTCGGATTATTTTCTTTTCCTTTTTAAATTATTTTAACTTTTTATTTGCTGTCTTTTGAGACCTGCATTTGCTTATACCATGTTTGTTTGTGTTTGATTTTTGTTTTTCTTTTCCCTTTCCTCCCTCTGGAAGGATGGTGGTTGTGATCTTTGAAGTATTTCACTTACCATACAACTGGAGCTTGTCATATAGAAAATACTCTATAGAGTGTTGAGAACAGTGATCTTCATGTAATATAAGTCTCTCTGGTGGGTTCAAATGTCTTGGTGAAGCACAACAAGAATGGCACTAGAAGGAATGTCTAGAAAGGTGATGGTGGATCTGCAGGTTCAGCCTGGTTTGTCTGGTTGGTCATGGGACTGAGTAGCTCAGTGAGTTCAAGGAGAGAGAGCAGTGTTTTATTTTGACTGAGTAGTCAGCACTAAACCTGGCCCTGTGCATCCTGTGAGAGGGAGAGCTTGCCTTTTCCACTGATCCTTTTACCCTCCAGGGCATCTCCAGTAGCCCCAGGCCTTCAAAGTGTGTTGTGAAACTGCAGTAGCGTCCCTGTCTGGAAGATAGCTGGGGAATGAGGTGGGAAGAAGCCTTGCTTCTAGATGAAGCAATTGGAGTTTGTGTGGCTCTCTACCTCTGCTGTCAGCCTTATTTTATGAAACAAATATTGGCATAAGAAAAAAATATACTCATGAAGTACATGAAGAGCAAGTGCTGCAGGAGTTTGCTTAATGTTGCTGAGGTTCTGATAGATGTATTAACTGGGCACGGCCCCTCCAACTATCCTGAAGTATGTCCAAAAAGGCAGGCTGGAAGCCTCGGAGTTGTGCATAACACTTGCACTGACTACAGTGGGCAGAGAAGCAGAAATAGCTCATTGGTGAGCTCACTGGAGGCAGATGCTATATTTGTAATTCCTGTAGATGAAGAAAAGTATCTGAACAAAGAGGGCAGTACTGTGAAATATCACTACTTCTGAATGGTACAGAATCTGAGTTAATCTGCCTCACTGTTTGAGTTAATTAAAAACCTGAACTGGGCAAAGCTTATTTGGAATATGCTCCCCCACAATAATTCTCTCTGAAGAGCATATTTATCACTGACTTCATGTCCTTTCTAGTAGAAGCTCATGCTGGAAGCTAACAGAGGCTAACACTTCAAAATCAGTAATTTCTTCTACGTAGGCTAGAACGGCTTCTCCTTCCCTGGGATAACTGATGGGCAAAGGAGAACCAGCCCAACTGTGCAGTGAAAACCTTTTGCATTGGCCTCGTGCACACTGGATTGTGATAGAGAAGAAGGAATTGTATGTCCCACCTGAGCTTCAAACCTCGGCCTTCCCAATCAATTGCAGATGTTCGGGCTCCCACATAGATATCAGAAATGGAGGGGGAAAAAAAGTACTTAATGAAATGTCTCAAAACTTCAATTGAATTGTTCTTCATGCAATGTACATGTTGATAGAAGGGAGAATTCCATTCCTCTGTGGCCAGTACCTCTGTGTGTATTATAATTCTGTGCATTTAATAATCCAGACATGGCTCAGGAGCTATTCTCAGCAATATTCCTAAACTACACCAGAGAGATGGTGTAACGGTGGCTCCTCTTAAAACCAGGGTTGGTCTCTTAGGAGGGGAAAGGATGAGTGAGTAACAGATGGATCACTCATCTAGACTGGAAAAAGAAATGATAGCTAGGACGTAACAGTAATCTAATTCAGATACAGGAATAAAACAATTCCCAGTTCTAAGAAATCGAATTTCCAAAAGAGAAGTGTTACTGCATAAATCATGGTAGAAATAAAGTTTCTCATTCCTAAAGTTAATTATGGCTATATCCTTAACTCAGCAGTCCTCATCCAGCATAGGTCAGGGTGGTGCTGGTGTGGGGTGGTAGGTTCAGAGTGGTAGGGGGCCGGCTGTGCAGGTGAGAGGAGGCCTAAGGGATGGAGCTAAGAACCTACAGAACTGTGTCCTGTATCCACATCTGGAGTGATGTTCCTTATACTCCACCAATTCAATGCCTATTGATTCAATGTGAAACTGGCAATTAAACTGCATTCCCATGGCTCTCACCTGCCTAACCTAATATATCCATGAGCCCAGGCTTGGCAGTTTCAGTTAAGACAGAGATGGGAAGGAGGGGTGGGGGTGGTTTTCTTTCATGTCACTTAATGGAACTCTTGCTGTGGTCTGTTCGTGACAAAGGTATATCATGCATGTCAGCAGGCCTAGTGCTGTGTTAAAGTAAAGACTCTTGCAACTGTAAGTTAATGTCTGTGGCCTTGTTCTCTATTATTCACCTTGTGTAACATAAATATTTATTGTATATTTATATAATTTTATGGTTTTGGGGAAAAACTGAAATTGGCATTAAAATTTAAAAGCAACTGCGTCATACTGTAAATATAATTAAGCTATATTTAAGTGTACTGATTAACATAATATATGTTTAACTATAGAGTTTTTTATGTTTTTAAATATATTTTCAAAAGATATATATATATAAAACTTGGGGTTTTTTGGGGGACCATGTGACTCTTTTCTCTAATTGTAAAACAAACTCAAGTTTTACTATGAAGATGTGTGTTATTTGTTTTAAAACAATTTTTACTTTATTTTAGCAATAAAACTCTCACTCGGAGGGCAGCTAGCCCCCTGTTTCATAGATGGACAGCTAGCATTGGGAGGGGAGGGGTGGAAAGTACTGACCTTCCATAGAAGTTGGGGATACTTGCAGAATGATGTATTTCCATTTAATTCTAGGACATAAGTCCTCGTGAGTCTAAAAACCCATGAATGACACATATATATGATTTTATTCAGCCATAAAGTAATAAATGTAATGGAAGTGAGGGGGAGGGGTTGCAAATCTCAGTAGCTAAGGGAGATGTGAGATCTAAGCTCAATAACTATAGTCATGATTTTTAAATGGTGTCATCTGTATTTATATCCCCTGCACTGAACTTATTTATGACCCCCTTGGAGTACTAGGAGTAGGATTCCTTGGATTTAACATGGTTTAGCATTTCTAAAAGGATATTCTCTACTACAGCTGCCAAGCCTTTGTATTTTTAATTATCCCATAGCCCTAGAACAATCAATAAATCTTCATGATGAATAGAAAACTTTCATATAACTTAAGGGGAGGGGGGGGCGGGGAGGGAAGCACAAATCCAGACTCTCAATAGATTCTATTGCTGCATACTTCCCACCAGCAAAGCCTCCACAGGAACCGAGGAAGTGGTGCTTGTGAAGATTATTATTATAAACATTACATCGCTTGCTTTATTGTTGTCTTGAAAATCAGCTAAGAGAAGCAGTTACATGTATTAGAACCTTTGGTGGATGGAAGAACAGGGCTGTGTTATTACCACATCGCAGGCCTGCTCGTGGTTGGGGGAGCCAGCTGTGCTCAGACCCTAGGTAGGACAGAGGCGCGTAAGGTTGCTTTAACTTAGGAAATATGTATTAGAGAGATGGCCTAGGTACCAACAGAATGTAGACATACTGGAACTAGAGAGGAAGACACTGGAGCTAACCATCCATCCATTCATCCACTCTACTAAATCCTAGCTCTGTAGGGGAAAATAAAGATGTTTCCATAGCTTTTATTACTTGGAGCTGAAATAAAGGCATATAGCTAGACTTCTAAACTACTCAGCCAGAGAGCAACAGCAAGCAGTAAAAGAAGGTTCTTGAAGAGAATCCCTAAAGCTACATTGAAGTGCAAGCAGAGGGAGAGATTTATTGCAGTTTGTCCCAGGTGGATCCAATGAACTGCTTCCACAGGCTACTTCTCCTAATTAAGATCTCATTGAGAAGGTACCATCTGGTAGGGCAGTTAAAATGAAGAAGGAATGGATGCACTTGTTTGGAGTGAATATGAAGAGCACCAAGGACCTCACCTTATGATGCGATTTTGAAGGTCAGAAGGTTCTGTAGGGGGATATTTTGGAAGAAGATAAGATTTTTCTGAAGTTTTTTTTTCGGGGGTGGGTTTTTGTTTGGCTTTCCCCTCCCTTGCTACCATTTTGAGTAGTTGGATACTATGGTGTTGATATAAACCAATGGAGTTAAACTAATATCCCTTTTTGATGCCTGTGGGAGGAGAAAGCCTGGAGGTGGTATGAAGGGGTCCAACTTTTCCAGGCAAGGTTTGGATTCATCTGTTGAATTTGAGATGCCTCTGGAAATCGTATCTTTTAAATGTCATCCTGTTAGATGGTGACAGAAAGCACTCAGAGGGCACTCGGAGGTAAGCTGCTCTTTGCTACAACAGCCCCCTGTTGAGGGAAATTATAAGTAGCGCTTTGTTTTTGCATTTCTGTGTGAGGGTGAGTCTCTAAAACCTGTCTGCAACCTGCTCAGTTCTCTTGGGGGTCCCTATGGAAGAAACAAATACGTGTATGTGTGTTCCTAAATGCAAAATACCTCCTGGTGCTGCTGTTTTCTCGATCAGGCTGGTGCTGTGTTGCTGACTCCATATAGGACTGCAGCCACCCCACCTGTTGCTGCAGGTCCCTGCTTCATAGGAGCAACCTGCAGAGGGAACCAAGAGGTGGTGATTCCCAGTAATTCCCCAGCACCCAGGAGAGATACGCAGGTATTAAGGGCTTCCTTGCTGCCAGCTGATCTCATTAGCGTAACCTTTGCCAGTTTGCACACATAGGGATTTTAGGAGATGAGGAGGAGGATTTGGCACAGAGCTCCAAGGCTTCTCATCTAAATCCCTCATTTCTGCTTCTACCTGCTGGGCAAGGCACCCATGTGGTAGTGGGAAGAGGCAGCCCTTAGGATGCTGCAGTGGGCTATCCTGCCTGCTGTCCTGGGACTGGAAGCACCCTGCAATGGGAGAAGGCTGTGATTGGGGTTTGGAGGCCCTTTAATAGGGCTAGGCAGACAACTAAAATAAAATGAGCTTGAGGAAACCAAGCTAAAATGTTGGGAGAAGAAAGTTGTTTGTATGTACTGGTACCAGTAAACAGGAACATGAAATACCAGTACCACTGTTGCTCTTATCCATTGGCACAAGGTGAAATAACGCTCTTCCTTATTCCCTCTGAACCTGAATAAACTTTGTATCACAGTAAAGAATGACAGAGCAGGAACTCCAGAAGCATTTGATTTATTTAATAGGAGTAATATCTTGGATGATATGCAAAGGGATGTGTTACAAGGAAGGAATATATCCTACTAGGAGTACAGAGTTTGGCACTTTCAGAAATGATGTCTCGCACATCTGCACTATGAAAATATTTCCCCTTGCTAAAATAATCCTTTCCTTATACCATCCCCTCCTCCCCTTTATTGAAAAAAGACCCTGAGCAAACAATCTGGTCTAGCTTAAGTCTATAAAGTACTGGAATTTCCAAGTTAAAGCTGCAGTTCTTATATGTAAACCAAGCTGTCTTCTACTGTGTTATGTAGGTTATAATAGCTTTTAAAACTACTCAGACTCTAAATAAGACTGTAGGTACTGACTGCACTAAATATTCCTTCAACTGGCGTCTCCACCAAGGATTTTAAATTACCTTAATAAGGTTCCCAATTATTTTTTTTCTGACCTTTAGTTAAAAGGCCACTCTGCCAGGAGACTCATTTTTGCTCTCGCCCCAGCATGATTCTTCATAGAAGGTTCACTATATTTGGATGTCAGTTTTGGGAATCTGTTATTTGAAGACAACATGGAGTATTTGTGGCCATGTTTGTGTTACAAACATAGCTAGCGCTGCCAACTTCACCATTTACATCCACGGAAAGGCCAATGAGTTAATTTCCCTCACAGTTCCATGCTCTGCTCTTACTCAAACACACATAACGCATGCACTAATTAGTACAGCTGTAAAACTGCATGGAAGTAGGTATGCAAAAAAGCTTTGAGGAACATAAAAAGAGGAAATCTAGTGAGCTTTGTTGGAATTAAGTACAGATGATGTGATGCAGGACAGCTGCATCTTGCATAGCAGGAGGGACATCCCTGCCTTTGTCCATCAACTAGCAGGAGTAAATAACAACAAACACACATCTTAAGTCCTGTTTAGTTACAAGAAGTACACTTACTTGTACAAAAAGCACAGAAACAATTCTTTTTTTGCCCCAACTATGCTGTATAAATTTGTTGTTGTTGTTTCTGGGCATCTCTGGCCTGTTTTATTCCTGGGACAAGCACAATCACCATTCCTGACATCCCCATATGGCACAACCCACCAACAATACTCAGAGCAAGAACACTTGTCCTAGCAACAAGAGGGGTGCATTTATTAAACAATAAATAAAAAATCGCTACAGCAACTTGTAAATTAATGTCCTTTCTGCCCTGTTGAAGCTATTGCTTGGTCAAATGGATGTGGTGCTGGTGTGGGTGCAGGCACCTGTCAGTGCTGTGATGCAGCAACAGGGTGACTTGTGCTTGCTTCATCTGATGTTAAGTCACCTCCCAGCTGGTTACATATTTTGGCCTTTATTCTCTTGTATTTGACTGGCATCTAAGTCTTAGAGATGTCATAGTCTGGCTGTTTAATTCTGAAGAGTACAGAGAGAAGGAGTCTCATTCAGTTTCAGGTGAGCTACTCACAACAGCCTTTAAATTTCCCCTCCCTGCTGTCAGCTGCGCTGGTGCAGAGCACTCACCTCCCTGTTTCAGGGGATATAAGTTCAGACATGCTCATCCAGTCTTGCTAATAGCTGCTGGTACATACCTCTGAGCTGTGCAGGTCTCTGCTGAAGAGCTGTTGGGGCAGGAGAGGGACTGGAGGGACGCAACTCTGGAAATCAAAGGGAACCCTCCGCCTGCAGCCTGCTCTCACCACGCACTGTTTGCATAGATATAGTAGGTGGAAAACAGGGATTCTTGTTAGCTCAGTGCAGAGCATGACATGGTGTAGATGAACCCAGGCTTAAATTCTGAGAACTAGCAGCCTCTGCTTAGCACTTCAGGAGGAATGAGCCACTTTCCTGACTTTAGAAGTCTTTTTGTGAGTGACCTGGAATTTCCAAGAGTGAGCTATTTAGTGACATGGAAGTTTATCATGTGAAGTGCCAAACAGGAGCTCTGTTTTCCAAGGGGAAACCAGGGCAAACACTCAGAAGGGGCTGTGGGAGGGAAAGCATTGGTTTGCATGTTCCCTTAGAATATGCATTGCCTTGAGTTTCCCCAAAAGCTAAAAAACTTCATGTGAGTGTATGAATTGAGGCCTGGATAGTCAGGTATTTTATTCTGGTATGCTTAGTGAGCGGAGGCTGCAGGACCCCATCTGCTAGCTGTTACATTCACTTGCACAGCGTAGGACACAGGAAAGGCAGAAGAGCACATGAAATCTCTTCATAAATCTGTCAGGTAGGCATCTGCGGTTAGCAGTAGCAGTGCTGCTCTTGTCTTTGCCTCCTCTAAATTAAACCAGAGATTCCAGGCATAACTCTGCGTGTCTTTACGGCTTTATAATTGTTGCCTGCATGGCAAGTTGGAGAAATAATGAGGATAAAGTAGCGCAAACAATGGCTATACAAGCTAATTAGCCCTGCCTGTCACTGAAGATAATACAGTGGATGGGCTGATGATCTAAAACCTTGCTTAAACTTTTGAGGCAGGTAGTTAGCATGAGTAGATCCTGATATGAAGCGCTCCTGTAGCCTGAGATTATTTTAGGGGTCTGCAATCCATTACCCACGCAATGGTCACATCGTAAATTCCCCTTTAGAACCAAGATATGCTCTGTGCTTTGTGCTTTGTAACACAGTAGATAGCTATGGTTTCTAGGAATTGGTGCAACATCTCTAATAAAGTGTGTGTCAGGTATTACGCAGGGCTGTAACTATGTGTAATTTACAGTTTGGTGCCAGACGACCAAAATGACCACCTACGCGGCGATGTGTTGGAGCATTTCAGAGCAAAGCTGCGAGACCAGAAACCCCTGCAAACCTTTCTTGAAGCTTTCATTTTTCTCTCCTTTAAATTGGACAATTTCTCCTTAATCACAGAGCCTAATTCTGCCTTTGAAAAGGACGGTATCCACTGAATTTAGTGGGAGGATTGAAGAGCAGCTCAATAAATCAATAGAGCATAAACCTAGCAGAAATCATTCTGCACAGTATCAGTTTTAGCTGAGGAAGACCCTGGTAGGAAGGTTGGTGGAGGAATACTCTGGGAGGCAATCGCTATGAAATTGCCCCATTTCTGCTGCCATCCTGTGCATCGTTTGCTGGCTACTGCTGCAGGTCAAGCATGAGGGTGGCCAGTGCAGTGGTCTCATTTGGTATGGGCTCATGCAGAAATGAGTTTCTGCTCTTGCAGAGTAAGGTGAAGAAGCCCCTGTGGCAGGTGGTGCTGGCACCAAGGCCCCGACACCACCACAATGTGACCTGCATGCTTCCATCCCTGGCGACCACTGACCCCAGAGGAGGGGCAAGTGGGACCTTGCCTGGTCTGGGAGGCTGCTGTGAGGTCACGGTGGGTACAGCCTTCTCCTGGGGGCCTGAAAACAACCACATGTGTAACTTCTTCCTGCTACTTTGCTCTTCACGCTCCTAAATTGTGTGAGTTCAGCTTTCTGGTAAATTAAAGTCAGGCAGCAGTCTGTTTCCCATTTACATACATGTATTTGAGATACAGCCAGCCTAGGGAATCAACCAGGGATGAGAAACCCTTCATGTCTCAGTGGTGCCACAGATTTGACACATGGCCTCAGGCACACTCGAGCTCTGCGTTCCCGTCAGGTTTTGTCTGGTTTTTGTTGTTTTCTTTTTTGCTGCTGCTGCTGCTCTGGCTGTTGTTGCCTATACTTTTTTAGCAGGTTGCTAGCCCCGAGCCCTGTGCTCGGGCAGATGTCCTGCAGCTGGGCGGACGGCCTGGAATTCCCACTTTGCTTTGAAGCAAACAAGCTTGTTGCACCCAGCAGTTTTAATCCCCCAACAGACAGAGCGCAGACCCTCTGTTCTAGTTCAGGGCTGTGGCCACCATCTAGTTCTGCCTCTTCATGTGCTATAGATCGTATAGATCCAGAGGTTTTTTTTGTTACCCAGGAGGGGGTTTTGCTGTGTCTGCCCCAAGAATCATCAGGGCCCAAGAAGGAGGCTCTTAACACTGCACTAAACATAAGCTCTTAACTTTAGGGTCGTGCAGCTTGGAGAGCCCTCAAACTTACTGAAAATGAGAAAGGTTCTGGGCTGGGGGAGAGTCAAAGCTTGGCCCCTGGTGGGGGGAGGGAAGGGGGGAGGAGGAGGAGGAGGATGGGTCACCCAGATCCACTGTGGCAGGTGAGGGCTCCCATCCTGGGTGGCTGTGCCAAACCCCCCAGGGGCCCTTTTGCCCTGAGCAGCCACACTGCTTAATGGCTACCGCAGATCTGCCTTCAAGCAGAGATGTTTAATACTGACTTTATTAATGCTCTATCAGCATGGATAAGCTATCCTCAGGCCAAACAACATGCCCTGGAAGCCTCTGTGAGGCATATAGGTGCAGAGCTCTGCCAGCATCCCGTGGCTGGGTGATGGGGTGGCACCTACATATGTCCTGTGGACCTTAGCAAGCCCCATCCCAGCCCACCCCAAATGCCATAGGTGCCCACCCCACCATGAATTTTGAACTTTCTGTCCTTCTATCCCACCTTTGCACACCAAAAGGCAGCTCACCCAGAGCACTGCCTCCTCAGCAGCACTGCAAACCCCATCCTGCAGGATGGGGTGCCTGCTGCACATCTGGCTTTGTAGGCTCTCTCCTCTGGATGCCTTCATCCCATTGCTTAGCTTTTGGGGCCAAGTGCCTGTTGAGCAGCCCGACATGGTGCTGGGGTTTGCAGGGAAGTGCACCCTGGGCAGGAGGGTGTTTGGGCACCTGGAAGCCACATGGCTGTGGGAAAGGTTTGGCATCTGATCCAGAATGCTAGGCAGTAAATGCAGTTCAAAGAATCAGGACTGAAAAATATCATCTCCCAGAGGCAGAGAGAGCAGCCCGAGAGAAGTTGTATTTCCCACGAAGTGCTGCATAAGCTGGCAGATCTGTGTTATCAGGGAAGCTTTCATTGTCGGTCTGAAGTCTCAGGGACAGCAATTGTTTTGGAGAAGTTTTTCCTTTCCAGTGGCTACCAAATGTTTTGAAGCCCTTTGTGGCTTGGCCTCCCTACAGAGAGAGACTTCTATGAGACCAGGTAATTGGTGCAGTGGTGACTGCTCATGTAGATGGAAATGGACTCTGTTGAACATGGATATTAGAAAACAAACAAGCAAGAGCCCAGAAAATACTTTCTGCCAAAGCTGTGATTGCTGTGAGTACTAACTAGGAAGTTGCAAGAACTTCAACACAATGGCTGAGCTGCAGAAATCAAATTCGGCTTCCTTTCCTTGCATGGCAAGCATGCCAATCCATCATTGGTGGACCAGCTTGGTTTACAGGGCAGCAAACATCATGTTATTCCTTAACAGATCTATTCTAAACATAATGAGTGTTCCTGGGAGAAGAATCTGGGCCAGTGGCAGTGTTTGGGAAGTATAACAGGATTTGATTAAATATTAATGATTAGGAAAAGTGTTTCAACTACTGTCACCAGTTCTGACCTACAGTTTTCTTTCTTTGCTGACATGCAATATATGATGCCAAAAACTTTTAGTTTTGGATGACATATTTCTGAAGACTTCAGCACATCACTGGACACAAAACTATCCTTTCTGTAAATGGGTACTGCAACACACCTGTTCATTGATGCTAAAATATCTACAATATAAATATTTTGTAATACAAATATAACCCTACATGAAATAACTAAACAAAACCCATGACAGGCTGTGTGAGTCACTAGTGCAGATATATGCTGTATTGATTGCCAATGCAAAGGTCCACTTTGTAGGCTGATTTTACTTATGAGAATACATGCACCACTCCAAAACTGGAAATACTCCTACCCACAGAGTATTTAAAGGATGTTCAAAATAAAATCCCCCTCTGCACATATAAAGCTCTGTCAAGGACTTCAGACTTCTCAAGTACACTTCAGGCTTGAAATGACAGAAAATATGGCCTCCAGACATTTGGGTTTTGGGCCTGGCAAACAAATGTTGTGACATCTCCTCGTAAGGTCCCTGGAGCCAGCTCTCCCCTGCACAGGCCTGGGCATACACCACAAAACAGCTCTTGACTTCGTGTTTGGATGGGCCCAGCTTAGCTGGGATCCTGTGCTTCCTGCACTCATTTCCCACATGTACTTGACTCTAATCCCAAGATGGATATATTGACACCAGCCCTTTGAAATGGGTGCACATGGGGGTCTGAGCATCTGACTCATGAGCCTAGGTAAACGGTGACTGGGAAAAATCTCCATGGATGCTTTGTTATCACACCATCACTGGTCTCATCCTCTCTGTTTCCCTTCCCTCCTGTTGTTTCTCCAACTCCTCACAGTATCACAGTATGCTAGAGATTGGAAGGGACCTCAAAAGATCATCTAGTCCAATCCCCCTGCCGGAGCAGGAACACCTAGATAAGGTTACACAGGAACGTGTCCAGGGGGGTTTTGAATGTCTCCAGAGAAGGAGACTCCACAACCTCCCTGGGCAGCCTGTTCCAGTGTTCTGTCACCCTCACTGAGAAGAAGTTTCTTCTCAAGTTTAAGTGGAACTTCTTGTGTTCCAGTTTGCACCCATTGCCCCTTGTCCTTTCATTGTTTGCCACTGAGAAGAGCCTGGCTCCATCCTTGTGACACTCCCCCTTTATATATTTATATACACTAATAAGGTCACCCCTCAATCTCCTCCAAACTATAGAGACCCAGCTCCCTCAGTCTTTCCTCATAAGGGAGATGCTCCACTCCCTTAATCATCTTAGTTGCCCTGTGCTGGACTGTCTCCAGCAGGTCCCTGTCCTTCTTGAACGGAGGGGCCCAGAACTGGACACAGTATTCCAGATGAGGTCTCACCAGGGCAGAGTAGAGGGGAAGGAGGACCTCTCTCAACCTACTAACCACCCCTCTTCTAATACACCCCAGGATGCCATTGGCCTTCTTGGCCACAAGGGCACAGTGTCGGCTCATGGTCACCCTGTCGTCCACTAGGACCCCCAGGTCCCTCTCCCCTACACTGCTCTCTAACAGGTCGTTCCCCAGCCTATACTGGAACCTGGGGTTGTTCCTGCCCAGATGCAGGACTCTACACTTTCCCTTGTTATATTTCATCAAGTTATTCCCCGCCCAACTCTCCAGCCTGTCCAGGTCTCTCTGGATGGCAGCAGAGCCTTCTGACGTGTCGGCCACTCCTCCCAGCTTAGTGTCATCAGCAAACTTGCTGATAGTACACTCAATTCCCTCATCTAAATCGTTGATGAATATATTAAATAAAACTGGTCCCACTACTGACCCTTGAGGCACCCCACTAGATACAGGCCTCCAACTACACTCCGTCCCATCGACTGCCACTCTCTGGCTTCTTTCCTTCCTCACTTGAAGCAGAGCCCAGGGTGAGGACAGGTTTGCTCCATGGCCAGGACCACCACATGAACCTGGCCCCAGGGATGAGCCATCTTGGGGCAAAGCTGCTCTCCCTCCACAAGAGGCCTCTGGAGAGCCTGTACCCATGGATGAAGCAGCCGTGGGACTGCTTGCAGGACATTTGGGGGTGGTGGCTATGTAGGGCTGTGCTTTGCAGAGAGAATAAGGTCTGTTAACAGCTTCCCAGGAAGAGACATATGGGACAAAATATGGGAAAAAGAAGACAGGATTTGCCCTGGGAAGGAGCAGCCTGGGAAGTGGATGGGAAATAGTGTTCCTGGATTCTCATGGCCCTTGGGGGAAAAGGCTGACTTGCGCATGTGGAGGCAACTAGATGGAGCAATGGGAAATGAAAGTCAGAGAAACTAAACCTGGGGGGATGCACTGGTGGCTGGTGAGTGTGTTTGCAGGAAGGGGAAAGAAACAGCAGTGATGCAGCTGGCCGGGGGAAACCCCAAACCTCAGAATACTGCACTGAGTTGCAGGCTGGGGGAGGCTGCTGAGCACAATGGGTTAGGGAAAGGCTGGAGGGACCAGGTGGGCAAGCACACAGGCCATGAGCTCACTGTGGGGATGTAGTCGTGAGTAGCCTGTGCACAGGGCTTGTTCGTGCTTGCCTGCTGTCGGCGTCTGAACCGGAGCAGCTTCGCTAACGAGCAGATGTTTTCTCTGTGTGGCTGTTACAACATCCTTGAGGGTTCCTGCTGGAGATGTGGAACCAGTCCCTCCCCACCCACGCTCCGGCTCCGAACACAAGCTGTAGTACACAGTTGTGCAACAGCATTCGCTTCACGCTGCTCCCGACAGTCCAGGGTATGCACAGCAACCGGAGCTTTAAACTTAAAATTAGTCCTGCTACTGCTACAAACACCTTGACATTTCTGATCTTCAGGCATCTGGCAGTCTGCCTGGCCCAGAAACCCAAATATGGGGCTTCCAATGTGCCAGGCACCTGTACTGCTCGCTTTACAGTTTCTTCCTAACTGGCTCTGGAGCTGCTTAGTAAGGTCACCCCAGTACATACCTGAATCAAGAACAGGACATGTGAGGTACCAGAGCTGTGGTCTCATCCATCTCTTCCAAACTAGCCAGCATCACACAGCAGCCAGCTCAGCTACAGGGATGCTCAGAGTGAAAAGAAACCATTGTGGTAGCATAGAGTAACAACTGAAATGTTACTCGTGTAAGCCACAAGTGCCTGCCACTTTCAGGAGTGCTATATAATGAGATGTCAAAAACTTTTCAGAGGAACCCCCCCAGCCATCTGCATACACCTAATCAGTGCAGCAATCAATTAAATCCACTGGCAGAGAAGTTGTGCAAAGGATGTTGTTTATGCCATATTCTTCTGTAAATCAAAAAACCCCAACCCAGTGGGTTTCGGATAGACTATAATTAAGCCATCAATTACAGTACACATGACCTGAGGCATAACTCTGATCTCTTCCATTTTTCTGGAAAAGTCTCATTTGGTTTCTCATTTATCACCTGAGAATTAGCATCTTGCACAGACACCACAGAAGGTGGAAGAATAAGTATCTCTTCAGTTCTAAAGACATTTTCATGAAAATGGAACAAATGACAACAAGTGCTTGTATGTTTTTCCTAATGGATTAGCTGGCATTTTTAAAATAGATTCCTTTCCTCTACTAACCTTATATTATTTAAATATGCAGTTGTGAGCTTCTCATCTCTCACTCTATGTATTTGCATGGTATTGCTGAACCTCCCTAATTGCTGCCATTATTTGTGCCTGAGCAGGAATGGGTGAGGAGTGAAACTCTTTTGCTTTAAGCAGATGCGTTTGCATATTGCCTAGGTTACCATTTGCATGGAAGGGAAAAAGATTACAACTGTGGCATCCTCCCTCTTTCCTGACTCAACCACTGCCTGTGGAAAGCGCTGTGACAAATCATCAATAAACCATAATGCTCTTCCCTGTTTGAGCAGTTTATCCTGCAGAATCTGAAGTTGCAGTTATTATCAGGCAGGGCAAGGGTGGCACCGCCCGAGAACCATCCGCCCTTTCCTTCTAGTCCAGCACTCTGAGGGTGCATGGAAAATGCCCTTGTGTTGTACCCAGGGATCTTGCACCCACCCATCTCTGCCTGCAGCTCAGCTGGAGCACAGTAACCTGAATGTTCTGAAGCTCATGGCATGCTGACAGGATCTGCTCCCATTGTGTTTGACCCATTTGAAGTCCCCATGGCCATCAGTGGGGGAGTGGGCAGCCATGGGATGCAAGAGGCACTGGGAAGGACCAGTAGGTAATGACAGAGCCCATGCTGGGGCAGCTCTACTCTGTGGTGTAACTTCTGTACCCTGCAGGACCATGTGTTTGTAACCCATACTGCAAGGAAAGCCTAAGTAGGAAAAAAATAACAATAAAGTGCAATATGACAGTAGAAAGTAAGGTTTTAAACTGTATTTTTAAGTGGTTAGCTGATGCTTTCTTTTTTTTCCTATTAATGAGGGTGCTGAGGCAGTGGCACAGGTTTCCCAGAGAAGCTGTGGCTGCCCCATCCCTGGCAGTGTTCAAAGCCAGGTTGGATGGGGCTTGGAGCAACCTGGTCTAGTGGAAGGTGTTCCGGCCCATGGCAGGCGTTGGAACTGGATGATCTTTAAGGTCTCTTCCAATCGGAACCATTTTGTGATTCTATGAGTGTGACTCTTGGTTTCTGACATGCAAATGCCCTAGAATGCTTTTATAGTCATCTTTCTCCAGATGCTGAATTAAGGTTCCCATGCAAAATGTTCAACAAAGGTTATCTTTTATGCAAAGTAATAGTATCCTGTTTGTAAAACTTGCCTCTGCAAGATTGCTGTTGACATTATCTTTCAGACAGCTAAAGTTCAAATGAGAAACAAGTGGTCTTGGGAATGGGGTAGGGGAGGCACAGGACTCAGCGAGGCAGTGGCAAGTGGTGGTGAGGAGGGAATCCAGTGTCTACTAGAAAGGTTGCAGCCTGAAACGCTGGGATTAATAGGTTATCTGATGCACAAATAAGAGTGTTGCAGTTAAACTAATCCTAGCTCAGTAGAGTTGAATCTCTTCCACAGGCTTCCCCAGCACTGTTGAATGCTGTTAAAGCCTAGATATGTGGTGGGCATCCCCAGGTTCAAGCAGGGACCCTAAAGGGTGGATGCTCAGGTCTAGGGGGGATGACTGAATCATTTTTCCCCACTCTGTGTATAATAGCACATTTTCACAGACATGTCTGTAATGCTCATGTACGAGTGTATAGCTGAAGCTCTATTATTATGGGATCTTTAATAGTAGATGCTCAGGTACTTCTCATTTGCTTTAGGAGCCTTTGGAACTGACATTTTATCTGTAGTCATCAAGACTGGAAACGTTTATTCCCCTAATAAAAGATGTGATTTTCACATAACAACATGATTCTGGTAACTAGAGCTTTAAGAAAAAGGTCAGATATTGTGACACTTGCGATAAAAGCTCAAGATTTGACAAAGCCATATTTAGTGCAGTTCCCAGCTGAACGGGGAATTGCCATTACGCGTTTGGTTTAAAGTACACTTCCATTTATTCCAGGAAAGCTCTAATGTAACCTTTCCTTATTAGCTAAATAAAAGATTAAGTTAATGCTGCCACTTACTTTAAAATTTACTGAAAGTATCAGGGGGAAAAAAAGGTGAAGACTTTTGTAGATGAGTCGCTATGGAAATATGCAATGTTGGTAAAACTTTGCTCAGTGTCATTCATTAATATTCACAGTAGATTCCAATAATTATCATCTGAAGCAACACTTCCTTGTTTTATTTTTTTACTTTTTAGGTAATTTCACAGAATTTCTGGTCCTGTTTTATTAGTCATTGTGTATAAGTCAGTCCCTTCTTGAAAGCAGGGCAGGAGAAAGGGTTTTAGGGCACATACTTCTCAGAGGCAGTGAAGAAGGCAAAGGGTTTGAATGGGAATGTCTACAACCAGGTACTGTTGGTCTTTAGCCTACAAGGGGTTTGATATTAGGACAGGACCTCTGTGGCAATTAAGCATCCTTTCACATGGGACACTTGGAATCAGGTTTTATCCTCCCAGGACTTGCAGCACATAAAGTGTGACTACAAATAGCATGAATACAAATTTGGGTAAGAATATTTTTTTCCCATACTTTCTAGTGAATGGCAGGCTTTTGTGTCCATAGCACTGAGTGGGTTAAAATGGCTTAGAAATTAGTATTTATTTAGTTAAACCATGTCCTTTGTCTCAAAAGTCTTTGCAAGGGTACCTATGACTCTTTAATGAAAAATGTTCCTCCATGCTTTTTTTGAGAAAAGCAGAGAAATACATCAAAACTGGTGAAAAATAAGCCGTGTCAATGACATTTGCACATTGAATATTGTAAATGAGATCATGAAACAATTTGTGGTCAAATTTTTCTGTTTATATTAACAGAGATTGTTTCAGAAAGGATGTTTTATTTTGTTTTCCCTTATTTCAGTACTGAATAACAAGATTTTATTGTTTCTTGTATACCCATGCTTGCTTTTTACCAGCTCTGCTGATTTATAACATGATTTCACATATTCTTGCCACTGTTCACTAAAATGTCTTAAAAACTATTGAATTAGGTCCTGTAGTAGCCTTTCACCATGGGCTTCAGGGGCAGGCATGACTTGGGATCTGCTTTGTAGCTCTGATCCTTCTTTTTCCCTTGTTAATTAATCAGTTTCACATTGTTGATCAACATTGATCATTGATGATGGCTAAATGCTGTTTTGCAGTATTCTGAAAATACACAAAGGAACATAGCTGTAAAGGTCTGGTGTTCAGGGAAGGAGTGATTACTGGCTCCAGCGAGCATCTAGAGTAGCATCTACTGGAAACTAAATGAAATGACAGCTCAGAAATTAAAAGTACAATAAAACCTTGGCCATACAGAAGAGGTGTCTGCTTCCGCTCCTCAGAGACACAAACCTTCCACAGTCTGTGAGATGATGTGACAAGAAGACCAAGCTGGATAAATCCATACAGCCAGGCTGTTTGGCGTATTTCTCAGTAAGGCTTTATTGAGGCTTTTACAGGAAGAGCCCTAATCAGAGACAAATTAGTGCCTGGTCCCTATCCTCTCTCCACAGATTTGCAGGGACCAGTGTCCTAAGACCATCCATGGGAGAACAAGGGGTGCTGGGCACAAGCTCCCTCTTCTGCCCCACTTCCGCAGGACATTGTACCAAAGCTGGGGACTTGTACCCTCTTCCCCCAGAGCAAAGCTTTGACTGAAGGTCTTCTGCAGGAAAGGAGGAGGGGTTTTATCAGGCATCAAAATGAAATCCTTCAGGATTTTGGCCTAGGATTTCTGTAGGGGGCTTGCCTCCCCCTCCCCCCCCCCCCCCCCCCGAGGTAACACACAACTGGCTTCTCTGTTTGCATTGCTTCCTGTACGTAGCTCAAATCACGCATCTGGAGTGAAAGAGGGAAAGTACTAAGTGGGCTGCATTGATTTTCATATGTTCATAGGTATTAGGGAGGTAAAAGACCTATTAAATCATCTAGTCAGTATAATCAGTGCAGAACTATTCCCTGCTGGACATTTACTGGTGGTTTGTCAACTCCAGTTCAGGAAATTGAGTTGTAGTGTTCAATATAATGGATTCTAAATTTCCATTTAATATCAGTTTTCTTTGGTTTCTGCTTTTACATTAGTGCATTGATGTGCTTTATATTGATTGACTTTTCTTAGTGTAATGAGAACAAAAATGCCACTTATCATTTAAGTCACTTAACTCAAACTAGCAAGCTATCAAGCTAGCCTTCTCCCAGGAGAAAGTAATAACGGCTAGAGCACAGAGCCATGTCAATACAGAAGTGTTGGTAAGATAGATAATTCTACAAATGTTTTAATTTATTTCAAAACAATGGTAGCGAGTTATGCAGCTGAATATACCATCAAAAAGTACTCAAACAATTAATTAAATCCTCAGCACTAATCTTGCCAGTCCTACTTGTCTCTCAGCTTCCTAGCAGTTCTCATACATCTTAGGTGCTCAGCTACCTTTGTAAAAATAGAGGAAATTCTTCAAAATCATGTGAAACAAAGCAAATTAACTGTTGAGCCAAATCCCTACTTGGTTATGACAACTATACCATAAAGATCTGCTTGAGAAGGACTGAAAGAGCAACGCTAGACCCATTGCTTTCCCTCCCCTCACCTAATAAAACCTGATGCTCCTAGTTGTGGACTCTTCATAGATATTAACATAGCAGCAAGCAGCCCTAGCATGAAAATAGATGACAGAAGTAGGTTTTTATCCTTATAAATAGGTTTCTGAAAAAACACTGTGATTACTGTTACATATATCATTGCTCAACAGGAAAGATATCATACCCTCTAGTACCAGGCTCTTACAAATACGAGTTCTGAGTTTTAACACCCCAACTGTTTAACAAATGCTGCCAAACCTAGTTGCTGGAAGAGAGCTCTGGGCTTTAACATCTGTAGAGTGCAGATGTGGTGCAGGGTGAAATGTAATCTGAAACTGCTGGAAAGCAATTAAGTTCTTACCATTCTTAGTAACACATCACTACAATTATTTATAGTGTTAATTTTGAATACCGGGTAACAGCCTACCCTATATGTTGGGTGGGAAGTGATCAAACTGAGAATGTTATATTCCCATGACCCGTTCCTGCGCCAGATTTTTAAGAACTTTTAGTAAGTTCGGGGTAAAGAAATAAGGCAGATGATACAACATTTTCTCTTTGTAGAATGATGCAGTCATTTTTAAGTATGAGTTTGAGGAAAGGTATGGGGAGGAAAAAACATCCAGGTCCTGTCTTCTCTTTCTTGTGTTGTCTACCATCATATTTACTGTATTGCAGTGATCTACATCTTGCCTAGAGCATGCAATTACTGTCAGGAGTTCAGTTTTTACTCAGTATTTCTCTGAGGATTTCCAATCCAGCCTGAAAATATATGCAGCCTTCCGACCACTTCTGACTGTCAACAGATCTGTTCTCATTCCCTGCCAAAAAAAGTTAATTACAAATAAACTATTTCAAGAGAATCTGAAGTGCACTCAAACCAAGCTAACTGCTGTCAGTGATTCTCTGCAGAAGGTGAAGAATCACAAAACTTCCCATGACTTCAGGCTGTTTCCCTGGAAAGGTGTCAAAGACTGAACAGAGGAGAAGGTGGTTGGGAGCATAGCTAAGTCACACTCCTCATTTCCAGATCTAATTATGCTATTTACATATGGCTGCTCTCCAAGGAAAACAAATATTTCCATGCTTTCTCCATCTATCTTTCTTTATTCCAGAAACTGCTTTGGATTCATCCTCCATGATCTTATGAATAAAGTGGGAAGGGAACGTAAAGGCAGCAAGGCTGAATGGCCCATCTCCAGCAATGGCATGAGCAGGCTATGGAGAAATAAGAACAGAGCAAGTAAATATCGTCCTTTCCCTAATGGTTTCCCTGAAAAAGACTTTTTGCAGATGAGGGAGCTTCTTTAGCTGATACTTCCTGCACCTCCTGTTGGCCCCACACACATTGATTGCATCCTTGGGCAGGGAGCTCTGGGGACATTTCTGTGACGGGCCATGTCCACATGCCTGTTTCAGCTCTGGCTCCTCCTAGATCCCTCCAACACTTCCCAGTGCTTGTAGGGAAGATGTGTTGCAAATGCTTGACCCTGCTCTGCTCCCTGCCCCCGTGACTTGGGGCCTCTGGCTTATTTCCTGAGTTACCCTCTCCAGACAGAAGAGGCATAGTTTACCAGTTTGTTCCTCCTAGGTAAGTTTTTAATATGTGGTCATGCTTGCTGCTCCTTTTTGACTTTGTTTCCCCCAGTTCTGTTACAGGTGCCTGAGACCAGAGCTGCATACATCCTGGGCTACTTCTTAAAATAAAAAGGATTATCTGCTCCCCTTCCCCCACTCTTCATTCCCATTTCTGTTAAGAAACTTTCTCACATCCTTGTTCCTCTGTTTGGGCTAGAAATCTTTTCTCTTTTTCCTTCATTTTTGGTCTAACTTTATTCATACTCAGATTATATTACTTGTTGTTAAGGGTTTTCTTTGGTTTATGGGTATTTTTCATGTCCCCTCTCAGCCCGTCTCATGTCCCCCTCAGTCTGGCTAAGACAAGTGAAACAGGCTCTTCTAATTGCTGCTTAGGATGAGCAAATCCTGTGGCAGTGCTCAATAGATCACTAAAGCCAAGGATCTCTCCACTAATCACGATACCTTTGGCTCAAGCAACCGTTCTATATCTACTGTGTACCCTCCTTGTAGTCAAACAGTAACAAAATCTAGTATGCAACATTTAAATTACACAAAATTTCAAACACATATAAGAACTTGGACTAAACTAACCAAGTCCCTTGGCCTCATGTCACACAGGCCTGGAACTCTTTCCCAAAACATCTAGTTACACGTCATGTGATGGTGGTGAATCCTTCAGCAGATCAAATGGATTTGATCTATTTCACCTGTTATATTTATTACTGCCCGTGTATTCTTCTTATTAGATAAGAAACGCAATACTCTGATAATTGCAGTATTTATCATTATATCTTCTGGTAAGGATTGTCTTAGGGGGTTGTGAAGAAATACATTCCTATTTTGTTCTAGAGATCTTTTTTTCTTTTTCCTCTTTGGATATGGGTCCTCCTGTTTCACTTGTCCTGTATCATAACCGTATATATAAAGTCTTAGTGATGATGTTCCTTACTGTGCCAAAAAATCTTAACCTCTTGCCTTTTCTCAGGCTGGTATGTTGAATGCAGCTCTGGATTTTGTTCTGCTAGCTGATCCTTAGAAAGTGTGTCTGGAGTCATGGAAGTGCTTATAACGTGTATATAATCTGTACATGGATATATCTTTGTTTCTAGGGATCTTTCTTTGCAGATGGGTCCTTTTCCAATGGCAGCAACATCAGTTTCAGCTATGATGATCCTCTCCAAAGGTGATATTAAACTTTTCACACCCATGAGCAAAACCTAAAGGTGCTTCCTCTGAACATACTTGCTTTTAATATTTTTAGTACCCCAAATCTGTTGCCCTGTGGTTTAGGTGCTACTGCTGTTTCTCCAGTAGCTCCCCTAAACTTGTCTGTGAGGAAACTGATTTCTGCTTCTGAGAGATGGTCAGCAGCTGCCAGGAGCAGGGCCTGGACAGTTAATTTAATAGAAATTAATTAACTTATTTGCATCACATGAGAAATGGCCATCGTTTTCCTAGTGTCTATGGTTTGCTGTCTTAGGTCCATGTTTACCATCGCAAGAAAGGTTTGTTCTGTGTTCTTGTCCCAGGGAAGTAGCCCTTCACCACAACCACCTGCTCCACTAGCTCCGTGCTTCCTCCAGGCCAGCCAATTTCCAGTCAGCTTCCTACAGATTTTAGACTTTAAGTGTTTACTGCTGCTCTGAGCTCAGAAGTGACCCTCTCCGCACACACAGTCTGCTCCCAGGGCTGAGGCAGGCATGCTGTGACCCGTGGCCATGCAGGAGGTATGTCACTCTGCTTACAGACTCATTTTCATAGACAATTCTCCCTTTTCCAGCCACTGGCACGGCACATTTGGTATTGGAAGAAGCTTGTTGCTTCTGGTTAAATGGCATTAGTTTTATGCTGTATTGATGCTCTCCATGAAACAACCTCTGAGGTGCAAATCCTACAGCTGTGTCTTACATAGAATACAGGTGAAGCCCTTGGTTGGTGGAACATAAAAGGAAAAATAAACAGAGACATCTTTAAAGCTAAAAACCTTAACCACCTCAGGAAAATCCAAAAAGTGTTTATGCTTCTTCCTTTCAAGCAATTCAATCTGCTTATTTTAAACTCAGAGTTAGTATGGCCATGTCCTACAGGGCCGTAAATCAGAGTAGTCTGTCTCTTTGACAGTACAAAATGGATGCCTGCTTCATGTTAGTGACTATTCAAACTGTACTCAGGCAGTGTGGAAGCACGGGGCTGTCGAGGCACGGTGCTGAGGGTGTATCATCTGGTTATCTTCATCCCACAGAGCACGAATATCCCAGCAGCTGCCTCATCCATCTGGCCCCAGAGAGGTTCTCAGGCCACTCAGGCACAACTCCATAGCTTGTTTACTGCCTTTTGTCAAGCACCTGCTCATTACTCGCCCAGTAACTATTCCTTAGTGCTTTTCCTCCAATTACCTTGATTTCCTGGATCCTGGATCATTACTTGCATCAGTGTTACTTGCACCACGTGCATAGCTGGGACGGTTTCTGCAGCTCTCCTGTGTAACTGGTGTGCCCCCCTCCACTGGCAAGTATTTCTGCTGGTTTTTATTGCTATGAAGATGGTGCACAGCTGCTGGAGGCCAGCAAGAGCTTAGGCAAACAGAGTGCAGGAGCAGAACCATCTTTTCCTCAAACAGAGCCTTTACTGAAATGACAGGTATGAGAGCTAGATTTTCCTGGGGCTGTGAGGATTCCCTGATAAGATCCTGCTGGATAACAATGTGGGGCAGGCTCATTCCTCACCCTGGAAAATGAAATTACTGCTGGTTTCACAATGTAAAAAATAACAGAGAAAATATGTGGGTGGCAGGGAATGGTGCTTAGTCACTGGATATTAAGCAATGCAGGACAAGACAAACACGGATTGCAGACTCTTTGGGGATGCCACATCAAGTATGCTTTGGAAGCATGTGGGAGCCCTCGCCTGACACATGCAGGCACAGGCATCTGTCACCACAGCTGTGCTTTGGCCCAGGGCAGGTAAGCAGGAAAGGAGAAGCTCCTCAAAGCCAAAATAGCTAAATCCATATCAGTGGGGTCTTGTTGCTCATGTGGGGAAGGTAACATGGAAAGACTAGAAAAGTTTATCTTAAAACAGAACTAGGAATGCAGCTATCCAACAAGTCCTGATTATTTTCTTAATTTACTTTATTTACTGCACTATATATGTCTTTCATTCAGTAAAATAGCATCACCCCAATTTCCACTAACGTCGAAATTACTT
Organism: Neopsephotus bourkii; assembly: GCF_033783945.1. Taxonomy (NCBI): domain Eukaryota; kingdom Metazoa; phylum Chordata; class Aves; order Psittaciformes; family Psittacidae; genus Neopsephotus; species Neopsephotus bourkii. The sequence continues at coordinate 670,401 of NW_026901356.1, read as the reverse complement.
GGTTTTTTAAACCTGATAATGGCTATTTTATTGCTAATCTTCAGCTCAGCTCAGGTATTTAAACACAATCTTTAGTATCCCTTCAGCTACATATGTTATTTTTTTCGTATTCCCTTCTGAAATACTAACATATTCAGGCATGAACAGCAGATATTCTCAGCCATCTTCATCAGGAAACATGAAATGCTAATGGTATGTGGAAATTAAGCTGTGCTTCGAGAACCTCTGTTAAGCTGTTGCTTCAAAACTACAGCAGCCAAAGTTACTTCAGAATCCATTTTATTACAGAAATATGCATCACTAGATTCTGACTTTTACTACTGTGGACAGAAATAGTCAGAGTTTTAGCTAATATCTCTTACCTGTGGTTTTGGAATAGCATAATGTTATAGATACTAAAAACAAAAGAGATGCTAATTGCCACACAGAAGCCAGGTAGCAGAGTCTTGCAAGGGGGAAAAAGCATGTTTTGAGAAATTAGAAGTGTCAGACTAGCTGACTGTCAAGCTTAGGTGGAGAAAAACCAAGAAGGCTTATGGAAAACAGTTAGAGACAGTTTTAGTACAGATTTCTTCAACCTCACACAACCAGGCTCTGGGCTGAGCAAGAAATCGCGCCTGGCTGTGCTCAGTGTGAAATGGCATGTGCAGAAAAAGCAGCCGAGAAATGTCCATTTGAATACACAAAGGCATATGAGGGACTTGAACTGTTACTCTAAATGCAATTGGATTACAAAACCCTGCTCTGAAAACTAAACACAGCCTCCCAACATGCGCAGCATTTCCAGACCCTTCAAACGTGATGAACTGAGTCAAAAGGTGCCCTTGCTTTGCAGGTCTGGATTTTGGGTGCCCTGCCCCTGGGGAACACCCATGTGTGAGTTCACATCACACCTCACCTGAACTCATGAGCAATACAACTCCACGTCTACCGCGCCCAGTTTTCAAAGACCTGGGAAAGCACGCCCTTAAAGAACTGTTGTCAACAGAAATGCAGAGAATACAATTGTGCTGCATGCCCACAAATGCACTACTGCATAAACAGCAATGAGAAGTGATACCAAAACAAGCAATGGGTCATCACCTCCCCTACCCCAGCACGCGATATGTGGCAGAAGGAAAGAGGGCTCTTCTTGCTGAGCCTTCTCAGTAAGCTCAGCATGCTGCTGCTTCCTTAGCTGTAAGAAATCACTTTGTTTTTTAAGCCCACAGCAATAAGCACCTGACACTTCCTCAGAATGCCTTGGTCTTTTGTCTCAGTTCAAACTATTGGCTTTTTACCAGTGCCCCATACAGAACTGAACTCTTTCCTTTGCATCTGTGAATCTGTTTTGGTTTTGTACCTTTGCATGCAGCTGGTCTGTTTTAACTCACTGGTCTACCAAATGTATTTTTCCTTTAAATAATAGTGTGGAAAAAGCTTTGGTAGGTGTGTATCTTGGGTCTAGGCAGACATGGTAGATCAACTTCATGTAAATAAGAAAAAGAACATAAATATTTACTGGCTTTTTCTGAGGTGGTGATGTTTTTCAGCTTGGAAGTTGATTGATCAAGTGTGTTATTGATTAAATTTGGAGTAGGCTCCTTAGAAATGCTTACCACTAAGTTGCTGGGCTCAAGAAAGAATTTCTAGTCAAAACAAGAGGTATGCGAAAGAGGGGAAATGATGGAGCAGTTACAGAACAGGCAATATCCTTACGATTACTTTATTCACATGGGAAGAGGTAGCTTATGACTCTAATTTTTAACTAGAAATAGCTGGGGCTACAGGCATTTATACAGTTCTGTAACTGATTGTATCCTTACTTTCTTGAATGGATCTATTTAATTTTGCGTGCATATATATCAGTATACTTTGAGCCTAAGACTGCACTTATTTTCAACAAGAAAAAAAAGAAGAAAGAAAATCTGTGATTCTTGTAATCAGTTACAATCTGCAGTGCAACAAAAGCAAGCATTTAAAGGAATAGGGACAGATTGCAAAAAGGCAATGGATGGTAGAAAAGCTTTAGAAAATAATTTAGTGACCCATGGCTAGTGAGCTGACCTTAGATGTAACACACATGGGTTTGAATCCCTTCTTGTACCCCACCTCCAAGGGAGCTTCCTAGCCACAAAATTCCTAGGTATTCTGGAGCCTCTTTCTCTCATTCTGGCTTATCATTAAAAATTTTAAGCATCTTGGTTTCATCTTGATGTAAATGAAATTGGGTGCCAAGCCTTTTTTGTTTGGTTTTATTTAAATTAAATGCCAGTTTTTCCGACCAAGCCTGCTCCCTTGCATTCACTTCTGAATGCATCAGACTCCTGCTGGAGTGCCAGAGACAGGTTCTGTTTTTTCTAGTTTTCCCTCTTCTAGAAAATCCTTTACACTCGAAGCACCACAAACTTTTAATCCTTCTCTTGATGTTTGAAATGTCTTCTGTAACTTTGAATAAAAATCATAGCTATAGAAATCTGCATACTACTGCCTGGACTTGTGAGTGGTAGCTTGGACTAGGACTTCTTGTGGTTCTCAGCTACCAGCACATTTTATAAGTGAGGAAGAGTATCTTGGACTTTGGGCTTTGGTAGGGTGCTCTTCACAGTTCTCAGAGCAGAAGGGATTTGCTCCAGTTGTTTTGGGAACAGGAGGACACAAACCAAGATAAAGTGTACCACTGAGTATTCTGAAGCTAAGTCAGGCTCCATACTGCCTTGCCATATGCCAGGGTGTTGGTAAATCCAGCCACTTTATTCCACTCAGACACTTGGACACTCATTCCACTCAAATTTACCTAACCCATAATATAATTGTGTTGTTGATGCATAGGAATACACTTTCACCTCAAGGTCATCACAGAATGACATATGGTAACCTGTTTATGGTGAGTCTGCAGAGATGGGACATTTCACTGATTCTCTAAGTTTTAAAGTGTGGTGAGTTTTAATGATAAAAGTATGTGCCCACTTTAAAAAGAGTGGATTTTCCCTATGGGAACAAAGATAAAACAATAAATCCCCCCATCCTGATTCTGCCTATTATTAAAATTTCTTTGCTCTGCCAGCTAACTTGCCTTTTCCTTTTTTCTTTTAAGCTAGACTCACCATAGCACCAAGGCATCTACACCATAATCCAAAGCACAATGCTACTGAGTATTACTAAAATCTTTTTAATGAAAAACTTCTTCTGAGGAGTTTTCCTCAGGAGGAGAAATGCTTTTGAGAGAGGTCTCTTTGGGCACTGCAAGCCATCTGCAGAAAAGCATGACTTCTCACACCCACTCCACTGGAGTCCCTATGAGCTTCCTAAGCACTTTCTGACAAGCATAACATAAATAGGAAGCAGGCTCTTGTCTTCATGAGATTCCCACCTGGATAACAGAGGAAGACTCAATGGATAAATAAAATATGTCTCAATTGAAAAATTCTTGCCAATTTGGCAAGATGGTTCATTGGTCATGTTGTGACCAGGTTATATTATAAAACAAGAAAGACTGAATGAGTCTGAAAATGTATTGCCTCCAGCTCAATGCTGTCATTTAAAAGCCCTTTGTGCTCCAAAATCTATGCTGTCCTTTAACAGCATGCATTATTTTGAATGATGCAGCTCTTTGAGCTGGGGAGGAAAACGAGCAGCAATTGGACAAGCTTAGCTGGCCTCAAATTTTAGTGTTCTCTCTGGTGTTTTTCTAGAGTAGTTCAGTGCAAAATCCTCTTCTATTTCTTGGTAAACAGAAATGACAGGGTGTGGAGAAGAGGCGGTGTGTTTGCACTCCAGAGGACAGGAGCTGGCTGTACTTATTTTGAACCACCATAAATTACTAGGAGCACAGGAAAGAGATGAAAGCTACTTAAGAGTCCTCCCTGCATAACTGAGAGATGGTTTTCTTGTATTTTATTTTATTTTATTTTATTCTTATGTTAACGTTTGTCATCATAAAACTCTCAGCACCTAAGTAGAGGGGATAAAGCCTGGATCTTATCAGGGGTTGTATATATAAATTCAGTGGGTTTTGTGTATTTGCTAACACAATCTTAGGGACGTTTTAAAGTCTGAGATCCATTCAGGGTTCCAGATCAGTTCATCTACTGATTTTTGGCAGGTCAAAGGTGGTGATCCTGCCCCCTACTACACTCTGGTGAGACTCCACTTGGAGCACTGTGTACAGTTCTGGTGTCCTCAACATAAGAAGGACATGGAGCTGCTGGAGGAAGTCCAGAGACCACAGAGGTAATCAGGGGACTGGAGCACCTCCCATATGAAGACAAGCTGAGAAAGCTGGGGCTGTTCAGCCTGGAGAAGAGAAGGCTGCGTGGAGACCTCATAGCAGCCTTCCAGTATCTGAAGGGGGCCCATAAGGATGGTGGAGAGGGACTCTTCATCAGGGACTGCAGTGATAGGACAAGGGGTAATGGGTTGAAACTGAAACAGGGTAAGTTCAGGTTAGATACAAGGAAGAATTTCATTACTGTGAGGGTGGTGAGGCACTAGAACAGGTTGCCCAAAGAAGTGCTAAATGCCCCGTCCCTGGCAGTGCTCAAGGCCAGATTGGACAGAGCCTTGGGCAACACGGTCTAGGGTAAGGCATCCCTACAACTAGATGAGCTTAGTATTCTTTCCAACCCAAACCATTCCATGATTCTGTATTTTTTCATGTAATAAAGCCAAACTACTTGTGGATGAAAGTAATTCTTGGTTCTTGGAAAGCTGCTAGATCTTCTTAGAGGAAATTATGGAAAATTGCTTGAGGACGCTGGGACTAAATGTTGTCCTGGCAGTGTAAGAGGCTGTAAAATCATAAAAAGTAGAGTTAAAATGCAGACACCAATCCTGAGGATCTACCTGCTGGAGGCTTATGCATCTTAGAAAGCAGGTGTGTTTGAAACTAAACAGTTACAAGGAGAACGTGAGCTTACCTCTTCTGATTGAAACAACTACTTTCTCTACTGTCTTGCAAGGAGAAAGGAAAATTCAGCTGCAAAGCTTCTTCAGAATCAGATTTCCTATATCTATTTGTTGTAATCTATTTCTGCGGCACTCCTTCAATCCCCAGCATATATTCCCCATGATACTCAAAAAAGTAAACCTCTCCTCACCCTTCCTTGTAACTTAGCCTCTCCCTTTCACCTAATAATCTGAGCTGCCTTTCTTCCCATCTGTTACAAATCATTGGGTTTAATGTCTTTGACATGAGCGAGAGAGAGTAGAGATTTTTATTTATTCTTTTTTTTTCACAAAGGTTGTAGTAATTTGTTTTTCTTGCTGTTACAGGAACTCGTGTCTCAACTTCTGGTATCAGAATCTGATTTTGAAGCTTTTTCATGCTAAGACTCTTCAAATGGGAGTTCCTCAGCAGGCCAGGAAGAAGTATTTTCACTGAATTGCAAGGCTAAGACCTATGGGGTGTGCATCACTGAAACCACTGAACAAACAGGACCTAAGTAACACAATCCCAGTCTGTAAACACTAATTTACCACTCTGATTAAAGTACTTAGGTTCAGAAGTGCATAAACCCATATTAAAATGTGTCAGAAGTACCTTAATTGCCAAATTGCACTGTCTTGCAGCTGGACTTAGATTCTTCCATCATTTTGTTTTGCTTTTGGTATTACCTGAAGTTCTAAATTTCATGAATTTACAAGCTGCCATGGAAATCCACTTTGTCATAGGCTGAAAATAAGTAGCAGTTGCATGTACTCATAAACCCCTTTTATTGCCTTCCTACACAAATTTAATTTCAGTCCTTTGGCTGAAATGTAAAACACAAGGAGACACACTTAAGAAAACTAAAACCCCATGCTTCTAAAATGTGCAAATGCAAACAAATAAATGTGTTTCAGATTTCATTCTGTACTGATCACTAAAATATAGCTTGTCAGTCATATTAGGAATTGAATTGCTTTTTCTTTTTAGTCAAAAAGAGAGTAAAATGTCAAATCAGTTGCTGTTCTTTAGTCTTTGAGCACAGAGAATACTTCTATCACCAAACTACCTTAATATTTTCCCATGTGTATCACTCTCCCCATATGTGTAACTACAAAACAGACCAGAAGAAAACAGGAAAAGATAAAACCAGACAAATAAGACGTATTTCTCCCTTCAAAATACAATCCTAGATGCAGAGTCTGAAATAATTAGCAGCCGTTTATGCTCAGAAACAATTTTAATATAAATGATATTGTAACCTGGGGCCCAAGTCTGCAAACATTAAAGAATATGAGGTTACTTTATGCATGTGAGTAATTCCTCTTGAGAACATTTGCAAGATTAGAAACCAGAGTAATGTGATAAAATAGTATGGAAGGAGATTGTATTACATCTGTACAGGATGTACCAGCTAAGAGACCACTAACGTAGTCTATTTAATATTAGTAGTGAAGTACAAGGTCTTGTCACGTTAGTGGCTTTGTAAAGATGATAATATCAGTTATTTTAACAAAACAAAATCTATTCCTAGCACTACCAGGTTGGCACCTTTGACAGGGAGACTGAAGACTAGGTAAAAAATGTATTTTAGGAAACAATCACTATATATCCTTCGATATACAGAAAGTAAGCTCTGAACGTCCTTACTGATGTGGAGAAAATGGTATACACTGCAGTGCACATATAAAGAAGTAGCATACCTACTTGTTACCTGTTTAGAGTGATCCAGCCTTAATGCTATTGCAATTAACAGCAAAATGCCTGGGACTATAGAAACCCTGCCTGTAAGATCCCAATGAGCCAGAGAGGTGGAGACAGCAGGGTTGCGTGCATCTGCATCAGTGAGTGATCTGGCCCTACACAAGCCTATAGGAAGATACTGGGTTTTTTTATTATTAATATTCAAGTATTTCAAAAGGAAATATTATATATACACTTTAAACACTTTTCTGTGAATTTTAAATGCTCAGCGATGTACAACAGAACACTTCTGGAGCTCTTTAAACATCAGTGATATTACTGTAAACACAGTTAATGTCATTGAAACTTAGATTCCTTTCTGTAAAAGAGGACCCTATTACATGGAAATGGAGAATCTGTTGGGGATCCTAAATGGTGGATGCATTTTTTGTAAGCATAAACAGTTCAACAGTAGTTTCACTTTAATATTATGCTAGCAGTTTGCATCCATTTTGTTACAATTGGACCTTTGAGAAATGGTATTTACAAATCATATTTGGTAAAAAAAAAACTAGAGAAAAAAAGAAAAAGGTTATTTACAAACCCAGTAATGTGTTAGCAATCATACAGCCAAGTCCATCTGCTCTTCAGTCATAACCCTAAATAGATATCTTAATTGTATTCAGATTTTCACACTTGCACCAGAGGAGAGCAAGAATTAGTTTACTGAACTTTGAATGGTCCTCTGGGGGTTAGACCAATACCCACTTAGGTCAGTGACATACATTTAATGACTTAAGCAAAGCTTAAACAGAACAATTTCAGACCCCAGGAGTCAAACCAGTGTTTTCTAGACTTTTCTGATCCCAGTGAGCTTTCTTCTGAGATAGCTTATCTAAAGGTACACAGAGAAATGATTCATTGCAGAAGGACTAACCAAGTCTTCTGAGTAGAGTCAGTGAAAGACTCAATTGCAGCCAGAGACAGTGGAGAAATTACCACAATCCAGGGGGGAAAGCCAAAAGGTGAAATTCAATTCCAGTCCAAACACTCAGGGTCCTGAACAGCACAGATGCGTATTCTGTACTGTGACCCTTGCTGAGCACAGCAGTTCATCTGCTCAGGATTGCTACTCTCCAAACATGTGAAATAGCAAACATTCTATTGCCCAGTGAAGACACACAATGTAAGACTTCATACAACTCTGATAACTTTTGGTTCCTGCTCAGTCATTTTCTTCTGTAAAAAAAAAATTGTCATACATACTGTAGGAAGAATATACTAAGTCTGGCTAACATAAAATTCTACTCTGTGTTATAACACTGAAATCATTACATAGAGCCACTGGCTGTCTAACATGTAGGTAAAGTATTTTCCTACTTTTATTTTTGCAGGTGTGATTGTGTGTGTGGTAATCAAGATTTGGAAAGTCTTCCTTAAGTCTCTTTATGAAAGGCTTTGTGGATGTTTCTATCATATTTTCGAGGGGGAGGGGGGGAACATTCTTTTCTAATGAAATTCTCCTTTACAGTGCTAAATTCAATAAAAGTTGATCTTTGGAATTCACTGCTAACTCATGCCTGTATTTGTGCAGGACACACACTGAATTTGCAACTTCCACCCCTTTCCTACTGAGAAAGCCCTGCCAACATGAAGCACAAACAAGAGCATAATGAGAAGGCAGAATTTCTTCTTTTGACCACCCCTCCCAGGAACCAGACGCGGCTTCCAGTGATGAAAGCAGAGAAAGACTCAGCATGTTTATAGGCTTCTGTCAAATGCCTGGTCTCCCAAATCCATTTTGGGTAGCTTTAGTTCTTTTTTAAAGTAAACTCAAACTTTCAGGCTTAAAATAACAAGTTCAAAAGTTCAAATAACAAGTAAAATGTTCAAGGTTCAAATAAACTTCAAGGTTTAAATAACCCTAACCCTAACACTAACCCTACTAAACCTAAACCTAACCCTTACTAACGTTAACTCTAACCCTAACTCCTAACCCCAAACCTCTAACACCTAAACCTAACCCTAACCCTAAACCAAACACCTAACCCCTAACCTCTAACCCCTAACCCTAAACCTAACCCTACCCCTAACCCTAACCCGTACAACTAAACCTAAACCTAGCCCTAACCCTAACCCCTAAATATAACCCTAACACCTAACCCTAACAATAACCCCCTCACAATAACGCCCTAACACTACCCTAACCCTAACCCAAACCCTAACCCTAACCTAACCCTAATCCTAACCCTAAACTTAACATAACCCTAAAACTAACCCTAACCCTAACCCTAACATAACCCTAAACCCTAAAACTAACCCTAACCCTAATCCCTAACGCTAACCCTAACCCTACCCCTAACCCTAATCCTAACCCTAACCCAAACCCTAACATAACCCTAAACACTAACCCTAACCCTAAAGGCTAACCCTAAAATAAACCTAACCCTAAACCTAACCCCGAACCTAACCCTAAACCTAACCCTAACACTAACCCCCTAACACTAACCCTAACCCTAACCCAAACCTAACCCTAATCCTAACCCTAACCCTAACATAACCCTAAAACTAACCCTAACCCTAACCCTAACATAACCCTAAACACTAACCCTAACCCTAAACCCTAACCCTAACCCTAACCCTAACCCTACCCCTAACCCTAACCCTAAACCAAACCCTAACATAACCCTAAAACCTAACCCTAAGCCTAACCCTAACCCTAAACGCAAACACTAACACTAACCCTAAACCTAACCCTAATCCTCTACTAAACCTAACCCTAAACCTAACGCTAACCCGGTACTAACCAAAACCCTGTAGTAAATCTAACCCTAACCCTAACCCTACACTAACCCTAAACTAAACCTAACCCTAACCCTGACCCTAACCCTAACCTAACCCTAACCCTAACCCTAACCCTAACCGTAACCTAACCCTAACCCTAACCCTAACCTAACACTAACACTAACATTGGCATTAAGCTCTATCCCCTAACCCTAACCCTAAACCCTAAATCTAAGGCTAAACTAACCCTAACCTAACCCTAACCCTAAAGCTAAACCCTAACCGTAACCATAAACCTAAATCTAAATCCTAACCCTAAACCTAAACCTACCCCTAAACCTAACCCTAACCCTACCCTTAAACCTACCCCTAACCCTAACCCATAACCTAACCTAACACTAACTCTAACGCTAATCTAACCCTAACCCTAACCCTAACCCTAACTCTAACCTACCCCTAACCCTAACCCTAACCTAACCCTAACCCTAACATTAACCTTAAACCCTATCCCCTAACCCTAACACTAACACTAACCTTACCCTAACCCTAACCTAACACTAACCGTAACACTAACCAAACCCTAACCCTAACCTAACCATAACCCTAACACTAAACCTAACCTTAACCATAACACTAACCCCTAACCGTAACACTAACCCCCAAAAACGAACCCTAAGCCTAACCACTAACCCCTAACCCTAACACAAACCCCAAACCCTAACCGTAACCCCTAAACACTAACCCTAACCCCTAAACCTAACCACTAACCCGTAACTCTAACCCAAACCCCAAACACTAACCCTCCCGCTAACTATAACCCTAACCCTAAACCTAACCACTAAACCCTAACCCTAACCCCTAACCCTAACCTTAACCTAACAATAACCATAACCCTAACCCTAACCATAACCCACCTAACCCTAACCCTAACCCCTAACCCAAACCCTAACCCAAACCCCAAACCCTAACCGTAACCCCTAACCCTAACACTAACCCTAACCTAACCCTAACCCTAACCATTAACCCTAACCCAAAACCTAACCCTAACCCTTAACCCTAACCCTAACCCTAACCCCTAACCCCAACCCTAACCCTAACCCTAACCCCTAACCCTAACCCTAACCCCAACCCGTAACCCTAACCCTAACCCTAACCCCTAAGCCTAACCCTAACCCTACCCCTAACCCCTAAGTCTAACCCTAACCGTAACCCTAACCCCTAACCTTAAGTCCAGCCAACATGCAGCGAGAACCAGAAGCAACGGAAAACACTTCCTAACCAGGTTCCTATCTGGCTGCCTCTGGGGCAGAGGGGCCTCTCGGAGTGCCGCTACCCGCTCTTCGCTTCCCCTCGGCCCGGCCTCAGACGATCAGGCCTCAAGGTTCAAATAACAAGTAAAATGAGATTATTCAGCAAAGCACATGAAAGGCAGGCAAATATTGCTAATGCAATCTTATCTCTGTGACTGTATGGAAAGGCATAACTTAATAGCAGTCTTCTCAAAAACATTACTGTCCTATCCAAGGTGAAATCAAACATCCCGTGTTTCTTCTGAAATTCACCAGTTAACACAATTTTATACACTGAAAGATGTCAATTCTGTACCAAGGAAAATGTGCTTAGAGATCAGAATTAATTCTTAATTAATAATTCCTTAATTACTGTATTATGACAATATTAATGTAAATTCCGTCAAAATAGTGTTTGAAAATAGGATTCTGCATAGAACACTACACTATATAATATCACTATTAATATATGGTACTACTACTCTCTTTTGCTAACAGAATCTTGCTGTCCTTCAAAACTTTATGGTGTAGGGCTTCCTGTGGAGCTTTACTACAGTGTATGCTTACTGCATCATGCGGTAAGGTGAGTCTGTCGCATCTGTATGAGCCCGTTAATAGATACTATGCGTTTTAGAAAAAAGGAGCATGTGCAAGATCAAGTATTTTCCTTGGGGGGAGGGGGGGGAGGGGGAAGGGAGGTGGTGAGAAAGGAATATGCATTTAATTATTTCCAAGTATTAATTGTAATTAGCATTTAGATGCACCACTGACTTTCAATTTGACCTTGCTTCCTCTGTCAGCCTTGTCATCAGTAAACAGCATTTACATCTATAGAAAAGGCCAGGGGCATGACAATGAGATTTAAAAAACCTCTGAAGTAACAGGCAGTGCTTTCTATATGTCTGCTACATGCTCATACATTCACCAGGAGTGACTAAAAAAATCCAGAGATAACTCAAATAGTCAAGTCTTATGTGGAAAAAATAACTGGCACAGAGATTAGGTGGCACATACCAAAATGCTGGACTCTTTCTACATTTTAATCAACCAGTGTGTGCGAGATTAATCAACATGCATGTTCTGTAACATGTAACAATGCAAAATTCTCTTCTGTCATATGAAAACAGAAAAAATGCTGGTTATGTGCATGACCAAAAAGATACCATGTTTTTCAATCAGTATAAAAGCCTGAACAGTGACAGTAACAATAAATCAGTGAGTGGCAGAGCATGAAACTCACCCTGGACTAGGCCAATGAATCAAAGTATTGCTGGAATTGCAAATACTAATGCAACTGTCAAAGATTTAAAGTAATTAAATTCAAAGGTATTAAAGCAATAAAATTCTACCAACATGGTAGCCTTACAGCAAAGAGATGTCTTCATAACCTAAAAATTGAATTGGCACTCTCTTCTCTGCCCTGAATCATAAATAAAAGTCCTATCATGGTTAATTTGGCCTTTCAGATTTCCCAGGCAGACATTGTTCTTCGTAGACATGAGAAAACCCTCTGTGATTTTTATGAGCGTACATTGTGTCCTGATACCCCTTACTACTCAATTTTTTTTTTTCACCATATTGGTGTACTGTGTAACACGATTGCCATTTCCTCTTTAAAGGTAACTGCATGCATAAGTACATTCTACAGCATTAGCTAGGTAATTAAGTAAAATCCCTTTCAGTGTGGACTTAAAATTTGCCTAATATCATTAAAAGAACTTTGGAATAATTCCTGACCGTATGCATGTTAAAACACATACATAAATAAATGCTGTGGGTTTGTGATTTGTACTATCTGTTAAAATAATGCACTAATTAGTACCTTTACACTTGTAAGTATGTTATTGAGATGATGAAATTTTAGAACACTGCATTCTAACGCTTTCTGTAGCATCCAGCAAATCTTCCAGTCTCCTTGTGATTAAATTCATGTCAGCTGCATGTGAAGGAAAATACTGCCTAGCTACAAGACCACTATGGACTGCTGCTGCTAGAACAAGAACACACACATAAACAGATCCATACACAGGGAAAGTATTTTTCCAACAAACTAAGCCATAAGTTTACAGAGTTTTGTGATAGAATTGTACAGAGACACAGCTAGCCTCAGTCCATGTCTCTTTCTCATGAGAAGCTTGAGCCTGAACCTTGCACCTGAGCAGAAGCCGGAAAGAAAGTGAATGAAGTTTCTTAAACCACTCTACTTCCTGCATTTTGCCTAGCTAATCATACGGTATATTCTGCCACATTTGCATTCCCTCCACCTGTGTCTAATGTCCAGATTTAAAGGGCCCCATGTTTGGATGCCTGGTAAGACACTACCATAAAAATATTGAGACCATAGTAATTAACTTATGAATAAAGCTCATCCTCTTCTTGCACACTAAGACCTCTCACCTAAAAGAAGCTGTGCTTTCATTTTAAGTTAGCTCACACTAGAGACTGATTTCCATTTTCTCTTAGACTGGTAGTGCAAAAACCTTCCAATGAAGACATAGGCTATATCACTTGATTATTGATAATCCTTCCACAGTAACTCTAATTAGTCCCCATACACACAAAAAACCTGCAGGATGCTCTTGCTCCCAGAAGTCCAACTGACATATACTACAGCACACAGCACCAATATTTCATGTGGCATTAAAGTCTAGCTGATAACACCTCAGCTAATTCATCAGTGAAAATTTAAAGTAACTCTGGTAAAAATGTCACAAGCTTGAGTGACATAGACAAATGGGTCTAAATTAATAATTTCATTATAATTAGAAAAACACATCAATTGAAGTTTAATGCTTAGAACTTTCATGCTTCTCAGCCACTATTGTGCAAATACATTTACCTAGTCATTCAGGAGGAGCACCCACAATCTTTGGGAATCACTTTTGGGACCTGTTTTTCCTCCAAATGCTTACCAGGATAGGGATTTCCTGACAAGGATGGCACAAGCAGTTTGTCATATTAATACTGCATTTGTCAGTATCCACCTATGCTTTGATTTTTTCTTGAGAAAATGCAGCATGATATATACTCAGCAGCTCATTCCCTTTCTTATTTTTGAAGACAAAAAACTGCACTAAAATGCCTCTTGTCACAGCAACGCCTGGCTTTGTATCTTAATAGCCGTCACTGCAAAAATTAGGCAGTCCTGCAAAAAAATACAGCAGTTCACTTAAATATTACCTCAGAAAGGAAAAGACAAATGGGTATGCATGCTTTTCATTTTTATATATAACCTGTAGCCTTATTTTCCTTTCCTGTATTGTCTTACACTGGCATTCCACTTCTTCCACTGCAACGTGAGGCCTGATGTTCTTTGGTCCTCCTGAAGGCCACACAAGAGGCATACATGCCCACTTTCAGCTCTTTTACTAAACCAGACATCAATGTCACATTTTATGCCAAAATTTTCTTTCTCTCAGGTCCAGTTGGTTTAGTTCCATGGGTGTTACAAAAAACCGAAGGCCAAACAGAACAATCAGGCACTTCGCTTCTTTTCTGTTCTGTTCTTTTGTAAGATTATAAGCCCACTAGTTTTCCTGATGACCACAGAACTTCTGGTGTAAAAAGATCTAGTTTTCTCAAATAAAATAGAATCATAGAAAATAAGGTCCATTTTGAAAACAAACCCAAGTAACTAATGTAACATTCTTCACAGATCACAGTTAAAACCACAAACTTAGCAAAAATTCCTGAAGCAATGTGGTGTAAGATGGACAGTGCTATGAAGAAGGCAGTGGAAGCACTTCATAAAATGTGCTTTTCAGGTTTTCTTATTCTCATAACGTCATTGTCCAGTTTACTGGGTCTACAAGAAAGTCAAAGCAGCTGCATTAACTTGTGAATCTTTAGTATTCACTGGAGTCAGAATAATGCCACTTGAAAGATGTTTCAACATGTATTCTTATTGCACATCTTTCAGAAAAACCTTAAGATTTATGAAATATTGCTGAACAGTCATTTTTCTCCATAAGCTTATCTGTCCAAAGTCAGAGCAGGCTATTTAAAACTTCGATCACTTGTGACAAGAATGGTAGTTTGTGTACGCCTGGGATAGAAGCATCTGGATTTTATTCCAGGAACATTCTATGGTTCCAGCTGCTACAATACTTTTGCTTGCTGAAGACTAGTCTGTGAGGATTTAATTTTGTTCACCTGCAAAATACCATTCACATGACCTTTTCATTGAAATGCACACTCTGCATCCTTCAAACTGAGAGGAACTGGCATTAAAATGAATCACAGAGAGGAGGGAGTACATCACTGTCACATTAGCAGACACTTTTAGACCTGTTGAGAGCTATTTTATTTCAAAGCAAAAACATATACAAAATGAGGGCAAAATCAAAGCCAAACATGAAGAGTTATACCCTTAGTAGAAATTAAGCATATATAAGTACACGGCCTGAAGTCGTCTCTTGCTTTTTTTTCCAGAAAAAGACAAATACATCACAGAATCCCAGACTTGTTTGGGTTGGAAGGGACCTTAGAGCTCATCCAGTTCCAACCCCCTGCCATGGGCAGGGACACCTTCCACTAGACCAGGTTGCTCCAAGCCCCATCCAACCTGGCCTTGAACACTGCCAGGGATGGGGCAGCCACAGCTTCTCTGGGCAACCTGTGCCAGCGCCTCACCACCCTCACAGGGAAGAACCTCCTAATAGCTAATCTAAATCATACTCGTACATACATCAATTTAATACATAAAGTAAATGCAATACATTAGTCCCACACATACATTAAACTGATGCCAAACAAGCAACGTAAAATACATGCTTCACATTTCACGCAGGCAGAACTTTTCATACAATTACAAACTGTTTTGGGTTGGAAGGGACCTTAAAGCTCATCCAGTTCCAACTCCCTGCCATGGGCAGAGACACCTTCCACTAGACCATGTTTCTCCGAGCCCCATCCAGCCTGGCCTTGAACACTGCCAGGGCATCTCCAGGTGCACCCAAGGTGTACAGAAAGCCAGGCACACCCTCTGCGGCGTTTTTAGCGTCGGAAAAGTCCTCAGACGTGTTAAGAGGTGGGAAAAAAGCCCCATACAGAGGGCATTTTACACTGGTTTTGACAGAGTTTCGGCTTAGCCCACAGGACTCACGTCCTGCTGCACCAGCGGGGGGAGAAGCGAGCACTGCACCGCTTCCTACCGCGGTCACGCGAAAGCCGCTCTCTGCGATCGCGACAAAACCGCCTATAGCGATCACCGCTACCGCCCCCCGACTGTCAACACCAGCCCGCCCGCTCACTAACCGCCATTTCCGGGAGCGCTGCGTCATTTCCCGTTCGGGCCGCAGTGGGGAGAAGATGGCGGCGCTGAGCGAGCCGGTGCGGTTGGAGCGAGGTGAGCGCAGCGGCGGTGGTAGTTCGGAACAGGCGCTTTTCACTGCTCTGTAACCGCTCACTGCCGTGGGCGAGCTGCGGCCGTGGGGCTGCTGCTCCAGCCCGGCTCTGCGGCGCCTTGCCGAGGGGCTGGCCCGAGCCCATGGGACGGTTTTTCCTATCTTTCCCCCGCCCCCTGCTGAGGCCTGATCGTCTGAGGCCGGGCCGAGGGGAAGCGAAGAGCGGGCAGCGGCACTCCGAGAGGCCCCTCTGCCCCAGAGGCAGCCAGATAGGAGCCTGATTAGGAAGTGTTTTCCGTTGCTTCTGGTTCTTGCTGCATGTTGGCTGGACTTGCTGTTTTGGCTTTTCTTCACGCAGATTTCTCTCGTGTTTCGGTGCGCGTGTGGGTTTCCATGGGTGCACAGGCCACAGACCTCCTGTGCGTGTGTCTGCTGCGCCTGCTCTAGTGCCAGCGTTTCTGTTAGCTTCTTGTTTCTGCTGCTCTCTTCGGAAGGCTTACTTTTGAACTTAGCTGAATTCTTAGCTTTAAATTCTAGCTGTTAGGCTCTGTGTTAGAAATAATAATTTACTTATTTTTATGGAAGAAAGCAGATGCATTCAGGGCTCCCCGTACACTTGTTCGTGGTTCTGCTCAGCTCTTGCACTCTCACGTTTATGGTTTCACCCCGTTTTTTTCAGTTTCTAGCCTAAATTTGTGTTAATACCGTACAGTGTGTATTAAAATCAGTAGGGGAATGGATAAAATACAGACCCTAGTTAGGTATTTTTTCTGAAATACGTTTGTGTCTTGTATCCAGAGCTTTTAAGAAACAAGGATAAACTTCAGGGTGGTTCTTCAGAACTGTGCAAGGTCCACAGTAGCTCAGTGAACACATGCTTGTATAACAATATGTATGATGGGCTTATGAATACATACGTAGAAAAGTAGGGAGTGGAAAGTGGAATTTAAATAGGAAAAGAATACTGAGAATGAGAAATCCTGGTTTTGAGAAAGAAAGTAAATGGAATGTAGATGACTGGATGAGCAGACTGTTTTCCTGCTGCTATTTCCATTGGAACCACCATCTTTGCTCATAGTGCTAGTTGCTTTTATTTATAGATGTATAACATGCTGTACATACCCATGCTTGGTACTAGCACATGTTAGTTGCCACAGAAGTAATTTTTTCTGTTTGCCTGACCCTCTTTCCTATTCTACAAGTGAATCACTTGTCTGAGAGAAGGCCTGTAAATAGTGACTTATATAAGGACTTTGATTCCCACTCAGCTCACCTACCCTCCTACTCCAAAGCTTGTTAATTAGGGTAGCTGCTTTGGCAGTGGATTAGTTTCTCTTGGTAGGTCTGTGGATTTAAACCTCAGGCAGCATCCTTCTCCACCTCATTACCCTTCTACTATGCACTGTCCATGAAAGTAAACAAATCTGCAGGGTTACTTAGGGATCAGTGTAACAAAGGAGCTATTTAATTTTCTGGCATATTGACCTTTTTAAGAAAAAGGGAGCACAGTATAATGGACCCACAAAAGCCAGAGGATTATTTACAGAAATAAATAACTTTGTTAATTGTGTGGGGCTGACTGCAGATAACCTGATGATGAATCAACAGCAGCTTGAAAATGAACATCAGTAATGTTGGCATATAGCTTAAGAAAGGAGAGAATAGAAAGTGAACATAACAAGTGTTGTTGGCATACAGCGTAAGAAAGGAGAGAATAGTGTGGAAAAAGAGCTGATTTAAAATGGTTAGCATATGCTTACCATCAGGGCAATTGAAAATTTTCCCCGTCTGTTCTCTCCTCCAAGCTGCATTGCAAACACCACCACCCAAATTCACTGGAGGGCAGGGATGAAAGAACATTTAACGTTCCAAAATTATTTGTATGGTTTGGTGGTGATGTGTGATAACGCTACATACAGTTTGGGAATCCAGACTATTTGAGCATAAGCAGTGGAGGTGGTTAATCAGGAGTATCTATGAGGTTGCTGTATTTCTCTTTCTGTGTTTTGTTCACACATATGCTTGGAGTGGTGGCATCTTGATGTCTTTTTCTCCCACATTTTTTTTAGTTTAAACGTATCTTACTTTTTCAGGACTTTGCTGTGAGCACAAAAAATGATTTGTGAAGAACAGGCAACTGGTATAAAAAGGATGAAAAGGTTAAAAGGAAATCCATTTTTTAGTTATGTGTGGACTCATTTTTATAGTGAGTTTTATGGGGTTTTTTTAATCATAGAATCATCACCTACTTCTGGAGTTATTTCTACATTGATCCTTGTACAAATCCATCACTGACGATTCTGTAGTGTTCCATTTCAGCCTCTGGTGTGGAACACTTGGCTAAACTGTAATGATAATATTGTGAGGAAGGCAGCTTTCAGCTGATCATATCACAAGTAGTAGTTCAGGAGGAAGCACACTACATCAGCAGAGCAGTCAACAACCTTTTCTTGAAAATGAAAGGTGTGTTTTGCCACTTGTTCCCAGCCAAACTAGTTCCTTTCCAGACCAATATTGCTGGGAGAGATTGAATCTTTCAGCTTCTGACTAATAGTACCAAATGCAGTTCAGTGGGAGAAAGTTACACTCATTTCACTTTCAGGCTTGTATAAAGGGGCCCTGTCAACAGAGTAAAACAAAACAACTCTTGGGGTGGGGGTGGGGAAGCGTCCTGGCAATGGGATTCATTGCTTGTGTCTACCTGAGCCAGAGGTACAGTGTGGTAAAGGAGATCTATAGAGTGCCGAGGATCTGACTTTTGTGCTTCATTAGTCTGCTTCAGTTTTTTACCAGCAGCAGCTTGGTCCTTTGATCTGGAAGCCTTTTCTTATTCAACTGTGTTTTTTTGCTTTATCTCCATCTAAGATTAATCCATTTCAGTGTATCCCAGTTGCTTTTTGACAAGCTGATTCTATGCTCTTAGTCCACGCTTCAGGAAAGACACAACTGGTTCCCAAACTAGACAATTTTACCTTAGGGTGTAAAGTGCTATGTAATTAAAGCTTTTCATCTCTTAGGAGATCCAGGTAGGAAATACATCTAGTTTATTGATGAAACATGAAGGTCAAAAAAAAGAAGAGAAATTAGCAAAACTGTTTCTGGAGTCTTCATTTCTGTAGCTGCCTTTGGATCATGGGGTTGCTATCACCCTTTAAGATTTCTTGCAGTATCCTAATCAAATTGTTATTTAACAAGTTCCTGCACCTTACAGCTTAACATGCTTCATGTACCCCAGATTGAGGTACAGCTGTGTACAGCTGTACTCTTCCTGTGCATGAAACAGTCATTTGTCTGCAAACATCTGCAAGTATTTACATGATAGCTGTATTGTAATTTACCTACTTTCTAGACTTTTTTTTCATGAATATATGGAGTGTTGCAGGATAGGAAATGCTGCTATTGCCATTTGTTGATCATTCAACTTCAAGTTGTTCAGTGCAAGACTTGCTGAAATACAGTTAACTTGCACTGCTGTTGCTGAACACAAGAGTTACTAAGAATGTTGGGGATTTTTCACCACTGGAAGAGTAATCAACAATCACATCTAGAATCTTTAATTTCACCAACTGTTTTGTATGTTAATTGAAATACAAAATGTGTGTTAAGAAATTAAAAGCTTCAGAGGTGTTTTTGAATTTTGTAATTGTACAAGTAGCAAATAGGCACGCCTGTGTGAAGTGAGTCCTCTGAGGACTTGAGATTAGTAATAGCTGAAATTTAAGGTTTGATACTTCCTTGCTTCAGGTAACTGGTGCTTGTAAAGCCTGGAAATGCTTGCAGAAAACACCAAATTCTCATGGTACATAGAAATCTTAACTCTCATCTGAAATAATTTCTGTCTTGTGGCTATAGTGATAATACTTGGATGTTGTTCCATGAAGGACTCCTTTCCAGTCCATGGATGACCAGCCTGAGAGGTTAAGCTGTACATTGTTTCATTGACTGTACCACCTGCAGGTGTGTCTAATAACACAAAGTGGACAGAACATGAGTTGTCTCTTCTCAGTGCACTTGACCTCCATTTTAGAACATACACCCCACTGTCTTTTCATCTTGTTACGTAAATTCTCTTTTCTTAAACTTGGCCTTTTAGAAGTTCTTGGTTATTGCACGTTTTCTGTGCTGACGTGGTGCCATTTGAGTGCATTCACATAAAAAATGGTTGCCTAAAGGTTAATTACAGAAAAGAAGGAAGTAATACATTTGGGATATAGCGGTGTCTAGACTCCATCCTTTTCTAAAATAATCTGTGCCTTATTTATATAATAGATTAATCACTGCTTCTTTGCCTGTGTGCTAATGAAACTAATTCTTCCTGTCTGCTTTTCTGAGAGAATGTTCTACTTCTGTTCAAGGACTTGCGTGATTCAGAATCGTCACTAATGGAAATACAAGTGAGGGATATGAATGTCTTGTACTCTTCTAGAGCTGCCAGGAACATGTCACATGGCATTTGATGCCCCTCTTGAATTGTAGGGATCTGGAATCAAACCTTTACAGGGAGTTCAGTTTCACAAAGCAACATTTACATTTACAAGAATATGGATAACATGAATTCTTAGGAACAAGTTTCTAGGAACTGGAACAAAGAGGTTTGGGGTTGAGGGTTTTAAAACAGAGGTATTCTCAACTTAGAATATGAAAAGGAGCTTGGTTGGTTTTTTCCAAGCACTGAAGGGTAATAGACCAGATAATTCTCAGCCCTGTTGTAAGGAAAGTATTGAATGTAGTCTTGTTGAACTAAAAATATTTTTTATATATATAAAAGGAATGTTAGACAGTGTATTTGACAATATTTTATCTAGTTTGCTTGTTTTAACAAAATGTGATCAATGGCAGTAGATAAATTATGAAGTATGCATAAGAGATGCTGATAGTGTATATATCAATTAACTATTTCAGTTTGATTTAAACTTCAAGGAAAAATCAGATTGGCAGTGATAACTCCAGATATTTTACAGGGTTGGATGCTGTGGTTGACGTAAAAATAGTCTGAAAGTAGAGTGTTTTATTGTACCATTTTGTAAATACATAGTTTTATGGGAGAAATCAAAGGTGTACACCTTAAAGCTGTGTGTAAAAATGTGCACACACAGAGACTGCTCCATTAAAAGGAAGGAAGAAAGAAAAAATAAACCTGTAATTCCCTCAGATGTTCCTCATTGTTGGTGCTTTATTTTTCTGTAGACATTTGCAGAGCAATTGAGCTGCTGGAAAAATTACAGAGAAGTGGAGAAGTGCCACCGCAAAAGCTACAAGCATTGCAAAGGGTCCTTCAAAGTGAATTCTGTAATGCTGTAAGGGAGGTAAGTTAACCTGATGTAAGCAGTTACCTTTAATTGAAACCCAATGTTTTATTGTTTCCTTCTTGTGCCCAGTGCAGTAATCTGATTTTGCTCTAAGAGCTGAATTTGATTTACACCACTTCATAGAACAAGACCTACTTTTGAAAGTTCAGAAGAAAATAACAATAATTGCAGATAGCATAGGTGTATCAATAGCTCAGGAGCAAATAACTTTTTAGAGGTTATTTTCCGAGTTTGTTCTTACTGGCAGGTATCAGGCTGTTATCCTCTTAAAATGTAAGAATGGACAAAGTACCAATTGCCTATGTTTCTTTTAAGCCATATCCACATCACCTCAAGGTGGAGCCTTGCACCACCTCGTCGTCATTCCAGTTACTCTATTAGAGATTCTTAGGTGATTGAATATGCCTTGCTGTTGTTGGTGGTGCTGCCACTGATGGTAACACCTGGAATAATGTAAAACATCTGGTTTTAGACAGATGTATCGTCTTAATATCATCATCCTGTTGAGGGCAGTGTGTTTTATTGCTTAACAAGTCCAAATTGTGAGGTAGATGTGAGGATGTGGGTTAGCCTTCAGTGTAAGCACCTCCTTAGCATTAGTATTCTTTAACTCTGTGTTTTCAATAGCTGGTGTTTTGTTTTTTTTTTTTTTTTCCCCTAAGGTATTCAATTAGTTGCATGAGTTGAAGGAAAAATGGGCATCTTGCGGGAAGGGGTGGGTTGTCAGGAGAGCTTTTAAGAGCTTTTCTAAAGTGGTTTTGCGTGCATCCTTATTGAAGAGTTTCAGATCGAATCGGACAAGAAAAGATAGTAATCCATGCCTCCAGTCATGTATTAGAGCCATAAGCACTTCTGAGTTGATGGTGAGGTCTGGATGCTATGGAAGGAGGAAGATTGAGGCTGAGACGTAGATCTGCGTGGGTTAACTGAGCAGTAAAGGTGTCAAGAGAGTTGTTTCTTTGTAATATGGCAGATTGTCACTTGACACCTTGTAGTGAATTGGGGAGAAACTTCTTACTCGAGGTGCGTACTTGTTAAGTTACACGTTTTTTTGTTATACCTGGTATTTTGTTAGATTATCTAAGCAGAAAAATATCTCTTTCCCCCATACTTTAACTGTTTTGTCTCTGTAGGTGTATGAACACGTATATGAAACTGTGGATATCAGCAGTAGCCCAGAAGTTAGAGCTAATGCAACGGCAAAGGTAAAAGCCAAACTGTAACTGTATAAACAAATTAATTTGTTACTTCAGAAGCAGATTATTATTTAAAATTTAGTAGGATATTATCTAGATGTCTGATAAAATGGATAAGCTTAGCAGGTTATTAAAAGATATAACCAAAGACTAGATTTTTTTAAGATTGTTCTATTTTAATTTTATTCTTGGAGTTCTGAATTTTTCAAGCTACTGTCTATTCCCTAGATACCATTGCCTGATACCTAGAGAATTAATTTCATTTGTCTTCACATTTTGGTACTTAGAGATAAAAGTACTTTTCCAGTCTGCTTGCTGTGTCTAGCTAAGAGGTCTATATTTAATTTCTTATAAATAGAAAAAATACTGTTTCTTACAGGCCACCGTAGCTGCGTTTGCTGCTAGTGAAGGCCATTCCCATCCCAGAGTGGTTGAACTACCCAAAACCGAAGAAGGTCTTGGATTCAATATTATGGGAGGCAAAGAACAAAATTCTCCAATCTATATCTCTCGTATTATCCCCGGCGGTATAGCTGATAGGCACGGAGGCCTGAAACGTGGAGACCAGCTGCTTTCTGTAAACGGAGTGGTAGGAATTGGTTTCCGCTTTACATAGCAGTAACTACTTGATTCCACTTGGGGGCATACAGAGAATATATATGACACAAACTTGATGTCATCTTTTTAATCTTGGCAAAATAAGTTTCTTTTTATCCTTGCAAGTGCAACTTACATAGGTTTCTGTGGAGTTGTGTGCCTTGGGAGTTCTAGGACTATGCTTTGGTTAGATGTTTGACTTGGGAACTGCAATATTTATGTCAGTATTTCGGATTCTGAGGAGTTAAATACTTTTAATCCAAGTATTGTGTTGTGAAATCCAAGTTTCATGATGCAGATTTTAATTAATATAATTTTTTTGCACTTTCTAAGATAAGTAATAAATTATGATATATTGCATTAGTCTGAGCAGATTCTCATTATCCCCCTAAAAATGCTACTGTGTAATGACAACTGTAATAAGATGGAACTACAAGGTGGTGTTGTCTTCAGTTGTGTGATACTTTTTTCCTTCCACTTAAGCGTACTGACCTTCAAAACCAGAGGCTTTTCACCATATTTAAGCAGTATGTATATAAAATGCAGTTGTGGATATTTACTTTTCATGAGTATCCTCTTCTAAAGAGTGAGAATACAAAAAACCAAAACACAGGGTGGCTGGAAAGAGGAGGCTATGGACAGCCTTTGACTTAAGGCAGCTGCTAGTCAAATGCATGTAAATATTTCTCAAACTAGTGTTCTAATTTGCAGAGAAGGTTTATGGTAGCTTAAAATTTTGGTTTTATCACTACTTCTGTAAACCCAATTGTATTTGAAGACAGAGGGTAAAACTATAAACCCTGTACTTTTTAATTCGAGTGAGGGGTTTTTTTTGACACTTGAAGGAATAGAGGCTAACTGGGTGTACTCTGGAAAGTCTCTGCTAGGGCAGATCTCTGACATGCTCAGCTCCTGGCTATTATTTGAGAGTCCAGCTGTCCTTTTCAGGACATGAAAGAGTGACACGGATGGCCGTAGTGATGCAGCTGTCCTTGGCCTAGCCTTCCTGTTAGTTTGAAGCATTAAGTATTGAGGGGCAGGTGTAGAACTCTCTTCAGTTAAGGCCGTCCTCACGTGCAGACTCTCCTAAAAGAAAAACCACCACCTGAAACTGAACCTGGTCATCAGGCAGTTTGTACAGTTAACAATGACTGCATGTGTGTACAAGCACATGTATAAATATATATTGCCATTGCATGAATACAGTGAGTGAGTGCATGAGAGCTTTTGAGAATGCTAATGTAGTCTCAAGAGAAAATATCTGATGTTTACAGAGGGAATCCTGTCATCTTAATATGTGATAGGCATTTTCTTGTAATTCCTGATTTAATAATTAAAAAAGTCACTGCCAAGACTGCAGTGAATGTGCCTTGAAACAAGTCTGTGGTTTTTTTCAGATGGGAGATTTTGAATGTACTCCAGAATTGCAGGCATGTTGATATAATTAAACATAGACTTTTACCAGTCTTTTATTACTGGTTTTAACCAGAACAGCCTACATATCCACTTGAATAACACAAATGAAAGCATTCAAATGTCTGTGTTGTGTTAAGTCTGATAGAAGAGAAATAACTTGGGTTGTTTGTTTTTTGGGTTTTTTTTTTTTGTTGTTTTTTTTTTTTTAACTGTTGTCTTTTTTTCTGTAAGTAATGTTATAGTAACGGGGAAACCCTCCAATCAACAGGTACATCACCTGCCTTCTAGCTTCTAATAGCACCAGTGGGAGGTAGGCTTGGGGTAGTCCCATCATTGTGTTTAATAAGTTTGGGAGAAATAAGTTTGGCTGATAAAACGTGCGCTGTGCAGGAATGTATATTTGGATGCAGTTGTTGAGAACTGTTGCTTACAGTTTGTAATTAGATGGATCTAGTATAACCCTAATAAATTCTGAGAGTTCTTTAAGGAAAGTATTTTGAGTCTTCTTACTGAGTTGGGTTAGGCTGTTCTGAATCAATTTAGAGGAAATTAACTTGAAAACCTTGCATTTATGGAGAGATATGTGGAGTACTAAGATAAGCGGCATGCTGCATATTAGCTTCTCCAGTGCAGCACTTGGTATGCACTGTTCTGCCCTGTGATAACACAGGATAACATCAAGAAGGCAGCTATCTTGCAGTTGTCTATGGCAGCTTATTAGGCAAATAGGGGGTGACTGCTGATTTTAAAGTGCATTCAGAAAGAAGTACAATCTGGAGTTTTAAATAAGCATCCTCCTGAAATGTGTTGGTTTTTAAGTGTCATTTCAGAACTGCCTAACGTTACCCTTGTTTCAGTTAGTGTATGTAAATACAGAGTGTGATTGTTCAGCATAAACCTGACCAAAAGTTTTGTAGTACTCTATTAATGCTAATGAGTCTATTTATCATCACCTCTTACTGATTTGGTGAAGCATAAATCTTGAACATGGGTGACGTTGTCCTTGTGCAGTCTTCAAACTAGAAAACTTTAATAGCTGATTGTATAGAAATTGTACAAAGAAATGAAAAAAAAAATCTGTTTTCAGTATGTGTCTTTACTAATACTCCATCATTTATGCTTTGCAGAGTGTCGAAGGTGAACACCATGAAAAAGCCGTAGAACTGCTGAAGGCAGCTCAAGGGAAGGTTAAATTAGTTGTGCGATACACACCAAAGGTCCTGGAAGAAATGGAGTCAAGATTTGAAAAAATGAGATCAGCAAAACGCAGGCAGCAAAATTAACTTTGAACGCAATAATTTGAGGAGAAAATGTATTCCATTTGCATATTTATAGTTTGTGACTCAGTTGATCCAATGCCTGACCTACAAAAGACCCCATCCTTTTTGTAGAATCACAGAATGATTGAGGTTTGGAGGGACTCCTGGGGATCATCTGGTCCAAGCCCCCTGCTTGGAGGAGGGCTAGCTAAAGCAGGTTGCTGCAACAAGCTGTGGCATTAAGCATCTCCAAGGATGGGGACTCGAAAAGATCTCTGGCAACTTGTTCTAGTGTTTGATCTTCCTGTATTTTCACTTGTGCCCATTGCCTCTTGTCCAGCCACTGGGTGCTACTGAGGAGAATCTGGCGCTTTTTTTTTATACTCCTCCCTGTCAGCCACTTACACGTTGGTAAGATCACCCCTGAGCAGCCTCTTCTCTAGGCTAGACAATCCCTGTTCTCTCAGCTTCTTGTATTTCAGATGCTCACCCGCTTCATCTTTGTGGCCCTGTGCTGAACTTGCTCTTGTAATGCCCATGTCTGTATGCAGGGGGAGCCCAAACTTTGGACACAGCACTTGAGTTGTGGCTCTTCAGGGCTTAGCATAGGGGAAGGAAGAATGACTTCCCTCACCTTGCTGGCAGTGCTCTTCCTGATTCAAACCGGGAGACTGCTGGGCTGCTTTGCCACGAGGACACGTGATAGCTTATGGTCAGCTTGGTACCATTCTCTCCCGGGCTGCTTTGCAGCAGGTTGGCTCCCAGCCTGTACTGGTGTGTGGGGTTATTCTTCCCTGGGATAGGACTTTGCACTTTGCTGAACTTTGAGAGATGCCTGTTTCCCATTTCTGTTACCTGCCATGGTCCCTTTGGCTTGCTGAGAGTGTGCTTTGTCCTGTCGCCCCTGTCCTTGGTGAAAATGTTAACCAGTGTGGGCCCTGGTACAGACCCCTGGAGTCCACTAATAGAGACTAGCATCCAGCGGGACTTTGTGCCACTGATCACAGCAACCCTTAGCAGTCCAGCCATGCTTAGAATGTTTTTAGTCTCCATAGGTTTCATGAATTAAGAGGAATGTGTACTTTTAAAATGGCCTAAGATAACCCTGAAAAAGCATATATTGGTATTTCTAGATTATTTTTTTAATAAGCCTCTTTCATGTCAGACCTTTAAGCATGAATTGAATGTGCAAGTTCTTCAAAGGCATTTAATAAGACGTACTTGTACAATTGGCATCCCTTTCTTATGTTTTTTCCTGTTTCCTTTATGCATTCCTTAACATAGAATCTGCAGGGCTTTTTTGCTGAATGGTTTTGGAAAAAAGGTTCTTATGTAGCAGTATTTTGGCACTTTTCTTAACAATATGTTGTGTATCAGCTACAAAACCTAATCGTGATCTACTGTGTAGCTGATAATGATATCAGATTTTGTAATGTTTTGGTGAGTACATGATTTTTACACTTCTAAATTGTAATTCATTATTACGGAAACTGTATTACCTTGCCTGTAAATAATTTACAGTTGGTGTTCTCATATAATGATTTTTGTAATACTGACACAATTTTGCAACAATCATTCCTGTAACTTATTTTGTACTAATTTTAAAGCAGTTAAGGCGGGGGTATAATTCTGTATGCAGTTCTGAATTGACTCTCTAAATGTATTTTTATACTTGGAAACAGAAGCTGTAATAATGCATTGCAACGGAATTCCAGATGTTTCCCTAACTTTCTGCTGTTTAAGAGAAATACTCATGTTAATTGTCATACCTCTTGTGGTTTTTTTTTTTTAGTATGTTCTATTGTAGTCTTATCTACAGACTGACTGTATTGGTCTTGGAATAGTTGGTACCTAAATTATTGGTTATTACATGCATAAGAGTAGAATGTGCTGAGGCTTATACGCCAGGTTACTGTGACATGTGAACTTGTCTGGGGTGTTATTACTGACTGCTTCTGACTTGGAGGATTCTTGTTTGTACTCCAGAAGTACTGCACATCACCATTGATGTAAAACTTTCTGTGGAATGATGCTGTGGTAGTTACAAGGAATCTCCAGCTGGAAGCAACTAATGTCTTATCTCAAGCGTGTTTGATGTGGCATGGTTTTTGTTTGTTGTTGGGAAGAATAATTCTGGACAGAGGTCCTTTTCTTGGTATCTGCGAGGCTTGAGGCTGTACTTGTATAGTTTAGGTTTTGGGGTCTTTTTGGTTTGGTCTTTGTTTTTTAAGCTTCCCCTTTTGGTATGTATCTAGAATTAATTTGTCTGCTGGATGTTTGTTCACTTGTATGACAGCTATGAGTGCATCTTAATTGACTGTTAGAATTTGATTCTTAGAAGCTTAAACTGAAAAGTGCAGTTCTTGCTACATGGCTAAACCCTAGTCTCACATGGAGCAGTATGATCCATTGTGAAATAATTCAGTATGTGAAGGAAAGGAAAAGGTTAGTGATCTAAAAATGACAGCATGAGGTTTGTACTTTGTCAGTTGACCCATTGGAAAAAAAAAAACAATGTGATTGCTACAGGCAAGTGAGAGATGTGATTGCTTTCTGCATGTTTGTAAGCATGGTATGCCTGCAAAGAGAAATTTGGGTTTTAAAGATACCGATTGCTTGAAAATGCAGTATAGATATTTATCAGCTAGGTGACGTTGAGCACTGAATTGCTTTGGTTGTGTGTCATGGGCCTCTTTCAGAAGGCCCCATGTTACTGATACAACCATGTTGAATTGTATATTTTTACGGAACAGCTAATGTTTAAGGTATTGAGACAAAATCACTAGTTAGACCAATTGTGGATGTGTTTTAATTTAATTGTAAAATAGTAGAGATCTGGTTTAGAGCTATATATAAATATATATTTAATAAGGGTATGGAAAGGAGATAGAAATGTGTATTTTAAAACCTGTATCCCTTGTGTTACTGAAACAAGAGGTGTGTTTTGTTACTTTATGGAAATATTTACACTAGTGCAGCCAGAGGTGCTAAATGCGGTAACATTTTCATTCTGAGTTGTAGCATTTGGATGCAGCTTGTCAGCTACTACAAAACGTGAGGAGGTGTATCTGGGCATATAAATTGTACATGTAGAATTTAATAAAGTTTTTAAATTACAACAAAAATCCATAAACAGACAATTTATTAATACTTCACTGCTATGAAAATCCTATACTGTTGAGGAAAGGATGGATTAAAATATGCCAAGAAACTTGATTTATGTTAACTACTGAGCAGTGCCTGTACTGTGTTAACATGCAGTCCCTCTACACTTGGCATACTTGGGTATGCAAAGAGGTTAAGAGGTGTCATTTCTGCAGATACTTCTGCATCTGTTGCTGCTGTGAGGGATCTTTGGGTTTTATCAACAGAAAAATAAAAGTTAAATTTTGCATGTGTTGTGTTTGTGCCTTTTCCTTCTGTCTTCCCATTCTGGACACTTCTTTCAGACTGCTGTAATTGGGTGTTCATAATCTCTAGGGCTCAATATAAACACCCTGCATGTGTGTGGGTGTCCAAAGAGGAAAACTTCAAGCTGTTATTAGTTAGTTCTCTGATTGCTTATGGATTTTTCCTTTCCTACCCCAGTGTTGGAGAAGAAAATGGAAATGCTCTTGAGTACCTATAATATGTTGGGCCTCCTGCATTTTTGAGACCTCCATAGTCCTCAGCTGCATAAGCTCGATGCATAAGCGTAAGGCTTATAACACAGAAGCAAAGACTGAAGTTAAATGTCATTTCATAGCTTAAAAAGCTGCAGTTCATCAATGTCATGTTTTTAATTGCAGTTACTGGCTTAACTGATTTTAACACAACTGAAAAAGTTGGTGGGACAACCTTAATTTCTGACTTACATTTTCAACTGTGATCTAGCAGTTGATATCCAAACAAGCTTAGGTGCCCTAAGGTAGCAGAAAACATGAATGATGTTGTCAGTTTTTGTTGAGTCCATTTCCATGGACATAAGTGAACTTGAAAAGCACATGGTCAAAGGGATTGCGCTAGTAGAAGGAGAGGGTGAAAACCATGGAAGGTAGGCAAACTGGTTGAAATTACAGGGAAGCATGAGATACAGAGCAGTTAGTAGTAGGGTTTCTGTGATTGTTCGTCCTGTAAAATCCTGATTTGAAGCTGGTTAAAGAGAAAAGCCAGGGTTGCCATGTTCACTCTGTCCTCTGCCTGGAGAGTCTGAGACTAAGCACATTCAAAAAAGACATCTGAGATTCAGGAGTGTGCCTCAGGTTGAAACCGGTAGCTAGTTGTAACTGTTAAAAAAAACCAAACCCCCAGTCACGAAAACTGCAGATGGAGTCCCAAGGAAGCCTTTTAAAATTAAGTTAATGTTGAAGTTGTGATGAGCAACTATTTCTTGTTAATTTAGAGACACATCTTGGGTCTGGAGTAACGAAATCATGAGAAGTAAAATGAACTCTTTGCATCCCTCACCTTTGGTTGGTTGATTGAAGTAAATTGGGTATTTTATTGGTAACAAAGGCTTAAAATGTTTAAAATCAAGTCTTCTGTTCAGACACATGCTAGTCATTTCTTCCCCACTCCTCAATGGAAAATTAAGAGCCCTTGTTGCAAGACTTTGGGAAACTGGGTGTATTAATTCCAAACTGAACAATCCTCGGGTATCTGTATAACCCTTGTTTCTGTTTATAGCTGAATATATTGACAAATCTTGCCTGTATTGAAAGGCTTCTGTTACTGTGGAAGCTGGAGTAAGATGGATATGTTGCAGTAGTGCTAGGTGATCATGTTCAGTTTTATGAAGCCTTACATTGCAGTTATATGTCCTGTAGAGAAATGGTGATACTTGGTAATTTTCTCCCTCTAGAGTAAATTTGGTGCCTCTCATTCAACAACTGTTTTGGGTTTGGGGTAGTTTTTTTTAATAGTATATTTTCCTGGCTGGTTAATCTGATTTGGTAGCATAGAAGGCAAAAGTGGAATCACAGAATGATTAGAGTTGGAAGGGACCTTACAGATCATGTCAATCCACCCACCCTGCATGTCAATCTAAGTTACCCAGGTTTTTGTATGAAGTTGCTGGATTATTTTTTTTTTTTCCATCCTACCATATCTTTTAGGCAGCTCGGACACACATTCTCCCATGTTTTATCTCTGATTTCTCCTTGCCTATATAGAAAATAGATTTGTAGAGGTGAAAAAAAAACGTGAAATGCCCCATTAATGCAATCAAGAAGTCGTCTTCCCAAACAGTGCAAGACTTGGAATTGTGTACTTCCAAAGGTAAGTAAAACCACATCTACCAGGCTCTTATCTAATTGCGGCTCTGCTTTTCTGTCCAAGCAGTACAGTAGCGTTGTCTGAATCAAGTCTAATCTGTGCTGGAGACTGGATGGCTGACAGAAGGAAAGTAAGTCAGTGGGCCTTTCACCTGCTTCAAGGGGCTGTAAGCAAAAGGCAAAAGTTAGTAATTTATTGCATTGCTGGCATTGCAGCAACCCCTAGAAGTCCTGGGTTTGAACCAGGATCCTATTGTGTTTTGCAGTGTACAAACACAGGACAAATAGTTTGAGGCTCTCTGGAGCCAATATGTTGCGAAGAAATTGTAGGGTTTGGGGTTGGTATTGTAAGATAAGTTTCTGAGAAGTGGGGGGAAAATACAGTAGAAAATTAAATAAGGCTTTTTTGAAGTTTCCTCTGCAAATAATTCGGGGCCAATTTAACTATTTCCTCTCTGAGGCATGCAAAAGTGAGCCTGTCCCTCAGCACAAGCAGGCAGCTTTAGACACAAATACCTATACATACTAAACCCCACTTTTTTTGGCAGGCTCCTGATTAATCTTACTGAAGCGGAGAGCCTGCAGTACCCATGCATTTTTTCCAATCATCTCCATGATAAATGTGGTGTCCCTAAGAAATTGTATTTGTGCTGCTGTTTTGTGAAAGTATTGAATGTGGATAACGTGTGTCTAAGCTGCTGCTGGTGTTAGATGGTGAGCACAATGCAATCAAGCTGTAGAACAACAGCTTTAGAAAAACGTGAGGATGTATTCAAATGACATACCAAGAGTAATTCTAATTAGATAAGCAGAAAGCAACTAGATAAATAATAAATGGATCATGATGGTAAAGGACTGCAGTTTCTCATGAAAAGTGAGGGTTGTCTTTGAAGTTTCTGTCATTTATTAAGCATTGCCAAGTAGGTTTGTTGCTTCGTCCTGGGTATCCCCCGAAGTTTTCACGTTAATTTCCATATCCTGTCTGGCATGCTAAGCACTGTATGATGTTGTTAGGTCAGTCTTGGTATGGTGGCCAGTGGCTCTATGGCCCAGGTAGCCATCTATCAGTGGCTGGTATGTTTGCTTCACCAAAAGCATCTTTGAGAAGCACCTGGCCCCTTGGAGACCATCAGCCCTTCTACAGTGGAAATAGATGGTGTGACCTTGAGCCTTGGTTGTGATTTCAGAACCTAAAGGCTTTTTCGGCTTTTATATACCCTTCTTAACATAATGACAGAGAAGACAACATAAAAATATTTCCAGGAATGAGTTGGCTGCCTCCAAGTGAGCCAATCCCTGAGGTGGAGAAACGCTCATGGCTTCTCCAGGACTTACTTGTCTGTGGCATACACCCCATCTGCAAATACTGAAGGCAGGCTTTCGGTTAAGCCTGGCTTCAGTATTTGTGGGAGGAGTGCCACCTGGCAGAAGAACTGTAAGAACCTGCCTTCTGAGAGTCAGAATCAGGGCTGTTCTCCATAGTGCTCTGGCAGCTGCAGTTCTTCAGTTTGTTCTGCAAGTGCAGAGTGGGTTTTGCTTTAACTTCACACTACAGAACGAAACTTGAACCTTGCTGCATGGCAAGCCAGACAGAAATGATGGGAAATTACTTTGTGGTGAGCAAAAAAGACAAGGATAAAAAATTGGCAGGGAGGATAAGATAGCGTAAGAAAGAGAGGCTCAAAATGTCTAGTGTTTGCTTATGCCCCAAATTTTGACCATAGCTTAGTATCTAATAGCTCAACTCAATGACGAGTCATAATTACTTAGCAGTTCTCTTCCCTTCTTCCCCCCCACCCAAGATACAAGCTACTTAAAATCAGACTGGGATTCCTCGGTTACTCTGGTAATAGGGACTCTGCCAGAGCCTGTTCAGTCAGTTGCCTTGTAACTGTAAGGGCCTTTCAAAAGGACAATCTGAAGTCAATCCTACAGAAACAAAGATGCCTACAGATTAGTGATGTTTATACTTCTTAAAAATAGGAACATAAATAAAATCTCTGTACTACTGCAGCATCTGAGTAAGAACCATGCAGACGAAGCATTAGACAGTGATGAGGAGTTGCATGCTACAACAAACCAAACCTATTGCTTCTGTTTGTCTTTTAAGGCTCCATGTACAGGAAGAAATCAGTCTTGAGTGACCTAGTCATCTCAGAGAACATACCAAAATAAGGTATCCAACCTTATTTTGCATCCCCTCAGTCTTCACCAGGGATATTCTCATATCTATGACTTAAAAAAAAAATCATTTGTTAGCACTGCACTGAAAATCATTTCTGATCATGTGATTGCATTATCACAGTATCACAGTATGCTAGAGATTGGAAGGGACCTCAAAAGATCATCTAGTCCAATCCCCCTGCCAGAGCAGGAACACCTAGATAAGGTTACACAGGAACGTGTCCAGGCGGGATTTGAATGTCTCCAGAGAAGGAGACTCCACAACCTCCCTGGGCAGCCTGTTCCAGTGTTCCGTCACCCTCACTGAGAAGAAGTTTCTTCTCAAGTTTAAGTGGAACTTCTTGTGTTCCAGTTTGTACCCATTGCCCCTTGTCCTATCATTGTTTGCCACTGAGAAGAGCCTGGCTCCATCCTCGTGACACTCCCCCTTTATATATTTATATACACTAATAAGGTCACCCCACAGTCTCCTCCAAACTATAGAGACCCAGCTCCCTCAGTCTTTCCTCATAAGGGAGATGCTCCACTCCCTTAATCATCTTAGTTGCCCTGTGCTGGACTGTCTCCAGCAGGTCCCTGTCCTTGAACTGAGGGGCCCAGAACTGGACACAGTATTCCAGATGAGGTCTCACCAGGGCTGAGTAGAGGGGAAGGAGGACCTCTCTCGACCTACTAACCACCCCCCTTCTAATACACCCCAGGATGCCATTGGCCTTCTTGGCCACAAGGGCACAGTGTCGGCTCATGGTCACCCTGTCGTCCACCAGGACCCCCAGGTCCCTCTCCCCTACACTGCTCTCTAACAGGTCGTTCCCCAACCTATACTGGAACCTGGGGTTGTTCCTGCCCAGATGCAGGACTCTACACTTTCCCTTGTTATATTTCATCAAGTTATTCCCCGCCCAGCTCTCCAGCCTGTCCAGGTCCCTCTGGATGGCAGCACAGCCTTCTGGCGTGTCGGCCACCCCTCCCAGCTTAGTGTCATCAGCAAACTTGCTGATAGTACACTCAATTCCCTCATCTAAATCATTGATGAATATATTAAATAATACTGGTCCCAGTACCGACCCTTGAGGCACTCCACTAGATACAGGCCTCCAACTAGACTCCGCCCCATAGACTACAACTCTCTGGCTTCTCTCCTTCAGCCAGTTCACAGTCCACCTCACTACCCGATCATCCAGACCACACTTCCTCAATTTAGCCGCAAGGATGCTGTGGGAGACCGTGTCAAACGCTTTGCTGAAGTCAAGGTAGACCACATCCACCGCTCTGCCATCATCCATCCACCGTGTTATTTCCTCATAAAAGGCTACGAGATCGGTCAAGCATGGCTTCCCCTTGGTGAAGCCATGTTGACTGCCCCTCATAACCCTCTTATCCTTGATATGCCATAAGATGGCACCAAGGATAAGGTGTTCCATCACTTTCCCAGGAATGGAGGTGAGGCTAACCGGTCTATAGTTACCCGGGTCCTCCTTCTTGCCCTTTTTGAAGACAGGAGTGACTTTTGCTTTCCTCCAGTCCTCAGGCACCTCTCCCGTTTCCCAAGACTTGGTAAAGATGATGGATTTTGATTAATTGTTCCCTTATAAGCTCCCATGTATTGCTCCATGTGTATTTCTTTTCCCAGAGCGTCTGGGTTATGCTGTGGTGGTAATAAGTAATATATCAAATCAAGTTTTCTTTGATAAAAAAAACTTAATTTTATTCATTCTAACACAGGAGCTTTAATAATATTTTCCTAAACAGCTTATGACTGCGGGCACATTCTGGGAGTAATTTATCACTGAAGTTAAGTTTACTCCTTTACATTACTTGAGCTTTACTATAATTCCTCAAAACAGGATATAAGTAGGATTTAAAACTACATAATCCTTAAGCTGGTCCTCTGCAAAGGCAGATTTATCCCTTAAAGCACTGCTTCATTCAAGTTTTTTAATTCCTAGTATAATATCTTGCCTTAAATTTTATACTGCTCAGTGCTTCAGTGGCATATAAAAAAAGCTGAAACTGCTGTGTGGCTTAAAATAAAACTCCTGTTGTTTTCTGAGGAGGATTTGGGGAAACAGGTGTTAGTAGGGCCCTTTCTCTGCCTCTTGAGTGTGCTGGGTAAGCCCAGGTAGACCCTGCCTGCCCCTGCCTGCCCCTGCCTGCCCCTGCCTGCCCCTGCCTGCCTTCTTGCTGGTTTTCAGCTGACCACCTACCCTGAAATATGCTAAAATGCACAAAATACCTATCAGTGGATATGGATATTGTCTTTTCATCAGTTGAATTAGTGGGTAGGTTTGACTTTGAGCTATTAGGCTTTGTTCTTGCAGGGTGTTTCCCTACTCAGCTCTTAGTAATAGTGGCTCTGTGTCCACTGCCTTTCTTGTACTGCTCTGATTCTATGATGCTACTTCTTTGGGACCCGTTCCATGCAAAGCATTTGCTCATCATATATAAACACCCAGTCATGAGCTGATCTCGCTTTGGCTGTCGTTTGATTTGTTTTAATGTTAGAATTATGTCATGCTAGAATGCATGTCAAAAAACTTGATTTAATGTGCTTGTAATGAATATTTTGTAGGGGAAAATTAACCTTGGGTTAGAGTGCTATGATAAAATTAATCTGTTAGATTATGATGCTATTACATTACAGTGGGAACTCTTCTCCCTTTTTTTTCTCCAAGGTGAATACTTAGTACTGGAGAATATCGAGAGCTAATTCTAGACAGCTGAGGAGGGTAAAATAACTCAAGCAAACAAAAAAACAGCAAACCACGCACTGCTGTGGACTCTCCTCTCTTCTGGCTTTGCTCTATCAAATTTACTGAAGGTGTTGGAATAAGCTGCCTGGTGCTATTCTCTCATACTTACAGTGTAACATCCCTTTTCTGTTCACAGCCCAGCCTACTGCATTCCAGAGGCAGTTTCTGGGGTAACTGAGCAAGGATAGACTGCAAAATACATTACACAGTGGACCATGTAAGTAATTCATATACAGGAATGGTGTAGAGGCACTGCACTGTTGGAAGTATTGTTTACCTATAAAGAATGTTTGGTTATGAGCATTTTTAAAGTGAATTTTATTTCCTGTTTTTATTCAATATTTAAGTTGTGTATTCCTTTGCTCTCCGAGTGCTGGTTTTGAACGCTGGATCTTGGTGGTCTTGTTTGTCTTGATTAGTTTTTTTGTGTTACAGAGGTGTAAAATACCTATTGACAAAGTAATTTTCTGAGCAACCCTTTAACCCTACCAAATAATTCTCAATTTTTTTTTGGTCTAACCATTTTCATGAAGCCTGAAATCATACCTGCTACACCAAGGTTTGGATCTTTACCTTCATTTTCTTAACAAAACTCTGAACTTAGTTTAGCCTCTCTTTTTCACTTGATGCTTGTTTCCTGAAGTGATTTTTGGTTCTACTTCAATTGAGTAAAAGCCCCAGCCTATTTTCTGGAAAGGAGTATAATTTTTAAGAGAGCTTGCTTTGTCAGTGCAGATATTCCAGACTTGGTGCTTTCTCTCCTCATAGCAGCTCCATGTGATGCTCTCTGGCATAACATTAATTTCCTTGGAACTGAAATCAAAGCGTTAGTTGAATTTCTAGCAGTACAAGGCTCAAATAGCAGCAGCAGCTGCTTTTGCTGATGGTGCTTGGGTACAGTAGGGTTTGGATATATCTCTCAGCTCTCTTTCTAGCATATTGGAGTGTAAACCTTGTTTTTTTACCACTAGACAGATATAAATTAAAATTAAAGCTGCTCTAAAGTGTGTTTGTGTTTTCATAGCAGGGATGGAGCAGCTCGTGATGTAGGACCAGTACACTGACAGCGTCTTACCCCAGTGTGTAGATGGAAGCCTCCATGCGCATCACCTTGGTTGGCTCTTCAGTTTAGCTCTGACAGTCAGTTGCTGAAGGTGAAAAAGCTGGTGCAGTTTTGCCTGTGTCAAGTCATGGACAGGATCATTTTTCCCAAGGCCCAGTGTCAGTCCTTACCTCCTTCTGCCAGACTTTTCCCCACTTTGGACCAATATTAGCATGGTCTATAGCAATACCTACACAAATCAGACTTAAATCAGCGCTGCTTCAATGGCATCAGTTGGCAAAAGCAATGTTGGAGAAGGAAAATCTGAGAATGATGTGCTGGTCCAATACTGGTGAGCTACCTGTTTTATAAAGTCTAATAATTTCTTACAGCAAAACAAATCATGACTATGACCTTTACATTCTCATTCCCCTCAAATCAGCCTTGAGGAGTTCTGCTGCTCCAGTCACACTTCAAACTGTATTTATTTATGTGTGTGTTTCAGGTCTTCATCTGTATGTTCTTTCAAATTGAACTCACATCAAATCCAAACAAATTTGTGTCTTTGAAGTGGGACTGTTGTCAGACCTTTGTCAGAAATTATTGTATTGCTGTACAGTTTTGTGGTAATAGCAGAAAAAAAGTCCGATGCCCAGGTTCTTTATAATTTTCCCCTGTGTCTTTGAAGCTTTCCTAGTGCCTCTTCAGCAAATGCTTGACAAAAGTTTCACAGACACCTAGCTCTACATCAGGCTCTAAATCCTGAAGATCTCATGCAGCAATGGACTGGTTTATAGTCCTTTCCAGTTTCTCTGAAGAAGAGCAGAATGTGGTTTCTCCAGAGCTCAAACGAAGTGAATCTTTTATTTCTCTTTTTTTCTTTAATTGACTTGGGTGTCAGATCCTCATTTCCCTCACCTGGTTTAAAAGAGGATTTTTTTCTCTCCTTTGTTTTGTGTGGTGTTCTTTTTTCGGGGGGGGGGGGGGGGGGGGGGGGGGGATTTTTTTGTTGCTGTTGGGGTTTTTTTGTTTTGTTTGGGTATTTTTGTGTGTGGGATATTTCTTTTTAAACAAGCCATATTTTGGAGGATGCCTCTTGGAATTTGTGGCGTTGAGGATTGTTTCAGACTAGGTTTCTAAACTATGATAATTTCAAAGTCCATGGATACAATTTTTAGCTAAATAAGTCATTTAATAAAATGTACCCATAATGTTTTTCATCTTAAAAATACCTCAGCATGTAGATATTTGTTACATAAACAAACCAGCTTTGCAGTAAACAATAGGGTTTTCCTTATAAAGGAAAATAAGCCCAATAAATACCTGGAAACTGGTGGCTGCCTATGAAGAGAGAGAATGGTGGGCTGTTGATGGAGAGCAGTCCTTGAATGGTGCTATAGCAAGGGAGAGCCAGAGATTGGTTCATTGACCAGAACAAGTTATGGACTAGCTGGAAGCAGCAAAGCAGTATCGTCTGATTGGAAAGAACAAATGGATTGCTTCTAGGACAGAAGTTTGGAAGATGGAGACTTGAGATAGCTCCACTAAGGAAAAAAAATACCTGACGCCAGGCTGGGAAAAGAAATGGATAGATTTTAAAGCAGGCAAAGATTGAAAGGAAAAATGAAACTATTCCAGTGTTTTCGAAGGATGAAAAAAAGTGCTTTGTTACACTGTTTCTACCAGAAATCATTTGTCCTTGTTTTTTCCAGCAGAGAAGTTCTGCAGGTGTTGCAGGTCCCCACGGCTGCAGTATGCTCCGTGCTCCTGTTCATCTTCCCAACATGGTGCATTCAGTGTGGGCCATTTCTGCTCCCATTATCTTTGGTTACTGAAGTGAGACTGTTTACAGAGTAAGTATAAGCACTCTGCTGGTTTTTCTTTGCCAGGCGGGGCGGGGGGAGGAGGTCACTTTGCTTACCTGGATTGGTTTGGGTCTGCTTGTGGAAATATGGCCAGAAAAGAATTCCTTTTAATTATATTTTCCCTGTTCTGGTTGGTGCTTCTCCATCTCTGTCCCTGAACACAGATACAGAAACAGTGACATGAACGTGCAGTGTTTTTAGCTTCAGGGGCTGTCAGGACAACACAGTTTTGATATGTTTCCGCTGACAAGACCAACCAGGGAGAAGGACAGGCAATCATCATGTGTCTATATATGTATGGCAAAGCCTTATCTTACATTGGTAAATTCAGTTTTGGTGAGAACCTTGTACTGCTTACTAGGTATAAGACAAGCACATAGCAAGTTATTAAAATGACCTTATTTTTGCAGTGACGAATGATGAAGTTCATACAAAATCAGTGTATTGGGAACAGGATTCCCAGTATGGAAGAGAATAATATTTTCAGTAACTAGGTAAAATAATGTTAACATTTTTAGAAAGGAACTAAACCATTGAAAACTGATAAGGAGAAATATAGGAGGTAAAGGTTGTGTCTGGAAGATCTGTATTTCTAGTGTCCTTGGTGTGTACTCTACCATCTTGAGCACAGATGATTTTCAGTCTTCAGCTCTTTACGTGCCTGATTTTGAAATGTCACCTAGTGAACACTTTGAAGCTGATGCCGTTCTCCTTTTCCTCCACCTCAGCACAGGAAAGGTGAGATTAGCCCAGACCTCAGCCCAGCATAGAGAGTCTCCTCTGCAGTGTCCATGTTGGTGAGGGCAGCCCCTGGTAAGGTAAGGTATGGGGGACCTTCAGCTTCTGATCCCCCACCCCCGGCAACATGGATCAGAGCACCCATGACGAGCCAGGGTTGCTGTGAACACTGCCTCTTTGCTTCCTGGTTTGGACGCTATTACAGCAACCTGAAGTCAGTGCCAGCTGCCATGTGTTGCACAGTTGTTCTTGATCTGGACTGAGGTTCAGTCATTGCTGCAAATCTGCTCTTGGGTTTGGGGCAGTCAGTGGAGCTAGGTGCACACAGCGTGATGTTGTTGGACCCATTTGCAGCCCCATCCCTGGCAGTGTTCAAGGCCAGGTTGAACAGGGCTTGGAGCAGCCTGATCTAGTGAAAGGTGTTCCTGCTTGGCAGGGGTTTTGAAAGTAGGGGAACTTTAAGGTCCCTTCCAACTCAAATCGTTCTGTGGTTCTATGATTCTATGTTTTCCCTGCTACAGTGCAAGCAGGTTGTCAGTCACTTCCCTGTTTCTGTGCTCCTCCATCACTGATCCACAAAATGAACAGCATGGTACCTATGTAGTGGCAGAAGGGCTTAGGAAAGCTTGGATCTGTCATGGGGTCTCTGGGACCTCTGCTGTTTGGGTTGGGCAGTGCAGCCACCTGCCTGGCTGTGATTCAGGCTGCACCCAGGGGCTGTGCCAACGGTGGAACCGGGGAGGCAGCTCCCCAGGCAATTTCAGAGCATCCCAAGCAGACATGTAAAATAGATGGTGTGTTTGGCCACTGGAGCAGGCTCTGGTGCCATCAGTGCTCGCTTCAGCCAGGTCTGTCACCTCAGAGCCTGTTACAGGGTCTGGATCAGAGGGAGCCAACAGTGAGAGGGCCCAACTGGTGTGGCCTGAGTGCTGCTGCTGTGACATCCCCAGTAAGACACAGTATTGTGTGGAGCATAGGAAAGCCAAGTTGAACACGTGGCTTATTGCTGATGGTGGCTGTAGATAAGAGACATCCAAAGTAAAAATGAGGATCCTAACCCCAAGGGTAGATGGGTTTTCAGATTTGTTTCTTTACTTGTTTTAAGGCAATAAGGAGAAGAGGACATAGACTGGCCCCTGGCATAAGTGTGGTTATGATGCAAACCTGTCATCAAAGCCAGATACCATCTGTGGAGGGGTTTGTGCCTGGGAAAAAGTTCTTTCAATGCAAAACTGTTTTGAGATGAGTTTTTGACACATTCCCCTCTTGCCTATGTCTAGCAGTCAGGGAGCAGCACGGCACCGCATCCCTGCTCAAGGGGATGGAAGTGCAGTGCCAGTCAGCCTCCTCTTATACCAGGCCCAGGAGCCGGCTGTTGCTGTCACCTCTCACGGGGTGCAAGTCGGGAAGCAGTTCATGCCGGCACTTGGCGGCGCGGGGACTGGTGTTTTCCTGCAGCACAGGGACAGCATGGCCCCACGGCTGCTGAGGTCCTGTCACGTTTGCGGAGCCCGGAGCCACCCCGACGAACACCGGGATGGGGAGTCCCGGGGGTCGCGGCGGCTCCGGCAGAGCGTCCGGGGCGGGGGGCCGACAGGAGCGCGTAGGGGCAGGGTCTCTGCAGCTGGGTATTCCCGCCCCCCCGCTCCCATTGGCTGTTACCGCGCTCTTCTTTGCATATTAATGACCTCTGCGCCAATCGGGTGGCGGGGGTGGTTGCTTCATTAGCATACGCATCTCTGCACTGGGCGCAGAGCAGCCGCCGTCGCGGCTCGTAGCGAACGAGCTTGGGTCGGGGCGGGTGGCGCGCAGCAGCCCCGCCGCAGGCAGCCCCGCCGCGGGGCCCGGGCCCGGGGCGCACGGCAGCCGGCGCGCTCCGCGCTCCCTGGGGACCGCCACCCGCCGGCAGCGGTGCGGGCTGAGTCGGCCATGGCCGCCGCTGCGCGGGACCTGCTGGATTGAGATGAGCAGCGGCGGCGGGCGTTGGATGGGGCAGGCAGGCGGCGGAGGGGTGGCTTCCCGGGCGCGCCGCTGAGGTGGCCCCAGCGCCGCGCCGGCCGGAGGCGCCTTCTTATTTTTACCTTTTGTTGTGATTGTTGTTGCTGTTTTTAAACCTCTCGTTTTTCTCCGCCCGCCGGTGGCGAGGCTCAGTGTGCGGAGGGCGGCGGGCCGAGCCGGTGGTCGGCGGGGGCCGGCGATGCGGTGCCTAGCTCTGCTCGGCCTCGTCGCCTGGGGCCTGGGGAGCTGGGCCGGGCCCAGCGGCGGAGCGTCCCCCCCGCCCTGCCCGGCGTCCTGCAGCTGCGACGGTGACCGCGGCGTGGACTGCTCCGGGCGGGGGTTGGCCGCCGTGCCCCCAGGACTCAGCGCCTTCACGCACGCCCTGTGAGTCGGGGTGGGGGCCGGGGCGGGCGGGTGCTTTGTCCCCCTTTATTTACCCCCCCCCATAACCGTGTGTTTACGTATCTTTCGTTGCTGCTGCGGGTCTGACACGGCCACCACCGCGGCCGCCGAGCTCCCCCACGGCCCGGCCCGTGGGAGGCGGCCTGTGGGCAGCGGCGGGGCCCGCTGGGCCGCTCGCAGGGGCAGGTGAGTGCGGCGGGGCCCGAGGCTGCACCTGGGCCTGACCGCTGCCCCGCGGGGGGCCCGGCCTGGCCTCTCGGAGGTTTAAAAGTCTGGGAGGGTTGGCGAGGGGAGCCTTTGGTGGCGGAGGGGGGAGCTCCCGTAGGGTTCGATGTGCTCCTGGTGCCGTCCTAAGGCAGGGGACCCGCTGCCTGCACGTGTGTGTGCCTCTGTGCTATGTCCTTGCACTGCAGCGCCCTTTCTCTTCAGTTTTCTCCAGAAACCAGCTTCCAGGCTAGCTGATCTCCCCAAAGTTAAGGCGTTTCCAGCCCTCAGCATGCGTGAATCAGTTAAATAAGGATGCCTTTGCTGTTACAAAACCTCACAGTGTATCTGCACAGCTGAACCTTGGAAAAAACCCCAGCTTAAACAAGCGTCGTGAGCTTTGTGGGGTTTTCTTTGTGGATAGGGAAAAATACAAACTCTGAAAACCCTTTTCGCGGTATCCTGTGATGATAAGCAGACACAACCTGGTGGATGTTGCATTGAGTTTTGGTAACTTCAGTAATAACGACTTTAATTGAGGAATGAACACTCTGTTTTGTAGAGACATGACCAGAGAGGGATTTGCAGCTTTCAATATGGTAGCTTTGCTAATCCACAAACCTGTTAAGTTTCACAATAAAACCTGTCAGTCTTGCCCCGCTTCTCAGCAAAGATTTGGAGCGAGGTCTTGTATGGGCCAGTGGTCAGGTCTGTTATTGCTAAAGCTTTACAGCATGCAGCACAGAGCGCACCCCGACAAGTGACAGCACATGGGTTCACATCAGTAGTGAGCTGCCGTGCTGTCAAAATACAGAAGCGGCATATGCCTACGAAAATGTCACTTTTTTTTCCCCTCCCCCCTCTTTGTTTCCCTACACTTAATATGTAAAGAGAGTCTGATTCTTAGTTACTGGATGTGTTGTTTACTGAGCAGGTTTCCAATTTCTCCTACCTGTTTGCATTTTGTTTTTAAATCTATTTTTTTTTTCCTCTTTTAGTTGTTCAAGCTGGGTGGAGAAAGGTTACCGAGCCTTTTGCTTGTGTAGTACCTGATGAATGGCAAAAGTTACCGGTCTCGGTTGTTACCTGTGCTGAAATACTTTGTTCCTTTCTGTGCCTGTGCTACGTTGTAGGGAACTGACTTCGTGGTGGTTTTTCTGTGGCAGAAACGGTGTTTTGTGCGTGGGGTAGGGAGTCGGGAGCTGATGTCATGAAGCCTTGGATTTGCTGGTAAATTATCTTCTCTTCACAGACAAAACAGGAAAGTTACCCAATTTCATGAACTACTTGAAGCCTATCTGGTAAAAGCTGCATTTAAGTGCCAGGTTTTATGGCTACTATGTTGTCTGTCTGTCTTGTAAAAATGGGCTCGGTACGTCTCTTTGTGCCTGCAACATGGCATTCCTTGTCTAATGGTACAAGTTGTCATAGCCAACACCCATTAGAGATAAGGTCACTGAAGTGTTTCAGTTTGCAAATTCCAGGTAAATTTCCTGAAACCAGCTGAAGGCCTTTGGTAAGAGGAGCTCTTCATATGCTTCAGTGTATTTCATGATGGATTTGCGTCACTGTTGGTTTTATGCCCCTTAAATCTGAGCAGAAACTTTCTAGGTATCTTGTTCTGTGGCAGTTGAAGGAAACTCTTGGTCCCACTTGTGTTTAGTTCCATTCCCTTGTTTACAGAAGGAACAAAAAGGGTGACTTCTTGGCACTTCTGTTCTTGAATAGTCTCTGTTGTAGCGAGGCCACTGGAAGTTTAGGATATGTAGAAAACAGTTTTGTAGGCAATAAAAAGCTCATTTCAGATCTGCTTGGCCGGGGCAATGTACAGTTTTGCCAGAGAAGCTGAGTTGGCTTGTGAGGAGGGGCGAAAAAGAAAGAAAATAACATACCCCCCCAGCAGCTGACGTATTTGTGTTATGGCAAAGTGTCTTAGCTACGTGAAGAGAAGAAACCTTTGCTATGCTTTGTGTCAGGCAATGTAAGGATGCCAGGAAATCCCCTTAGCATTGCTACAGGGCTTCTTTTTTTATTATAGCCGTAGCAGCAGTGAGTCCACAGTACAGCAGAGATGGTTGGAAGAGTGTTACAGGCGATGTTCTGTGATATTGAAGCAAAGTTGTGCCTGCTTTTCTGCTTTGGCCAGGAGAGAGCAA
The DNA here is from genome assembly GCF_033783945.1 of Neopsephotus bourkii. Classification (NCBI taxonomy): domain Eukaryota; kingdom Metazoa; phylum Chordata; class Aves; order Psittaciformes; family Psittacidae; genus Neopsephotus; species Neopsephotus bourkii. The sequence continues at coordinate 626,023 of NW_026901356.1, read as the reverse complement.
GAGAAGGAAATCAGCTCACTCTTGACCCAAGTTGGCAGTGAATGAGTTTTGAGGCAGTTGAGAACTGTGGAAGGGGGTTGGTATTTAATTCTTCTTACATCTGTTTTCCTGCAGTCTTAATTTATTCACATTAATTTTAATAATTTAACATAACTTCCAAAGGTGTATTTTGAAAACACAGCCATGTTTCCTGGGCTGCCATGAGTGGTCAGGCAGTGACTTCTGTAGAGCCTCAGAAGCACCTCCTTTCAGGTTCCCCCCCTCTTTCCTTATTTCCCATTCCTCAGCTCTTGACTGCTTTGCTGCTCATTCTTTGCTTACTGCAGTGGTTAGAAAGCTCCTCCAAACACAACAGATTTTTTCTTTTTGTGGAATGTACATTAAATCCACTCCACTCATACCTGGCAAAAGGTTCTGCAACCATGATGCTAGGTGCAGGGAGAGGAGGACTGGGGTGATAGCAGGGTGATGCATGGTTGCATGGTTACTGATGTGCAGCATGGTTACATAAGGGTAGTTGCACCAGACCAAGCAGCTTGGAAAGACGGCATCTATAGCTCATTACTTTTGAGTCATCAGTGTGCTTTGAGAAATAGAATTTGAATGAAGAAAGGTGAGTACGTCATCCCAACCACAGTCATCTTGGTGGAGAGATTCTGGGGAGATAGACAAGAGAGAGGTGGCAGCACTAGATCCGGGCACTGTGAGGGGCTGGAGGGGATGGGATGGGAAGGAGTCAGGAGGACATGACCATGAATAATTACTTGATACTTTTACTGTAGGTGGCCATTTGTTCTGTATAATTTAGGTAGGTGTTTATGTAACTCTTAATTACCAGCTGCCTGTTTTTCTGTTTATGAAGGTTGTGATTTTGCTTTGTTGCAAAATAACTGTCGTCTAGCAAGTTGAGATGCCTGTGCAAGAATGTGAAAATGTTGTTTGTTTGGGTTTTTTAACCAATGCGGTACACGCCTGATCTTTGCTATGGTATTTCACATGACGTGCTAGAAAACATCCATTTTAGTGGAAGACAGTTATGGTAGGGCATACTGGTACTTGTGTTTCTCATGGGTGTCAGTTTAAGAACTCAAATTGTAGTTGTAGAGGTTTAATGCATGTGTGAGTCTTGTGCAGGAGATGAAAAGCAGATAATTCTAGCTGGTGACTTTGGACACATCTTAGATAGACCTGGCTGTTTTAGGGACTTGCCTGACAATCATGAGAAATGTAGTCCGTTCTCAATGCCTGCTATTGTATTTTGGGCACTTGAAAGGTAAAACCAATACAGCTGATTTACCTTCTGGTGCTTCTTGCTAGTATTTTTAGGGAGTGGTAGGGTCCCTTGCTTTAAGTTTACTTTGAGTTGTGAAAGGCACGCTTAGGAGCCCTGGCTGCTTTAGAGGATAGAACTTCATTCTGAAACGGTCATCTTGGTCTTTTTTGTTTTTGTTCTTTTTTTTATTACTCCTTTAACCTAATACTGTCTGTCTTTCTGTGTGCTGTGTTATGCACAAGATTTGTAAGATCAAGATGTGGCAGCCTAGAAGGATCCTTCTTTTGTATGTTTCATACCACAGGTTACTTCAGCAATCACAGAGACTTGATCCTCTGGGTTGTTTTGGTTTTTTTTTTTTTTTTAATGTGTGCTTACTGTCTGGAAGTATCTACACTGTTTCATGTTAGCATTACATGTCCTGCTCTGTTTATGTATCAGTGGCAAAAATGGTATGGTTCTGTTTGGACTCAGCAGAGCTTGTGCATTTTGTTATTTGTTGTTTCATCTGGCGCTTTTGTTTTTTGTAGGATGATGATGAAATGCAGTAGGTAGATGTGAGATGTCTTCTTCTAATGTGTCCCATACAAACACACAGATATTTAGCACCCTGCTTTGGTCAGATAAGCACAAGAAAGGACATGGCTGAGGTTTTATGAAGGCTGTCTGGCAGAGTTATTATGGTGAAAAGTAAAGATGTCCAGACATGACCTTGAGTCTGGAAAATGTAGTGTAATTGCAGTTCTCCTGAGATAGAAAAGCCTTATCTAATTAGAGGTTTGAAGGTTTTACAGTGACACTGTTGAGTTTTTTCACTTGCTTATGCCACATGGTGGTGATGGGATGGCAAATAATAAGAGGCTTATTCTTGGTTTTTAAAAGCCTATTTCCCATACTAGTTTTGGAAAGACAGAGTCACATCATTTTAATGGGAATATTCCTGTTAGTTGGCAGAAATTCCGTTGCATTTGCACATGCCTGTGCAATCCTACGGGCTGGAAGGGGGACTTGAGTTTGATACAGCATCCAGCAGCACCCAGTGGCGGCCTCTCCAGCAGCTTTCACTCAAAGATTGCAGTCTTTATGATTAATTTCAAGCTGTCTGATTTGTCAGTCAGTCTTGTAAACAAGTAGATGCTCTTGGGTAGTGCACAGAAAAGTGAGGTGTTTGTTGTTTCAAAGTTTGTTAAATGTTTTTTACCCTTTTAATCTTCTTTGTTGGCAGAAAATTTGGTGTTTTCCTCCTTTTCTTTTATCCCTCCCCTGAAAAACCCCAGTACCCTGCTGTAGCATGTAATTTGTCAGGTATTTGGCTTTTATTTTGTAAGTTGAGCATTTGTATCAGCAATATGACATTTCTTGTTTGATGCTTCCTGGCAGAGGCTCCTAAGTGTGACTTTGGGGAATAAATGCTAAGATGATTCTTCAGCGTGGAAAAAAAAAAGTTGGACTTTAATGTGAGCAAGTTTATGCTAGTAAATAATTACCTTTTCAGTTCTTGAGAGGAATTTACTAATAACTCTCTGCTTGAGATGCAAAATATGGAAACTGTAATATAAGGACTGAAAAACAAAACAAAACCCAAAGAAACCTCCTCCGCAAGGATCTTTATTTGTTTTGTATTCTACATCTAAGCCAGCAATTTTTGCAAAACACAAGCTCTTATTTACCCAGAGAAAATTACTGGCCTAGATTTCAGAAGGGCTGAGCACCCATATCTCATTTTAGAGAGCCTGGGAGCTGCGGGGCTTCAGGAGTGTCTCTGAGTGTCTGAGACCCTCTTCTCAGTCACCCTTGTGCTTTTCTTAAAAGCTTCTTCCTAAAGGTGGCCTTCCTGTTGGGAATGGGCAGGAACTGATGTTGTATTTATATTATGGAGGATTTGCTAACAGCTCAGGTTTGCCTGCTCCTTGTTTTGCAAGCAAGTAAGGAAGTGAAATGGATGGGGCTGGTTAGCTTCAGCATGGCCGCATGGGACTTCATGGCCAGCAGTTATTCTATTAAGGGATGAATGTGTTTCAGGCAGCAGCTCTGTGCTGCCAAGTTGTGGTTTTGGGGTTCTTTACGGAAGAAGCAGAAAGTCAAAAATAGCTTGAGGAAGAATTATAGAAATCTGTGTGATCTAGAAATAGGAGACAAAGGTGGGAAAGGCTACATGAGAGAGGGTAAGAGAAGCAGCCATCTCTATCTCAAGAAGCTTGTAAACTGAAGCAACAGAGATTTAAATGTTCTGAGATGTTTGCCAACAGAGGTATGAACAGAATTTCATGGGTTAATGGTCCCTGGGAGTCCTCCCCACCTGGTAAACTTGCCATCTGCTGCTGTAGTGACCTAGGATTTTGTTGCAGTGGGAAATACTCTTCTGTGGTTTCCCATACCTGCCTTTCAGGTACGGCTGCAGTTTTCTGATAAGATGTTCTCAAACTTTGGTCTGAGAAGAGAGTTCTGGTCATGTGATGTTGGTTCTTGAAGCTTTCCCACCACCGGCTTGCCCTGCACAGCCCTTTTGAAAATGTGGAGGTAGCTGTTAGTATTTCCTTTGTTGATAGACAAGCAGCTGGTTCAGTTGATGTAGAGCTGCATGCAGTGATGGGTGGCACATCAGAAGAGAGGAAGATCTTGACGTTACTATATAAATAACTGCCCTCACTATAAACATCTTTGAAATCCTTGTTTCAAAGTCAGGCCCGGATTTATTCACTTTTGTGTTCCAAATAAAGCTGATATGTCCCAATGAGAAGCATCTATCATTAAATGTATGGGTGCCTGGAAAGTGTAATTAAATCATGCAGAAACAGCATGTGATCTACCTGAAAAAAAAATTGACCTTTTTTTCTTTTCTTTTCTTTTAAAGTGCTTAGTTACTACAGCTGTCAGAGTTTCACTGAAATTGAAAGTTTCCAAGTCTGATGTTATTTATTTCAAAATGCATAGCTGAAATAGCAGAATCCATTTTATTTTACTGTTGAATGATTTAAGTGTTAAGGGCTTGTCACAAGGTCAGAACTTTCCATTTCCCAGAAACATACTGCTGTTGCTGAAAGATTATGGGAAGTCTGTATTTCAGCTTCTCCCTGGATTTGAAAGCCCATTCTGCATAAAACAGTCAACTGACATCAGTAATGATATGCATCTTTTACAAAACAACAGAGGGGACTGTCTCAAAAACAGCAGCTTAAAGTAGGTGTCTGAAAATGACTGCTGAATTTGAATATGTAATAGCTAACTGATAGCATTATGTGTCATGTCAGTCAATATGATAATGTTTTAAACATAGCATTACAGAAATAAATTCCTTACGCTTCTCTTGTGTGCTTTTTGCATTTATTTTTGATGAATACAATTCAGTAGGGAAACCTGTGAAGTCATGAGTATGTGGAAGGTAAGAGCAATACATTTTTTCACTACTGAAGAAAGATTCTCATGTTTCTCAAGTGATAGCAGTTTTGAATGTAGCCAGAAGTTTGTTTGGTATAACAGGAGATAACTATAAGGTATATAAGGTCTGTGGTTGAAATCTGATGCTCAGAGTGCATCAGTGGTTTTATTTCTTGTTGTTGATGTTTTTAAAGTCTAATACTGATAAATACACATGTAATTAAAAATCTTGTTTTATAACTTTGTTAACTGTAGGTAATTCAGACAATGGCTGCTGATTTTTGACAGCTTGGCCTCAAGATTCTGGCACAGTAAAGATACCATTGAAGTAAATTTTGAGTCTGATTTTAGTATTTTCTTAACTTCAGATCAAAAAATAATAGCCATTTTTTTTCTTCAGGGGTAGGAAAACTATCACAAAGGTTAAGAACTGTAACTTTTTTTTTTTTTTTCTAATATACTAGCTAATTCCTGTAAGCTTTGCATTAAAAATGCAGGAGGAGCCTCAAACCGTCAAGGTGGTCTGGAAGAAGGTATAGAAGCTATGCAGAAGGGGCTCTCTTTGGGGCAGAAAAGAAGAGATTTTATTCATTTTCCTGCAAGAGAGGAAGTGCTAATTTTTTATCTTGAGGAAAAGATGAAATAAATGTGAAGTCATGTGAAGTCGTAGAGAGCTTTTTGAGGAGTACCCTGAGCAGTAAGCCCTCAGAGAGGAAACAGCTGTATTTGCAGCTCCCAGTTGAGCTTTCTTTTACTAAACCATAAAGACTTTTTTTTTGGTAGTGTACTTCCTTTCCTCTCCCCATCCAATCCTGAAGGAATGCTAGGTCTTGCAAGGACTTTCTTCACCCTATACTTTTTGAGCAAATGTGTTTGGAGTTTTTAACTGGCACACAATTAGCAGTGAATCATAAATGGATGTGCAATTACAGAGGTATGCAGGGGAGGCCTAAACCTGTTTAATTTAGCTTAATAATGCTGCAAATACAATTGTATATTTTAGGACCTTGTTCTGTGAAAATGTGTTTTTGTTTGGGAGTTTTCCCATTATCTTCTTGACATCTGCATGGTTACAGATGAATAGCCTGACCCGATGCCCCAGCGGGGAGAGCGGTGTGGCTGTGCTTTCAATAGGCATGTCTCTGACAAAGGAAACATATGGAATATTTCATTCCCGTCTTTGCAAGGGCAGAGGGCTGGGGGCTTCAAACTTTGTGGTAGATTGGTAAGCTAGCCACAGGGTTTTTATTGTGAGCCCTCAAAATACTCTTGCTTAAGGGCGTCATACTTTGCTGTGGGACTGGAATCGTGGATGTAGAGCAAAACTCTTTTGGCATTGCATTACCAATAATGTGAACAGGCAGTAGAGTTCACCATGGTCGCCTTTATTTCTTCTACATGGTACTGAGGATTGTCTGGTGGAAAGTGTTCCAGAAGGGTGTTTGGAACTAAATGAGCTTTAAGATCCCTTCTAACCCAAACCATTCTATGGTTCTGTGTTTTTTTGTTAACCATCTGGGTACTGTGGTGGCTGGCATATGGTGCTCAGTAGGTGTGGAAGTTGCAAGCGCGGATGCAAGGGTCTTTCTGGAATGTGCATTGGGGTCTGTCTCCCCCTATGCCCATTATGTTCCCTTTCAGAGCACAAAATGGGACTAGCTCTTCCTGTGATCCAAACACTGGTGTGTTAGCTTGAAAGTGAGAGTTTTTCCCCATTCAAGGCTTTGGGCTTGTGTCCAGAAAGCATGGATGGTTTGCTCCTGTTGCAGCACTGCCTTGAAGCAGAGGATAGTGCAGGTCAGGAGAGGATGTTGAGGAAAGCTTTGCTGCTCCATGCCTCATTAAAAGGACTTGGTGGTGTCTAGCTTCAGTCCTTTCTTTGTTACTAAAATTTCACCTAAGGAGTGTCATGTCTGTCCTTTGTAAAATTCCATTTCATATGTTTTTTAAAATAACCCTTGCTATTTTTCTGAATACTACTTTTCCAGAACAGTAGTGGGTACAGGTAGTTCATCTGGAAAAGTGAAGAGACTTAAGTGTGCAGGCATCTCTCTTTGGGGCAGTGGGTCTTTCTGTGGGGAAACCTCATGCCCTCACTTGGCAGACCTGGTGGATCTGGCCTTCATTCATTTCTTGCACCTAAAATTTATGAAGGAGCCATCTTCTTTTTCAGGTACTGTGTTTGAGAGCCTAAAAATGTATTTTTAACCAGGGGAAACATTGCTCAGATTAGAAAACGGGCTTTGTTGCTCTCTCAGTACTCTGTGAGCTGCTCCAGCAAGTTAGGAGCCCTTGAACCTACTGAAGGGAGCCCCATGCTGTTTGGAAGATTGATGCACTTATGCCCAGACTTACACATTCTTTAAGGGAATTTTGAAAAGCTGCTGCCAGCAGCAATCTGCAAACTCCTTGTTCATCTTTTTTAGTTGTGTTTCACTCAAGCAGTTCTCACCCTACTGTGTTTCCTCTGGTTGTCTCCTTGGGGTTGTGGTGGTCTTTACGGAATTAAGAGGGGGGCAAACTGAGCTGGGAGAGAAAAGGATATGGTCCTGTGTAAGGGGCCCTATTCGGAGAATGTAGTTGCCGGTGATTTGGATCTGTACAGGCTTCTGCCTTTAGGTACTTTTTTTACTGCTTTTGTTTTTAACATTTGGGTTAAAAAAAAATTAAAAAAGAAAATTAAAAAAAGGGAAAAAGAAAAAAAAAGATATGTGCTAATATTGACCAGACTGTTAATATTTTACAGAACTAGTATGAGTCTTGCTAGATGTAGAAAATCTATGTCTTTTCCAAGGGCAAATCTGCTGGCTCTGTGCTAAGTGTTTAGTGGAGGCATTAAATCTCTTCAATATCCAGGTCAATCATTGATTTAGAATTGACTTGCCTGACATGTCATTGTCAACTAGTTTGTTTACATGCTGGTTTTTTTTAACCTGCTTCCTGAAAAGACAGGTCTCTGATTTCCATACCAAAAATGTACAGTATCCTAATATTTAGGAATTCTAAGCAGGGTTTTGATATGGTTTGAGGATAATAAATGGCAGTTCTTTAGTGTTTCAGCAGAAGCCTCTGCATTTGTGCAGCAAAGCCAGTTTTTTCCTTCTTAAAATACATGTATTTTTCAACTCTGAAGTAAGTGTGCCATTTTTTCCTCACTCACATAAGGTAAAGTTTTTCCCCTAATAACTAACTGATCTGTAACACAGATGAGATTGATGCTTATTTCCAAATACCTTGGATATTTATTTTGCCAAATATATTCCCCATTTCCTGCAGGTATAGTGCATCATCTAGTCTCAGCTGATTCAGTGCCAGGAGGAATAGAGAATAGTGGCATGATAACATAAAAATATTCCTTCTTAATGCTGTTTTTGCAGTGAATTTGTCTCAGTGAACTTGATGTCCAGTCTGATTTGATTTATTATTAGTCAGATTGATACTGTAGGTCACTTTGTTGAGCAAATTGGTTTGTCCTATGGCATCTTCCATAGGAATAGACAGCTTCTGTTTCATCTCTGTCCTTCGAGTGCCTGGCAGAAGATACAGCTTGGGGCCCACTCCTCGTCTGCAGTTAGTGTGGAACTGCTGTGTCCCTTTGGGCTTTTCTGGATGAGACATTTGGGAAGGCTGGAGGAGCTTTGTGCAGTTTGATCCTTGACTACTTGCTCTCTTGATGTCTGCCAGACTAATAATTTTTTGCCCATGTAAGCTTTGTTACCACAATAGATAGGATAGAAGCAAATGCTTCAAATTATAAGTAATGTGCAAGTGATCACCAAGTTGGGAAATTCTGCCATACCATGACTGTATAAAATCTTCCTTCATGAGCGTTCTATAAAACATGAGTCTGTTTTATAGAATCCTGTGCAAATTGGCAAACATTTGTGTATGTGTCTGTTTTGCTATGTCTGATAAAGCCATGTTATGCAGGCTGGAGTCTGTCACCCCTCCCTCATCCCCCCCCTCCCCCCCCCCCCCGCCCCATTTGTTCAGAGTACAGCTGGACTTTGATCTTTTTTCTACAATCTTGGAGTAGTAAATATTAGTCATGGCAAAAATGGATATAGAGTCACCTGCATGGGGTTGGTTCTGTTGGATGGCTAAACAAGCAACAGGTACTATTTTGAACTTTAGCTGGTGTTTTTCTTTAAATAAGAACTTGGGTGTTTTTCCTGCCCTGTTGCAGCATTCTGGAATTACAACATTACTGAGGAGTTATCCTTATTCCAGAGTACTTCTCTTCAATAGGCACTAGTTGAACGCAGGAGTTGCACTGATAGCTCTTGTGCGACCAGTCCCTGCTTGGTGTTTCACAATGTAGAGGTACTGGGGGAATTGAAATTCCTACAAAGTGATCATGATATATGTACATTTATCAACCCCCTCTCTCTTCCCCTCCCCCCCTTCTTTTGACAGACAGTACATTAATTCTGCATCGTGATGTTGCAGAGAAGGACAAGAAGTGTGTATATGTTTTAATTGCTGGTGTCCTTCTTAAACTACTGTGTCAAATTGAAAAGTAGCTTCTGATTTTAAGAGAATAGGTGAACCATAGTGTGAATCAATAGTGAAATTGCAGAGGTATTTTACGTATGACCGTTTCCAGTATTTCTTTGCATGTCCTTTGCAAAAGGACAAAGTCCTTTTGCGTGTCTGATTTAAAGAAGGAAGACCCATTGAGTAGTAACACCCTACTTCAGGATTTGAGCCCTGCCATCTGTTTACATTGCAGTGCAAGCCTTATGTCTGATAATGGTGAGGTTTGCTGTCCAGACACCATTCTTTAGCTCTGTTGTAAATAGATGGAAATCTGTTTGTATATCCAGACTTAAAGGTTAATCTAAGGGCTTTGCTGAATGGGTTGAGAGATAAGTTGCAAAGTTTTAAGGTTTGGTAAAGGAGGCAGAAGGGTTCTCACAGCAGAGCACTGCTAGCAAATGTGTCTTTGGTGGCTGATAGGAGATCTCTTTTAACAGTTCATATCTGCCAAATTAACTGGGAGTGCCTTAACATCTGCCTACATTACAGATTTTGGTTTTCTCCTTTTGGAGTTCAGGCACACCAGCATGGACTTAAATGGGATTGCTTTTTGACCTGCCTTTATGAAGTAGACTCCTTTTGGTTTAGCTGTCCCCTTAAGTGTCTCAGATGTTAGAAATACAGAGTATTGCTCTGTATTTGCTTTATATTTTAAAAGCAGTTAGTACATAGTATATTTTAACAGAAAATGTGCAGGTCATCCAGGAAGCTTCAGCAAATACCAGCCAAGAATGCATGCAATTAAAACCACAAACAGCCCCTGTTCTGCTGCCATCTTGTCAACAGCAACAGTGCATGGCTCATGTTTTAGGTTCTTTTCCCCAGACAGGCAACTCAGAAGCCCAGGAGGAGAAGATTCTGTTACAGCTTTTCTTCACCAGCTTTTCAGGGTTGTGCAAGTGACTTTCATTAAGTTTTCACACAACAGCCCAGGACTTTTGAGGAAGGACTAGACTAGGAACTCGTAGCACTTATTCCCATATGTTGCATTCATTTAGCTGGGGTGGATTCCAAAACACCATTGCAGTTGAAGCATAAGATGCATCTTAAAAGCTGAAAATCTTGGTTGTACTTTAAGCATTTTTATCTGTTTATCTGCAGAGAGATTAATGAGCGATAGGTAACTATGTTGGATCCAGGCTTGCAGAATGCAGTTGAACTGCTTTAGGTTTCAGCACACTCATTTAATTACTGGGTTACTGAAAGTTTTCTCTGCTGTGGGGGTGCTATGCATGTGAGTATGTAGGGGAAACATGTATGTTTATACAAATAACTCACATTTATGCAAAGAACTCTAAATGAAGTTTGGGGATACTGCGTTTGTGTTGTCTAAACAGTTGTGCTTTAGATTACCCCCTTCCCTAATTTCCTTTCAGAAAGATCGCAGATAAGTCTTGCTATCACTTAACACTCGATTACTTCAGTGTTCATTTCCCCTATGTGATTTAACATGCACAGGCTTAATTATTCTTTGCTGGCCTGGGGAGAGGTTTCCTTCCAATAATTACCTTCACTGGCCTTTACCCTTCTGCACATTAGTTTGTTTGGAGAAATGTAGCTGCTCAGTAAGCAACTCCAAACAAGGCAGTGCCTGGAGCTGTCTTGGAAGCATAATTTATGCCTTTTGCATAGCATGTTAAACTTCAGTTTGCTGCAACTCAACTGTTAGATGTACTGCATTAGCAAGCTCCAAATATTTCTCCCTTTGCTGAAGGTGGTGTGGGCTCTGCAGAAAAGCACTAGTTAACACTGCCTCTTGGTACTGTAATGGGACAGGACAGCTAAAAAGGAAAGGGCATTGACTTTTAGCAAATGGCATCCATTAATTCTACCATTTCTACTAGCAGCTGTTGTTTAGTCAGACACTATTTAAATGTCAAAAGAGAATAACTCCTTGTGAGATGAATGTGATGCAACGCTGCCAGACTGATTGCTCCTGTGATAGCAAAGAAATACATATTTAATCCTGTGGAAATTTCTCAGGGTTATATCCTTCTGATTCCTTCTAATGCTGTTCTTCCTAATGCATAGCATGGGGGAGAGAAAACAGGAATAGTAAAGACTAGCAGGACTAAAGTGGATAAATAAATTGTTAAAATAATTTTAAGTTGGTGGTAGTTAAAGAAGGTAAGGCTGATCATTTCTTGGAATGACTAGTACAGAATTAGTTCTAAGAGCTTTGTCTTCTGCAACTTTAATCAGCCTGTATGCTACAGAAAATACAATATGATACATCAAAGGGATGGGGATGCTTCCTTCTCTACCAGGTTTACTGTAGATAAACTGTAAACCTGGTAGAGAAAAACGTAAATAAAAATTATCCTTATTTAGCTATTTAGTGGTAAATATAGTGAGAAGTAGCAGAAGGTTCCACTTGTCTTAGACCTCTGAATATTCAGTGCTATTATTAAGATGGAATAATAACATTATTACACAGTCTGTAAATATATTTGTAAATTCAAGTGTCTTCATATATGTGGAAAAAATAAACTGTTCTGAACATGACAAAGCCACGTACTTTTTCTAATTATGCTGTCTTCTTCATTATATCCTGATGTTTGTTAAAACACAGGAAAAAAAGTGATCATGTTTTAAGTGTCTTCTCACCTTTTATTTTAAAGTAGTCTCATAAAGCTCTGGTCTCTGATCCATTGTGGGATTACTTGTCCCTCAACTAAAAGCTAAATTATTAAATCTGCTTTACACTTTTCAGATTTTATAGTGGATAGAAGATGTGTTCGTGTTTACTGTGGGATCTGACAGAATAATTAGAGAGCACTATCTCATTTCTGGTAGCTTAAGTACTGAGAATAATAGGTGTAACTAAAAATGAAAAGAGGAAATTGTTTGCTAGTTTGAATAAAAAACTTTTTACCCTCTCAGCTCTCATGGGGTTCATTATTACAGTTATTTTTTAACAGTATCTCCACAGTTTTGCTGGTGATAGGTTGGAAAAATTGCTGTGTTGGTCTTAATACATGATGAGATCGGTAATGAGAAAAACAGGGTGTTGGTCGTACTCAGGTGTCCATATTAGAGACAGGTTTTGAGCTGCATGGCAAGTTTTACTGGCCCCAGTCTACTGATTCAGTAAAACTCATAGTCTTTTAAGGCAGAAGAAACCGGACTTCTTTGAAGCAAGTGAGAACAAGAAAAACCAGATCTTTTTATTAATGGAGCTTGGGAGGGGTATTCTTTGTCCACCTCGCAACCATTAGAGTTGTCTTCACTGCAACATAGTTTATACATCAGAAAGGGTTTTGCTTTGGCCTGTGGCCTTTAGGTAAGAGCTGGAGGATAGCAATGGATGCCTGTAGGATAACAATGATGAAGTTAAAATGTGCCCATGTTTGTTGTGTGGAGATAGAAAGGAGATAAGGGTTCACAAGCCCAATTTTCTTGTTGGAATTAATCTATAAGATGCATATTGCTGGAAAGATGCATGTGCTGTTTCTGCCTACAAGCAGGCTAGAAATGCGTGTGGATTACTCGATTGCCTTTTGTGGCTCTCCTGCTTTTCCATCACACATGCATCAGATGAATTTATATAAAAAAATTGATCTAATGTACATGATTAAACTTGACAAGCCTTAATCTCTGTTGCTAAGAGTGTGGGCTGGATAGGTAATGTGGTAGGTCTTTGTTTTTCATGTAAATACTTGCAATGTTCTTTTGCATTAAGTGTGGTAGGTTTTTTTCTTGACAGCCTAGTGATTAAAATCTACTCAGTTTTAAAGAGGTGTAGTTGTGTAAATACCGAGAACAGAGTTGAATTAAAGAGAGATCTTTACCTTTTCAAGAAATTTACGAGTAATAAGTACTTCTTTGACCTCTTATGGCAAGTGATGGCTGTCGGTTTATTTTGGCTGAAGGTTTCTGTGAAATATTTCATTTGCTTGTATGCCTTTTCCTTGAAAATTAGATAAATATGCTAATTTTTAGTTAGTTTATATTCTTGGGTCAGCAATGGTAAGTAGTATTATTTTTATTCATGTCAGGGCAGAATCCACAATCCTTAGTTGTACTACTAAATTTGGTTAGCACAACTAGCCAGTTTGGGATGCGATTCCTGACTGACAAAGTCATGATGGAGAATGCCTCACAGGGATTTGGGGGGGGGGTGGGGGGGTGGGGGTGTTGTTTGTTTTTTGTTTTGATTTTTGTATTTTAAGACCTTGGCTGTTTAGGTACTGAGATCCCCCTGTCCTGGGCACTTGGAGCTGTATCTGGGGCTTTGGGTTGGCATGGGAGAGGCTGGGTCTTGTTTTGCTTTTTTTACATTATACTGCAGTGGTGAATATTAACATTGTATTGCAGTTTTATCAGATGCTCTCATGAGACTTTTATCAACAGTATATGAATTTGGATTGTGGCTGGTGCATTGGACGCGTTCAGAATGACATTTCATGCTTGTTTTCAGAATTTAACTTATTTCTCTTTGCTGTTGATCAGGAGTTCCTCCTGAACTCCTGTGATAAATAGTCATGATCAGGGTCAGTGATACAACACATTCTGATAAAGGCGTATGAACAGGCTTTCCAAGAATATGTGCTTGCAGTTGGGCCTTCAAAACCAAGTCATGCAGACACTGTCTTTTTTAAAAAATATATTTTATTCTTGACTTTAGGACAGTTACATCATATTTTCTTGTAGTAGTAGGAAACAGGAACCATGGCCATGCAGCACAATTTATAATCTTGTGTTATTTCTTGTGGCCTTAATTCAGTAGTCTGAGGTCTGACTAGGAGAGAGTTTGGTGTGTAGTACCTAAATAGGCCAGTCTGAGTTTAAAAAGCAAAACCACCAAGTACTGCTGCTAGATTACCATTTCTGAAAGGCAAGTTTCTTCCTTGTCTGTGTTGAATGTGGATACATGCAGCTAACGCTGGTATATTAAAAAAATAAAAAATAAAAAGAATAAAAGAGGTCTAAGCTGATTTATATCCCATTGCATTTTGACTAGATGTATGTGGTCTTTATAGCAAGTGCTGCTTGTTAAAGAATGCCTGCTGGATATGTAGGTAGTGTAGAGGGGGGTTTTAAACTGCTTTTTTGTCTTCACTCAGATTGGTATTAGTAATAGAAATGTCTTTGTTCTGTTCCCACTTCGTGTTGTGTGGGGTTTTGTCAGTGAGAAAAAGGGAAGAGAACATTTTGGAGATTACCAGAGCTTCAGCCTGTGGTTTGGGTTGTTTTGTGGTTTTTTTTTGTCTGCTAATGATTTTGATACTGTTTGGCTGCACCTTCTGTCTCTGGACTGGTCTAATGCAAGGAAGCTGCCCAGATGCCAACTTTCACAGGCCAAGAGTATTTACAAGACAATGATGAGGGGCTGCAGCATGCTGGAGGGGTTGGACCACCGCTGGCTGGTGATGGCTTCCTTAGGTCCTAAGTTGTACCTGATGCTCCTCACCCACCCCTGCACCTTTCACTGCACTGGGTGCCCCACAAAAGCAGGGGCCATGTTAGCCTGCTGCTGAGGCTGGTTTAGGGTGGGAAAGGACATGGTGACTAGGTTTGGCCAAAGTAGCCTGCACCTACAAGGATGGTATTTCAGTGGTGTTTTCCTAGGACTGTTTTGCTTCCTGTTTGTGGCTGGGGGAGATGACCTTCAAGAAAAGAGGTGCTGCTGTGTGCTCAGATATTTCTAGGAAGTTTCTATAGCACTTCTGTTCAGCAGCAACTGCCTGTGCTGCCAGAAAGCAGTAGTAGTCCTCAGATGTCCTGTTTAATACACAAACACTGGTATTCCATCAGTTTGGTTGTGAATAATGGAGTACAGATTACCTTCATGTATATTAAATGACAACAGATACTGAATTGTATGGAAGGTCACCAAACCCAGCAGGGAATATACCTTTGCCTTCACCAGCTCTGATTTTCAGACAATGTCAGTGCATCATGTGCAGTCGCAACAAATTAGTTCCCTACTTTACTCCATCCTTTCTCAGCTGCCTGCTTTAGGATGCCCAGACATCAACATGCCTCGTTCCACTTGCCTTCGTTTTGGGAGCTGCTGGCTCGCAAAAGATTGGGGTGAGCTGTTGCAGTTCCACCAGATTTATGGCTACCTGTTTTGTTGTTTTTGACATAGCAATGGATGTACAGCAAAGAGTGGGCACAGTAAGCTTGAACTTCTTTTTATGGACTATAATATTTAAAAGCTAAAATGTAACAGTATATCAGTTGTGAATACATGGAAATAGTGTGTACTGCTTAATGTGTTTCAGAAATCCCTGTTACTTTTCTTCCTTAAATACAAGAAAACAGGCGTGTAATGCCTCATTGAAAGAAGTCTGTAGGGGTGCTTTGTGAGGGTCTTAATTAAGGGCTTTGAAAGACTAAACAAAAGGAAAAAGAAAATGCTACAGGGTTATTGTTATTCCAGCCCATTGGCTCTGCGAGCTGACCATCCATTGGTGCCTTCTGTCCATTTGGGAGCTGAATGACACTTTTGTTCGTGGTTAACAGAGGTGAAAGAAGCCAATTATTGCCTGTCTTTTCCACAGGGCAGCTGCAGACGGATTTCACTGCAGGCAAATACGGACTTTTCTGCCACAAGGATGACAGTTATTTTTGTGGAATTATATGAAAGAAAACAGATTTTTTTTTCTCTCTCTTCCCCCCCCCCCCCCCGACTTGTGTAGATGTTTATTCAAAACTACTGTGAATATGCTGTTGTGGAATGGGAATGTGTCTCCACAATAACAGCGTACTTGGCTTTTTCTCAGGGCGTTTGAGAAAATGACTTTTTTGGGGGTTTCTTTTTTCTCCTCTTATTTCTTTTGCATTTTTTTTCTTTGCAGTTGGTTTTAACTATAGGTGGTTTTCTAATTGGTGTGCAGTGGGCATTAACCCTCTTATGCCTGCCAGCTTAGGCTATGCTGGTTGCTTTGTGTGCCGTAGGGATAGAGGGACAACCTTTGGAGGTTGCTGTTGTAGGACTTCCTAAACTACATGTCTGCATGCCATTATGGACCTCAGAGAGTGTCCCTGTGCCTGAAACTTGCCATCCCTTCTCCCACATCTGTTGATTGGACCAGTATGTTTTAAAATCCCCTCCCACACCTCTTGCTTTTTAAATTCCAAATTTTTTCATTTCTCCCTATTTTTTTGTTTGTTTGTTTCTTTGATTCTTTGAGCTTCTACTTGTAGTTTAAGAGTGTGAAAAGACTTGGTTGATGAATAGGCGGGTTCACCAACTGTTTTGATTCTGGAGAAGTCTCTTCCAGTTGGGGGGGAAATATTGAGGAAGGACCGGAGTTGATGCATCTTGGTTTGCTGTGCTGAAAGAATTCTCAGCATGTTAGCTGCACAGGAGGCCTCTTGGTGGTTGTAGTAGCCTCTTTGTGTAGCCGTCTAAAATCTGTATCCAGGCATGGTTCCTCATATAGTATATATATATATAAAAGGTGGTGCTCGTCATCTTATGTGGCTTTCTGCTGCAGGTGAATGGAGAGTCCTGCCTTTTGTCCTTCAGCCTTCTGAGATTGGAAGCTGTTTGAGGACATTAATCCTTCATCTCCTGGTGCCTTAAGAAGAGCTTCTGTGCTTTCAGTTGGTTTCTCTTCATCCAGATTGATCCTTTACAGTTTTGTTTGTTTTTTTTTTTTTGTTTTTTTTTACTGGATTGCTTGCTATCTACAGACATGGCTGCTCCTGCCAGTGGCCCCTGTATTGCCAACCCACATTGATTGAAGTTAGTTGTGTCCCCCATGAGCTTTGCATGGTACAGACAGCCTCGCTTGAGGCTCTTGATGGAGGATCCATCCTTTCTGGAGGATGTGGCTCTGTGGGCTTTTGTTATCTGTTGGATGGTGTCAGTGATAGGGCTGTACCTTCACCAAGTTCTCAAGAATATGAGTGATGCAAATGTATGCAGTTCTGTGATGTTGCTAAATGGTTTTTACTGCAGACTTTGGGGGAGAAAACCCACCGTTACGTATGTGCCCACCACAGGTGCTGTGTCACTGTAGATCATGAACTTTGATTTGCAGTTCATGATTTACATCATGAACATTTAATAAAGCATATTATGTTGCTTTAACATGACAGCAGATGGAAGTTGAGAAGGTGGGAGGGAATAAAAGCCTTATACCACTTGGACCATTGAGTGGAGAGTTCTTTTTTTTTTTCACAAGGGAAAACATGCTTTGTGCTTCTTGAAATGAAATAATATGCTCTAAGTCAGGTAAGAATGAGATGATTACAGTATCACAGTATGCTAGAGATTGGAAGGGACCTCAAAAGATCATCTAGTCCAATCCCCCTGCCGGAGCAGGAACACCTAGATAAGGTTACACAGGAACGTGTCCAGGCGGGTTTTGGACGTCTCCATAGAAGGAGACTCCACAACCTCCCTGGGCAGCCTGTTCCAGTGTTCCGTCACCCTCACCAAGAAGAAGTTTCTTCTCAAGTTTAAGTGGAACCTCTTGTGTTCCAGTTTGCACCCATTGCCCCTTGTCCTATCATTGTTTGTCACTGAGAAGTGCCTGGCTCCATCCTTGTGACACTCCCCCTTTATATATTTATATACACTAATAAGGTCACTCCTCAGTCTCCTCTTCAAACTATAGAGACCCAGCTCCCTCATTATACAAGAAGAAAGAAAATTGGTTTAAAATGCTTCCTTGACATTTCTTGTTCAATCCTGTACTGTTGGAAGTAGAACCCTGAACCTGTAGCTCTTCTCTAAGAGTGTGCTGGCAGACATTTTGTGCAGCTTTCATTTCAATTTGTGTCTAAGGGTCACTGGAATGTAAGGTGGATGCTCAGCCCATGTATTTGCATGTGTAAGGGCCTTGGCCATCCATCTCAAATAAAAAGAGGAATGTAGCTGAAACCAGAGTAACTGTAAAGGTTGGGAGGCTGTTTGGATTCTTGTCTTGAACTACACATCTTGACAATAGGCGGCAACCCTCCTTTTACCATCTGGTGAAGGTATCAACTTCAGAGTGTTTCAGGCAGACTTTAAACTTCAAATGTCACAAAGTGGAAATTATTCTTCTGTTCAGGTACTGTGTGGTAGTTGATGATCAGTATTTTCCATAACCTGAGTTTTACATCGTATCAAAATGCTTTGTCAGCTACTTTAAGATGCTTTAGAAATTCCTATGTAAAAGCACATTTGCTTATATAAAGGCCATTCTAGGTGCTGCCAGAAAATCTATTTTGACACTAGAAAGCTGTACTGTGTGCTTTTAGTTTTCCCAGAGTATGTAGATAATTATAGTGTTGTATTGCAGGAAAAGATTATTTTTTTTCTCTAGAAATAATTTTTAGTTACATTCAAGTTATATGTTATATGTTATGTGCAAGTGAAAAAAATCTTAGATGCTGACCCTGTTGTATATACATTTGGACTGATCGAGATGTTTACATTTTGTCTTCTGTCTTCATTGTGTCAGCGATTGTGTTCATACACCATTTTTATTTTGCTCTTTCTGCTTGTAGCCTTCTAAAAATGTAGGACTTACCCAGACTCCTGAGGCTCAGGTTGCTTTCTAAACATTGGGTGGGACAGAGTAGGAGACCAAAATAAACCAGAAGAAAATCAATGAAATCCGGAGTACTTAGGAGTTACTAAAGTTGGCATTTTTATAAAATGGGATGCATAGCTGTTGGTGTTCTCTTTCTGTAACAGAGCAAAAACACGGAGTGAAAATGCAACACAAGATTTTGATGTGAATATATGTGTGTAATGATAGCATTGCTTTTCTATCAGATTGAAGTCCTGGGTTTTGTCTGGGCAGCTCAGAAACATCAGCAGCTTTATCCTCCCCTTCCTTGCAGAGATGCAGAAGAGATTATTCTCCTTTGAACCTGGGGTTTGGGAAGGGGAATCAACCTGTCCAAACCCACAAAATGAGTATCTGCTGGGGCAAGGAACTGAAGCTCTGTCCGGAGTTGTAACGGGGAGGTTTTGGTGTGAAATGTTTGTTGTAGTAAATACTGTGTTGCTAGGTGGAGGGAGATGTGGTGTCCTTGGAGTCCAAAGGGTGAGTGTGGCTCCCTACAGTCATGTAGAGGCGGTTTAAGTTTTATGGCATTGCCCTTGAAGCTGTTAAATGGAACGAAACATACTTTGTAGGTGTTCGTGGTTATGCAGCAAGGACCTGAGACTGGAGGGGAGGACACACAGATCTCATTAAACTGGTTAGATGACATTGTCTGATGATGTTCCTAGTGTTTCAGCAATGGTTCTTCACCAAAGGTTTTGATAAGGAAGAAAATGCTTGAGAACTTCCTCAATAGTAATGAATAAAACCTTGGCTTGGTAACATGTAAAGTCATAGAATCATAGAATAGCTAGGGTTGGAAAGGACCTTAAGATCATCAAGTTCCAACCCCCCTGCCATGGCCAGGGACACCTAGCTCTAAACCATATCACCCAAACTTGAATGTTTGTCTAACCTGGGGCTTATGTAACTCATTAAAGAAAAGTCACAAGTTCGAGTAATTTAAAAATGACATAGTTATCTTGGTGGTTGATGGTTCAGTATGACTCCCCAGTGGTAAAGACAGTTGTTGCAACTGTCAGTGCAGCCCTATTTTAACTTGGTTGCAACCATGTTAAACTTTATTTACTTAAAACATGACAAATACCTTTCTGTAAAACTCCATTAGGGAATCTGGTGTTGATCTCATCACAGGCATAGCTACATATTATGTTTGCTTTTAGCGTAAAGTTTCCCCTGTCTCTTTCAGTACCTTTCCTCTTTCTTACCGCCACAGGCGTCTGCTGCTCCATAGTTGTGCTGGCACAGCTCTCTCCAAGGCCATGATAGAGAAGAAAGCTGACTCCATCCAAAAAACCAATAAGAGGCCAAAACCCAGAAATGTTTTTTGCTTAAATCCGGATTATTACAATGATCTGATTATAGGATGCTGCCTGTAAACAGTTCCCACTGTGGAGGTGGAAAGTGATGGGAATATAAGCCAATTTCCTTTGTGAGAAAGAAAACATATCATGTGACTACACCCTGGAGATGTAATAGGTTGAAGCCTTAAACATGTGTTCCGTTGCTCTGTTCTCTATTACACTTTACGTGTGGAGAGCTATGGATTAAAAAATAGTAATAAAAAAAAGAAAAAGTCCTTCTGCTTATTTTCAGTGGCTTTTACAAATCATCTCAACCCTTTCCAGAAATGATGATAGTAATGAATGGTTTAGACGTGTGTGTTTTGGGCAAAGATAATTCCAGTTTCAAGCCTCCCTTACTTAGAGAGCTGTTATTCAGCCAGTTTATGGGTTGTTAAATGGGATGAAGGCAAAAAGCATTCTTCATAATTTTCCATAGCTGGAAGAGACATCAATGAGAAGCAGAAGTTTTACTAATAGGAGGATAGCATTTTGAATGCTTGCACCAGGTTTACACCTTGCCAGATATACAACTTTCCTTGGCGTTGTGCACAGCCTGAGCCGTACTGTCTGGAGACAGGAGCCAAACTGGGTAAAATGCAGAAAACATGCAAATGGCCTGAAATAATGACATTGTTCAGATTTCAGCCCCCAAACAACTGCTGTGCTAGTTGCAGGGCATGATGAGTCTGCCTGGCAAAGGTGCTTTGCAGTGGTCCTCTGGAAAACGTTGGTCCTTACAGATTTTCACTGCTCTCCTGAAGTCCCCTGTAGTCTGTGTTACCTCAAGTGGTTGTGTATCTGAGGGGGGCGTCACCAAATGCTTATGATGATCTTTCTGACATTTTAATCTGTGGTTACTCTTGGAGTCTTGGTTAGCCAGGTTACTTTGTCTACATGATTTTAAACAACTTTCAGGCCAGAAAGTAGATGTGATGAAGCTGTGCTGGGAGCTTCCCTAGCAGTTTGGCAGGGAGTTTCCCTAGTAGTTTCCCAGTAGTTTCCCTAGCAGCACGTGGAAGGTTTGTTACAGATCCAGGATGTGGATGATCTGAGTTCACGGATTTCTTCATGGTCTTGCACAGGTTGATTATTCCTATTTTGTGATGGATATTCACAAATGTAGGAAGAGTATCTCAGCACTGGCTTGCCCTCAGACTGCTTGACCAATGTGCCTGTCTCACTCGTGGTCTGATATTTTTTTTGTACTCAATTCCCTGCATTCCTGTATTCTGGAGAATAATTAATTACAAAACAGTGAATAATGCATAATTTTACTATCAGCTATAAATAATCTCTTAACTATGTAAGGGAAATACTCTTGCACTGAAAGACATTTTATTTCCTCCTCCAGCTTACAATAAACCCTTCCTTCAGCCCGTAATCTGCATCAAATGTGTGACTCTTTAAAAATTAACTGAAGAGCATGTTAACTTGTGCTATAGTCCTATTCCAGGATATGATCTCTTTCATAATAACGCAGTGGAATTTTTTTCTGGGTTAATTCCCCACCATGTGTCAACATAGGCCATTAACCGTATGTGTGATTGCTTAATGGCTGGCCTGCAGTGACTCAAATACCAGTTCCAAATAGGCCTTTGCACACAAGTATTGTTCTCTCTAAGATCTTGATGATGGCTTGATTGGCACATGAATAGGGTACATTAGAGCTAGTTACTGTGTCTGAAAGAAAGCTAAGACATCGCGTTGGAAGAAAAAAAAAAAAAAAAGAAAAAAACCCCAACAGGTTGATGTGACATGGGAAGGAGGAGGCAGGAGAAATAACTTGGAGATACGGTGCGGGAAAGGGGGATGTTGCTTCCCTTGCAGGAACAGACCTGTCTGAATTTTTTCAGCCTTTCTGTGGCTGTCAGTGAAAATGTAGGTGCTACTTCAGCAAAATGCTAAAAGCTTACTGGAATCAATAGGATTTATGTGGGGTTGATTTTTATTTTTTTTTTTTTTGCACTTGTACTGAGAAAGAGCTCCATGTACCCCTGTTTGCTAAAACTTTTGAGTAACTAAGTTCCCTCTTAATAGCCAGGGTTGGTGGGTAGTCTGATGTTTGATTGCTTCCATGCAAAAGGAGTTTTAGTGCTTCATCCCCAAGTGAGCAGTGACACAAATGTTCCAGTTTCAGCCACAGAAAAATGGATGGAAACATTGCACATAATTTCTTGCATAGCTGTTAAAGTGTAGTTTCTTTCTGCTGCTACCGAATGGAGTGAACCTACCATCTAGCAAAGGAGAAACTCTCAAAAGAGTCTCCTGTCCTGTTGTTCTGCTAAAAAAACCCCAACCAACACCCCCCCCCCCAAAAAAAAAAAACAACAAGAAAAAGAAAGGTAATTAATTTGTTTTGAAAAGGACATAGTGGGTAGTTGCTGGGCATAGCACATGAGAGCAGCATTGGGTGACTGGAGGGGACTCCGGGCTCTGCTGGCAACTTTGGGCAGCTTCCTGCACCTTTCTGTGCCTGTTTTCTTGTTCATTTGCTGTTTGTCTAGTCCATTTAAGCAGCAAACTCTTCTAGGTGAGGAGTGTCTCTAACTGTGTATTTGTATAGCTCCAATCACCTTGATATGTTGAACTAGGGCCCTTAGCTTCTTGTTGCAATACAAACAAGAGATGATAAGACATTGTGCTCATTAGAGAGGTAGTATGAGTACTTAGGAAATGGCAAGTGTATTTGCTGGGTGGGAATGCAACTTCTGTCTTATTTAGCTAGTCACTGCAGGTGTTGACTAAGGCTTTTAAGTATTTGGATATATCCTTTCTTACAAGAATGTTTCCCAGAAGAAGTGGGAAAGGAAACATGCTCATAATTGAAAAAATGGCATGGCTGCTAGGCTTTTTGTGACTGCAAAATGGGCTGTGAATACAGAACAGGTTTCTGTGCCTTTTTGAAGTGTTGGAGGTCTCTGGTCATGTCAAAAGCAGTAGGACTATACTTAAGGTATTTGCGGAGAGATGGAATCACAAGGAGAAAAATGTACATTGATGCAATAATTACTTTGAAATCTTCCATTCTGTCATTAACAACTTTGTCCATGTTAAAAGTAACAATAGGTGAGGATTAGAAGGAGAAAAATGTGTTGGGGAGTGGCAGTGAGGATTGGAGGATACGAGATAGTTAATGCTGTGAAGTCCTTGGCTGTTGGCATATCCAGGGGTGCCCTTGAGCTGGGCCCTCCCAGGTGAGAGATGGGCACCAGAAGTTGTGCAGAGCTGTCAGAAGCTGGTTGAAGGTAAATGTTAAATACAATACCAGTCTAACATATTGGGGCATCAGTGTCCTATTACCATATAAACATTAGGTAATAGTATAGGCTGAGGTAGCCAAACCTTTCAGTAACAGATGTATCACAGTATCACAGTATGCTAGAGATTGGAAGGGACCTCAAAAGATCATCTAGTCCAATCCCCCTGCCAGAGGAGGAACACCTAGATAAGGTTACACAGGAACGTGTCCAGGCGGGTTTTGAATGTCTCCAGAGAAGGAGACTCCACAACCTCCCTGGGCAGCCTGTTCCAGTGTTCCGTCACCCTCACTAAGAAGTTTCTTCTCAAGTTTAAGTGGAACCTCTTGTGTTCCAGTTTGTACCCATTACCCCTTGTCCTATCATTGTTTGTCACTGAGAAGAGCCTGGCTCCATCCTTGTGACGCTCCCCCTTTATATATTTATATACACTAATAAGGTCACCCCACAGTCTCCTCCAAACTATAGAGACCCAGCTCCCTCAGTCTTTCCTCATAAGGGAGATGCTCCACTCCCTTAATCATCTTAGTTGCCCTGCGCTGGACTCTCTCCAGCAGGTCCCTGTCCTTAAACTGAGGGGCCCAGAACTGGACACAGTATTCCAGATGAGGTCTCACCAGGGCAGAGTAGAGGGGAAGGAGGACCTCTCTCGACCTACTAACCACCTCCACTCCTCCCAGCTTAGTGTCATCAGCAAACTTGCTGATAGTACACAATTCCCTCATCTAAATCATTGATGAATATATTAAATAAACTGTCTTCTCTCCTTCAGCCAGTTCACAGTCCACCTCACTACCCGATCATCCAGACCACACTTCCTCAATTTAGCTGTGAGGATGGTGTGGGAGACTGTGTCAAACGCTTTGCTGAAGTCAAGGTAGACCACATCCACCGCTCTGCCATCATCCATCCACCGTGTTATTTCCTCATAAAAGGCTATGAGATTGGTCAAGCATGACTTCTTTGTGAAGCCATGTTGACTGCCCTTCATAACCCTCTCATCCTTGATATGCCTTAGATGGCACCAAGGATAAGGTGTTCCATCCCTTTCCTAGGGATGGAGGTGAGGCCGACTGGTCTATAGTTACCCGGGTCCTCCTTCTTGCCCTTTTTGAAGACGGGAGTGACATTTGCTTTCCTCCAGTCCTCAGGCTGTAGGTAGTATATAAACAGTAAGAAATTAATTACTCAGTGTATTACTTTAAATTTTCTTTAAATTCCAACATTACTGCAAGCCCAAACACTTCCCAAGTGTAGGCTCCTCTGTAAACATCAGATTTCCTTTGCTTGATTCATAGATTCATAGAATGGTTTGGGTTGGAAGGGACCTTAAGAGGTCATTTAGTCCAACCCCCTGCCATGGGCAGGGACATACTCAAGTAGATCAGGTTGCCCAGAACTACATCAGGCCTTGAATGATGACATTTTTATAGCATGAATGAATTTTAAAGCTGAAAGACAATTTTCAGTCTGTTTCGAGAAAACCACTCCAAATGACTGAAAAATTCACCTGGGATCCTCCAACACATGGCAATTTTGTTTGCCTTCCGTTCATGATTTCTGGCTGTTGGGATTTGCACGTTTGCCTGTAATACATACCCATGAATTTTAGCTGCACTCATTGGATTCATGGTGCAGTCCATTACCATTCCAAACAGTATCTGTGAGGAGGTGCTTCTGGAAGAGAATTGTTTGCTGCTTGTTATCAGAAAGATAGAGTAAAACAACAAAAAAACAACCCAAACTTTTAATTGAATTAATCTACTTAGAATTTCTTTGCTGATCCTCTAGGCTTTCTATGTTTTCATTATATACTGAATGCAATTAAGACATGGGACAGTATTAATGCAAACTCGTCTATTATATCGCTTCAGTGGTTTTATGTTCATTGTGAGGGAATTAGCTAACTAGACAGAACAGTAGGTCTAAACTAGGGGTGTAATTCAGCTCCTGTTTTCCCCTGGAACTGGTTGCTGAAGTTGTGATTTGGTTGAATTACGCTGGTTTTCATCATGTGAGCGTATTTCTACAAGGAGTTTGATGCCAAAGGTTTTTCTTCAGAACTGTGGCACCACAGGACAACTTAGATTGGTCTAGCCTTGAGTTTCCCTGACTTATCCTTTCCTCCCCTGCCCACCCTTTGCTCTGGGTAGTTCTGCTGGTTAATGCAGATGTGACCTGATCAAATTTGAAGCACTGGCATACAGTAGCATCTACTTCTGTCCCTGTTTTTTTTTTTGATAATTGGCAGAGAATTGTTGGTCTGGTATACTGACAAGAATACCTGCTGCTTTGTCTTGTTGATCTTCACCAATGTTAACATAATTGGGACATTATCCACCTATCAGTGGTCCCAGTGGTAACTGGTAGCTGATTGTTGCTGAATGTTTTCTGTCATGTTGACTTGAGTTTGCATTAACCTGGTTTACTGAATGTAGTTTGTAAAGATATTAACAGCTCCAGCTTTTCCTAGTACTACTGAAGCTGAATACCTGGGGAATTTTATGTAAGACTAAGACCTTTTACCTAATGGTTTCTTGCAAGTAGGTAGGAGGGCTTTATTCAAATATAGATAGCTCTGCCTAAATCATTTTGTAAGTGTTATAATTAAATAACTCAGTGGCAGAGGGCCCAGACCTTGGAAAAGACTGAATGGAGCCTACAGTATTACATGCTATTATCTATCAGCAAACAGGTTAAACTTGCTCAGAGGGAGTATTTTATAGGATTTTAAAGGTGCCTTGTTGAAACATGATCTTCTTTCCTTCAACAGACACTCCTCGCTCTCTCTTTTTCTCCTTCTCTCTCCGCCTTTCCTTCTAAACTTCACAAAAGATAAAGGTTAGGTGATATCCAAAAAGAAGTTAGCTATTAACAAAGTGCAGGGGAGCATGGGGTGGGGGAAGTATTTTGGTTTTATATTTTAAGCAGCCGGTCTTGATTGGGTTTGGCTGCAATGTAGTTTTCCTTTTCTGTAGCTAGACATTTCATGTTTTTCCAGCTGAAGAACTTCTGTACAGTATTTTTTGAGCATTTTCAGTAGTTAACATGCCTTCAGATAGAGTGCATGGATGTGGTAGGTAGGAAGGGGGATACACCCCCAGTTCAGGGCAAATCCAGGTGTTGATAGTCAAGGCTGCAACACAGGATCGAGAGTTTAGCACCCACATGTCTGAGTTTTAGATGTGCCAGCATAACAGTGTTGGATAGCAAGGTTTCTTTGCATAAAATACACATACCTTTTGGCTGGGGAGATGCAGTGAAGAACAGTGGGTATCATCAAAACAAGGCTGTAGCAGCTAAATGTCCTTCAGTCCAGGTAGGCTGGCATAGTTTTCTTTTCCAATGCCCATCAACTATTGTGGGTTGTTAGCTTTCAGTCTCAGCCTGTAGCTTGGGCTAATTTGTTTATCATTTTTTGCCTGTCGTTTCTGTAGCCTTCTACAAGCAGTCTGTGTTTCCCATTTTGTGGTCCTTCTTTGTTGTTGCAGCTTTTCTTCTCATGCAAGAATTATTGTTCCCTTACTCCATTTGTGCCAGAATCCCACTCTGGCCATTGTTAGGAAGTTTAGGATAAACTTCAGGCTGCTTCATGGTAGAGGCTATGGTTTAAAATGAGAGTGAGAGTTGTGTCCTGCAGGAGATGCTGTGAGAAGCTGTGCATTTCATCTAATTCTCTTTTGCCTGATACCACGAATGTGGAAGCTGTGACTGAAGCCACTTTCTAAAGATAATCAGGTGTTTCTCTTTTTAAAATGTGATAGAATTAGTAAGTTGCCATTTGTGATGGGAAGTATTTCTGCTCATCCTGAAGCCTGGGGGAGTTTGAATTTGGTTAGTGATAGAATAAAGAATCTTTAAAAAAAACAACCCCAAACTGGCAACCAAAATAGTTCATCAGGGACTGGAGTTTTTGCACAGGAGTGTAATGAAAAAGCTCAAGTGCATTATATTGCCGAGTTCAGGTTTCTGGGTGCTGGGTGCTTTAAGAGTTGTTTATGCAGAGAGGAGATGTGGTACTGTGTATTTTTACTGTATCTAGCAAAGGTGCTGCCCTCTCCCAAGTTATTTTATCTCATTTGATGCCTATTTTCAACAGAGGGAGGTTTCATAGCTTTTAGCATCTGTGCTGGTTACTGTATGTGCAAGTATTTGTAAAGACTTCATGTGCCAGTGTTGGGTGAAAGCGGGGGACTTAGCTAAAATAAGCTGGAAATAAAGATTAAAGTAGCTGTCCGAATAACCTTGAACAATCTGCTGAAGCCTGCTGCAAACAACAGATGACTGCTGGAGTACTGTGGCTTTTTCACCTCTGGCCTGTAAAAATTAGTCTCTGCAGCACCTGGCATAGTGAAGTAACATTTTCAGTACTTGTTTTAGTTGTGTTCTGGTGGGTTTTTTTTTTTCTCTGTTCTGTATTACCTCCCTGGGAGAAGGATAAATCTTCTGACCAAGTGCTAGAGCCTTACTTGTTCAAAACTGCAGCCACAGCAGCAATAGTGCTGGAGGAAGGAACACGCTACTGTTTATATTCTGCTGTTAATCCCTCCTACCTGAAATGGTGAAACCAGGTGTAACTATAAGCCTGTGATTCATGTTATCCCTGACATGTAGCCTCCTCTTGCTAAAGAAACTACCACCTTCAGCTGCTCATCATTTAGTTTTGATGCCAGCTCCTTGCCTGATCACACCCTTGAATGTTTCCAGGGATGGGGAACATCTACCACCTCTCTGCCTCGGTTAAAGTTGGTTAGTGAGCAAAGATTTAGCCTGGATGCTTTGTACTGATAAGCTCAGTTACTGGTTAGCTGCTGAAAGGTGCAGGTCTATCCCGACTTCTTCATTTTCCTGACAAATCCATGGTGTAAGCCCACAACATCTCTATCCTCATCTTTCGCCTCTTTAAGCTGTTGTGTTTGTTTTGCACTTTCCAGGTAAAAAAAACCAAATATAAGCATGGATCTGAGTTCTGATTTCTAGACAAAGCTGTAGGTTGCCAGGGCTGACAGATCATTCTGCAAAAGGATAAAAGAACAAGAAATTAAAGATATGCCTTTCAGATACTGAGTCAGAACTTCAGTGTGCCAGTAAAATCTATGGCAACTGTGGGGCTTTTTTGGTGTTTCTTGGGGGCGTTGTGGGGGGTG
Source organism: Neopsephotus bourkii (assembly GCF_033783945.1). Lineage (NCBI taxonomy): Eukaryota > Metazoa > Chordata > Aves > Psittaciformes > Psittacidae > Neopsephotus > Neopsephotus bourkii. The sequence continues at coordinate 597,565 of NW_026901356.1, read as the reverse complement.
GTGTTTTGGTGGTGATCAAAAGATTTGTAGTTATTGTGCTGTTTTGGGGGCCTTAGGTCTGGGTGTAATAACCCAATCCAGAGAGGGTCCTTATCAGAGTCCTGCTGAAATGAGGCATTAGGCAACTGCTGACTTTGTGTGATTAGCATCATTGCCATGGATACTGCCAGTGTCTTCCAAATTAAATAGGTAAACTTTTAAAAGAGCAATTACTAAGTCATCTAATTTTAGTGATACGGGTGTTTGATAGTATTGTTTGTAAATTCTTGCATTGAAGCTCATGAACTTCTGAATATTTTATTACCAGAAAATTGTGCCCCTGAACTCATTCTTCGACTGAGGATATTCTGTAGAGTGAAGTGAAAATTAGAACACCTATATGTATGCACACACACACATACATATATATAAAAAGCAAAACAAGTATCTGATTTTGGCTTCTACAATTCCCTGTGGTTTTCCTTCTACGTGGGTTGTTTTTTTGCTGATATTGCACTTCAGATAAGATTAATTTTATCTAGCAGTTTTTCAAAATATGCTCTACCCAAGTCTGTTAATGGGTGAGGCATCTGCAATCACACTTATAATTTCTGCAGCAAAGCTGCTTTTACATAATGCTTTTAATTAAACAAAATTTGATTTAGAAGTAGCGTGGTGATCATGAAGAAACTTTGGAAGTCTGTGAATTAGTGCTATAAAGATTGGCTTTTTTACTGAGTAGGAGTGACTATCGGTTGCAGTGAAGGCACATGCTTAAAAAAAACAACTTGGTCAGAATTCCAGACTTTTAGCACGGCATCATGATAAGCAGCCTGTGAAGATTGACATGATAATGCTAAAGACAGAATTGCAATGCATCTTTGTGTATCTCTCTGTAAGTATAGCTCTGCTGAAACGAAAATGTCAATAAGATTTGGGAATTTTGATGATGCTTTACACATCTTCATTATTAAGGTGTTCTTTTTCATGCTTAAATCTGAAGAGTCCATTCCCTATATGAAAATTGTAGATGCTAACTCACAGGCAAAACTCATTCTTTGCTAATTTCAGAACCCAGAGAAAGCCAAAATTGTGTCAAATTTGGATGTGAGCCAATCTGTAAGTCTACCTCGTTTCCATTGTCTTTGTGTATGTGACATTTGTGAAAATCAGGCATTTTTTGCTCTGGAACTTCATGACCATTGCTTTCAGACAGATGTGATTTCTTACTTGTTCTGCACCAAAGAGCTGTCACATAGTGCAACAGATGTGGTTGTAGTCAAAACCATCAACCAACTGATGGTTAGTCATTCATGAAGTGCTTTCTGATGATATGAACTTACTACCACCATTTAACTACAATGATAGGGTTTTATACTACCTGGACAGGCTTTTGAGAGACTTGTGAGTTGCTTGCACAGGTTATTATTTCTTAGGATTCGTGTAGGGTCTCCACTCCCTGATTGCTCTTCTGCTCTATTCATAAATGCTTCCTAGTTGATAGTGGCAGGGATGTGTAGTCCCTTGGAAAGCAGAGGGCTGTCCTGGATGTGTGAAGCACGTGTATTCATGACAATTTGAAAAATGTCTGTGGGGGGTAGGGTGAATCAAAGTTGCAGACTCCTATGGAGCAGACAGCTGGCGATTCATGTATGTCATACTTTTATGTACTTTCCTGAACAAGAAGAAAAACGTCGCTCACAGCAACTGCACCATCTTACAAGCTGGTGCTGAGACACAAAGAACCTCTTAAGGCATGCAGGCTGTAGAGTTCAGAAGTAAATGATCTTCCAGTTCAGCTCCTTCTGCAGCTTAGTGAGGGAGTGTGCCACAGTGGATTTTCTTGGTCCTTTTCTCACAATTGGTTTGGTCTGTGTGCTGAACCTTATCTTAATCTCCATTGGTCTTGAGTTATGTTGGTGTACAGTTGCTCTTGAGTTACGTTAGCGTACTCTTAACAGCTCCTGGGGAATAACTCTCTAGGTTTACACCTGGATATGAGCAGTGAAGCCTTGGCCTGCTACTTAATAAACACTTAGTTTAAAGGAGCAATTTCATCTAGATTACATTTAAGAGTGCAGTGTTCATATCAGGGGTTGCTGAGGGCCAGCAGACCAGTTGCTAGTTACTTGTTAATCTGAACATAAATTCACTGACATCAGTTGACATTGTCAACTGCTCTGGGGGAGACCTTTTTTCCCCCAGTAACTATGGTGAGTTTTAAATAGTGCATTCTGTTGTCAGTATAAATAAGGAAACTTTTCTTCATGAGCTATGTTAGACATTATGGTCTGGCAGCTGGAGGAGTAATGTGGGCACTTCTTGCAAAAAGTGGTTTAATTAGCTGCTGCAACATTTTTGGTAGGTTATATGGTACTGATGTGGCATTGGGTTTGTCACAGTATGAAACGAGGCACAAATGCCTTGGATGTTTGTGCACAGAAGCAGCACCAACCCCTCCACATGCTCCTTGTTCCCCTTAGGGGCCTGACTTCGAATCTCCTAGGGTCAGCACCAAGTCCTGTTATGGGTGTGAGCCATGAAGATACCCTGAATGTGAAACTTTTTATTTCTGGTGGGCTGTATTTTTGCTGCTACAAAATAGTTCTTCAGGGAATTTGTGCCTTCGCAGCATCGCAGGAAGAGTCTGAGTTGCCTTTTCTCTGCCTCATCAGAAGTGATAATTGCAGTTGAGGCAGCTGTTTGAAAAGAGAGGTAGCTATGGATGGGCTGAGAATGTCTGCCCAAGCAGTAGGTACTTTATTCTGACATAGAGCATTTTGGGTGGCAAGTAAAATCTGTTGTCCTGCATGCAGTCACCAACCAACCTTTCAAGATCTTCCTAGAGGAGTGTCAGTGTTACTGGTTGACTACCAGTGAGACGGAAGGGGTAATTTAGTTTTGTTTGTTTCTTTTTACCCAAAATCTGTGGGGAGGTGGCACATGGATGCTACACAACAGCATGTGGAAGCAGGGAGGGCTGTATGTAGTCTCACTGACTTGCTTGTTAAACTGCATATTAAAAACAACCCAAAAAAGCAGTAACCAAGTGGAAATTAAGAACTTGGGTTATGTCATGAATTGTTAGGCAGTTATTTGTTTAATTATCAAACTGAATTGTTTTCCTGCTACTTTTACTCACATTGAGTAATAACTTGCTTTAGGATGGGATTATCTGTGATGGTTATGTAGGTGTGAACTGAGGTGATGGCACCAGCTTTGCCACTTACTGCTTCTTTGGAAAGAAAAAAGGCTGAACAGGTCTGCATACCTATCATGTAAGCACTTGCTGCCGGCCTGTCTCTGCTCATGGAGTGAGAATGAAATCTGCTTTAAACTATTACCTCGGGGACTTCTATAAGTTTTGTAGAAGGAAAATGACTGTGGTAGAGCTAGGACATGTTTCTGCTATTCTTGTCAGTTGTTCCAGAAGCCCTGTTTGCCAAAAGCTATTTATTAAGTCCCAATGCTTTTTTTTTTTTTTTTTTTTTTTTTTAAGACACTGTGGGATGAAAATTTGCATGGTGGGTGGTCACAGTCTTTTTTATTATTATTATTTTCATATGATGTGGTTGTAGAGTGGTCTTAATCATCTGTGTTTAAAATCGTGTGCATATGTAAGTTGGTAAAAATCAGTAGTGGGGATAAGAGTGCTGTAGAGCTTCTTCCATCCATGCATACCCTGTAGTTTCGCAGGAATTTTTTGTTGCTTAGAGGTGTCAGAGAGCTCTTTTATCAGCTTTCCATTATATAGGTCTTTGCTGCAGCTGGATTCTCAAATTACTGTGCTTGGAAAGTTCAGGATGCAAATTACTAGAAAGAGTAATTACTGTGTGATGCTGGAATTTTTTATTTATTTTTTTGTTGTCATGCAGTCTGCCTAAGCTTTCTTTTCCTCCTCCTTTTGCTAGAGTATAAAAATCCTTTCCTGTTTATTGATAAATCTGTCTGCTTTTCTTCTCCAGAGATATCAGCATGAATAACATCACAAGGCTACCAGAGGATGCATTCAAGAACTTTCCCTACTTGGAAGAGCTGTAAGTATTTCACACATATTCAGGTTTTGCTACAACATCAGATGGCTGTGTGAAGTGGAAGGTGGGTGGGGAAATAGCATCGAGTTGAGCTGCGAACAGAGAAAGCAATTATGCTTTATAAAAAAAATCCTGTACATGTTTGGGAACCGGAACAGTAAATGCTACTTACAAGGGGCTTTTTACGGTAATTATTTTAATCATGGCTAGAGTGATGACACATACTAATTACAGTGTTATCCAAAGATAACACAAGAGGTGTGTAATTACCATTGTTTCTGAAGGAGCTACAGTATAGCTGTTGCATAAGTTCCATAAAATATGTTGTTTCATTTACAGAGCAGCTTACTCCCGTTGCCCCTGTAGGCTGCAGGTGCAGTGCTCACAAGCCCATCCTGACCTACATCAGAAATTCTAGTTCTGTGGTACAGGGCTTCTTGGTTTTAGTTTCCCTGACAGAAATAATTCTCCACTTCCCATCTTCCTCTCTCCTCACTCGTTTCTTTTTTTCTTTTTTTTTTTTTTTTTTTGTTTTCTTTAGCTTGTTATTAAGTTTCACTAAAGTGATACTTGGATTTCCAAATCCTTGAGCTGTGCTAAGGCTCATGTGCCTGGTGTTCTGTTGAACCAAAGTCTTCACTGAGATGCCTTTACCAAGTTGAAGCACCCTTTCACAGCTTAGCCCTGAATTAGACTGCGTTTCAGAGTCAATGAACAGGGACAAGGCTTTGACTTACAATTGCTACTTTAGTAGGTACTCTGATATGTCAAGAGACTTCTGTGTGCCTTAGTTTCCTTATCTATGAAGAGAGGGTAATGGTTCAACCTTTGCCAGTAAGTGTTGAGAAGTTCCAGTAAAAAGCAATAGAAATGATAAAACCACAGCGATTTGCTTGCTTCTCATGTGTTTTCAGTGTCAAAGTAGCATTTCCTGCATGGAAGAGCCTTTAAAATACAAAGTAAAGCTGTCTTCATCAGTGACTTTGGCATTGAGAAGTTCCAGTAGAAAGCAATAGAGATGATAAAACCACAGCGATTTGCTTTGCTTCTTATGTGTTTTCAGTGTCAAAGTAGCATTTCCTGCATGGAAGAGCCTTTAAAATACAAAGTAAAGCTGTCTTCATCAGTGACTTTGGCTAGACTGGAACTATGAATGCTGTGTTGAGAGATTTTTTTCAATAAATGCACATTAGGGAAAGAACAAGTAATTTCCCCAAAGGGACAAACTTTTATCAAGTAGGGAAGCATTATTCCAACTTTACAGATGAAGAGACTGAAGCAAAGCATGGAAGACATTTGTAGAGGGCAACAGGATAAATTAACCCCATGGCAACACTGCAGGTAAAACCCAGAATCTTTTGACTCTGGTTACCTGCTATAAGGAACTCAACCACTATACCATACTGGAACAAAGGTACTGAGAAATTTGATATGAGATGAATCACTTGCTCCTAAAGAAAAGCTTGCATTTTTGAAAGGTGCTCTGCTTTTCTTCCTTGCACCCCAGCTGTGCTGGTTTGTCTAATAAGGGGTTCTACCTCTCCTTACAATTTTGGTCTCTCTTATATCCTGATAATGTAGTAGCTACCATTACTTATACAGTTAAATAACTAATTTTTCCCTGGTTCTTAAGTGGTTTTGACTTTCACCAGTAAAATTGTGAAGCAGTTGATCTTATTTGTGTCAGATGAATAGTGTGTGGTATCTTATTTCATGCTTAACGGGTTTGGGTTTATTCCCTCTGATTTTTGGTATTGCTTAAGTTTGCAATGCAGTCAAGAATACTTTATGAAAGAAAATAGGTTTACCAGGGTTTCAGATGACATGTGTGTGCAAGTGACACAATTTCAGAAAGGCACTATGGCAGGAGTAGTCAATCTAATTAAAAAAATAAAACAAAACACAAACACCAAAAGAAGGAAAGAAAAATTAGAAGCCTGAGAAGGCTTGTCTGGCCCAGCGTATGTACTGGCCAACATTCCCTATGTGCTTTATAATACACTCTGGAGTATACCTGTGTGTTTTGTTAAACTATGTGTAGTTCGTTTATTCAAGATACTTAATATTCATATTTCACACCTAAAGTTAGTTAAAAAAATCCAAATAACTCTGTTTTCCCAGCTTGAGATGACTGTGGGAGACTTCCCCCCCCCCCAAGTAATTAAGCAATAAAAACCTAACTGGTGGGTGTGCATATTGTGTAACTTCCATAAACCCTGGGGTGTGTCAGGAGGTAAAGAAGGTAAAAAGAAAAGGCAGAGCCTTCAGCCATCATCTACTGTGCTTGTTGCCTAAGAGCCATTTGCAACGTGTCTCATTGTCCCCCTATATTCCAGCATTTCAGTTTGCAAGAAAAAATTGGCTAGCATTAAGCTCAGAATTAAAGTGAACACCCAGAAGCTTTAAATTGTGCCTAGTATGCTTACTTGAAATGTTAAAGCAATTTCTGGGGGGAAAGACCAACCCAAACCAAACAACCAAAAAAACCCCGTAACAAACCACCAACAAAAAAATCACCCCCCCCAAATAAACCCCAACTACTTTATGGTAAAAATAATAGTTGCCAAATGTTTAGACTTACTAAAATCAATCATAATTCCTTAGAGCAATAAAAAAAAAAATAGATACAGTTTTCATTTTTGAGTTACCTCCTACAGCTGCAGAGGTAGGAGATTCTCCAGAAACATACAAAAGAAAAGCTCTGTCCAATTCAACAGCTATCATGAATGCAGAAAGACAGGAAAACACATGTTAGAGCAGAGCCATCAGTAGACTGTATCTGTGAACAGTAATTCTCAGTTGAAAGCCATTAATTGAGACTTACCAGCTGTTGGTAATGTTTCACAGCAGCACCTGCTTTGAACTTGAAGCAGAGTGCAAAGGCTCTGGCCATACCTACCAACAATGAATGAGGAAGGTTTCTTCCTTTTCTTTCAAGACCATCCATGCACAAGTCAACTCTGTGTTCCTTTGCTTCAGTTCATGTTCAGTTCAAGTAGATTCAAGGAAAAGTAGCTTCCCTCCTTAACAGAAATAACCAGCTCTAGACATGACATGGTTTTGCTTCATTCTGCCCGTTCCTTTTTCTCTATGGGACAGGATACAGAAATTATTTGGTCTTTATTCCTGTTTATTGTTGACAGAAAAAACCAAACTCTTTTACTTCCTACTGTACAACCACAGTTTTCCCTTTCCACTCTAAGATGATCTTCAGACTCTTGTCCTGTCTCTTATTTATAGTTGAACAGATCCACTGTTCAGATGCACTAGCAAAGTTGCTTTTTCAGCACAGAAACATGGGTGTGAGTCTCCACACCAAAGAAAAAGCAAAGTAGTGTTGAAATCTGTGCTAGAAGTGATTTTTCCATAGAGAATTTTTCCCAAGAATTGCAGATCTGAAGCAAAAGAAAACCTCACAGACTAGTAGGAATGCAGTAAGTACCCACATCACCATGGACTCTAGTAGCTATTCACCCAGAAAACAGTCCTGGACATCTTTCTCTTTTTACCATACTTCAGCCGTGTTGTTTGTGAAATGCTGGAGGAGATTAGCCCCTGGCAAAGGCAGTTAATTAATATTGCAAAATAGTATCACAGGATTTAATTGAATGTAAATGGGAGGCAATTAGATGTATTATGTAGGCAACTGAGTTTTACAGTGTCTGTATGAAGAGGATGGGATTAAAAAATGCAGTAAGAGCCATTTAAAATGGGGGTTGTCATTTCCTTAATGGAGTGAATTCTTTGGTAGTCTGGAGGATCATTTTCTGAATCTAAAATGAACACCAGCAAACAAAAGTGCAAGAAGCAACATGCCAGACTTGTGCAAGCTGACTGCTCAGTGCAAAGGTGCATTCTACATCACTGAAGGGAGAGTGACCTGGGTGCTTTGATGGATGCATCCCATGCCATGCGGGGTTATTGAAGACACCAGCAAATGTCTGGGAGACCGATTGCTAGGTGGAAGAAGACATGTGAGCTGGCAGGAAGTGGCTCCCCTGAGAAGTATCAAATTTGCAGGTGTTCTCTGTTTTTGCATCTTTAAGGTAGCATCCTACCTGAGTGTTACTCACAGGTAAAAGCAAAGGGCTTCCAGCTTGTCCATGGGTAGAATGTGCCCTTTGTGTGCACATTCCGTGCATGTCCATGAGTAGAATGTGCCCTATGTGCTCAACGTGCCCCTGTCCACAGCCTCATCATGCCTGTCACTGCATAACACACTTATCATATGTCTGTAGGATTCTTGCACTATTTATAGATGTTATAAAAATTCTCCATCTCTGTGTAACTGATACCCATCTGGGAGTAATTTGCGAATGATTGAAACAGCAATGGTCAGAGTCAGCAAGGAGCGGACCACCAAGGGCTTTGCCACAGCAGTTAATGAAGTGTATTCCCCAGAAAATGCTAACATAAATACACTGGAGCCCTGAGCTGCTGGATATGGAAACTAAAAATCCTTGAAGAACTTGACCACCCTTTTCTAACCACACCTTAAACTATTTATAGAAAGCTAGAAGATGGAAATACAGTTAGATAATGCAGTGTTTTTAGAAAGCAGAAACCATTTTCCAGTGTGAATTTTGAACTGAAAGAGTTAGGCTGTGTTATGTTTTGAGACTCTTCTGCACAGATACTGTTCCTTCTAATAAATAAAATTATCTGAAACAGTCTGAAGGTTTTTAACTGCATGATTTCCATTCACCATATTAGCTAATGATCTGCTGGATTAATTAAAAAGGCACTCTCATAAAGGAGGGCAAATAAATTATTTTCATTCTTTGCCCAGTTTACCAGTTTGGCTTTGGAAACTTCAACCATTCTAATAAAGCAGAAATCTCCTTGACTTACTGACCTTCTAGCCTTGTTTCGATTTCCACTCTTAACTCTTTAAAATGTTGTTATCTTACTTGCCCTGCACTGATGGGTGAAGCTTAGATGATAAGGTTTTGGCTACCTGGCTACTGGTCCATGTGAGAGGCTACCGAGAGGCAGAGGACAGCAAATTGTCTTGCAGTCTGTTTGTAGATTGCCTGTGACCCAAGCACGTGGTTGTGCGAAGGGGAGTGCTGGTCACCTCCCAGCCAGTCATCCTCAAGGTAGGGCTCTGACCTTCTCCAGTAAGGGTTAGGGAGGACACTGTGCTCTCTGACTGGTGTGGTGACTATATCATGCCCAGTAATACTGCAAGGAAAACAGTCCCTCCTGAAAGCACAAGCACTGAAGCTGAAATCACTGTGTGCTGATGCCAAGGTCTGTGTTTCTGGCTTTTGTTCATATACAGTATGTAGCAGTCTTCATAGTGAGGTTTATATTTAATGGCTGGTGAAAATCGTCAGGGAAATCAAGTGATAAAAGGAAGATTTAGATCAATAAAAATTTCCTGTTTTCTGAAAGACAATGCTAGTCTGTTTTTTGAGTGATGGAAAAACAGCAAGTGAGAGACTGCACACATGCAACTAATTTTTCAGGGAAAGAAAGAGTGCAACTGAGTATTTGCCCGACTATTTAATAAAATCTGTGCTGATTACAGCACTAAGAGGCCTTGCTTAAACATCTCAACTCCCCCTTCCCCAGCCAGAGTGTCTGATCATGGCTTTTCATTGACAAAGTATATTTTAAGAACATAAGGATTAATTAAAATGCATTCTGGCAGTGAAAATGAGGTGGTTTTGCCATAAGGTTGTAATCAGGAAGTATCTGCAAGGGTAATGTCTAGAGTTATTTTTCCTCTTGGCTGCAGCTGAAGATGACCACCTGGCTGAAATGTCACAGCTGCTTGCTTTTGTTGTATCTATTTCAGTGTGTAATTTAGATGGTCCCCTTCCTTCTAATTTCTGCGTCAGCACCAAGCTGTATTATCCTTGGGGGGGAGGGGGAGTGTTTGTCTTTTTCATTACTTTGGTTTTATGAATTAAGATATGTCTTGGAGTAATGCCAAGGCCACCAAGGCTGAGCTGTTAGTTTGGGAGGCAGTGTCTTTCCTCACCTGGCTGGTGAAGCATTTGGAGGAAGGATGTTTTTTGTCCATTAGTCTTAGGTCTTTTAAAATACTATTTTCAAGGTAGTGTGTCAATGTTGATGAGACGGTGCAGTTCCTCTCCCTTTATTAAGCATGAGTAGTCCCAGGATTTGTAGTGGGAAGCTGGAGATAAAGGGCTTGTTTTGAGTAGAAAAGATAAGGATGATTCTACACAAGAAAAGCTGTCCTGACGCCTTGTGTTAGCTGGCATGCGGGAACTGAGGCTGTGGTTAAATATCCTCTTGTGCAACTAGCTGGTATGATTTGAGATGTTACCACCCCATACCTGTCCATTCAGCCTTGCCAGCAGAGACTGAGGGACGAATCGAAAACTCTCTACAGCTGTTTTGGTAGACGTCCTCTGTTGGTATTTCAAAAATAGCCATCTGACTTTGGGTTGGAGGCCGATGAGTGCTCTTCATCCATCTACCAGCTCTAAATATTTCAACAGCTGGAGGAGGTAATTTCCTCAGTTGCTGCAGCTTGAATTCCAAGATGTAAAGTTCTAATGAGGAAAATGCAAGGTGTAGGTTTCACGTGTGGTAGCAAGTAGCCTAAGCTTCGACTTGACCAGTCAGCATGCATTAGAAACATTTGCTGCCTCGTGCGTGCCAGAGCTGTAGAAAGCACGTCGGCGTGTTGTAACTTGCATCTTCGGATTCTAGTCAAGACAAACCTTTAGGCAAAGACTCCCAAGTAGAATTAACCACAGTCAGCTAAGATATTTTTAAACATCACTTACTTGGTCTACACTAGATGCTAAATGATGTTTAAAAAACATGCTGGCCAACCTGCATTTAATTAATGTTTTCTTATCTGCGTGAGTCCTAAATCAGTTTTGATTCTGGATGAGTTTCGATCCTGCTGATAGAAGAATGATATTTCTGTAGTTTGGAAGGGTCTTGCTGTGCTTAACAGTTGCATATTTTTCCTGTTTGTGAGGACAAATACTAGTAGGTTGAGTAAATTCCATTATTTTTAAAAGATGAGGAAGTTTCTTTCCAGTTTCTGTTTCTACACGTTCATTGCAAAAGCTGGCATTGTTGTGTATGAGGATCCCAAGACTGGTTGTTCTGCAGCAAGTACTTTTAGAGGAAAATTACACTTTTTACTTATCTGTTGTTTTTGAGTTTCAGTGCTCAGCATTACTTTGACATGTGCATGCACACAGAAGCTGGCTTAGCTAAATGGCCTGGAGGCTGAACTTTGAGGTGTTAAGCTTCCAGACCCGTCTTACGAGCCTGAATTTATTATGCTGCCTGAGCTGCCAGTCTGGGGCTGTATGAATGTATAAACCAGATAAGGAACTTCTGGTAGCCTCCAAAACTCTCAGGCTGGGTCTCTCCAGGTAGAGTCCCCCAGACAGTGCTTCTGCTGTGCATCTACCTCCTCCTTTTGGTCTCAGGAACTGGAGCATGTGACAAAAGATGTGCGTGTGCCAGCGAGTAAGACACCAGTTCTAGGCTCAATCCTCAACAAAAGTGGCATATAGCTCTGCAACAAGCTTAGAGGGATAGACAGAAAAGCACTAAAAGCAAATGCTGTACATGGAGGTAAATGTATTATCCCTGTGCTCTGAGAAAATAGAGTGCATTTTTGTCATTATAGTGCTCTGGTATGACACTGTGCTACTGTAAGAAGACATAGTGAGGAATAAAGTAATTCTTTTCCCTTCTTTCCTCTCCTCCTCTTGGGTGGTTGTATTTTGTTGGTTTTTATTTTTGCGAGTACTGAAATACTCTTGCCTAATTATCATTGGCAGGTCTTATCCTGGCACAGAAGCAGTAAGCAGTACTCATGGAAAGTTCTTTTCCTGCTCTTCCTGTGTAAAAGTAAAAATCCAGATGATTCTGATAAAATATTTGCCTTTTTTTCAGCTGGGAGAAAGGTAACAGTTGACCTCAATCTGAAACAAGAAAAAAATCATATTGAAAAGTACTCCCATTCCTCCAAGGTGATTCGGTGTGAAGGTTTCTACAAACCCAGGGTCTTGTATTCACTCTGTATGTATCTGAAGGGGTTAGAGAACTTGTAACAGACGGTTAATTGCCAAATATACATAGACTTAATACTTCCACATTTTGCACTTGTTAACTACATGGTCATTCAAAAGATCCCGAGCCTGGAAAGCAATAAATGTCAGGGCAAGAGACATGCCGTATGGACAGATCAAAGCAATGTTGAGGATTTACTATCTCAACAATCATTTTTTTACTCACGTGTAACCATTAACATATTTCGTGATCTGGGAAACCTTCTGAGCTTCCAGATATCACTGGTTTTGCTAAAAGCACAAGCCTGTAGTTGATTCAGTTGTTGTATCCCATTTCATCAAAACTGAGCTCAGTTACTTTCATTATCTGTGTCTCTGCTTTCACACAAGAAATACATTTCTAGTTAGGAAGGAGCGTGTTGATCCTGAAAGAGCTCCTGTCAGTTCTCTCTCTGTGCTAGCCCATGATGAAGTTGGTATCAAATCCACAGATCCCTCTTGGAGTGTCAGAATCCTCCAGACTGCAGCGGTCAACTACAAATTTCCCTCTGGTTTCTCAGCAGCCAGCCCACTGCTATGGAAGTCATTCTCATAGCATAGCTGAGTGCCCCTGATCCCTTAGCATCCACAGCAAAAAGGAGAAGTATAACATTAGACATGACTTTTTGAGGGGACAGGAAGAAGAAATAAAATCCAGCAAACCACCCACTTCCCCATACTCTGCCACTGAAGTGTTTAAGTTTGGTCATCATGGTGAGGAACAGGGACATGTTCTCAAGTAAACACAATGGTGTTTGTAATGATGGCTATTCAGGCAGTGAGAAATGAGAGGGAACTAGAAGTCCAGAGTGGCAGAACCTGGATCAGCACATGCAGGTGCCTTGAGATAACTATCAAGAGAAAGGTCTACATGGTGTATGGTAGAGCAAAGGAGTTTATCATGACATAGTGCAAGAACCACAAAGGCAGTTGGAGAGGAGAAGGTGCATTTTATAAAATGTATTCTGATTTGGTGGCCAGAGGAATCAGAGTTGCTCACGACAACTTGTCATGCTGTAGACTTGTTGCCAGTTTTCTGGACAACACAGTACTGGTTAAGATATGGGTATCTTAGCAGATTTATGAAAACCTTTTTTTTTTTTTTTTTTTTCCCCCTGGAAAATAGTAACTGAGACTACGGAAGCAGGTTGCTTTAAGAGCTCATGTTGTATAATAATTGGTTTAGGTTATTATATATTTCCTTCAGTGCATATATGTTGTAGCCTGTGGGCTCTGCTTCAAGGAGGTCTTATCCAAACACAGATACTTCCTGTGAATTGAATGATAGATTATATTTTGCGTGGATGGGAATGCTTGCTTTCTTCAAAATCCATCATAGCTTACTTTCCTGTTAAGTAAAAAAAAATGCAGTAACAAATACTCTTTGATAGTCCATGAAAAGCAATATCATAGAGCCATATTTTGTCCTGCAGTGGGTGCTGGTGACTTTTGCTGACAATTTAACAGAGGAGTGTCTGGTCAGGGTTGAAATTTCTTTCACTCAATTGGTTGAGTTTGCTTGCACATGTTGAAGTTTTAGACCAAGAACCCATTTGGGAAACAAGCTGTTGCCTTGAAGTTCAATGTAACTTTGAGAAAGCTGTAAATACTGTGGGGAGGGAAGGCTGAGGATGAGAAGTGCCTGCTCAGCTGAATGGAGTTGGTGCAGTTTCAGTGCTAGTTGTAGCTACAGGCTTTGTTTCTCAGTCCTGATGTGTCTTGCCTTACATACTCATGACTTTAGGGATTGAGGTTGTATAATACTGAAACTACAATAGGAAAAGGAGAAGGGGACAAATGCATTTTCCGTTAGCAGCAGCAGCAGAATAAAGCATCCATTGAGTTATGTTAAGTCAGCGTGGAAGAACTGAGAGTAATCTGCAGGTTATTGATTGGCTTCACAGCAGTGCAGCAGGCTGCAGCTGACAGAAGTCCCAAAGGGGTTGTTTGCTAATCACAGATAAGCAAAGTAGTGGTAGAGCTTTCATTTATCAGCCTGTCCCCTTCTGCAGCTGGCCAGCTTGTGTGGGAGCTGTCTGTAGAACAGGCCTTGGGCCCGCAGAGAGCCCCTGGTAGATTCCTGCAAGTGGCTGTACCTCTTGTGTGAAACTTCAAGCCTTGATGAACAAAATGTAGCATATAACTATATGTCATCTGTTAAGAAAACTGAATTCTGTTCTGAAGCAGCTGCTTCTCTGGAATAGGTGTAACCTGAAGCTCTTTTCTTAGGTTTGAGAAAATTTAATCCATGATATCAACAGGTGGGTCTATGAGGTGTTTTCAAAGGTTACTCCTGAATACATTGATGCTGGGGACAGGCATGTGAGGGTGTCAGAACAGTTTGATGTAAGAGAGCAAGGAAGTAAAGAAATTGCAAAAGTGCAAGTGGGGAAGCAGTGGACTGTTTTCCAGTGGGATGAAAATAAGTAGGTTGAAGAGCTAAAAGTTGAGTGGGCAGAGGGGCAGTGATGGGTGGTTTATAAGAGCTATGGAAGGTTCAGCCTTGACTAGGTCCTGAAGTAAGAGTCTTGAGTCTTACCAGAAAGCAGCTAATGGAGAACTAAAAATAAATCAGGTGGTTTATATCACATTGGGACTGCAGTCTTTGTCGCTATTGGAATTTTCAGTGGGGCAGTAAGATTACAGGTGATGAATGGAAGAAGCAACGAATGTATTGTGATCAGAGATAAAATGGACATATAAGGTTAGGAGGATCCCAGAATACCACAAAGAGGAAGAAAGGAACCCATAGTAAAACACGTTACTTGCGCAAGATCTTCAGAAGGAGAGAAGAATACCTAATTCTTTGCTCAAGTAACTTGAGGTTCACCACCCTCTGGGATGCAAGACAAGCAGGGAGGTTTCCAAGAAGTTTATATTGCATTCTGTCAAAATGAGAAGTGATGGTTTTAATTGTTACAGACAAAAATGTATACCTGGAACATCCTGCCTGATTTTGGAGTGACACCAGTGATTAATTTGGCTTGGTTCACATGCAGCTAGGTTGCCAGATTCATAATTGCAGAAGTTTTAATTTCCCAAAAGACAGAAAACAGTCTCTGTTTTCAGATGAGTTTCACTGCAAAGAGCTGTGCTTGCTGTGTACTCTGGGAACGAGATACCATGGAAGATTATTCCCCCAGCCAGATTGTATCTGCATTTCTGTAATAGCACCGAAGTGTCTTCTACATCTGGAGATCATTTACTGTGTCACTGAAACTAATGATTAGAGGGTACCTGTACGTGACAGGATAGAAGAAGTATTTTATCCTCCTTATGTTCTACTCTATTATCCTGCTATGCTGAAATTGCTTATGTGTAATTGAATTTATCCAAATTTACAGAGATTTCGTTCCATTAAAACACTAAATTTTTATTTTTCAAAGCAGAAATAGAGGACTACAGTGTTCAATACTAAGCAATTACAAGGAGATTGCCAACCTAGAAGAAAGATACCTAATGTGGTCACACATTACAACTGTGATTCCAGTGCAGAAACCTCGAAGTTGTAACTCACATGAACTAATGCAGGATACCCGCATCCTGGTCAGAGATTGCAAACAAAGGAAGGTGTAACTGAGTTAGCAGGGAAACTCTTGGTCAGTGTGGTACACACATGTTCCATGGCAGGTGATGCCTGCTGCTGTGTCTGTGTGCCTTGAAAAACAGCAAATTAAGAATTTGTGGCCTACAGCATAACAGGGCACTTTACAATAGTTTATTAAAGTAAGACTTTACTGTCTTGATGAATGAATCTGTTGTATAGACCTCTGGCTTTTGGAGAAAGATCTCTTAACTAATGGTGATGCACCTTGACTCAGTAACAATAGATGGGTTTTCAGACAAGGTCTCTGAGGTTGTTTCCACTCAAAATGAAGGGAAGGATGGGTATTCTGCTCTGGGTAGTGTGAATGTAGGGCTGCTTTCAGCTGCCACTTTGTAGCAGTGTGAAGTTGTCTCCCAATGAAGAAGAGGTTCCCAGTGTTGATCCCAAGCAGTTTAGAGTGAGTCTTGCTGCAAGGAGATGAAGATTGCTTCCTTTCTTTTGTGCTGGAGTTGGGCCTTGGTAAAGCTGTGATTTTCCTTCGCAAATTTACCATGTGTGTGAGAGAAAGAATCACAGAATGGTTTGGGTTGGAAGAGACCTTAAGAGTGTCTAGTTCTAATGCCTTGCCATAGGTAGGGACACCTTTCACTAGGTTGCTCCAGGTCCCATCCAACCTGTCCCTGAACACTTCCAGCATGGGGCATTCACCACTTCTTTGGGCAGTCTGTTCCAGTGCCTCACCACTCTCGCAGTAAATAGTTTCTTTCTTATATCTAACCTAAATCTCCCGTTTAAGTTTGGAGGTGCTTTTTTAAATATTTAATCATTTAAACATTCAGTCTGAACACGATAAATGTTCAGATTGAAAATCTGAATGTGACTGGTTTTGTGACATGCTGAATGGAGGTAACATGGAAAACCTGGCTGGGTGATTTCAGTAGTTTCTTAATTTATATGCTGTACATGTGCTGTATGCTATTCCATTAATTTTTCATTTCTCTTTAAAATGAACCTGGTTATGTAAAGAGAAATCATTCCATCCTCTCAGCTGCTGCATGCTGCAGCAGAGGGAAGATACGTTGGTCTTTGCCTGCTGGAGAACTGCAGTTGAAATCTGATGAGCAGCCTTGCTCCCCAAGGCTAGGACGTGAATGATAAATGTATATTTGGTAAACTGATTAGTAAAGCCTTTGCACACTTGGCTAGTTGTATCCTGTTTCCTGGAAGGTTGCCAGATGGAGGAGAAACGGAAATGTAATGGATTGCAAGAGGGTTTTTTTTCTGTTGGTTGGTTGCAAAAAAGCTGAATAAACAGGAGCAGCCTTGAGGTAGGCGAAGTCTTGCTATTTGAAGTCACGCAAGCCTTGCTCTGGCTCAGCTGTATTTTGTTTCCAGTGCTCTGTAGGTTGTGTCAGTGACACTCAGTGAGGGTGGGGGAGGCTATTCAACTGGATCTAGTTTAGCTTTTTTCAAACAAATCATAATCCCCAGCCTCTTCTGGTGGTGGGGAAGTTACAGCAGATGCCTGACGATCCACACACCATCCCAATTAACAGGGAACCTCAGCAGAGCTGCAGCCAGAGCTGCTGCTTCTTGAATGGTGTGGTAGGTAGGATCAACATCAACTAGAGTGCCAAAATAACTCAATGCAATAACCTCAGCTAAATTTTTCTTAAATTTTTCTTGATTTAAGGATTTCTATTTTGATGTTTTGAACACCTTTAAAAATAAGCATGTGTTTTCTAGATCACTGGCTCTCTGGTGTAGAGACCCAGCATGTTTCATCAATATTTCTTTCTGCTTACAGTGAAATTCTTAAGAAATGGATAAAAAAGCCATGAAATACTACAAACGTCCTTCCACGCCCCCCCCCCCCAGAAAAAAAAAAGTTAATGCAGTTGATTTAGGCAGCTTCTGACAATAAAGTGAATTTAGAGGAGTGCTTAGTTGCCATCTGGAATTTTTTGTTCATGTTAAAAATGCCAAGTATTTGAAAAATGATGCCACAGCTCTGAAATCCTGAGGTTGTTTGCAGACAGGAGATTTCAAGAGTACATTATATTGATTCTTTTTATTTTACTTGTGATTTCTCTTTGGTTACACACAAGCCACACAGACAAGCCTTTCTCAGCAGTCTGGAGATCTCAGCTTCTTCAGGCAGAAGAAGCTGAGATTTAGGCATGATTGTAAGGATGTCAGAGCCATAGCTATGGCAGTTGGGGTGTGCATGAAAATAGGACTAAACAAATACCAAGGTCTGCTTTAACAAATGATAGTAACCCAGTTTCCTAAAATCAGATAGTATCTGCTGCTGTAGTCACCTTCCTGTTCATGAGAAGCCGTCGTCTTCTCTCTTGGTTTGTAAATGAAACCATCTATCTTTGTCAAATGCATTTGATAAACATAACTAGCATCCTCTCTATCAGGCAGCATTTTATGAAGTCATCAATTCTGTTGCAAGCAGATTTATGTGGGCACAAAATAATTTGGCTAATCTCTTTTATGTAGTTAGAAACAGAGCCTAAGATAAAAACATAATAATGTTGTCATGTTCTGGCAAGCTCATGCTTTGGATTATGGTCTTGTTATTTCCTTCTTTTGCCTCTTTCAAACAATACTTTCCCCTTACTGTGGCTGGTTTGCTTCAGAGTACCCTGCAAGAGCAGAGGTGGGTTTTGATATTCTGTTGCCTTTGTTAAAACACACTGACTGTTGTTTAATGATTAACACATAGTGTGTTGTACATAGTATTTCCACTGGGTGATTTCATTGTACAGCCTTCTCCAAAACATTGCTTTTCCTTAGCTTGGATGTGAAATCAAGTCTGAAAGCAAATACTTTGGCTGCAATGATGGCATCTTTGGCAGCTACAGATTACCAGGTGTTCTGCATCACTGTCTTTTATCCTTAATAAAATACCTTGTGTCACAACTATTAGCAACTCAACAAAGACTGGACCACACAGGGTCTGCTGGTCAGGACATGGGGGAAGGGGGAGCAAGCTCTTTGAAAGCAGCTGTTTTGGCTGCTGTTTTTGCTTTCCTGCTTTGTCTTCTGCAGAATCTCCTATATTTATTGCTTTTAATATCATGGTGATTTTCACAAGTTACTTTATGTTAGTGTCTGATGTCGTAAGTATGAAACCAGCCATATCTTGAGAGAGTACAGCTGAGGATGCTGTTCCCTTTCTCCGTCCCCCAAAAGAGTTTTCTTTCCTGAAATGTCTGTCCAAACAGCTGACCCAAAAGATGAAATATTACCAAGATTATGTCTTGGTAATGTCAGCAGGCATCCTGTCAGTTGTCAGCACTGTGAACATACTGCCTGCTTGCAAATATCATCTTCACATTTGGGATTCTCACAGAAACTTTTCCCTCTTTCATGCCAATATCTAGTTATTTTTCCTTAACTGCATTAACTTTCTTTAGAAACTGCTGTATAGATTAAAACCACATGGGTACCAGAGCATGGCTTTCAGCAGATCAATGCTGAAAGCCAGGAGACTGTGTTAATAGTTGGTAAATGCGCTTTTCAAACCCAGTGTCATAAGAAGATTGTTTTATCATTCTGGGCTGTGCTTTTTCTAGCATGTTTGCAAAATATATCCATGAAGCCGACTAATGTGTTCTTGTAGTTAAAAATGTGCAATGACAGAAGTAACTGTTGCCAACTTGGAAGGTCATGAATATGGCATAATTGAACACAGAATGCATAACTGCTTGCAACATTTGACGTATCTGTGATTTTTTTCTTCTTAGCTGGTTGTAGAAGTGCTTTATTATATGACTGAAATTATTATTGCAATTTTTTTCCAGGCGACTGGCTGGCAATGACCTTTCTTTTATCCATCCAAAGGCCTTGTCTGGGTTGAAAGAACTCAAAGTTCTGTAAGTAATTGGGTTTTAAAGCTTCGTAGCTATCATATGCTTTCTTAGCGCACAGCCAGCCTGTTTACTGGTAGGCTGGAGGAAATCTTTGCTCTCTCTCTCCCATTTTAGCTCTTCTACTTTATTTGTTATATTACAAAGCCTGCTATAAGTGGTGATGATAAACAGTAGTGATGATGAACAGTGGTGAACCTGACTAAAGCGTAATTACTGTGTTTAATTAGAACACTTACTTGCTTCTGAAGTGTATCTTGTAGAATAATCCTAAGAATGAAAAATCCTAAAAAGGCCACATAAAGATTTTTGTTTTCTTCTACCCCTTCAGCTTACTCCATCAGGTGCCCCAACATTATCAAGTAGTACTAGTACTTACAGTGATTTAAAACTCTGTTTGACCTTTAATGGTGATGGAAATAATTTCTAGAGTTTGGTGCTTTGAGTGAAAATGAATTACTATTAGAAAAAAAGTTTCAATTAAAAAAGAAAACCCCAAACAGCTGTGTGCCCTGTTTCTCATATCTTGTTTTCCTTTCTGAGACAAGAATATTCATTTCAACTGTTTTTCCATAGCTAAGGATAAAAAGAGCTTTCTGTTGCTTGTGGTTCTAAAAACCTGTATGTAGCAGTTGTAGCATTTATGCTAATGTAAATATTTCCCATGGCTAGTGGGGTAATAGATAGTTTATTCAGCAGATACTAAAAAAATCAGTAGTGGAAAAGGACCCTGAAGTTGTAAAAAAGAACTATAAGCAGGGTACAGATTAGGAAACTGCCCAACTGCAAAACTACTAAATGTGATGTTTCGTGAGTTGAATACAGAGCATCAAGGCTCTTGAAGGCGTCTTCATCAGGATACTCAGTCCTGAAGGTGCCTGAGGTTCCAGCAGTTCTTGAAACATTGGGCATGTGGCTGTTAATTAACAGTTAACTTACTTGTCCACTTGCATTTTTACCCCAGTATGCACCAAAATCTAGGAAGGTTTTATAATGTGTGAGATCTCAGTTATTTAAATTCTCTTTATAAAAGAACTCATCATGTAATAATATGTTGTCCCATAAGAGAACTTCTTTTAAAACCCCAGTTTGGCTCTGATTTCGTTCTGTGTCCTTTTCATGTTGTGCTCAGAGGTGCTTTGTTGTGAACTCACTTTGTAAATTAGATTGTTAATGCATTGTGTATTGATGTGGCTTTAAGAAAAAATTAGAAGTTTGTGTATTTCGTAGCAGGTATAGGATGATTTCACAAGAAAATAGTAAAATATCATGCATTGTAGCAAATTTGTAGCAGTGTTAAGTTGTTCAGCCTCCCCACTGAACTCCCAGGGGAATTTCAGAGTATTATGTCAAAGGCTTGTTCTCTGCAAATTCATGTAGTTAATGAATGGATTGTAAATAAAACTGAAATAGGCCATTTTGTTGTTTCATCCTTGCCTTTGGGTATCTGGGCTTGATAATTCTACATGTTTTTATGTATGCTAGAAATCTGTGAAACCATACCAGGACCATGAGCTCTTCTGCCACCTTTACTGTTGATAAAGATTATTGTCAAATTGCACTTTACTAACACAGTGGATTTTTACAGAACCCTACAGAACAATCAGCTGAAGACTGTACCTAATGAGGCCATCAGAGGGTTGAGTGGTTTGCAGTCCTTGTAAGTTTTTGTACTTCGCTTTTTGTTCTTGTTCTGTTCTCCAAGTTCCCCTTTCAGTCACTTTGTGCACATTTTCTTCATTCTGTCAAGTTCTGAAGTATAATTATACATATGCAATAATGCAACCGGGCTTTCAGATATTTGCAGTTTCAACTGGAGCAAAGTTTCCCAAGCTAAGTTTATAAGGAATTTTATTTGTCATCTTTGGTGGGGTGACCCAAATCCAAACTCTTTTAAAACTCAAACACAGGTACAAGATTACTGTATAAATGCAGTGGTGATGGTGTTAAACATTTATCATCCTTCTTGCATGTCCTAAGGTGTTCAAGCAATTCTAAAATGTTGTGGGGAAAAAAAAAAAAAAAAGAATCATGCTCAAGTCTTTTGTATCCGGAGGAGGAAAAGGGGTTTCTGGGAAGGAGTGTAGCTTGAGACACACATAGTATTGGTTTTACTGGAATGTGTTGAAATCACACAGACAGTTATGAATACCTCAGCCATTATTGCTAGTTGCTCACAAGGTATTTCATACATACTTATACTATCTCATGGCTTATTATGTTTTATAAAGCATCTTAATCAGACCTTAATAGTTAGTTACAGCTCTCCTAGGTGGTAGATGCTTATCACTGTGATGAGGAGGTGGATGGGGGAAGGGCTTCAAGATTTTTCCTCCTTTCTGCTTACATACGGAGAGAGGGGGCAGGTTATCTCTTTCCTTTGTGCCAAAATTCAGGTTTCTGGCCTAAGATCTTGTTTCTTTCTGTGTTGCATCAGATTGTGGAACAGTTTGGGGGAGGAAAAAAAACAATTAGTTTTGCAAGCTGGCTTTGCAAACTGTTGTGCAACTTTTGCAAAGGTGCTTTCTGCATTCCCTCAACTTGGATCTTGGCCACTACCTCCTCCTAGTTGCGTGGGTATTCCCGCCTTTTTCACCTGAAGAAAGCACAGTAAGCAACACAG
Organism: Neopsephotus bourkii; assembly: GCF_033783945.1. Lineage (NCBI taxonomy): Eukaryota > Metazoa > Chordata > Aves > Psittaciformes > Psittacidae > Neopsephotus > Neopsephotus bourkii. Next base: position 575,447 of record NW_026901356.1, on the reverse strand, counting down.
GGCAGAAGAATAAGATGGGCTGCAGATTATCCCACAGAGTCACAGGGCTGTTTCTGCTAGGCTGCTTACCACAAGTATCTCCTGTCCACCACGGTGAGCATGGGAAGCACACAACACATAGCAGGAGGGAGCAATGAGTTTTGATGCCGTGAGCTGATAGGAGCTTTTCCAGGCGTTCGAATCCAAGAGCAGGACAGATGCAAGTTTCAGTTTGCAGCCACTTTGTGAATCTAATGTCCACGTTTCCCTCTCGTCTTGGGGTTTGTATGTAGAAGACAGAATACCCTGGTCTGAGTGCCACTGTCACTTTGTGCAAATACATCCTTCACATTATATGATGTGAATAACCCTTTAGTAATTATTTAAAACAAAACAAAACACCTTCCTGGCTTCCCACCTTTCAGTAATGCAAAACCCAGAAACTGCTTTAGTAAATACCTTTGTTGTCTACAAATTATCTTTTCATTTTCAATGAATGTGCTTTTTTTCCTCTACTTGTTTGCAGTATGTTTCTTCTTGAATTAAAATTCAATATATCAAATCTGCAGTTACTGGTTTGATGATAGCTTTATGTTCAAAAGGGAAGGGACAAAATTAAAGGGAAAATAATGAATTAAGCCAGCGTCAGTCTCTTTCTAAAAATTCATATGTTTTTAATATGGTTGGAAAGAAGATCATGTTAGAGCCATTTAAAAAAAGGAGACACTTCAGTTTTTGAAAAAAATTTATGGAATGCTCATGTAATATTGCGTAATGTAATCACTATAAGCGCTTGACATAACATCACTCTAATTAAAATATAATAGTAACAACTTTGAGTGTGGTGAGGTTTCTCTTTCTGGAAGCTTCATCATTGCTAGGCAAATGATAAACTATAAATTTTAAGAAGGTGAAAAAGGAGGAAATTGGTTAATAAATAGCAATTTACTTGTTACTAATTTTTCAGAGGAAAGCTAAATTGGGATTTTGGAACAGCTGTTAGAAATAGGGTGGGCAAATGCAGTCTGGAAGTCATCGGTGTCAGAGGCGCACAAGGAGCTTTTTATATCTGTTTTCTTAATTCCACTGCTGTGCCTCATACTTTGGGTTGCCCGTGTCTCTGTTCCTGAGAAGGACATCTGTCTGCATTGAAGATCACATTGGTTTTGAGGATTGGCAGCAATTTGAAAACAAGTTGTTTTTTGAGACGAGTGTAGTCAGAAATGTAGAGTATTTTTCCTGGGCAGTTTGTTTCCTTCACCAGAACGCAGATCTGTCATTTTAACAAAGTTCAGGGAAACATTCAGTTTATTGCATCACTCACAGGATTACAGTGTAATTATGCATATTCCCTATTAATGTAGGGAGCACCTTCTGGCAAAGAAATGTAGGACTAGTTTCCTGAATTGTGTGTGTGAGCATGGAAACGTGAATGTCAGCATGCTGCTTTATTGATTTCTTGGGGGAGCGGGGGGAGGGGAGGAAAAAAGTGATCTATTTCTCGCCCAAAGGAATTTGTGGCAAAAATGGGTTTAAAGCTCCTGAGCCGCTGTGACTTTCTTCTAAAACAACTCTTTGCAGAATAGATGTAAAAGCCCTGCTCCTACCTTTTAAATATATGATCTCCATCCAAAACCGGCAAGTTTAAACATCACTTAACTGATTCTTCTTGGCAGTTTCACAGTTTGCTCTGAAGCAGGCTGTAGGGGGACTTGTTTTCTTGGTGGAGACACAAATTACTTGTTCATAAAACTTTATAATGTATTGATAATCATTTGGTTTGCAACTCCTGTATCCACTATCCAATTTCTCTCTTAATGTGCTCCAGTCCTAGCTGCGTGGGAAGATGGTTGCCACACTGTATGTATTAACAAGCCTGGTAAACATACCTGGGTGGAAATAAAGATGATGGTTACAGGAGCTTCATGATCTCTAGTGTTTATATTATAGCTGGCCAGTAGCCAGCCTGGTTCAGAATACTAAACAACAGCTCTTTACTTTGTGTTTACATTGGATATTTTCCCAGCTCTGGCCTCTGAAAGAGGTTTAGAATAGAGCCTTTATTTATGGAGGTGAGGTTTAGCAAAATGGAATTTTTACTGAGTGGAAACTTGCTGTCTAGCACCCCAGAAAAGTCTATCTGGCAGGATGTGTGAGGCCTCCAACACAAGGGGGATGAGGACCTGCTTAAGTGAGTCCTGAGGAGGCCATGAAGATGCTCTGAGGGCTGGAGCAGCTCTGCTCTGGAGACAGGCTGAGAGAGTTGGGCTGGTTCAGCCTGGAGAAGAGAAGGCTCCTTAAGGGGAGACCTTAGAGCAGCTTCCAGTGCCTAAAGGGGCTACAAGAAACTTGGAGAGGGGCTTTGGACAAGGGCCTGCAGGGACAGAACAAGGGGAGATGGCTTTAACCTGACAGAGGGGAGACTGAGATGAACTCTTAGGCAGAAGCTCTTCCCCATGAGGGTGCTGAGGCGCTGGCACAGGTTGCCCAGAGAAGCTGTGGCTACCCCATCCCTGGCAGTGTTCAAGGCCAGGTTGGATGGGGCTGGGAGCAACCTGGTCTAGTGAAAGGTGTCCCTGCCCATGGCACGGGGTTGGAACTGGATGAGCTTTATGGTCCTTTCCAACCTAAACCATTCTTTGAGTCTATGATAAGTGAAGAATTTTAGGTGCTTTGAGTGTTCCATTTAAACTCCAAAACCGTAATTGCTGCAAATTCTAGTGGGCATTTGCCATCAAATCCAGAAGTAATTTTTTGAAAGCTTATCAGTAGCTGCTCGCATATGGGAGATGATTTATTATCATTGTAGGTCAGGAATCACTGAGTTACTGTCCCTGCATATGTGCACACATGCCTACATGCAGGGAATATTGGAGTGTTCTGCAGCAAAAGTTCAAAGCACTGCAGTTACGCTGTTATGCCAGAGTCCTAAACTGCGGGTACTGGGATCATGCCGGTGTGGCACTCTAGTGTGATAGCTCCTGCCTTTCTCTGCATGTGGGTGTTCACCTGAGCTGCAGGGTAAGTGTCTTCATGCATGTGGTCAGCAGTCATTGTCTGTGGTACCTGATAGCAATTGTGGCTCCCTAGCCTGGTCTGCTCACAGCCTCCGCTGCAGAATTAGAACCAGTTTTGCAGTCTGCCTTCCCATATCAGAAGGCTGGAGCAGGCCTGCAGCAGGATAAAGCAGGAGGCATAAACGTGTTGAACTGGGATGTGATTATATTTTCTGGGAGAGGAAATCAGCTTGGCCCAGCAGAAAAGGCTGGGGTCTTAAGTGTGGGACTGAAAGAACCAAGAGCAGGATCTTGCTTTGCACAGTAAAGATGCAGGGTAAAAAGGTGGGGACAGGATGGAAGGCATTTCAGTCAGTTATTTCAATCAGACAGGACACATTTAAAGTATGTGCTGTAGCACATACTTGCTACAGCCTTGCATTTCTAGGTGTTCCTTGTTTTAGGAAGGATTCCCTATTTAAGGATTTTAAATCCCTACAGATCTAAAGAGTGTTTTATGGTTTATGCTGATAATTTTGTGATTCTGGAGTATAAAGTTTTGAAGGATAGGGGTGTCTGCAAGGATAGTCTGGGGAAGATGATGTTCATTAACAGTGATGACTAGTTAGGAAGCATTCTAAGGTCTTACATGTAGTATGAACCTTTACCAGTGGCAGATAGTCTTTCAACTAACCAAGTTTTAATGGGTTATCTTTGGAGTTCTTTTTAGTTCCCTGCTTTGCTGTTATTGAAGGGTTAAAGGGGACCAGCCCTTCAGTGAGTCCGTGTTAAACTGTGGGATTAAACTACCGGCACCAGAATGGGGAAAGAAGAAATTTACCCACATGTCTTTTTCAAACTGCAAAAACAATGCCAACTTAAATATGCTGAGTATGCTCTTCTCCCTTCCAGTTTGTTGGGTTTGGGGTTGTTTTTTTTGAGTAAAGAATGTAGAAGAGCTCTCCTGAGCATGTTTGTGCTGAAAAATCTTTAAATATGCAGCAGTTTAAATATACTGCTTCATGAGCTTCACATACTTGCTGAATGACGAGAGTCTCATTTTTCTATGCCATGTTCACCTTCAGAAGCTGTTCTGGTTTTCTTGAAACTGAGGTATGGGTACTTCTTGTGAGCTTTGGGCATCTCTGGGATTTTTGTAGCCTTTTTGGTTTTTTTTTAAACGGTCTGGGCTTGCTTAAAGGATTATTTAAATTTAACGTTTAAATAAGATCAGGAAATTATTTAGAAACTGAATTATCAGAAACTGCAGTGGGATAATGGAAATTACACAGCATGTAGGTAAAGATCAGCTGAATCCTCTGCAGATAATCTGCAGCAAACTTTGTATGATCTCTGGTGCCATCTTAGAGATTTACTTAGAAGAAACAGATGTGCTGGCACATCAGTACTGGCAGTTGAAATAGCATTGGTGTGTATAGTTACTTCGAAAGCTGCTGTGAATTTGTTGTTGAATAAAGGAAATCCTGGCATTGATGTTCTCAACACATAAGGTAGTGAGAGCCGCTGGTTGATATGCAGTAAGCAAACGTGCAGAGTATTTTAAAGTACCTCTGTTAACATGGTGGGTTTGTTGCCTTGCATTGTAGCAGGATTTCCTAGGTACCAGGCTTATCAGTACTCAACTTCAAAACCTAAAAATCTACTCCACTGTTATTTGAGTGATTTGTTTGTGGTTTCTGAAGGAGCACTTTAAAGAGCAAACGCTCTTTAATGATTGCTATTGAGCAGAAGTGGTTTAACACAAGAGTTAGGAGTGATTTTTCTTTTCATTAGCATCAGTGTTAAACTGCTATTAGTACAAGGCTGTTAAAATTTCCCAGACCCTGAAGCCTGGGAGGCTCAGTGTGATCACAGTGAGAGTTAGTGAGGCTGGGACAGTAGCTACAAACAAATCTGCCATAGTCTCCTCTTCCCAAGTAAATAGGGTTAATGTGTGGCAGTACATTCATAATATTACTGAGACTACATTTATGAGATGTATCTCATGCAGCGAGGAGCATGGCTGGCTTGTCAGGGAGCATCTACAGCAGTGGCTGCTGGCATGCTGCTGTGATTTGTTCCAGGAGAGCAAGAGTTGACCATATAATGCCCGGAGAGGCTACAGGGTGACAACAAAACATTGTGTCTATATAAATATAACAATTTCATGTGTGTGTGTGTGTGTTAGACTTCACAGCTTTTATTTGTTTGAATTGAGGTAGGAATCCATCCTAGCTTGAGTTTCCTTAAGTCTGAGTTGATTGAAGTCCTTTGAGTTGCCATGTTCTTTTACATGTTTTAACAGTATGTCAAATACTGATGTAAGAGCTGCTGAATATATAGGGTCATATCATCCTCCTGCTCTTCTTTCTGGTGGAAGTTGGAGTTTGTTTTAGGAGGGAACCTGACACGTAATAAAACGATGGTGATGGCTCTACAAGTGAACTCTGAATTTATGGACTAAAATGCAAAGGTCTCTCACAAGCCAGTGCCTATAGGGAAGCTGGAATTGGAGTAGCTTCTGACAGATTAAGGTATTTAAGTACATGCCGCAAGCTCTGATTTAAAGAACACAGTCTTTAACACTTTAGTGGAAAAGGACAGTCTTCGTAAAAGTTCAGTCCAAGTGAAGAATATTACTTGTTCTTTGCTGGTGATTTGAGGTAGTGAATATTCCCTTGTCCCATCTTAAAAGGCACAGTCCTTAGTTACATTATTTTGTGGACGTTGTCAAATATTCTAGATTTGCTTTTCAGTTGTTTCACGAAGTCCTCTGTTACATGCATTTCACACTAAATAGAAGCATCTCAGCTGTGTTTTGTGCATTGAACGTAATAACCACTTTGACTCATTCAGTGCTCTGCTTGTTGCTCTATGTAAATCACAGGTTTTCTTACCAAAACTAGAAATGCAGGTCAAAGAAAACTCAGGGCAAACAGTCCACTTTTATTTTAGTGATGTATCCATTGGCATCTGTAGCGCAGTGGTTTTCAGCTCCAGAGATCTGAAAGTCACTATGTAAATGGAGGGTGGGAGGCGCACACATAATCACAGCACAATGTCCTCTCTTTCTGCTTGGCTTGGGCTTTACGATTTGGCATTGTTTATTACTTACAACTCTATTCAGACATTGCATTTGTTAAGATGATGGTAAAAGTTGTCAAAGAAGTGACAGAGAGCCTGTAAAACACCCTTTTTCACCTGGAAACCTGCCTGCTCAATGACAGCCGTGGGTGGTGGTCTTTTCTGTCCGTCCCCCCCCCCCCTGTTTTACTGCTGTGGTCAGAAGATGAGCAAAAGACTGGATGGCTGTGCAGAGCCATCAGTTGAAGATGCAGCTACTTGGGTACTCCATTGACTGTACTGGGGGACATAGGTTTTGGCAATGCAATGTAGGGATGAAGGGTCTGTCATCATCTCTGTGACCTCTTTGTTCTTCATGGATGAGAGTTCAGCTGCCTCGTTGCTCGCATCCTTCTTTCCTCTGGTCATCTTCTGCTTTAATAGTGGGAGAGGAGGTGCTCCTCAGCTCAGGGCTTCATTGTGTGTTTTGGTTTTCCAGAGTCTACTAGTGTACATGAATTTAGTGTGAAGCACACTGAAAGTACAGACATAGGTATGGACAAGAACTGAGGCCTGCCTTTTGGTTACGCTGCCTTGCTTACAAAATGAAACAAAAACAAGTTAAAAACAAAGCAAACCAAACTCAACAAAACTGAAGAAATGAGCAGGACAGCAGAGAGAAATTAGTTGGAGAAGACTCAGATCTGTTTATTCCACTGGAAAGTAATTCTTTTGATCTTCAGGGAGGTGTGTGAATTTATGGGAGAGAAGAAAGACAGGTAACGTCTAGTTTGTTTTTTTCTTTCTGAAGCACAGCCTCAGGGTTATTTCCGCCCCCCCCCCCCTTTTTCTTCACTATCATCAGACAATTAATTTCTCTGAAATGTTCCAATCGCAGTGCAGCCTAAAAGCATTCAAACGGAATAGTGTACACACCTGTCAGACCATGGGGCAAATGATAAGGGGATGCCAGTATATTAACTATAGGAATTAGCTCTTTGATGTATGCCTTTAGAGCTAACGGCACCTTGCTCATCTTAGGAGAGAGCCTTTGGCTGCAGAGAGAGGTTGGAAAGTTCCCACTTGTATGTGTATTTGTTGCTTAATTTGGTGTATTTCTTGGTTTTTTTATTACATGGAAATTCAGCTGCTGAGTTTCCTAATATGTTGAAATCTGTAAACCATGTACATCACAACAACAAAACTCTTTCATGGATATAGGTTAGGTGTATCAATTCTTCATCAAGCCTGTCTTCTCCCTTCAAATTCAGTGTTTAAGCTGTCATGACTGCCTTGGACAAAGCGCAGCACAGTCACCTGGTCCACTTTGCCAGCCTAGAGGACAGGACAAGTGGCTTGAGGCAACAACTTCTTAAACTAACTCAGCTAGAGTTCCCAAAGCATGTCTGATCATGGCTTTGGAAATACAATGAATGCTTTAATGGAAGTCAAAATCTGTGCTGATTTATGTCATTGATGCTAATGGAGGAGGGTGTATGTGTTCTGTCTCTCCAGACAGCAGTGTACATCCTAGGGCTAGTACACCAGTTGTTTAAAGGCACTTATGCAAGGTGTTTTCTTCCACATTCACAGCAGTGTCATCATGGTTCAGCTGTGTGTTGACCTTAAGCAGACAGCCTCCAGGGCAGAAGACAGGCAAGCATTGCCTGTTGCTCACAGCCCTAACTTGGCTTGGGTGGGTTACATTCCATTTACTTCATCTTGTGGGCTGTCACTGCTGACCTTTCCTCTCAGCTCCATATGAAGAATATTGCTTTATTAATGTTTTGCTTATTCCTGTGTCACCCCTTGCTGCTGCCTGTTTCTGAGGTTTCCATCTGTGTAAATCCAAGCTTAAGCTTTTAGTATGGGTGGTTTTCCACTTCTGTTCACAACACATCTGCTTATATGACATAGTGTAGACAAACCTGAATGTGTCCCCATCCATGTCTTTTGCCTACCCTGGTTGCCAGTGATGCTATTCAAGTAACTACACTGCTAGTATAGGAAGATGCCAAACCAAATTGGTTCAGAGTGTTGTGCATGAGGAAAAAGCACGTCATCTTGCATAAGAGTTTCTGCTATCACTGCTAAAGCCATTAGACAAAGAGCTGCAGTATCAGGTTTGTCAGTTGTCATGGATCAGGATTCTGGGTGAGATTCTGCCAGCAGCACCTGCACCTCCTGTCATGAGAGCTTTACATCTGGGGCCGGAGCTGAGGACATGCGTTTCAGGCTCCTAGGGCTCCAGGTGTGGAGTTCTTCTTTCTTTTATTTTTTTAAATGCTTTGAAACCTGGAGATGAGGTGAAGCCCCACAGCATAGGTGAGCCGGTAACTGCAGTAGAGCTGAGTGTCACACGTGGCTTGACTTTCTGTGTGGAAGGCAGTTAAGTCCCTTTCCATGTGTGTCACTGCCACCAGTGTTTGTGATTGGAGTTCATTTGGGGGAAAAGTGTGATGGCAAATCCAATAATGTACAATAGTCAACAGTGCTGATGCGCTTTTTTGCATCTTGTTGTGGAGTGTGTAAGGAAGGAGCAGGTGCAAGAGAGAAATTTCTCAGTTTTGGTTAATGATAAAATGTTCTATTTGTGAGGATAATTCATAGCTCTGACTGTTCAAGAACTGCTTTTAAAAGCAGTTCTCTAAATTAGTCACTTAAGGGGCAGAGCAGCACCACAGCAAAAAGTGTATGTGATGCTGTCAACAGTGTAGCTATAGGAATAATACATTACAGAAGGAGCTACAGGAGAGGAGAGAAGGCTCAGGGGAGACCTTAGAGCAGTCTTCCAGTACCTAAAGGGGCCCTACAAGAAAACTGGAGAGGTACTTTTTACAAGGGCACGTAGTGACAGGACAAGGGGGAATGGCTTTAAACTGACAGAGGAGAGATAGGTGTGAGATCTTATGCAGAAATTCTTCCCTGTGAGGGTGGTCAGGCACTGGCACAGGTTGCCCAGAGAAGCTGTGGCTGCCCCATCCCTGACAGTGTTCAAGGCCAGGTTGGACAGGGCTTGGAAGCAATTTGGTCTAGTGGAAGGTGTCCCTGCCCATGGCAGGGGGTTGGAACTGGGTGAGCTTTGAGGCAAACCATTCTATGGGTCTATGATAATCACTTCAAATGTATAAATGCATCTGCAATCTTTGAGGCACTACCAAGCTACTATTTTAGACTTGTTCTGGTGTTAGCAGCTGAGGTTTTGTGCATGTGTGTGAGATGTCTACAGTTAGCAATTCACTTTGCTTATAATTAAATATGCTTATAATTCATATATTCATTATATGCTTATAATTTAATATGCTTATAATCACAGGCTGATTATAAGCATATGAATTTGTTAACGTGTTTTATTAAAAATGTCTGAGAAGAAGTTTTTTATGAAGCTTTCCTTTAATTGGTATTTTTGCTTATCTGTGGTTTGTGGGTTTACTGTGTGAATTCTTTCTCTTTTAATATAGGCGTTTAGATGCCAACCATATTACTGCCATACCAGAAGACAGTTTTGAGGGTCTGGTGCAGTTGCGTCACCTTTGGTTGGATGACAACAGTCTGACAGAAGTTCCCATCTACCCGCTCAGCAATCTGCCCTCTCTGCAGGCGTTGACGCTGGCTCTCAACAAAATAACACACATTCCTGACTATGCATTTACAAACCTTTCAAGTCTTGTTGTTCTGTGAGTATGTGTAACTGTTTCATAGGTTATTTGGATTCCCTCCTCAGTTACTTTGATTACTAGGATGGCACTGAAAATGATGGTTTTGCTATATTTTAACTCAGTTGTCTAGTATCAGCCTATACTGCCAACACGAGATTAGACCATGTGTACTAGACAATCCACTGAAGGTTTTCTAAAGACTTTCTCATAAACAGAAAGTCAAATAGGCAATAGGTAGTGAGCTTGATACATATGTTCCTCAGATCTCATTTTAGTAACGGATATTTTGAACCAATGTTTGTCAAAGAAAGCTTTCAGAGATATTACAGGAAGAAAATATTATCTGCCACAGGCCCGTTTCTGTGTAGAATCATAGAATACTTAGGGTTGGAAAGGACCTTAAGATCATCTAGTTCCAACACCCCTGACATGGGCAGGGACACCTCACACTAAACCATGCCACCCAAGGCTTTGTCCGACCTGGCCTTGAACACTGCCAGGGATGGAGCATTCACAACCTCCCTGGGCAACCCATTCCAGTGCCTCACCACCCTAACAGGAAAGAATTTCTTCCTTACATCCAATCTAAACTTCCCCTGTTTAAGTTTTAACCCATTACCCCTTGTCTTACCACTACAGTCCCTAATGAAGAGTCGATCCTCAGCATCCCTATAGCCCCCCTTCAGATACTGGAAGGCTGCTACGAGGTCTCCAAGGATGATACGGAAGATTATATATATTTAAGTGTATTCTTATTACCCTTCTGGATAGTGAGTAAAGGTTTAAAATAGGCTGTCTTGACTGTAGGCAATCTGTTCTGTTTCCATGTGAGGATGAAATATTTCTGTCTGGAAGTGAAAGACATTCTTCTGCATAACCTACCTCATGCAGTGTTTTTTCTAAACCATTTAACTGTCTTGATTTCACAGAAATGCATGCTAATGTGTTAACTTTCATGAAATCATTAACTTGCTTTCATACTTCTTCTGTTTTTGCTTTTTAGTCATCTTCATAATAATAAAATAAAAACTATAGGAAAACACTGCTTTGATGGATTAGACAACCTTGAAACCTTGTAAGTATGCTTCTTAAAGTAATGGATTGTTTAGTGTTTGTCTCGTTCTCAGCTTAATTAAGGTTACCTCACTGGTATGGTGAAGATCTTGCAAATAAGTCGTGTATGCACCATGCAGCACAGCAGGTCCAGCTCAGGTCTTGGAACTGAAGGCTAGTATCAGTGCAGTGCTCCACCAAAACTAATTAATTATGTTGAGAGGCAGGTAAACGTTAGCCTGGATGAAATGTCATGCCGGGTGATGTAGCTTTTAATGTTCCTAGCTCTGATCTGGCTGGTGTATCATCTTTGCATAGCACTCCACTGAGTCAGGTGGATATATCAGAAGTGTTTAAGTGGCCCTGTGGGTGATAAGGGACAAATATTTGTTTCTCAGATTTACTGTAGGTTTAAACATATTTAAGATACACTGCCAGAACTGTTGTGTGACAACAGGAGGTTTCTCAGAGGGCCCCAGAGAGCTGTTTCTCCACGTCTTCTCCAATACTGAGTGGGCACCACTGCCTGCCACGGAGACTGTCTGTCACATGTCCTCTCAGCTCCTGAACCGAACCTCTGCAAGCTGGTGGGAAACAGCCCAGCTCCTGTTTCTCAGCATCTCATACAAGAGATTGACTTAAATTCACTTCAAATACTAGGAGATATTAAGATAATGGACTGGTTTACCTGAAACAGTGAGCTTTATGTTCTTTTGGATGGGGATGGGAAGCATCACCTACCCCTCACCTTGTGTCTCCTGTCCCGGCTGACAGTTCATGCTCCTCTCAGTATGGGGTGTCCATGGTGGCCAGATCCCACATGTGCAGTACTACTCCATCTCCAGAATGCCTCCTTGCCAAGGAATGCCTTTCAGCTGCTTGGGTTACGTTCTCCACTTCATCTCACAGATCAAACATCTAATACGCAGTATTGCCTCAGTGGTGCATTTTGGTGTGCTTGGGAGAATGCTAAATAAATTAAACAAATGAAGGGGGGCAAGAGCAAGCCAGTGACAACCTCTGTTAACATGAAGAGTTTGGATAAGTCCAGGAATGCTGCTTACTCCAACTGTGTTGTCATTCTCTTAGAACCTCAATTAAGTAATAATTAGATGCTATGTATATATGCGTAGCAGATGTAAGACTTTTTACATGAGTTTTTGCTGCTCATAAGGAGTCCCTCTCACAGAAATGCAGCTGTAGCAGGTCTTGACATTACTGCTGGAATGGTGACAGGTTAACTGTGGTTTCAACAGATCCCTGTCACTGCTGTGTATTGATTCAGTGTGAGGAGATTTCCCTCTTCTCCTGTTCAGGGTTTATAACTGGTTTTGCTACAAGGTCTGCTATTACCTAATGGCTTTACTTTTTGTTTTCTACAGTCTGAAATCTAATAAAGAGTAGTAATTTCTGTCTACTCTTCTTTTAACTTTGAAATCTTAGTTTATTTCCATGTAAATTCTGGTGAAGAAAAATCTATGAGGTGTTGAAAAATAACAAGCTTTGCTTTAAAGAAACATTTGACTTAATATGAATAATCCTCTAGATAATATTAAGTATCTTACCTAAGTTATTAGCTGGTTATAAAACATGTAAAACATTAGAAAGCTAAGTTATTCTATGGTCTAGTTAAAGATCCTATGACTTTTTTTTTTCATTGAATTGTCTTAAACAAACCTTATTTTGACAATTCGTGACCACTGTTAGGAATTTTATGCTTCTCCTGCTTTTTTTCTTCTAGGGATTTAAATTATAATAACATGGTAGAGTTTCCTGAAGCCATAAAAGCACTGCCAAGTCTAAAGGAGTTGTGAGTATTACTTATTCTCCCTTTTTACCAGTTTTCTTTCTCCTTTTCATAAATAAAGAGAAAAAAAATTCTGGATTTAGGAATGCTTGTCTTATTATGCAGCAGTGTAAATCAGATTAAGTAATGCTAAGTGAAGCTACAATTAAAGGAAAATACAATCATCAGCTAGACAGGGAACCTATTGAAATTTTTTTTGGAGCTGTATAAGTAAGCCATTTCTTCAAGGAGAACCATTAACATAGATCCTGAATATGAGCTGGTTTTGGCACCCAGTAGCAGAATTAGATATTCACTGATCGCACATGTTTTCCTTGTCTCCTCCTTAAGAGAGAAGGAAGAAGAAAGAAAGCACAGGATTATGTTTTGGGACAGAGGTAGTTTCTTTCTAATTAAATATTTTTTGTTTATCTGATGTGCAGAAGACAGAAATTATTCCTTCCAAGTTATTCCTACAGTTTGACTTATTCCTGTGTGTCTACAATCCTGGTTTTGGCACGATTGGGAATTGAGTAGGTGTGAAGAAAATTACTATTGGTTGAATCTACTGGCAGTATATTTTTAAATTTTTTTTTTTCTTTGCTAATATCTTTAGGGGATTTCACAGTAACTACATTTCCATAATTCCTGATGGTGCATTTGCAGGAAACCCCCTTCTAAGAACGATGTAAGTAATTTTTATGCACCTATTTTTAGTATGTAGCTGACAGTGACTTTAAGAACAAGGATTAAAACACGTTTTCTATTTCCCAGACATTTGTATGATAATCCTTTGTCTTTTGTGGGGAACTCAGCATTTCAGAATCTGTCAGATCTGCATTCCCTGTAAGTATCCTCTCAACTATGCGGTAACAGTAAATGAATATAAGGATATGAAATGTTGTGGCTAAGAACTCAAAATAACTAAATCTTATGACTGCCTTATAATTTTTTTGCATTAAGCTTTAATAAACATTGTTATTGTTGGGAATATCCAGTTTGTTAAGAAGCTTTAGTAATTACGCTCTACAACCTTTTTTTTTTTTAATCTTGATTACCTTGCATAAGACACATAACCTCAGGCCAAATGCTCAGGTTCCTACTTAAACTGCAATATATCCTAGGTGTTTTTTGAACGTGGATGTGCATTGTGAGAATGTTTTGCAGGTTAGTGTATGCACATTCTCAAAAGATAATTCTGAGGGTGACAAGTAAGTGAATCGGAGGAAGGTTTCAAACTTTGATCTACAAACTACCCATGAGTTTATGCCCTTTTCCTATGCATGTATCGACTCTTATCAGCTTGATGAATTCCAGTTGTTTGCTAATGGAGGAGTGATTTATTAAGCATATCACTAGTATAAGAAGCAGTGAAAATACTTTTACACACTGTTCAAGTGTAACTTACACAAAAGCAGTAAGAATGTTAGAATGTCTTGTTAGTGAAAATATCTACCTGATAGTTTACGGCTCATTTTTGTGGGAATATTTTTAGGGTTATTCGAGGTGCCAGCATGGTGCAGTGGTTTCCTAATTTGACAGGAACTGTTAACCTGGAGAGCTTGTAAGTATCTTCTACAGAAACCTTTTGCAATAATTTATTTACTTTGACACTCTCGTGAAGTGTTTGAAAGGCGATTAGTGGGTCTGGAGAGTTACTGCTTATATGTTCTCTTCCTGTCAAAAAATGTAATTATATAGCTTTCCTTAATGTGGTATCTGGGTGCCTCTTAATTAATTTTTTAATAGGGTGAGCTGATAACAGCCTATGAAAAGCCCATTGATACTAACTCGCCTCTCACAGAACTGAAAACCAGAAAAGTTGGCCCCTTCCAAACAAACAAACTGATGGTTAATCTAGCACCCCGGTAGCTGAGATACCATCCTTATTCTGCTCTTCCATGTGCTTGCTATGCCATCTACCAGCAACAATGCAAATATTTATGTTTTCCCATTTTTCCCCACAGAACTCTAACAGGGACCAAGATAAACAGTATTCCTGTTAATCTATGCCAAGAGCAAAAAGTGCTACGAACTTTGTAAGTATACACTCCTCTATTTTAATTTGCATCAGAATGTTTTGAAAGAAACTTAAATCTAATATACAGCAAAAGTATTGCTTAGAAACGCTCATCTTAGTAGTTCTGTTGGAGTTGGAGATCCTATTGTGTCTTCTTGATTTAAAGAATCAAGACTCATGGCAGAATTGATGTATTAACTTATATTCCTTTTATAGGCATGCACTGTGTTTCTTTCTTACGGTATAAAATCCGTGTAAGGTGGTGCTGCAGAACAGTCTTTGCATCTTCAGACTCATTCTGCCACCACTCATTGGTAACACAACAGCAGTCACCTACATTCAGAGTAAAGTTTAGTTATGATGCTGTGACTTTCTCTGTTTGAGAACACAGGAGGGAGCATCATGAACTAAGAGAAACAGATACGAGGATTAGGAAGAGGATAGTAATACAAACGAAAGACAGAATAAGCAGTAAAAGGGTGTTTTAGAATAAATGCAAAGAAACCCAAACTAGTAAATTAAACCATTGGGAGGGGAGGGGCAAAGCTATGTTTACAAAAGTATACATGCAGGAAAATTTGGAACAAAAGCAAGTGGTGAAAAAAAGTAGGACAAAAATAGGTTCTGTTTTATAGAAAACAAACTGGGGGGGGGAATGATGAGGTAGAATTTATTTTCAAATGGCAGTTTATTTTTGAACAGAAATTTGAGGATGCTTTGCAAGGAGGTACCAACACAGTAAATATAAATTTGCACTAAATTCCTACACTGCATGCCATCTATCCAGTTTATTCTGTAAAAGCAGATTATTAGTAAACCTTTTTAGATTACAACTCTCAGAATTCAGGGAATTTGCACAGCTTGGTTTTGGGGTAGACATATATCCAGATGCAGAGGTGAAAGCAGTGAAATAGAATATAAAATATATGTAGGCATAGGATACAGAATCAAAAATACTGGTTGGGAGGTATCTCTTGAGCTGTCAAGGCCACTGCAGAGGCACAGCCTGTTTTTCCATTACTTTTCAATTACAAGGCACCCGTTTCAGTAGCTGAAGTTTGTTGAATAGCTTTGGGATGGGTGAAATTTTTGTAAAAGTTGCTGGCTTTACCTCACTGATTGAATTGAGATTCCCTTCATGATTTTCTCTAAACTGCCCTTAGTTTCTTCTCAGAACATTGCTAACAGGAAGATGATGCCAATCCATTTAATGGTTACAAATGATGAGATGTTTCTAGTAGAGAAGAGCTGGACTAAGCAACTTTCTCCTGTTTTCTGTTTTGAAGGGACTTGTCTTATAACAATATAAAGGACCTGCCAAGTTTTAAAGGCTGCCATTCCTTGGAAGAAATGTAAGAAAAAACACCATGGTTTTTATCTTTATTGCCTCCTTAATATGTTGAATCCAAGTCTCTAGAAACTTTTTTGCTTGTGTTTGATCCTAAGTTTCTAAGATTAATGACAGAGATATGACCATCTAATGTGAGAAGTGTGCTGGATAGAGAATTCAACCACTTCTTTTTAGTGGTTAAATTTCCTCAATTAGCTAACTTTAAATTGTTCATGTGGCACAAAAAGGATTCCTGCATTTCGGAATAGTGTTGCTATACACATAAGTGGAATGAGCATTTACGTGTTTTTCTTTTTGCTCTTCTGCTCTCCTTCAGTTCCCTCCAACCAACAGACTATGCTTGTGTAAAATGTTTTTTCCTCCAGTCCCTGTAAAACACATTCAAAACCCATCTTTGCTTTTCCTTGCTTCACTGAATTTTCTTAAGCTTAATTTCCAGACCCTAAACAGTATTTCTGCCTAAGTTGTGGAACATGTTTGCATATGTTCTTACTTCTCCTTCTTTCTCTACTGCACTCAAGCTTCTCGTTTCTTGGCCACAGCAGGGCTAATAAACTTCTCAAGGGCCTTTGCTGTTATGCTCTTGACTTCTTCAGGCTCATTGTACATGTGGTTCATTGTAAAGGGAGCTACTGAACTGCAAGTACAGTTCTCCCATTAGCTCTTGAGGTGTTTGTCAACATATTTCCTTTCATAAATCTGTATTTGGAGAAATTAAAGTACACTGAGGGTCAGAACATGCTTGAAGATTCCCTGCAAAATGAAGTGGATTTGCTTTAAATCTCAGTGATTCTTCAGAGTTTGCGAAGTGTTACTTTTTTGCTTGGAAATAGTTCAGTCCATGCTTAAGTCTCTTTTGAATTAAATGAGTCGTGAGTTGGGATTAGGCAGAGGTGCCATGAAAGAGCTTCATGGTTGTATTAACATGGCTATGGGAAATAGTAAAACTGTTGGCCTGCAAGGGGAAATGAGAAAAGCCTTGCCGTTGGTAAGGCTAAATCTATGAATTAGCAGGTGTGGAGCTACCTACCCCTTGGTTTGAGGTCAGATGAGTTAGCTAATTAGTTCTCTTTATGCTTCTTCACTTTGCAGTTCCTTACAGCACAATCAAATCCATGAAATCACAGAAGATACCTTTCAGGGACTGTCCTCCCTTCGTGTCCTGTAAGTGCACATAACTGCATTCTGAGTAAAACATGATAATGTTTTTGATTCTCATGTAAACTGCTTGGTGTTATAAATCTAACTGATGGCAAAAACCCAAGTGTGCTGGATCCTAAGGTGAAGCAAACCATGTGCAGGAAATACTAGCAGCAGCTAGTTTCAGTCCTGATCTTTTGATTCTCCATTTTGTTTTTCTAGCCTATAAAGATACTTCTAAAAACATATATATATGGAGATTGAAAAAGGAGGTGGTGTTTTTTTGATACCCCACTATTTTGCATTTTATCACTGCTATCTTTCATTATATTATTACTGTATTATTCCATTATACAGTATTTATTGGAGAGATGCTATCTGTTTTCCTCAGGATGAGCAGCCCAGTAGACAAAATTATCTCTCCTATATCTCTTGCTTTAGGAAGATTATATTAGGAACACTGAAATCATCAGGACAAAAATTGACAGGTGTTTCAAAAGGAATGTCATAATATAAGTCATGGTGGTTCCAACTGCATTTTGAAATCCAGCAGAGTGGAGGCCCTTCTGCTTGTTGTTGTGTTGCCTCCCCCCTCCCCTGCCAGTGTGCCCTGCCGCTGGTGTGGTTGTCACCAAAGTGATTTTCCTGGCGCCTTCACTCTGGGAGTAGGGGATGCTAGAGCCAGCTTATGCCTTGGGAACACAGGCTGTGACGATAGCATCAGGAAGGAATGGAAGCAGGGCAGGAATGGGAGATGGATTCTGCTTTGGGGGTGAGGTAAAGCAGGATACAGCTGCCTTACCAAGGGATTTGGCTGCTACTGCACCTGGCTGACTAGGGGAGAGAAGGGAAGTGGAAGGGTTGTCCAGCTTTTCTGACAAAGGCATAACGCATTTGTCACCTTAAGTTTTTTCATTCAGTACAGTGGCTGTTACAAAGTTTTGATAAAAGTG
Source organism: Neopsephotus bourkii (assembly GCF_033783945.1). Classification (NCBI taxonomy): domain Eukaryota; kingdom Metazoa; phylum Chordata; class Aves; order Psittaciformes; family Psittacidae; genus Neopsephotus; species Neopsephotus bourkii. The sequence goes on along the minus strand of NW_026901356.1, from coordinate 557,447 downwards.
ATAAAATAATCTCATTTGGCATTCTTTGTAGTGACCTCAGTAGAAATCGGATCCGACAAATCCACAAGGAAGCATTCACCACTGTTGGAGCTATTGGTAACCTGTAAGTAGGCTCTTCTGTGCAGTGATCTCCTCTCTCTAGCATTAAACTGCTGAGCTAGTAAATATGTTTAGCTTAAAATTGATATTTGCCCATTGTGTGTTTCATGTGTGAATGGTGAAACCTCTCACTAGCTGACCATTGTTTGCAGTGCCTGCTGCACTGACAGGCATTTGCCAGGCCACAGCCTCAGTATGAAGCCTAAAGAGCCTTCTTATTTCAATGAAATGTATGATCTTCAAACTTACTTTGTTGTAACAATGTCTTAATATTCACATTTCAGAGACCTGAGTTTCAATGAACTCTCTTCAGTTCCATCTGAAGGATTGAGTGGACTGAACCAGCTTAAACTTGCAGGCAATTCAGAGTTGAAAGAAGCTTTGGCAGCAAAGAGCTTTGCAAAGCTCCGGTACGTTGGTAAATAACACTACAGAGTGCCTCGCTTGTTTTGACAGTAACAAGCAGTAAGACAATAAATTAAGCCAGTTTAGATAATACTTGTGATGAATCATAGAATGGTTTGGCAAGGACCTTAAGTTCATTCAGTTCCAACCCCCTGCCACAGGCAGGGACACCTTCCACTAGACCAGGTTGCTCCAGGCCTTGTCTAGCCTTGAACACTGCCAAAGATGGGGCAGCCAGCCACAGCCTCTCTGGGCAGCCTGTTCCAGTGCCTCACCACCCTCACAGTAAAGAACTTCTTTCTTTTATCTGACCTAAACTTTCCCTGTTTAAGTTTTAACCCATTACCCCTTGTCCTATCGCTCCAGTCCCTGATGAAGAGTCCCTCTCCAGCATCTTTACAGGCCCCCTTCAGATACTGGAAGGCTGCTATGAGGTCTCCACGTAGCCTTCTCTTCTCCAGGCTGAACAGCCTCACTTTTCTCAGCCTGTCTTCATAAGGGAGGTGCTCAAGCCTCCTGATCATCCTCGTGGCCCTCCTCTGGACTTGCTTCAGTAGCTCCATGTCATTATGCTGAGGACACCAGGACTGTATGCAGTACTCCAAAGTGGGGTCTCAAGAGAACAGAGTAGAGGGATCTACTCTATTAAAGTAGAGCAGAATCAGCTCCTTTGACCTGTTGGTCAGGCCCTCTGTTGAGTCCTGTATTGCCTTATGTTGGCATATATGAAAGGGCACCTGACTATTCTAGTGTAGAAGCCACTTGCAGGCTTGGTTCCTTGGAACCTTTTATATTTTTCCTCCACCACTTCTCAGGCAGATAGCACCTGACTTTGGAGTAGTGTTTTTTTGTGGATTCCAGTTATTACTGAACTGAGCACATCTGTCTTTCAGAGCATGGAAAATGGGAGCAGGTGCACAGATGTCTTGATTCCATAATCACCACATTTTATAAATACATACACTATCTATTCTTGGAGGGAAATGATAAGAGTCACAGTAATCATTCAAATGGAAGCCCGGTACTGATTTCAGTGCAAGGTGGATCAGACAGTGATTAACTGCTTTGTGTTTTCAAAGGTCTTGCTGTACAGTTAAAGACTTTTTTTTCCCAATACTATTAATTTGTCTAAGACCAGGGAAGGAATCCATGTCACTTTTAGAATCAGGCCTCAGCAGTCCTGTAGAAACAGCAGATTGTTTTTAAGTTTTGATTTGTGTTTGAGAACTAAAGCATTGTGGGATCCTTCAGACTGATGACATTTACAAGAACAGAATTCAGAAACAATACTGCAGACAGCTGATATTGTAACCTTGAGTCAGAAAAATCAGCTTCTGGTCTGCTATTATCTCATTGTTTATGTGAACTTCTTAAATCTCTGTGTGCAGCTGTACTTCTCTACCAGAATTAATAGTATGTGCCATTTCTGTTAAACACAACAGGGAAAAAAAAACCTTCCTCTTTTGGGGCCACAAAATGAAGAGTGGGAAGGAAAGACGTAATTTTTAATGTCATCATCTGGGAATTAACTTTCTTACAAAGCAGTTACTCCTTTATTAGTTTGCAGTTTTGTTTGCACAGCAACGCCACGAACACTGATCAGAAATTGGGTTGTATAAGGAGTAGAATCAGTAGTAAAGAGTGCTAAACATCACAGTATTTTCATTTTACTCCTTGCAGCAGACATGTAGGTCTTCACCTATTCTTTATCTCAGTGCAAAAATTAATCAAAAATGGTTACAACTGATCCAGTTGGAAGTAACAGTTTTTTATTAGTGACTGTGACAAAAAGAAGCTTCAAGTTTGGCACTCAAGTGTGCTATCTAAATGTTATTAATAGATGGTAATCTTAACGTTGGTTATAATGGGTAACACTGGTATTCTGCCTGTACTTCAGGTCACTCTCTCTACCATATGCTTACCAGTGCTGTGCATTTTGGGGTTGTGATTCTTACTTAAACTCTAATGCTGAAGATTCGGGTCACCAAGATCAAGGTGCCTTGCTGGATCGTGAGAAGGGTAAGTGTTTCATTGTGCTAAACCAGCAGTATTATTTTGGGCCAGACTAGACTGAATAATGGTGTATGTTGTCTTTGAATAAGGAAATTTGGAAAATGAGAATATTTATAGGGATACAAAAGCTGTCTCTGCAAGTGCTTAGGAGTTGCTTACAGATTGGCACTGCTATGTTGCTTCTAAATGAAAGTGAAATGTATTATCTGACAATGCCAGATTTGCTTGTTTAAAAAAATTAAAATTAAAAAAAATTAATAAAATTAAAATTTTAAAAATAAAAAGAATAATAATAAAGAATAATTGCCAGTATTTTTTTCTGTCATTTTCTGCCAGAGCATGTGTTACGGCTTGTAGTATTTTGACCTTTCTGTTCAGAAAGGACTTGTCCTTTCACTTAAACCACGACAGTTCTTTATGGCGCTTCAAGGCCCATAGATCTTTCTCCAGCGATGAAAGATATTGCTGCTTTGTTATAGAGCGTTGTGAGTAGCTGGGACATGCAACAGTAATTCAAACTGCTGCAGCGATTCCTGCACTGAGCATTTGACTTCATGTGCCAAATGGGAATGGCTCCACTGTTAAAGATGGTGAATGATGCTGGTGAAGTGTTAGGCCTTTGATCTTTAAAGGGCTACCTCCATCCTAGGCAGCTTTGCTGAATTTCACTTTTTCTTCCTACAATTAACCTGTTTTTCATTTTTACTTGGACACAGCTGATGCAGATGTTCTAAGAAATGAGGGAAATGAGGAACTGGGACAGACTATTATTCACTGTACACCAGCAACAGGTAAATCTGATAATGTGCTTTAGCATGATGGTATGCAAATAGCTGTCTGCAGAATTACATGTTTCATTCCTCCTAGTCATTCTGTACACAGAAGATTAAATTCTACAAAGCTTGAGTGAAACTTCAGTTGATGTCAATATTGTTTTGGATGAGCAGTCACAAAGATTTGGCTCAGCTTTAGACACGTAGCACTATACTAGGAAAAAACAGAACTGTTTCCATAAGCAGAACAATCAAGACTGTAATGCTTGTATTTAGAGCTTACTGTGTTTAATGCACTGCCCCCTAATTCTGTGTTACTCTTGCCAAAGAGATGTCTGTACGAATGCTCATCTGCTTCAATGCGAAGTCCGCCTGTGCTTTAAGAGCTTAACTCAAACTATTGTCACGGTGGTTTTAACTAAACTTTATATCTTTGCAGGAGAGAGAATGGGGAACACTTCAGCTAATCTGCTCCCTAGCCCTACTGTAGCCACATTAACTGACAGCAGAGGGCTGTTAGAAGTAGCTGGAGCATGCAGTAGCATCTTAAACTGCTGCAGCTACCTGTGCAATGAGTATTGTTATTGGCATATCAGAACTATTCCAATTCAGGCTTGAACAGCCCAGGAGTGTTGAAAGTCTTTGATCTTGCAAACAAGTATTTCCATCCTTGGCAGCTTCATTGCTGCCCTTCAGCTTATCTTCCAAGAACTGCAAATTTCCACACACGGTTCCACTTGGCTCTGAAAGCATTTGCTGTGGTGCCTCCTACAACCTTGCCTTTGCCATGGGCTCTCCAGAGGATTCCTTCTGTACCTCTTGTTACCCTCATCTTTGCGCAAATAGGAACACATAAACGGGGGGAACAGCATACTTCCAGATAAGTTAATACTGGATGAGCAGGGGTTTCCAAGTTTTGTTTCATTCACTTCTCCTAAACTGGTGCTTTACATCCATTATGAAAATCTGTCAGCCTTTCATCTGTTGGCTAGCTCTGGCTTTAGTATACAGAATATCACAAGGATTTCTTAATCACAACCAAAAAAAATTGTGGTCAGAAAGTCAAAAGTGTAGCTGTACGTGATCTGAGAAATAATTTGACCAATGCTGCTTATTTGCTTTTGATCTTCTGTTCACAGAATGAGAATTCAGATGGTGTATTACATAGGTTAAATCTTTAAAGCTTTTAGCTCTCTCTTTTTGCCCATGCCAGAGATGCTGTAGCTCTAAAAGGAATGAAGAGCGTGTTCTACAAGTTCACGATTTGCCTTGTTTTTCACCAGTCCCTCCCATACTACCAACTTGTTTTCTATACCGTGCTGTCATCTGGTCATAAGTAGGACACTCCACCCACCGTCTAAGTTCTGAATCATTGCTCATCTCGTAGATCCACTTTCTGCTTTGCCTAATGGCAGGAATGGATTGCTGAACAGTGGCACTCAAGTAGCATAGCACTGAAAGCTGTGAAACTCGTCTTCCCCAGCATGAATTTCCCCCTGTGGGCTGGGAATATTGGTTAAAGGGGAGGGTAATTTTTAACTCTTAAGGATAGCTAGACCCTGGGAGAAAGACAGGAAAATGTGGTGGGTTTTTTTCTCCAAAGATGCCTCACTGCACAGCTACTAGAAAAATGGTTTTTGAAATACAGCACTGACACTTTTACATTTCCTAAGGTGAAAGTTGTTTTCATTTTTAAGTAGATTCAGCTTAGCAGGTATTTTTGCATCACATGAATGTACCGTAAAAATAATTATTCTAGCGAAGATGTCTTAGTAATATCTGTAAAAAAAAGGGATTTTACTGATCTGATAATCCAGTTAGCATCATTATTTCTTGCCCAGAAATGAAGCTTGCTCGTTTAAACAAACAAGCAGATTCTTTTTTGATTTGTCACTTCAGCAGTTTCTGGAAATTGCTTTAGGCTTTGGGAGATTTTTGTGCTGGCATTTAGTCGTTCTGCCTCATTGCTGTTCCAGCCTGCAGGAGGGATGGGTTGTACTTACCTTTCACCTGCCTTAAGGGAGGGCATGAGCTTTGCAGAGCTAGGAGTCGTGGGCTGAATCCAGCTTCGAAGCTCCAGCCCGAGGTGGTAGCACAGTTTGGGGCTTTCCTGCTCTGCCTTCAGCTCCCAGAGTGCCCGACTGCAGGGAGAGATCCCCTACTATTGTGCTTCGGACAATTAGCAGTGCCTAATGGGGATGTAGGAGGGGTTAAACTCTTCTAATTGTTACTTTAAATCAGTGGGATTTCCCTATGGAATAAATAGCAATTAGAAGGATTAGAGGGGTAAGCAGGAGTATTGACCTTTCCTCCTTGTCTCAGCTCGTATTCTTTTTCTTGTTGGATGTATTTTATTATTTAAGTTTTCTTAAGTGGCAAAAGAAGAAGAAGAAAAAAAATCATTTTCCTGATATGATTTTCCAAGCTCACAGTGCCTTTCAGTGACAAGGGTCGGGGAGAGGGCTTGTGGTGAATTTGTGTCCCTGTTAAAGCTGATAAACTGAATTTGCCAGCTGTTTTACAGATGTTTCCTTGTGACCAAAAGTTGCTCCACAAGGCATGTTTGTGAGTCATTTTTCGAGAGAACATGCTACTTCTAAAAATTTCTTTCACTTTGCAAGTTGTTTGTGAACATTAGTTTTTATTTGGTACCAGTGGTTTTTAAATGAAGTATGAAATCTAAAGAAAACAAAAGGTATTTAGGTGGCACTAATGAAAGCTATTTTGAGTAGCTGAAAGGTAATTAAGTTTGTTTAGTGAGCTTGTTTACATGAAGTATTCTCAAGTGACCATTCATCACAGTAATTATTATTTCAGGCATAATTAATTAGTAAATAGCTTCAGCAGAATAGTTTACTTTCAAATGATCTGTTTAGCAGTTCAGCTGTGTGCTCTATTCATGAATTAATGAGGACTGCTCACGTAATACCTTTTGAAAACCTTGCTTATTAAGGCATGATTTTTTTCCTAAATTGCTTGTCCTTCTGTTTTGTTTTTTGTTTTTTTTTTCTTTCTTCTAGGTGCTTTTAAGCCTTGTGAATATTTATTGGGCAGCTGGATGATTCGACTTACTGTTTGGTTCATTTTTTTGGTTGCTTTATTCTTCAACCTGCTTGTCATGTTAACAATATTTGCATCCTGTACTCCATTGCCATCTTCTAAACTGTTTATAGGCCTGATTTCTGTCTCTAACTTATTTATGGGAGTCTATACTGGTATTTTAACTTTCTTGGATGCTGTCTCTTGGGGAAGATTTGCTGAATTTGGCATATGGTGGGAGACTGGCAGTGGTTGCAGAGCGGCTGGGTTTCTTGCCGTCTTTTCGTCAGAAAGTGCCATTTTTTTCCTGATGTTGGCAGCTGTTGAACGGAGCTTCTCTGCGAAGGAGATCATTAAAAAGGGGAAAAGCAATCACCAAAAACAATTTCAGATTGCAGCAGTTTTTGCTTTCCTGTGCGCTGTGGTAGCGGGATGCTTACCACTATTTTACAAAGCGGAGTACTCGGCATCACCCCTTTGCTTGCCCTTCCCCACTGGAGAAACACCTTCGTTAGGTTTCACCGTAACTTTAGTGCTCCTGAATTCATTAGCATTTTTGCTAATGGCTATTATCTACACTAAACTGTATTGCAACTTGGAGAAAGAGGACCTCTCCGAAAACTCGCAGTCCAGCATGATTAAGCATGTCGCTTGGCTAATCTTCACGAACTGTATCTTTTTCTGTCCTGTTGCATTCTTCTCATTTGCACCATTGATCACTGCAATTTCTATCAGCCCTGAAATCATGAAGTCTGTTACTTTGATATTTTTCCCACTGCCTGCTTGCCTGAATCCAGTCCTGTACGTGTTCTTCAACCCGAAGTTCAAGGAAGACTGGAAGTTGCTCAGGCGCCACATGACCAGGAAGAACGGAGCAGTGGCGACTTCTGTCAACACTCAAGGGGGCTGTGTGACACAGGATTTTTACTACGACTGTGGTGTCTACACGCACTTGCAGGGTAACATCGCTGTGTGTGAATGCTGCGAGTCACTCCTGTTATCCAAGGCTGTGCCCTGTAAACACTTGATCAAATCACACAGCTGCCCTGCACTGGCAGTGGTGCCTTGCCAAAGGGCGGATGGCTACTGGTCAGACTGTGGAACCCAGTCAGCCCACTCTGACTATGCGGATGAGGACGACTCCTTCGTGTCGGACAGCTCAGACCAAGTGCAGGCCTGCGGCCGTGCATGCTTCTACCAAAGCCGAGGGTTCCCTTTGGTTCGTTATGCCTACAACATACCAAGAATTAAAGACTGAAAAGGCCTTTTGCCATCAGCTGTTCTAATAAAGAGGTATAATCCTTCATAGACTGTTGCCTGTTTTGACCTTTCCGAGCAGGAAGCACTTTTGTAATCATTGTTTAGTGTCACTTGTAAAGAAGGGAAGTGGGCAGTAATTTCTTGAGCCATATGTTAAAAAATAATGAAACAAATTAATCGATTGCCCTGACTGTAAATAATTGGTAAACCAGATTTGTTACCCAATGTTTTTACTCTTCTTCCACACAATAGTGGTTTCTTTTATACATTTTTTTACATGCTAATCATGTGTTTCCACATTGTACTCCAGTTGTACTTTGCTTCTGCTATTGGTGAGGTAAGTTCTGTTGATTTCTTTTTTCTTTTTCCTGCCAAAGCACAATTTAAAAGACAGCTGTTTAATAGTAAAAGAAATTATTTTTAAATGTGACTTTTCTATAATTGAGCAAAAAACCTCTCTTGCTAGCTTTGTATAGTGTATTCAGCATTGAATCTCAGGATGAATTTTACTGCAGGGCCAAAAAAGGGATTAATTCTCCCACACGTAACTGTGACAACAATATAGGAATACCATGTTTGTTTTGTATTTCAGAATACTCAATTTTTAACAAAAAAAGTTTTGTTACAATCAAGCACTTGTAATCCACAATACCTGTAGATGATGAAATAAGAATATTAACAGCTGTCCGGAATAATAGGGTTGAACATATTTTTCCAGTGATGATGCATGACTTCAGGTGAACCACAGGAACTTGCTTTAGCATTAGGCAGTCAGGTCATACTGTTGGAAGGAGTGTTGATGCATCAGGGGGCTGTCAGCAGTACTGTCATTGTACACAGCTGTCTTTGCAGAAAGACCAGCTAATACTCTGCAGCCTGTAGAATGTTACAGTGCCGCAATAATACCTATGAATAGACTGAGATTTTAGCAAATGGAGGGAAAATGGAAAGCATTTTTGCAATAAAGAAAAGCATTTTTCCAATTATTTTACTGAGAGTGAAGTACACTGTGCAGTCACTGATTTTCACGTAAATCAGTGCAATAGTTTTAAACCATTCAAGTCCTGAGACCCAAATGATTCAAGTACAATCAGCAATCCATTTATCTATATTTAGTTTGAAATCGATTGATACAAAGTTATGACTGCATGATTAAGTAAATATATGTATGTTTCTTGAACAATACACTAAGTTTAAGAGCAAACCCACTGCCATCCCAGTTATTCTGGAGACATTCTCATTAAGACTTAAAGCTAGATTGCTGTTTTGAGAATTAAACTGTATATACTGTTCATACAATGAATTTTTATCTTTGTATTGTAAATTATTTGATAGAACACATGATGGGAAATGTGGCTTCAGTTCATTTTGTTAATTAAAGCTACCTCCTAAACAATAGTGGCTGCCAGTAGCAGAATGTTTAAAATGTGGTTTATATACTTTTTGCATTGTAAATAGATATGGTTGTATATTGTCACTGTAATAAAAACAGAATCCTTGTATATCAAAATCATGTAGTTTGTATAAAGTATGGGAGGATTATTTACTGTATTCTGTTAATTTTGTAAGCCAAAATATTCACATGTAAAGCAAAAGTGAAGAAAACCATCCCAGAGTTGTTAATTCTTATATTTACACTCATGAATATTACATCTGCAATTAGCATGGAATGTTACACTGAAAGCAAATAAAGGGTATATGAATATTGATTGTTATTTTCTCAATTTCTCAAAAGTTTAAGGCTGAAAATGGCTCACATGTAAAACTACTGAGCATAAATAATTTGTCATCTGCTCTCTGCTACATGTGGTGAGAATTTCAGGAAAAAATTGCCAAAAAAAAAAAAGAAAGTTGCCATTTACAAGTAGATTTATGATCTTGGACTAATACTGACTCTTGGCATGCAAAAGGTTAAAACCGTCAGAGAAGTCCTTGTCCTTTCACGAAGCAGTCTGTTTATTAAAGATTTACATACTGTGTTTGAGTTTAAATGAGTTTGGAATGGCTTAGAAAAATATACAGATGATGAGTTTGGTTTTGGTACTATTTCTATGCTGAGTTGCAGGCAGGTTTTTTTAAAGCCATAGTTTTGTCAGAGCCTAGCCTGTTCCACGCTCCCTGTATTGGCCAGCCACTCACAGATAACAGGAATACTTCCCATGGGAATACTCAAAAAGGACAATAAATGTCAGCTGCCATTTCATAATCGGTAAGGAAGGAAGTCCAACCATCCAGCTTTCAGAAAGCCTGTTGTTTTTTCAAACAGTATTATTTGGTATGCATTTATTTCTTCCTCTGTTTTACAAATGAGTCTTCACTGAAATTCTATTAAAATGCTTGGATGTGATCCATTTGGTGTTCCAGTATTTGATTGTATATCACTCTGGTTCTGGACTTACATTGATGCTAGCAGTTATCTTTTAATGCTGTCAGCCCGGTGTCTTCCAACACACACAGGTTTTATCTACCGGTAGAGGTGAGAGATTGCTGGCAGTAGCTACTGAAATCAACATACCAAGAAGCAGTGCTGCGAAACTTGCCTGTCTCAGCATTGCCTGTCACCTACGGATGGTCACACAAGAAGAACCCAGAGAAATCCAGCTACCAGGTAATGCCTCCTTTGCCGTGTCTCCCAACTTAATAACTTTTAATTACACAGTTGTTTTTGATCTTTCAGTGCTAGCATAACAAGTTTATTTTTAGCAAGAGTTTTTAATATTGCCTTTCACATACAATGCAGTAGTCTGACAGATTTACTCTTAGCACTGATGTTCAGTTGAAGATGATTCAGTAATTAAGGAAGTGAAATCTGAAATGGGATAAATACATCATAAATTGCTCTTCACTGTTGTATACTGTAAGAACTTGGAGCATGAATGGACACATTTCAGATCTTGCATTCATGGCACAACACTGCTATAAATTTAGGTTTTACCTAAGAAATAGTAGTTAATGATCACTGTGGCATTTACTGTGGGGAAATTATTTAGACTTGAAGGTAACAAAATGAGAAGTGAGTCACTGGTTTCCAATAATAAAAGCATAACCTGTAAATGCCTTCAAAATTTCAGGCCAAAAAAAGAGCAAGTAAATCTGTTCCTGATGCTTTTAAAGAGAAAAAGACTTTGTGCAGGAGCACGAATGAGCTAGAGAAGCAAAGGCTGTTCAAAAGCAGGAGGGCTGTGAGCATGGTGTATCACAGAGATGTGAATACACTCTGCCAGAGAGGAAAACTGAAGCAATTCATTGCCTTCTAGATTTCACAGCCTCTCATCAAGAAGAACGACAAATGCAGGCACAAAAATAGCCAGTAGACAAGTATAGGCAGGGCTCGTTCAGCCCTGACACAGCATGAGCCAAGTATTTTTCTTCTCACTCCTGTGCTTGCCACATTGTTTTTCCCCACACTGGAATATCTGAAGACTCAGTAAGGCAAATTTGGCTATATCTGGTTCAGATTTTCTGTTGTAGTTTTGTTTGTTTGTTTTGATTTGTTTTGTTTTTTCCAGGTTGCAAGTAAAACTAAGATACACATTTTTTCAAACTTTAGGCATCTTGTCTAAGCCTTATTTTGTGTCTGAATTTAGTAAGATGAGGTTTTTAGTAAGATTATCCTTACGTTTTTTCGTATTCCTGTGTGTAGGGGTGGAACTAAGCATTAAATCTGAAAATAATCAGATCTGTGATTAAATCTGTGAGGTAGTAATCAGGTTGAACTGAGAGGTTCCTTCTCATGGCTGATAAGTTTTTGGAGACTGAGCTGATCAGATTACAGTTCAATTTCTAAATTTCAACTGTTACCATAAAGAAGATTTGGCAAATTCAAGTATTTCATACAGTTGTCAAGTCAGGGTAGTTAGTGATTCAGGGTAGTTGATTTATGCCTAGAATTTAATTCTCTTCTGTGTTAGTTACCTGTAAAATTGCTTCCTTGACATCATTTTCTATGTTAAATGGTTTTTCAACTACTGTGGATGGCAATTAGGGGTTACTTGTGAGCAATTTGTCAGGAGTGTTTGGATGTTCAGACATGCTGATTGGCATGACTGAACAGACAGAGAGTATAGGTCTGTGAATACACCACTCTGTCTCTACTCTGAATTTAACTCCCTGTTGTTAGATGGCTTTAAGTACTTACTCCATAGTCTATGATGGTGTTGGTTCAGTTAGCACTGAAAGACTGAATGTACTTTTTGCCATTTCTTTGGTGAGAAATTAAGCTGATTTTTCAACAGTGGTAACAGCCATAAAGGTGTGTATATATATGTATTAACTAAGCTCAGTTATTTGCAGCAACTTCATTGTGTCGTTTTCATTTTGCCCTAGGCTTCAGCAGAGTTGGAGATTAATTCCTGCCAGGGCAGATGCTTTTTAGAGGGAGGCTTTCCTATTATGGTGCTAAATTCACAGAATTAAGGTTTTGCTGTGAAGCATGTCCTCATAACATGCTGTTTGTCTGCTTGTCAGGCCACCTATGGCCGTAGGAGTGGTGTACCTGAACCTGCAGGGTTGTTGTTTCAGTCGTTAGTATTTAACAAAGGACGTTGTTTGGGCTCTTACCATGCCTGTGTTATTAACTAGGGCAGAGTGGTTGTGGAGCAGGCTTGACAAGTTGGGCAGAACAGTAAGAAGAGGGATAACAATGGTATTATTTTATACTTCACTTCTATTCCAGTAACGATGCCTTAATCCACTGAGAGGCGAACTGGCTTTTGCCTCCCTCTCTATACGTTGTTGCAATGCATAAACCTTGTTACAATGCTGAGGTTTCTTAATGTAAGCTACTTGCCCAGTTCTTGATCTTGAGTGGCCAAGGAGGGGCTTCCCAGGAGGAAAGAGAAAGGCTCACATGTTTGTGTCTTTGGAAAGATTGCAGCTGGTTGCTGCCTTGCCTTGAGACATTCATTTCCCAGTTTCAAGCCATCCCAGAGTAGCAGCTGTGGGTCTTCCGTCATAAGCAAGAGGTGCCCAGTGCAGTGAGCTCCAGAATTCCTCAATTCAGTGAGACAGGACTTTTTTTTTCCTTTCAGACTGTTGCCAGTCTTCACTATGAGCTGGGCTTTAAAGCCAGGGAAGGTTTTCAAGCCTTCCTTGGGTGGTTTGAAATTACCTTGGTGCTGCAGCCTGTTGAAATACTTGAAGGTTTCATTCCCACCATGATGTGGAGCTTTGCTCTCAGCGCTTGTTTAGCCATGTAGTAAAAAATGTTTCTGCTTCCTGGATGTCTTAGCTGCATGCAGCACAAACACAGGCATTCATGTAAAACCATACGTGGTTCCTGTTTAACAAGGCTGAGGCATTGCACTGTGCACCTTGTAAGAAGTTAGTCTGACGTGAGCTTTTCTTATAACTTTACTTGGCATGAAATTTACGTTCTAATGGTATTTTGTTGTCTCCAATGCTTGAATCATCAGCTTATTTTAGGTGTCACTTGTCTTGGGCTTGGCTGTTGGAAAACGCTAACATGTTGGAAATCATCATTTACGCGTGAGGTTGCTGGTTCCCGTTTATTGAACGGCTAAATGTGTAAAACCGTTCCTCAGCAAGAAAGAACAGCTGTACAGAGCTCACGTAAGAGCCCAATGCGAACCGCCAGCGGGCCCGCAGCCGCCCTCAGGGTAGGCTAAGGCAGGGCGCGGCAGGCGCAGGCGCGGGCGAGAAGATCGGCGGCGGGGCGTCCCAGTTGCCATGGCGGCGCTTGGAGGAGGAAGGGGAGAGGAGGGAGCCGCGAGGGCCGCCGGGAGAGCGGTGCTCTCTGGTGGCGGGCGGGAAGAAGCCATTGACCGTTGTTAGCTGCTGCTCTTTAATCCCGGTTCCGCTCGCCGGCATGAGCAGCGGCGCCCGGACCCACGGCAGAAGGAGGAGGAGGGCCGTCCACCTCATCCTGCCGTCCTCTGCCAGCTCCGAGGAGCTCCTCAGTCCCTCCGGCAGCTCCCCGCTCTCTCCCGCGTCCCGCCCCAGCTCCCTGAGCAGCGAGGAGGAGGAGCGGGCGGCGGCCTCTCGGCGAGGCGATAGGTAACCCCTGTGTCCGGGCCCAGGTTCGAGCAGGGAGCTCGGGGCCGGCCTTCGTGTGAGGCCGGAAGGTTATTTCACACATATATAGATTTGTTTGCATAGAGAAGTGCTTTAGGCAGCTCCTTCGTTTTTATGGTATCTTAGGAAGTTGCAGGTTACAGACGTACCTTCTGTTAGCTAAGTATTTTCATGGGTTTATAAAATACCTGTAAGCTGTTAGCGTGATCCTCAGGGTCTTTGCAACTTAACAAAAGTACAACTGTTGCTGTTATCCTTTTAAATGCTCTTAGAAACTAACGAGCTGTTTTGCCTGGTATACCTAGCTAGAGGCAGTTTTGTGTGTATGCATTGCACAGGTCTTCCCGTGGCTTAATTTCATTCCCTTTTAATTATATGCAAACTTAATATGTCTTCTTGCCTTGGGATCTGCTCTGCTTGACAGGAGGATAAATAATTCTTATTTCTCCCTTTAAAATGGAAAGGGGAAGAGCAGGGTGTGCCTGTCTTATTCTGGAATACCGTCTTCACAATGTAAACTTTGCAGATCTGTGCAATAACTGATGGTGGGTGTTATTAGCAAGTGGGGTGAGGGAAGGACAGCTGAATTTCACAGGGGTGCAGGGGCTCAGTGTGGCTCTCAAGCTTCCATGGAGGGCAGCGGAGGAATATGGACTACACAGACCTTTCCTTGCAAGCATGTCTTGAAAAAGACTTGAAAAAGTCCAGGGAAAGTGTCCAAATGTAGTCAGGGAAGGGTCAGACTGAGAAGGATAAGAACCAGTTTATGGTCCTTCCTGTTTCAGGTTTTGTTAACTCTCCTTTTACTCCTTCCCAGTGAGCAGTGATGTTCATGTACCTTGAAGTTCTGTAGCACTCGGTTCAAACCACTGCATGTCTTTGCAGCTTGAGATGCTGCTTGAGACAGCTCTCAATTTTAGGGCCTGTTGCCGCAGTATTCGCTGCAGCGGTAAGATATGACTGAAGACGACCTCTATTAGGGCCTGAGCTGAAACTATCTCATTAAACTCTGCGGGCACAATATAGACTTTGCTCATGCAGACACTGCATCTGAATAATACTGGTCTGTGTTGTAGTGTCTACTAAATGTTCATTTAGCAGTTTCTGTGTGTGACTGCCAAGATCTCAAAAGTATAATAATAAAACCCACTTCTTCTTACACAGCCACTACCCCCCCACCCCACCCCCCTTTGCTATATGTACACACTCTCTCAAAGAGTCTTTTTTGTTGTCCTCTTAAAACTGCACAAAAATTAGCCGGAGGCAGACATTTAATGTGGGAAATGCAATATTTGCAAAAGAGAAAGGCCTTGTTTTCAGCTTTGTGAAATGGTGTTAGGCATTTTCATACTTTCATTATGGATCAGGGTTATGTTTGATGGCATGACTAAAGTGAATATATGATAATCACAGTGTTCTGTTAATCAGACTTCTGTTCTAATGCCAAAAGGATCTAATTTAAGATGTTTATTTACAAAGAAATGTGCACTTGAGCATATGGTACATTAAGAAGTCTTTTAATTATTCTGAAGAAGGTCATAGCTGTGAACATATTAGCATTTCAGAAAACGGTCCCATGAAATTCAGGGTCTGTGTAGCTTGAAAAATCGGTATGCAGGGAGAGTGTAGTTGGATGGGCACTGAAGGATTGGATTCTGGTCTGTGGTCTAGTGCCATCTGAGAGCTTTAGACACAGTAGTGCAGAGAGGAGAAATGTATCTCCTAGCAGTTTTTCATATTGAGCTTGTGTTGCCCTCTGTTTTACCTTCATTTTCTGATAATTCTTATTTATTACATACAGCAAGTTTTTAACATTACTCTGATTCTTTTTAACTTTTTTTTTAGAAGTCAAAAGCTTCAACTTTGTAATTACTGATATAAGAAAACACAGTAAATATTATTTTTCTTAATTCTGTCCCTCTACTAGTATTTTTCTCAGGTTGGTTTAATATGTCAGCGTTATTCTAGTAAAAGGTGCCCCAATGCAAATCATGCACAGCGAAAGAATGTATTGAGGAAGTGTCCCTGCCCAAAATGTCAAGTCTGGACAAAGTAGTGTTGGTTTCCTAAATTTGAATGCATAATACTTTTATCTTTAATAAACCTTCAGAGAGCTGTTTTCTAACAAGATGTGCTCTTATGAATTCTTAAGTTGCATCCTTTATTATAGGTATCTGTTTAAAAACTGTTAAATTTTAGGTCTTTGTTAATGCTGTAGCATAAAAGCCCTGGCGTGCAGCAGGAAGTACTGGAAAATGCTGGGCTTGGGAGTGCTTGGACTGTGCTGTGTCTGTCCATGCACTGTCTTTGTGTCAAGGTGTCCTGCTGGTTCCGCTGTGCTACATTTCAGTGGCAGCACAGTATAAAGAGGGTTTCTCTCAGGGGAAAACAACCCTTTTCCAGGTTAGTTTCCCTGTGAGTCAGTTCTCCTGGGTATGTTATGGCTTGGCCAGTGAATAGCCATGTTCGCACACACACCTGTGGGTAACAATAATAGACATTAGGACCAATGACATTGTCCCCAAATGCTTTATGTCACAGAAGTATATTCTAAAGAGTACTGGGATGTAAAATGTTTGGCAAGAGAGTATTGCTGTTCCCTGTGGATATGTGATACTTTTATATTGATAAAAAACAGTTATCTTATGCTTAAAAGATTTATTTCAGGAGCATTAACATAATATGCTTGTTTGGATGCCTATTCTGTAACTTGAATTCAGTAAACAGAATTATTCACTGTAGTGAAGCAGGTAGGTATTTCCAGAACCCATACATCCATATAAAATACTGAAATGAAGTCTAGTTTCACTGCTAAGTTGTAACGAAAAAATTCTGTATAAGATTGAAGGAATCTTGTAAAGAAATCTACCGGCACGTTCTCAGTTTTCATTGACTTTGAGCCAGTTGTACTGTATTATATATGAAATAGTTCATGTATAGAATATTTTAAAAGATATTTCTGGCCTGGGGCTAGGATTGCTGAATTATTCATGAGTACAGAAATTAGGAGTTATGCAAGGTATCCTATTAAAAGTTTAATAGAACCTTGTATAATATCATCAAGTATTGTATGCAGGCCACGTTTCTTAAGTATGTGTCCTGGGTTCAGCAGTAGCAGTCATTTTTTCTCCTTCTTAGTAGCTGGTGCAGCGCTGTGGTTTTGACTTTAGCCTGAGAACAGCGCTGATAACACCGATGTTTTTAGTTGCTGCTCAGTAATGTTTACTCTGACCAAGGACTTTGTGAGAATCATGCTCTGCCAGGGAGGAGGGGAAGCCAAGAGGAAGCAGAGACAGGACACCTGACCCAAACTAGCCAAAGGAGTATTCCATATCACAGCACATCATGCCCAGGATGTAAAACTGGGGGCAGTTACCCGGAAAGGTTAGATCACTGCTCAGTCGAGCTGGGTATTGGTCAGCAGGTGGTGAGCAGTTGTATTCTCTTCCCTTTTATTTCCCTTATCATTATTATTGGTGGTAGCAGTAGTGGTTTTGTGTTATATCTTAGTTACTGGACTGTTCTTATCTCAACCCCTGGGAGTTACATTCCTCTGATTCTCCTCCCCATCCCTCCAGGAGCAGGGGGAGGAAGGAGGGGAGGGAGAGACTGCGTGGCTAACTGAGTTTAAACCATGACAGTATGTTTCCTGTGAAAGCTTTTTAGGGTGGAAAACTTCACTTATTAGAATGAATGGATTCTTAATACTGAGATTGTTTGATATCATTAATCCAGTTTTATAGGACATGAAAGAAGAAAAAGCACTCACGGTTATCCTTTGCTCATGCTAAAGGCCACTTTGTACATGGAGCCTCTCTGTGACCAAGGACAGGGTGTTAATGTTAAGTCTGATTTCCTTTGGTTCCCTTGGTTGTGAGAAGGAAGGTGACACTTTGATGTTTCTGGTGTTAGTTTCTGTGTAGTTCATAAGAGGTAATACTTAAATCTCTTGCATGGTTTGGAACAGAGTGGGGGAAAATGACTAATAAGCTAGATTTTACTAAGTAGAAGATAAGGGCGATGGTCAGAGGTGCACTATATATGCCATTTATTCATTCTGGAGATTGCTAAGCAAGTAAAAAAATGATGGAATTGCTGTCACAATATGCCATCAAAAGAATGTCATTTTGCAAGGCAGCAGCACTGCTGAAGTTTTCAATGAAATCTAGGTAATACTCTGTTATATTTCTCATTTTGATTCAGGAAGGCTGAAGACTCTGACATAGCAGAAGAGAAAAAAGAGTCACCTTTGAAAGATAACCTTTCACCATGGGAAGAATGGTTCATTGGAAAAGAGAAGGAGCTACGTGCCCGCTTACAAGCTAGAGCTGCAGAGGTGAATACATGCAGTTGGCTCAGTGTTAAGTCTAATAGAAGAGAGCAAGAACAGGAATTTTATTTTATTTTTTTTGTTGTGGAAAGCCAAGTAGTTTTGTTTGTTATTTTTTAGTGTTTTGGGCTTCTGTAGCGTTTGTGTTTGACAATGCTGACGTGATTCACGCTACGTGCGTTCTCTTTTGCTAAATGTTATGCTCCACTGAAGTGATGCTGCTTAATACTCTGCTTATCCAACTTCCAGGCAATGGTTTGACTTTAAAGCACTCAAGCATTTATATAATTGGTACCTTAATTTTCATCATGGCTACATATGCCTGCATGTAGGTAGTAAAACACGGCAGGGTGTGTGCTGGGTGTAAGTATGCCAAGCTACTTGGTTAGATATGAGGCACAGTGTTGTTACCCACTTAATGTGTAATTATACAACTATTTGGTGTCCTTTCCCAGGGTAGGTTTCCCTGTCCCAGGATTTTTCCCTCCTTCTGTATTTTGCCCCCCTGAAAATTCCATATTTTGAATACTGGGGCTGGGACAGAATTAAGTGCAAGCTGTATCTTTTCTTGATTGATGTATTTGTAGCTGCAGTTGATTAAATGATACTGTAAGTATTGGGTAGTGGTTAGAACAGTCACGTCAAAATTAGATCATTTGTCACTTCACTTACTGATGTACTGTTTGATCTTGAGTAGTGTCCTAACCTTTCTGTGATGGTCTTTATCTGTAAAGTGAATAATGTACATCTGTTTTATGTTGTTTATAAAACACCCACTGCTGGAAGGTTCTGGAACAGTCTCTGAGAGGGCAGCGTAACACCAGGATAGTTTGTTAAACTTGAGGAATATGGTATGATCTGTTAATATTCACCACACATTTAATGACTTTCCCTTTAGATTCAATGCATCTCTCCCTATTTTAATTTTTAAATACAAAAAATGAGCCAAAGTAATTTCTGGTGTCATGTAAAACATGTAGTTTGTGTATAGACTTCTCACATTGTCTTGATGAATAATCAAAGCAATTTATTCGTGTGTATCACATGATAGCATTTATACAGTATTAAATGTAATCGAGAAGAAATCTCCCAAATATATATTAAGAACAGTTGTAAGATAAGCATTACTTAAAGCTGTGTAGAAATCAGTGGAATAGGTAAATGTTTTAAAATTTATTTTTAAGGTTTTAAAAGCATTAGATGTTAAACTGAAATATAGGCAACTCAAACAGCTTATATCAATCAACCTTTTTGTAAGATGCCAGAAGAGAACAAAGTATGTAATTGTGATATAAAAATGTGTTACTACATTTGCATATAAAAAGTATCCTAAGAAGAAACTGTGAAGGTCTTTTGCTGACAGCAGCACCGAGACTGCCCTGAATGTGGGAAATGTGTGTGAACTTTTGAAGTGGATAGTGGATGTGGGTCTTCTAAGGTACTTACAGTGCCATTGCCTTTCCCAGAAACCACAGCCCCTGTAATACAGATGTTTCAGAATTTAGAGGAGGTGTTAGTGGCTGTAACTTTGCCTCAGTACAGCAACAACTGTAGTTTCAAACTTTGTCTATATTGTGACTGTTTTCTATGAGCTTTCTGTGTAGGATTCTATTTTTTCAGGAAGAAGGGATTCTCTATGAAACTGACTGCAGCTTAGGGACTATAAAATCCATAAAATTCATGGAAATAATTCAATGTCTCTAAATTTTCATTGAAAAATATCGCTTTGTGCTGATGCTACTGTTAGAGAAGCTGTTGTCCTAGTCATCTTTTTACTTTATTGATTAATTTCCTTGCAAAGATATAAGTGATTGTGTATATACTCTGTGTCCTATGAAGATACTTCAGGATTTCTTTTCTCATCTTCAAAATAAAGATCTTGTTTCAAAGTTTGCTAATATCTTCAATAAATTTGTCCTTTATCTTTCGGTTAAGCTTCTGGTACTTCTGGTACAAGTGAGTAATATTTCACTTAGCTTTCAGTGCTTTCCTGAATGCAGAGCAGTCTGTAAACTTTAAGTGTTGTAGAAAAAATTAGGATTCCACTGACTGAAAGGACATTTAAGTAAGCTGAAGAATAAATTGTTTCCAAAACCTGAAACCGTAGAATGGTTTGGGTTGGAAAGGACCTTAAGATCGTCTAGTTCCAACCCCCTACCACAGATAGGGACACCTCACCACGTTGCTCCAAGCTTCGTCCAACCTGGCCTTGAACACTGCCAGGGATGGGGCAGCCACAGCTTCTCTGGGCAACCTGTGCCAGTGCCTCAGCACCCTCATGGGGAAGAATTTCTTCCTTATATCTAACCTAAATCTCCCCTGTTTCTCTGAACCCATTGCCCCTTGTCCTATCGCTGCAGTCCCAGCTGAAAAGCCTCTCTCCCATATCCTTGTAAGCCCCCTTCAGATACTGGAAGGGTGCTATGAGGTCTCCACACAGCCTTCTCTTCTCCAGGCTGAACAGCCCCAACTTTCTCAGCCTATCTTCATACAGGATTTGCTCCAGCCCCCTTATCCTCGTGACCCTACTCTGGACTTGCTCCAACAGTTCTCTCTCCTTCTTACGTTGAGGACACTAGAACTGCACACAGTGCTCCAAGTGGAAATACGTATTTCCAGTTCTTATTCTAAAAATGTCACACTTGTGTTTCCTAATATTTGTGGTGACTTTCATCCATCTTTTCCAAAATCTCAATGACAGAAAAATATCTAAATCTAATGGTTACATTGTTTTAACTGCAGCACTCTTTCCAATATTGGGTGTATTGGTGTAGGCGGTCACCACAGATTTAAGATGTATACTTTTTCTTTAATTAGGAAAAGAATATACAGATTGAGAAGATGAAGCAAAAGCAAGAATGTGAAAGGAGGAAAAGGATGGCTGAAGAGAAGCATAAAGAATGGGTCCAGAAAAAAAGAGAGGAGGTAAATACTGCTTTGGCTGCAAATATTCGAGCAAATACCATGCTTTAAATAAATCTATGTAAAATTTACGTAGACTGTTTGGACAACCTGTTGTTAGTTGGAATGAATGGCTGTTTCAGTTGAGAATTCTAAAACCATGCCAACACAGTTAAACATTTTTCCAAGACTCCTTTCTTTTTTTATTTTTTTTTTCTTTCTATAAGGTATAAAGAGATTTGTTTTCTGAGTAGTCATATAACTGACAATTGGCCTACATCTTGTGTGTTAGCCTTCTGCTAGTTACAGCTGGAGTCTGGTCTTCAGTATACCTTACTGTTTATGACTTCCTAGGTTCAGTGCTGAAGCATTTTGGGTAGAGTGTATGTCTTGATTGTCTGCAATGTCTTGTGCATCAGGTAGAGCCAGAAGATTTGAGTCAAGTAACATTGTGGACAGGCAAATAGTATGCTAGAGTTCAGAGGGATAATTGAGGTGTGAGGCCAGGTTCAGGAAATTCTCTGTAGGCCACAGTATACAATTGGGAATTCCTTCATCCAAAAAGTCATTTATGAGGGGGATCAAAATTTTTTTTAAGGTCTCTTGAGAGGGATGTCTATGTCCAGGGTCAGAATCGGACACAATGTGACACCATACAGCTCTGTGTTGCACAAAGCAAGGGACAGAAATGGAACGCCCCAGACACTTAGGCTTGTTCAACCCCTGGTAGTTCATGGGCACATGCATTCATTGGCTTACAGTCTTAGCAGTGCCAGTTGTTTACTGTTCAGTACTCTGGTACTGAATAAAATGAGATGAAAATTGAGTAAAGATATCACAGTGGCACTAGCTGAGCTGGATATCCAAACCTTATACATTTGTCTTCACCATTTCAGAACTCAAGATTCAGTCTAGAACTGTGAGAATAACCTGTGGTGTTGATCTAACCTAGGTTACTTAGTCTCCATGCTGGCTGGATGATTTGCATAAACCTACTCCAGAACCAGTCCTGATCTAAGCATTTGTTATGATGTAAAAAAGATTCTTCCTTATTCAAATACACAGAAAAAAGTGGTAGAAAATTTATTATTCAGTGCTAAAAATGCTGTTTTCCTCTTCTAAAATGCAAATTAAATTGTAGATGTCTGTAGTTACTTGCTGGCTTGGAAGAGTTTGAGCTGCCTCTTAAAATTGTTCACAGTTCAAAACAGGGAAATTTTTCATTTTCTCTCCTCCCTATCCCATCTTCAGCTCCTGTCAATTTCTACCTGCTTGGGTGCTCCTTGGACCTTTGTCTTTGTGGATTTACTGAACTTCTTTGCTGTTGTTAATGGAAATAGGAGGGTTGTTTTTTTAATGCTAATCAGGTCAGCCCAGAGGATGAAGATAAAACGTAATTGTGTTTGGAGTTTTATCATGTTAGATTTTGGAAGGATAAGGTCATCCTTAGGCCATGTCGCAAGCTTTTACCAAAAGTAATCTGATTTTCATTTAAATTGTATGATTCATTAGCTAGTCTTTTCTGTAAACCACAGAAAATGTTCTTGAGTGAAATCAAGAACAAACTGAGCTTAAAAGCTTAGCTGTCTTTAGGATATGCTGCATAGACCTTACCACTTTTTCCACGAGATTTTTTGTGGATCTGGACATAGGCTGAAGGATAAACATGTCAACTCAATGACTAAGAAGGAAGGTGTTTAAAATTGCATGAGGATCTGCTGTGTGATTTTGCCGGACACAGACATGAGACTGGCTGACCTGTAGTTCCCTGGGTCGTTTTTGTTTTTGTTTTTGTTTTTGTTTTTTAAATGGAGTTATGTTTCCCCTTTTCCAGTCAGTGCAAACTTCACCAGATTGCTACAACTTTTCAAGTATGATGGATAGTGGCTTAGCCACTTGCTCCACCAGTTCCCTCAGGACCCACGGATGCACCTTGTCAGGTCCCATGGACTTATGCATCTTCAGGTTCCTTAGATGATCTTGAACCTGATCTGCTCCTACAACAGGTCTTCATTCTCCCAGTCCGTGCTTTTGCTTTCTGTCACTTGGGCAGTGTGGCTGGAGCTCTTCCTGGTGAAGTAGAATGTTTGTGCATAAAAGAATTCTGCTGTGTTTTTGTATGCCAAGCAAGTTTTCTTGCATTTTATTGCATGGCAATGTCAATTGTGATACTTTTACTGTTAAACATAGTGCTTTTGGGTCAGGTTAGGAAGCAAAGCTTGAGCCCCATTCTCTGGCAGGTTTCTTTTTATTGTTTCAATATATATTTAAAACTATATGCTGTGAATTTTTTGATGCTTCCAATTATTTTACATAAGCTATTTTTGAAAATAAAGGAACCATAGCCATTTAATGTTCTATGTAAGTAGCTTTTGTGATTTGAAAGGTTGTAAATGAGCTAGAAGTAATACTTTGAAATATGAACTATCGAAGAACATTCTAAGTTGTGAAATATGTTTATGCAAATATGACAACATTTTCCAGCTCAATAGGAATTGAATGTTTAATAAAATTAACTGTCAGGTGCTGTCCTGGTTCTACTAATGCCTTTACAGTTTCCAGTAAGATACCAGATTTCTGGAGGACAAAGGTAGTCTTATTTTTCTCTCTCCTAAAGTGGAGTCATTTTTGCATAATCACAAGTCTGTTGGACTTGTTTTGATTTAGATGTAGTAGAGCTTTATTTTTTAAGAAGTCACTGGAATATCAATATTTCATCTATTAAAATCAATATTTTAACACTAAAATATCTACAAACACTCCTTTGATTCCAGAAGAAAATCTGCACAAGCCCGACATGATTTTGTATGTAACTAAAACTTCTATTTCTCAGTTACTGATAGATTTATTAATAAAAATAAGGTGTCATGACTATAAATGCTGAGCAAATAAAGCTGGCGTTCAGTGTCTTGTTTTCACTTTTAAATTAGCCTTGATTTGAGTGGTATGCAGGACTGAACAGCAAAGCCATTAGAATCTGTCTTAATCTTTCAGGGTTGTTAATTAGTTGCTTGGTTGCTAATTGCTGTATTTAGTCTCCAGTTTGGTTGAGAGCCCTTGCATAGCCAACTAATAGCTGAACCGTGAAATTTGAAAAGAAGGGAATCAATGTCCTCAATCCCTATCACATCATAGAACTAAATCTTGCACAGGTATTGAAAACTTAACTGCTGTCTCATTTTTTCAGGTTAGAATTAATGCTCATGAAAGCTTAGTTTCTCTGTGTAAGTTCATTCTGGTGCTTTATGTGGTTTTTTTTCTCAGCAAGAAAGGACCCATACTTAGAGGAATTAAGTTTTTTATTGAAAATAAAACCAAAGAATGCCTAGAATTTATCATTACAAAAAGAGACCCTTGAAATCTATCATTTCATGTTTACCTGCTGACTTCCTGTAGATACTGAACACATAAGTTAACTTCAGTCGTTATTCTCCACCACTGAATTAAGTTAAACCCCAACAACCACCATCGCTTCACCCTCCTCTGCAAAAATACTTCATTCTTAGAATGCTGATAGAATATGAACTTAGAAATATCTACAGTATTCAATTTGTGCATATGCACATGTGTACATACAGAAACAGGTTGGAAAAGGCCTTTAAGATTATCAAGTCCAACTGTTACCCCAGCACTGTCAAGTACACCACTAAACAATGCCACTGAAGGCATCTACACATCTTTAGATTACATATTGTGGGTTAGCTCCAGTAGGCAGCTCAGCCCAGCACAGCTGCTCATTCCCTCCCCCACAGTGGGGCTGGTTAAATTGGAAGGGTAAAAGTGAGAAAACTCCTGGGCTGAGATAAAGGCAGTTCAACAGGTAAAGCTAAAGCTGCTCACACAAGCAAAGCAATATAAGGAATTCATTCCCCACTTCCCATGGACAGGCAGGTGTTCATCCGTCTTCAGGAAAGAAGGGCTCCCATCACCCATAACAGTTACTTGGGAAGACACCACTCCCAGCATCCCTCCTTTTCTTGCTTTCCTCCAGCTTTTATATGCTCTGGATCTGGGATATCCCTTGAGTCAGCTGGAGTGAGCTGTCCTAGTCATGTCCCCTCCCAACTCCTTGTGCACCCTCAGCCTGCTTGCTGGTGGAGTGGTATGAGAAAGAAAAAAACCTTGAAGCTGTATAAGCACTGCTCAGCAGTAAGAACAGCAAAACACTGTTTCCATCACAAATCCAAAGCATAGCACAGCAGGAGCTGCTATAAAGAAAATTACCTCCATCCCAGCCAAAACCCAGTACATATGTAATATACGTATTTGCAACAATAACTGCTATCTCAAAAGTGGAATGATTGCATCCCCAAAACCATGTAATTCTGAAACTCATGCTGTTAACATCCTTGTCATTGATCTTTAACTGACATATAATACTTCATGCTATATTAATGTGATACCTATATTAAGGTGATAGCAAAGTTATAAGAGCACAAGTAGTGAAGTTACAAATTTTATATTGGAAAAAAAATTATTCTAATACTAATCTTAATTTGACTCTATCATTTGTAATACTTTCTGCATTATTCTTACAATTTACTTTGCTATTGCCTGGTAGTCTTCATAAGAAGGAAAAATCAGTACAAAATAGGAAAGCCAAAGACCAACACACTGTCAAATAATGAGTGACAATGAGAACGTTGCAGCAGACTTCCCTTTCTTGGTGTGCCTCATAATTCTTCTCAGAAGAGAGAATTAGATTCCAGCTGTTACTCCAAAGATATATTGTTTAATGCATACTTTATCTCACTGTTGTAACAAAGAACACAGATGGTTCAGCAGCTTGACCATGACTTCAAGTTAAAAGTCATGCTCACTCCTGCTCTCTTTCTTTCATCCAATGGATTATTAATTATTTGGCGAGGAGTGGTACCTCTTCAACAGAAGAGTGGAGAATCCTATCATCCCAGCCTGCAGCTTGGTAGATGGAATCTTCTCCCCACAGTGGGACATGTTAGTTTGAATCCCCTCAGGCAGAAAGGCGATGAAATCTGGATTTTCCCTGTCCTAGGTTAATGTTCTAACAGCTAACATTCTCAGTCAAAGCAGTGGTTGCTGCTACATTTTATGTAGTCCGATGTGCTGTGGTTTTTGCAGACAGTTTAGAGCTGACACAGATTCTGGGATGTTCACCTTGTTTAAAACTGAGCCCTTTCAAGAAAGTACTTGTGGAGGAAGCTTAAAATCTAGCATACTTTCCACTCCTGAGTACTAACTGCATTTAAGAATTTAAGTTTCCTGTTTATTTACCTAAGTCTGTCTTTACATAGTTAAACTCTCTTTGTGACTGGCCTTAATTAAAGAGTTTTTGTCTGCATATTGTGGGGTTTTCCACATCTAGACCTGGAGTACTTTACAATGTACTTTACTTTTTAGCACAGTGTTGATGTGTCTTCAAACAAAACTTTTCAGTGAGGTTGTGCATGGCCAGTGCTATAACTGTAGTTTATATGTGGCTCATAATTTTATTCAGACTTACTTTCTACTGTAAGTAGAATGAAGTAATTCTTAACGTTTAATGTTAGAATGAGTTTTAGATACACTTCTGGAAGAGGAGGTCAGAGTGGCAGATGACTGAAACAGGAATGCCTGTGTGTTTTAACAGAATTCATGGAGTCTGTGCTCTTCTGAAGCCTCTGAGAGTGTTCCAGGACTAATTACACTAAGACTTTCTGCTTGTCACATATATTGAATACCCACATAAAAGGACATGGTTTGGGAGAAAGATGCACATATGTAACCATCTTAAAATTCTCCAGTTACTAGACTGCAGCGGGATTTGTACTGACTGTGTGAACTGGAATAGTAAATCATAAACATGCCTGCCAGTAGACAGATGCAGCTCAGTGTTGTTTCACTGACCTCCTTTCTGGCCTCTTAGATTAAAGTATTTCTGTGGGCTAGGCTTGGTGACTGAGCTGTGTAATATGGCTAAACTGAAAACATAATAAAAATTGGCTGAACAACCGAGATTTCTGAGGCTGCTAACTGTGATTGATGCTCAGGATTATTATGTCGATAAACAGGGAAATTTGGATGTATGTTCTGCTGCTAGTAATGTGGACTTTTCCTACATTTTACCATCAGCAGCAAATAGTGCTAGCATGTGGTAGCTAAGATGTCAGAGCAAACAGCTGTAAAATAGAACCAACAGTTACCTATGAAAAGTGTTGTTTCGTTCTGCAGACCAGAAAATGGGAAAGGTTTGCCATAAGAACTCTCTTAAAAAAATATAAACCCAACATTAATTTCTGGAAAGATATCTGTTCAGTGGCATCCACATAGAAAATGCGGAACAGAAAGCAGCTCTGTATTGTACCCTTTCCAGCCTCTCATATATTTTATTAATTTCCCCCCCATTGTTCCTGTTTCAATGGCAATTGGGCTTTTTTCTGCCTGGACAATTATTTCATATTTCTACCTTCTGCTAGGAAGAAAGTGGAATACTTCTTCAAATTTTAAATTCCTTTGCCAGTTCTCCTCATACACAGAGGTCTGATTTTTCTTGAATAGTTGTTCTGCTGATGAGGCATTGATACTGACTCCATGACACACATGCTGCCTACTGAGTCACCACCTCTGCTTGTGGCACAGCTGGGTTTGTTCTGGGTGGGGGATTTCCAAGAAGTGACTTAGCACAGGATTCAGTAGTTTCCAAGGCTTGATAGGATCACAGCCTAGAGCAGTAAACCCACAGGGCAGATTTGTATCATTTCTCCTTAATAATGTGCTGGGGTGGAGTGGAAGGAGAACAAACCTTTCTTGCAATTAATAATTGGATGTTTTACAATCAATACTTTAATTTATGTAATACCTGTAATCATATTTTGAAGTGTAGGTAAATTTTTCTAGAGGCTTAGTGAATAGATTATGTCTGTTTGAAATGCAGGATGAAAGAGAATTTTTAAAACCCAATCTGACAACACCAAGCACAAACAAATTACATAATTTCCCTCCCCCCATGTAATGTGGAAGGAGGATTGAATAACGTGTACATTAATATGCACATTCCTAGCATTTTTTATAGGCTTGTGTAAGCCAAAGTAGGTAGGATGAGGGAAAGCTTGAGAAGGCCAGGGTGACAGGAACTTGACATGAAACAGGTTATTAAAGCAGCTGGGAATTTGGTGTATACTAACTTTATGAATGAAAAGCTGTTCTGTGCATGAGAGAAAGAGGAAGCGTTTCTGATTTGCTTGCAGAATAATTTCTAGGCAGCTACAAAGTCTGCAGTTCCTCAGAAAGCCTCCCCATCTTGATGATGTCTCACTGGAAGTAACATTTAGCAATAGTTGTAGCTTTCATGGTAGCGTGCATGGCATATCATTGTTTACATAGGACCCAATTTAACTTTGGGTCAGCCGAGATAGTAGCTAAACTCATCTGAAGTATTGTGAGTAAAGATAATTTAAGAAGATTCCCGCCTTTTGATTACAGTCTTCAGAAAGGTTTTTAGGCTATTTTCTGCTTGTAATTGTTGCCCATTATTGAGCAGTCCCCCTAGCTATGGAAGGGGCCCATTATTGTTTTTCTTTTTCATTTTCACTTTTTTCCTATATTTATTTTCATGTTTTTTGTGTAAGACCCATAGCTTAGAAGAGGCAAAATGGGATGTGTGGTTTTCTGCTTTTCCATTTATTTATTATACTTTGCAATTGTAGTTACAGGCTCTTAACTTCCGTACTGCCAACTAGAATCATTCTTGAGTCAGCATAAGTTCTGCTAAACTACTCATCTCCTTTTATTCAAGAGAAGTATGCATAAAAGAAAAAAGATTCCTTTAAAGAAAAATAATTTTATTCAAGAGTTCTTTTATGTAAAGTGGAAACTGATGTCAAATCTTCTGCCTCTCTTCCGAGTCATGTGCGCAGCTTGTCTGGTAAATATCTTCGCCTTTATGTGTGTATGCAGATTATTCAGAGCTAAGCAAACTGAGCAGAAATAGTGCTGTATCAGTAGAATCCCAGACATCTGATAAAGGTTATGAAAGGGAAGGGATGGGAGAGCTATGGTTGGTCTTCCACTGAAAATACCTCCTGCTCAGATCAAGAAAAGGCTATCTGTGTGTGCTTGTTTGCTTAGAGAATGGTCGTCAAAACATGGAAAATATGTAGAAGTGAACGAAACCTCTGTGTATTGTATCTTTCAAATTATACAATTATACAGCAATTTCACTTCACGCTGTTCCCACTTTTTGCCTACCCTAAAAGGTGTTTTCTTATTTTCCCTCTCATCATTTAAGAGGATAAATGTGTAGATGGATTCATAGAAGTCGGTATGCA
The DNA here is from genome assembly GCF_033783945.1 of Neopsephotus bourkii. Taxonomy (NCBI): domain Eukaryota; kingdom Metazoa; phylum Chordata; class Aves; order Psittaciformes; family Psittacidae; genus Neopsephotus; species Neopsephotus bourkii. The sequence continues at coordinate 528,309 of NW_026901356.1, read as the reverse complement.
AATAAACTAAAGAATAAAAAAATGTAGAGAATACATGAACATAAAACATGAACTATGTTGTTTTTGTGTCCTGAACAATCTGCGTATCTCAATGACTCTCAGAAGGGGACAAGTTGTCTGACTTCCATTTGGAACTGTAGTTTGCTCTGGATTCACTGAAAAGTAAACCTAACATGTCATTGTCAAGAACTGCCGCATATATTTCTTTCCCAGAAAAACTGAGAAGTGTCTGAAGTGTTTTAAAAAATGTTGACCAAATCAAACAAAGTAGTAAACATAGTAGCAAAAGGAATCCTGAAAGTAATTTTTGTATCACATTTTTGTGACATTTTTCTATGTTTAAAATTACTTTAACTGGGACCTGGTGATGATTGCTTCTGTTTTCAAAGACCTTACAATGTTTCTTTTTCTCAGGTCTGTGATAATTTTGTTTGTAATTATGTAATACAACGAACTGTAGTCCTCCTAAGAATTGCTTATTGAAATATACTGAAAAGTTTCTGTTCTGTTTATTCAATCTATTTCACGTAGGAAAAAAGGGAAAAGGAACGAAAGTTGAGCAAAGAAATGGCAGAAAAAGCCACAAGGGAACTAGAAAAGATGCAGTTACAAGAAAAGGCTAAAGTAAAGTATAATGAATGGTTAAAGAAGAAGAGAGCTGAAGAGGCAGAAAAGAGGAAGAAAGAGCAGGTATTGATCAACTAATAATTTATTTGGATGGAGTTACCTAAATACAGAATTATGAAATGTATTGGTTGATGAAATTGAGTGGAATTTATCAAATGGCAGTGTCGTATGTGAAAAAAAACTTTCAGAAGTTGTAATGTGATGTGTCCATTCACATTACAACTTCTGAAAGGACACAGGGATACAGTCTGCAAAGCAGGATGCATAGTAATGCATTTTGGTTATTAGTCTACTGCAAACCACCTGCAATTGTACTTAGACCTATGGTAACTCTGGCTGACCCAGACAGAAAATAGGCAATTGCATATATGCACAATTTTCTCCCAGCACCACTGTTCTAGTATTATTACACTTGCACATGTTTCTGATGAAAAGCATTTTACTTTGTATCTGTCTGTACCAATCTAATGCTAGGAGTTATAATTTTACTGTTATTTCATATTAATTAATTACCTATGTATTTTCATAGTGAGTGTCAGAAGACCTCTTACTTATTTTAAGCTTTCTAAAGGACAGCCTTTGAGGTACTCTAGTTTACTAGAACAAATGCTCTAACAAGGCTATGCTTGCAGGAATCATCCAGAATTCCTCTGAAGTATCACATGTTGGTAATGATTATGGCTTAAAACTATGAAATGTATGACTACCTTATTTGTGAAGTTGATTGATTGGTTTATTTTAATTTAATTAACATTACAGTTTTATTTTTCAGTAGAATATGTAATATTATAGGAGTATTACACTACTGTTGTAGCTAAGTGTGGGGAGGATTATGGTGAGAAAAACTTCTCTATATTCCTCTTGACATTGCAGCAGTTATTCTTAAAGTGCAGAACACATTTGGAAGTATTTCACAAGTGCATATAATAATTTCTTTAGATTAACTTTAAAATACCATCAACTGTATCAGATCAATTTTCAGGCCTTAATTATATCAGTTTCTCAGTATCTTGAAATTTCCCATATAATTAAAGAATATTTCCATATAATTACAGAATTAAATATTCTGTACTGGTGGTGTTTATTTCCTGATTAACAAATTGATTCTGTGTCTCTGCTGAGCTCTAAAATGCAGAGCACAAGACTTGGAAACCCAAGAAAATGAAAGTCAAACATTTAAACCGCATGTGTTCTTTTTAGACATGTCTTCATTACACAAGTTCTTATAAGCTGTGTTCATGGTATCAATTAAACTGAGTTTAAATCTAAATGCTGTGCCTAAACATACTAGTTTTACGCTTTTTTCTGATTAATGGTTCCCCAAGCCTGCTGCAGGCTTGAAGGGAACACAGTTATAGCTAACCCAGGGCTGCATGAATATGGGTAGATGAGAGAAAGAGTGAGTGGCTGTCCCAGATGCAATAGCCTCTTTAGGCTAACTGCAGCACAGTAGGCCCTGGTCATCTGCCCATTATGTTCAGAATACCTTCTGTATGTAGTCTTCAAAAAGGTTTCTTAGAGTTTTTTTTCTCAGAGAAACACTGGATTAATGTGGAAGTTGGTTTGTTTGGGTTTGTTTTTTTTTTTTTACTTTTTTCCACGACTTAAAGAAAAAAAAAAAAAAGAAAGTAACTCTTCTATTGTCAGGAAAATGTATTTGAAAGCATTGAAATATACTTAGCAGTCTGGGAATCTGCAAAAGATGTATTTTACCATTTTGTGTATATTGTACAGGGCTTTGTCTCTAAGTATCTTAGATTTTTGTTTTATTTTTAGGAAAAAGAAAGAGAAAGGGAAGCTGAGCTACAGGAGAAGAAAACAAGATCAGAGAAGGTCTTTAAGGAATGGCTACATAATGCTAGAAATAAACCACGCCCTGTTTTAAATGGTTATGGCTTTCCATGTGGGAAGACTACAGGTTTGTATTTCTACACGTATGCCATGACTTAGGTTTGTGGTTCCTTCCCTCTAAACTTTTAATGTAAAATGAAGCCCATTTAAGATTTTCTTCCAATATCTAATTTTGGCACACAGGAATGAATATCTCATGGTGTAAATCAGAGAAGCTTCTACTGTGAGGCCCTTTGTACATTATTGTAGCCCTTCGTGCTATTTGGGATGAAAATTACATTGTTTGGGAGAATAATGTGACATACCAAATGATAACTGATTTTGATCTCATTTTTCTAATTTGGCATAAGAATCACTAGAACCAATTGCCGGTTCCTGTAAAGCAAATCAGTTATGTTAGAATCCTGGTAAAGTTAGTGTTTGTGTTACAGATGATGTGTGCCACCTTCTCACACCTGAATCAGCTTAGAAAGGAAGTGTTTTTTTGAGCTGGAAAACTTAATAAGAGACTGATTAAAGTCCTGTCTAAAAAAGAAGAGTTGGGAATCAACCTGCATTCTCAGCTAGGATTTCCTTTCCATTTAACTTTACACCTGGATCATACCTTCTTACCTTCTCTAACCATATTCCTTTTTTGTTTGAAAGGGAACTGTTAAAGAGAATGCTGTTGATAGTGGGGTGTTTTGTGAGTCTCACTTTATTTAGTACTTTCTGTCATCTCAGATGGTACAAAAGCAGAGAGCAATATGAAATAGAATTGAATTATATGTTTGTGTGCTTAATTAATACTTAAAATATATATATATTATTTTGTCTATATTTTTTTTAGACTTAAAAGAATTGCTATTATTCAAGCTGTCAACAGAAAATATTTTGGGATCTAAATTCCAACCTCTGAATGTTTAAGAAAAATGTGTCAAGCAAGTGGAGTTCTTTTGCTTCCATATGTTTATAAATGGTGATATACCTTACCCTCATGTTTTGTTTTGGACCTTCATTACTTCCCCACAGCTGCAATCACTTGTTTAAGTGATTTCCAAAGCATAGTTCTCTACTCAGTTGTGTTCATGCAATAGAATGTGTTACAGACTCTTTCACCCAACCACGATGTATGCACTGAAGTTTCACTGCAGACAAATGACTGATGGGAAACATGTTTCTTCTGTTTCATTTCATGTTTTCTCATACTGCTTTATGGGCCCTGAGTTATTCATTGCAGGTTATTAATGTATACGTGGAAAATTAGTGGTTTTTTTCCTCAATAAAATGAAGAATAGCAGTTAGGCAATGATGGAAAAATATGTGAGCTTTGCATACGTGGTGGCAGGAAGTTTTATTTATAAATACTTTGAAATAATACAGAGTAGCTAAGTCATAGACATTTAAAGCTTTTACACAAAGGATTAAGCATTATGAATGTTAAGCATCCGACCTGCTTATTATTTTAAATAGAGATGAAGAATATGCCAGTTATTGGTAAAAATAAGAAAATAATTGAAATTGTATGATGTGCTTATGCTGTCTTCCCCTGCAGGTGCTGTTGAATTCGTTAGTCCAGATGATTATTATAACTGCTTGCACTATGAAGCTTGTAGTGTAAATAATCTTTTTTAGTTACATGTATTTTCTAAACATTTTAGGGTGTGCTGATGGGAATTTGTATCCAGTTCCAGCATATTGTAATCCCATTCCTTGGAAACCTGTACATGTGCCTCCTCCAAAGGAAGACAGTGTTCTTACCTTGAAGAAGAGACCTGTATCTTCTCAGTCATATGTGTCTTTGCCTATAGTAAGTTACAAGCCTAAGGAGAAAGCCTGCGTTAGATCCTTGAGCAGCAAACAGTTGTAACACAGAAAACAGAACTGTTCTTAGGATCTTGAGTGAACTGAGCCAGAAGTATTAGTAAAACCAAAAAAGACACACACAAAAAGACCCCCAAGAAACAAAACCGAAAACCAGCCAAACAAACCACAAAAAAAGAGAGAAAAAAGGAAAAAACCCCACCAAACCCTCAAATAAAAATGAAAACAAACCCAACCCCAAACCAAAAGAATTCATATTTAGCCAGTTGTAATGGGACTGTAGAGCCATACCAATAAAATGCATGGGATTGTTTTTTCCTTTCCTCTTTTGCTGTTGAATGAGTTCTTTTGTCTATGTGATTTTTCTTTGGGGCACCAATATTACTGGGTTATTTTAAAGGTGCTAATTAAAACAGTCTTTAAAGCGATTATTGGCTTAATCCTGAAGAAATTCAAGACCTGTCTGCAGTTGCAGGGCTATAACGTAATTGGGATCACAGAGATGTAGTGGGATAGCTTACATCGCTGGAGCACTGCAGTGGATGGCTGGCAGGCTTTTTAATCTCGGGCTGGGTTAGCAATGAGGGGAGGGAGCAGAAGGTACACATCAGGTTTTGCTTGAGGACCAATGAGTAGCTGAGACCTAACAAGTCAAGATTAAAGAGGGAGACCAAGGTGGGCAGTGTTGTGGTGGGCATCTATTGCAGACCAGCTGATCAGGAAGAAGTATGTGACATTATTCAGGCAGTTGGAAGAAGTCTTATTATTGCAGGCTCTGGAGTCACAGGAAGACTTGAACTGCCCTGGAATGTGCTGGAAGGGCAATACAGCAGGCCACAAGGAGTCAAGGGTGTTTCTGGAGAGCACTGGTAGCTTCCTGACACAGCTGGTAAAGAAGCTGACAAAGGGGAGGCTCTTTACTAAACCTGATATGTACAAACAAGGGAGAACTGGTCAGGGACGTGAAAGTTTGGTGTAGCTTTGCCTGCAATGACCATGAGATGGTGGAGTTCAGGATCCCAAGAGGAGGGAATAAATAGTAGCAGGACCCTGAACTTCAGGAGAGCAGATTTTGTCTTGCTGAGGAACTTGGAAGCATCCCATGAAATATGGTCGTGGAAAAAAACAACCCAGGAGAGCTGGTGATTTTCAGGGACTGTTTCCTCTAAGCTCCAGGATTGTTCATCTCAATGAAGAAAGTCAAGCATAGGCAAACAAGGAACCATTGACTACAGTTATAGAATCATAGAATAGTTAGGGTTGGAAAGGACCTTAAGACCATCTATTTAAATACAAAAAGGAAGCATACATGAAAGGGAAGCAGGAACAGGTGTCCCAGGTGAAATATAGACTCAGAGTGCAAGTGTGCGAAAATGGGATTAGGAAAGCCAAAGCCTATGTATAGGTATATAATCAGCAAAAGGGAAATAAGGGCAAATGTGGGCCCACTGCCAGATAGGCAGGGGCTTGGTGAAAATGGGCACAGAAAAGGCTGAGGTACTCAATACCTTCTTCAACTTGTTTCTTTTTTCCTGGCAGTCTGCTGACTGACCTCAGAAATATCAGGTCCCAGAGTCCAGTAGGGAAAACTGGAGCAAGGAATACAACATTGGTATTGATGTCCTCGGAGCAATGTAGAGATATTCCAGCCACTCCAGCCAATGAGCCAACTTCATTTGGAGCTCGGTTCAGATGCCTCCATACAAATGCCCGTAGCATAGGGAACAAATGAGGAATTAGAGGTGTGTGTGTGTCTATGGGGGTATGATATAACAGGCATCAGAGAAACATGGTGGGATGGCTCCTATGATTGCAGTGCTGGAATGGAAGGTTACAGGCTCTTTAGGAAAGACAGGTCTGGTAAGCGGGGAGGGGGAGTTGCCCTTTATGTTACGGATAGGCTGGAGAGTATGGAACTCTGTCTGGGGACAGGTGAGCAGTTAACAGAGACTTTGTGGGTTAGGGTTAAAGGGAAAACAGCAACAGGAGACAGTACTGTGGGGATCTGTTACAGACTGCTTGATGAAGAGGAACCTGTGGGTGAAGCACTCTATAGACAGATAGGAAGAGCCTCATGCTCACAGGCCCTCGTTCTCATGGGTGACTTCAACCACCCTGATATCTGTTGGAGTAACAGTATGGCCCAGCACAAGCAATCCAGGAGGTTCCTCGATTGAGTGGAAGACAACTTCCTTCTGCAAGTAATAGAGGAACCGACAAGGAGAGGTGCCATGCTTGACCTCTGCTCACCAGCAGGGAAGGGCTCGTTGGAAATGTGGCACTACAGGGCAGCCCTGGATGAAGCGACCACGAGATGGTCGAATTTGAGATCCTCAGGACAGTGAGAAGAGCGTGCAGCAAGCTCACTGCCCTGGACTTCAAGAGAGCAGACTTTGGCCTCTTCAGGAACCTGCTTAGTAAGGTTCCATGGGATATAGCCCTAGAGGGCAGGGGGGCCCAAGACTCTTGGTTGATCTTCAAGGATCACCTGCTACAAGCTCAGGAGTGTTGCATCCCAACTAGAAGGAAGTGCAGCAGGAGGGCCAGGAGACCTCCTTGGATGGATAAGGAGCTGCTGAGGAAAATTCAAATGAAAAAAGAGGCTTATAAAAGGTGGAAGCAAGGACAGGTGGCCTGGGAAGAGTACAGGGATGTTGTCCGGGAAGCTAGGGACCAGGTTAGGAAAGCTAAGGCCCAGTTAGAATTAAACTTGGCTAGGGATGTTAAGGATAACAGGAAGGGATTCTACAGGTACATAGCAAATAAAAAACAGACTAGGGAGAATGTAGGCCCCCTCAGGAAGCTCTCAGGTGAACTAGCTACACAGGATTTGGAGAAGGCTGAGGTTCTGAATGACTTCTTTGCCTCAGTCTTCTCTAGCAAAGGCTCTGACCGCACCACCCAAGTCTTGGAAGGCAGACGCAGGGACTGTGAGAATGAAGACCTTGGGCCCACTGTAGGAGAGGAACTGGTTCGAGACCATCTTAAAAATCTGAACGTGCACAAGTCCATGGGACCTGATGAAATCCATCCGTGGGTCCTGAAGGAGCTGGCGAATGAAGTTGCTAAGCCGCTGGCCATCATATTTGAAAAATCATGGCAGTCAGGTGAAGTTCCTGACGACTGGAAAAAGGGAAATATAACCCCCATTTTCAAGAAGGGGAAAATGGATGACCCGGGGAATTACAGACCAGTCAGTCTCACCTCTGTGCCTGGCAAAATCTTGGAGCAGATTCTCCTGGAAGGCATGCTAAGGCACATGAAAAACAACAAGGTGCTTGTTGACAGCCAGCATGGCTTCACTAAGGGGAAATCCTGCCTGACCAATTTGGTGGCCTTCTATGATGGGGCTACAGAACTGATGGACAGGGGTAGAGCAGTTGATGTCATCTACCTGGATTTGTGTAAAGCGTTCGACACTGTCCCACAAGACATCCTTTTCTCTAAATTGGAGAGACATCAATTTGATGGATGAACCACTCGGTGGACAAAGAACCAACTGGATGGCAGCACTCAAAGAATTGTGGTCAATGGCTCAGTGCCCAGCTGGAAACCAGTAATAAGTGGTGTCCCTTAGGGATTGGTGCTGGGACAGGTCTTGTTCAACATCTTTGTCAGTGACATGGGCAGTGGGATGGAGTGTGCCCTCAGCAAGTTGGCTGTGGTGGTTCGGTTGATACACTGGAGGGAAGGAATGCCATCCAGAGGGACTTTGACACGCTTGTGAGGTGGGCTGGTGGCAACCTCATGAAGTTTAACCATGCCAAGTGCAAGGTCCTACACCTGGGTCGGAGCAATCCCAGACCCAGTTACAGGCTGGGCAGAGAAGAGATTCAGAGCAGCCCTGTGGAGAAGGACTTGGGGGTGTTGGTCAATGAGAAAATGAACATGAGCTGGCTTCAGTGTGTACTTACAGCCCAGAAAGCCAACCGTATCCTGGGCTGCGTTAAAAGGAGTGTGACCAGCAGGTCAAAGGAGGTGATCCTGCCCCTCTACTCTGCTCTCGTGAGACCTCACTTGGAGTATTGTGTGCAGTTCTGGTGTCCTCAACATGAAAAGGACATGGAACTGTTGGAACAAGTCCAGAGGAGGGCCACGAGGATGATCAGGGGACTGGAGCACCTCCCGTATGAAGATAGGCTGAGAAGGTTGGGGCTGTTCAGCCTGGAGAAGAGAAGGCTGCATGGAGACCTCATAGCAGCCTTCCAGTATCTGAAGGGGGGGCTATAGAGATGCTGGGAATGGACTCTTCATTAGGGACTGTAGTGACAGGAGAAGGGGTAATGGGTTAAAACTTAAACAGGGGAAGTTTAGATTGGATATAAGGAGGAAATTCTTTCCTGTTAGGGTGGTGAGGCACTGGTATAGGTTGCCCAAGGAGGTTGTGAATGCTTCATCCCTGGCAGTGTTCAAGGCCAGTTTGGGCGCAGCCTTGGGTGGGATGGTTTAGTGTGAGGTGTCCCTGCCCATGGCAGGGGGTTGGAACTAGATGATCTTAAGGTCCTTTCCAACCCTAACTATTCTATGATTCTATGAGGAGGATCAGTTTACAAAACTTCTAAACAGGCTGGATTTATAGGGATCTGTGGGATCCGATAGGGTGCACCTGTGTATATTGAGGGAGGTGGCAAGTATTGTAAAGGTACTCCGTGTTACCTTTGAGAGGTCATGATGACCAGGAGAAAATCCTGAGGACTAGAAGAAAACAACTGTTAATTCTGTCTTCAGGAAGGTCAAGAAGGTGCATCTGGAGAGCTACAGGCCAGTCAGCCTCACCTCAGTCCCCTAGAAAGGTGGTGGATGTGGCAAAGGTGGCCAACAGCCTCCTGGGTTGCATAAGAGCAAGCATTTGCCACCAAATTGAGGGAAATGGTCCTTCCCCTGTACTTGGCACTGGTTGAGACCACATCTGGCGTCTTATTCCCATCCTGGGCACCCCAAAAGCCATATGGACATCTTAGAGCAAGCTCAGTGAAGGGCCACAAAGATGACTAAGATATTGGAGCATTTGACAGAAAAAAAAAGAAGCTAGAGAGTTGGGAATATTCAGTGTGGAGAGAAAGCTCAGAGGAGATCTTACCAATGTCTGTAAATACCTGGTGTGTGGAGAGATAGAGCAGACCATTCTCTATAGTGCCCAGTAACAGGAGAAGAGGTAATGGGCACAAATTAAAATACAGTAAATTCCATTTAAACATGAGACAGAAATTTTTAAAGTGAGAGTGATCAAACCCTGGACCCGGTCCCCCAGCGTTCCTGTCTTTGGAGGCACTCTAGAGGACCCAGCCATAGATGACTCAGTTTTAAGCAAGGGATCTGAACTAGACAATTTCCAGAGCTCCTTTCCAATCTCAGCAGTGCTATGACTAATGTGTAAAGGAGAAAGCAGAAAGAAATAAGGCTTTGTCCCTATTATCATAGTTGTATCAATGAAATCTATTGTTATCCTTTAATAGTTACACAATCTTAAAAAGTATATTACCTATTATAAAATTTAAATGGTTACAAAAAAACCCCAACAAACCACCAAGCACTAAAGCACATTCTGGCATGTAAGTATTCTAATATATTGGTTCTGCTTTGAATGTTAATAATGTAAATTTCTTCAGGGCAAATAGTGAAAAATGCTAAATTATCTCGTGTCAATTTTCTACTTTTACTTTGAGTGAATCAGTATAGACAATGTGCTTATGACTGTTCTTGCTAGATAATGCCAAATGCTAACAAGACTGCAGCATCTTACAGGACTTCATGCTAATAGATGGTGTGGTTTGTGGTTGCCAGTAATTTATGGTATGAATTAGTGTCAAGTCTCACATATTTACGCTTTCACAAAGTACTTCACATGCACCCGTTGTTAAAGCAGTGCAAAGGACACTAAGCAATTGAGTTTAATTTTTCATTTTACGCTGTAAAGTCGTGAACTACTTTTCATCAGAACAAAAAGGAAGAAAAGCATTTAAAAGAGCAATGTATTAATCTTCATTGAGTCTATCATTTTACTATAGTAGCGGCTAAAAATAACTAAAATTGGGACCTTTGTGTACTACAGATTTAAATACAAGTGGAAGCCTATTTTAATACTTGAAGGTAAGTCATTTAAGCTGTCAAAATAAGCAAAAGCTGGTATGAGAATACCAGTATATTCATCAGTTTAGCACATATGGTGGATGCAGAAGCTGATTTGATGTAATTTCTACTGTCACCAAAATGTCGAGGCTCACAGTGTCTGTGGTGGGTCTTTTCATGTTACTTCTGTAACAATGTGTAAATCAAGTGCCAAACATTTATGAATATGTAATAATACAACATGAGTTATCATTATATTAGTTGATGAATGTCTGTTAAGAGTACCTGCCTTGCTGCAGCCTAATATTTATCATTAAAAAACTGTTTATTTTTAATGCTGTGTTTAACAGCTTATTTTCCTATTTATTCTAATACATAAATAAAGACACCTAACTCAGGTTTTATGAAAGGCATTAAAAAATCCTAGCAAGACCACTGCCATGATTTACTAGAATGTTCTCTTAATGCTGTTTACAGGTTATTTTCATATTCTAAAGTATATAAAGTCTTTGGTTCACTAAAGCTTGTTCGTTTTGTTGTTTTTTATTTTGTGGGTTTGTTTTTTTTTAAGGCAGAAAGTAATTTTAGTGGCTCATGAACTATTCTGTTCTGCGTGTTTATTAGACATTAATTTTACTGTGCACACTTAGGGGAAGTCTGTACTCCATAAAATACGCCGAGTGTCAAACTGTGTTTCTTCGAAGTAGGAGAATGTGGGCTTCACAGGGTAAGTTTGCTCATTATCTTCAGGCTGTAGAACTCCATGCCTGGATTTTTCTATAAGGAACTCTGCAGTGGGTTAGCGGATTAGTTGTTAGTCTCTCCATCTGACCTTGCCATGTGGAGGTGTCCTATGAGAGTCAGAAGTCTGACAATTGTGTAAGCTTCCTGAAGCTCATTAGTGTTTAGATAAAGGAATAGTGTTTACTGTAAGGCAAATTTTTTTGGGGGGGGGATAGTTTGCAAGGTTTTTTGTGACTCTGTTGAAAAGCCATATGTTATCATGTTAGTATTTTATCTAGTAAGTTTTTTGAAATAGTGTGTGGCCACCAGTAAGGTGTGTTGATGTAATTATTTCAGTGTATGTTCATGAGTTTGTATTTGTTTTAGCATTTACTCACTTGTAGTGATATGAAACGGCCTGTTGTGTGAAGACAGGCATTGATAGCATTTATATTAACAGAGTATGAAAGAATCTGTGGCTCGATTCTGCTTTAAGACATTACTGACAACATTTCTGTTGTCTTGAACAGTAGCAAATGGCAATTTAACAAGGATTCCTGTGCTACCCCAAGTAGAGTTGCACTTTAGGATTGCATGTATGCACTCAGAGTGAAGAAGTAAAGAAATCTTAAATATTTATCTGAATCAGAAATGGGAATATAGCAGTAAATGTTGAAATCTAGTAGGTTTCTTTCAGATGGGTCAGATAGAATAATCAAAGTACTTCCTTCAGAGATTTTAGAAATTACTAATAAATATCTAAAGCCATTATTCTTTTTTTCTCCCAATCAGAGATAGTGTTATTTTTTCTCCACCAAATTTTCTGTGGAAAAGTTTATCTTGTCTGCAGAATTAGAACAAAACTTTATTTGGAGACAGCTAGCTTTAAGTGGACTTACAACCCCTAAAATAGCAGCTTTAAGATGAAGCTTGCTGTAGCTTATCCACAGTACTGTAAATGTAGTTCTGTCCTAAATTACAAATAAAGTAGGTTTCTTCTTCCTTAGCTGGACAGCTCATGAGTGCACATATTGGCTCCAATTCAATCAACGTAATGGTTTTGTTGAGCTAAGAGGAGAACTACTGTTTAGATTTCTTCCAACACGATATCAGCCACACAATAAAATGGTCTGGCCTTCTAGTGTAATTTAAGCTTGTATGATACAGAAAGTTAGAATTTCATGCTGTTGTGGCAAATAATTAATTGTCACCATTCTTTTTCAGATGTTAGAAGGATAAAATCTTAACACTTTGTTGTAGCTTAAATAGCATTCTGTAGTCTTTTGATAAGTTCTCTCCTGGATTGCCCTGCTTATGAAATTTCACAGTAGATCAAATTGCAGAATCTCAAATTACTCACTAGAAACAATCTAAGGTCTTGATGACCATGCTGCTAAAATAATACAAGACTCAACCTCAGTGTATTTTGTGCCCTTGTTTTTGAAAAATTTCTGGTCATAAGATTTCATAGAATGCTTCAAAGTCCTGGCTAGGATTCACAATCTTTCCTTCTCTCCATCTGCCATTCATAAATAGATTGCCGTGTTCAGCCTCACTGTGAAGGATCCTATGAGCTCCTACAAGCTTTTACTGGGTTTGAAAACTACTGTGCAGGTGCTCTGTAAAGTAGCATGACTTTCCAGTAATTGACAGTGGACCTTCACACAGATATTTCAGGGTTGAAAATCTGCAAACAGTAAAGTGGGCCAAAAGAAGTCTTAACAGAGCATATGATGAGTAAGAGGTCATTCTTATTTGTAGGCAGCATTGCATTCTTAGGAAGTAGCCCAGTTAATGTAACGTAATGCAGTTTCACTGTTTAGAGTTCTGTTACTGGTCTGGTATGGAGCCAAGTCTTCACCCGAACCCAGTAATTGCACGAAATGGTAATAATGTCCTTGCGGGTGTAATATTTAATTATAAAAATTATTTCTTAATTTATCATTTTGAAAACCAGGTTGAAGAACAGTCAGTAGACCCCATATAATTTTCATTGTGAGATTTTCATGAGTAAATATGGCAGATTTCACACTTCATTCATGTGGACAGAAAGTGAGGGTTCCACACTGCTATCCCCTAGGCAGCATCATGAGCTGTGTTTAAACTCAGTAACAAAAAAGAAATCTGAGCACCCTGATCTTGTAAAGCATATAAACACTTGATTAACTTGAAATGTGTTAGGGAGACCACTGATAAAGCAGGGCTAAAGCAGTCATGCTTTTCTGGATTTGAGGCCCAGGACCTGAAGTCTATTCATAGAATCATAGAATAGTTAGGGTTGGAAAGGACCTTAAGATCATCAAGTTCCAACCCCCTGCCATGGGCAGGGATACCTTGCTCTAAAACGTATCACCCAAGGCCTTGTCCAGCCTGGCCTTGAACACTAACAGGGATGGAGCATTCACAACCTCCCTGGGCAACCCATTCCAGTGCCTCACCACCCTAACAGGAAAGAATTTCCTCCTTATATCCAATCTAAACTTCCCCTGTTTAAGTTTTAACCCATTACCCCTTGTCCTATCACTACAGTCCCTAATGAAGAGTCCCTCCCCAGCATCCCTATAGGCCCCCTTCAGATACTGGAAGGCTGCTATGAGGTCTCCACGCAGCCTTCTCCAGGCTGAACAGCCCCAACCTTCTCAGCCTATCTTTATACGGGAGGTGCTCCAGTCCCCTGATCATCCTCATGGCCCTCCTCTGGGCTTGTTCCAACAGATCCATGTCCTTTTCATGCTGAGGACACCAGAACTGCACACAACACTCCAAGTGAGGTCTCACGAGAGCAGAGGAGAGGGGCAGGATCACCTCCTTCGACCTGCTGGTCACACTCCTTTTGATTATTCAGTTAGCATAGCCTTCATTTCATATAGAGCATTATGTCCATGTTTTTACATGTGTAGCTCATTTCATAATGGTCTATTAGACAATTCTCTAAGACTGTAGTTAAATGAGAGTATATTTTTGCAAAATGTGCAGGCTTATTCTTACATCTGGACTTAAATGTTTGCTTGGTTTAGCTTAGTGACTCAAGCAGGGTTTTCAAATGTTTAATTCACATTTGGAGTTGAATTTACAGAAAGCTTGCAGAGTGGGTGATTTGAAAAGAAATATACTTGAAGTTCTTAATACCAAAATGGATTGAGCTAGGCTGTGACCAGATGCAACGGTGTATTTCATAGATGTTAATGAATTTGTTACAGAGGACTCAGGCTTTAGTTTATTTTACTGAAGTTGCAACTGAAATGATTTCAATAGTATTAGTGCTAAACAATGGTAAGTGGTTACCCCAGGTAAATAAATATCATAATAGGTGATTTTGTGTATAGGTTCTGTGGAAGATGGGTCTCCGACTTTCACAGGTGATTTGTTTCAACAGGCAAGGTTGTGTATTTTGGGATCAAGGTAACAATTTGTTAATAAGTAACCCAGAAATGTCAAAATGTTAATAGATGCTAGAATGTTTTCTCCATAACTAGAGTGACCAAACCAGAAAATCCCTACAAGTTTTATTATACAATGGCACCATATATGGTTGTACAGGTATGAAACCCATAATGTATAGGTTCTTTTTGTTAAGATGTTGATCAGGGCAAGAAGAAAGCTTTTTAATTTCCCCTTTGTACTGACATGTGTGCATCCATCTTTAAATAAAAATTACTGAAAGCTATGTAGAATATTTATCAGTACGCAGGAGGAAAGCAAGATGACTGTCATGCCAAAATTCAAAGAGCCCATCAAAGATACCGATAAATCCACACTTCAGCCTTTGCTAACAAAACTGTGATCAAGTTATAAGGGAAGGGTCCCAGGAATTCCTGTGTTGTTCTTGCTAAGTGAATGCACTAGTGTAGAGGGCTAACATCAGTGGTTTTATTTCTGCTGTTCACAAGTGATTTCTCTCTCTGTTAGGATGTCTGTTCAGTTGAGCATAGCTGACAGAGCGTGGAGTTAGGCAGTGGCAAATGTATAAAAGGGCATGTTGATAAGAAAAAGTTTCCATACCATATGTAACTGCCAGGGATGTGGGAAACAAGGATGAAAGGCAGATGGCAACTGAGGCTGCAGCTGTGAACGGGCAGAATGTGGTACCTGTGTTGCACTATTTCACACGAGATAGAAATGTATGCAGTGTTCAACTGGAACAAGTGAGTTATTGTGCTCATCCAACAATTTTTTCTGTGCCACCCTATACATCAGAGGTGTATCAAGCTAAGTGTGAATGACAACCACTTGAAGTACCTTCACCAGTAGAATCTGGACAATGTGGTATTTATTAAGCTAAATGCCAAAGTTGTTGCATTTCTATGGAGTTGAACATTAAAGCTTTTGGCTAGCACTTGTTTATAATGATCCAGGCTACTGCAGCTGACATAAACTGTATGAAACTTTCCTTCAATCTGTGTGTACTTCAACCTCAGATGGCTTTCCAGACTTTGCACTGTTTCATATCCAGATTCTTATAATGCTCAGAAGTGAAAATGGGAGGTTAAATCAGTTTAAATGTACCAGATTCTTGGTGTAGGGGAAGTGGGTAATGTGACCCCAATTAATTTTGCAAGGAAAGTATTCTCGTACTGGTTTAATGTGCTAATAACAGAAAAAACTACAGGAACTATAATTTGAAGAAACTCTCAGATCCAGGTGCTGCTGATGTTTTTTAATCCTTCTGGGACTCGGTGTTTTTTTTGATTGGTTTTTTTTTAGCCAAAGTTGTTCTTGAACTATATCTAAAATCCATGCTTTAATACTGACTGTGGACCTGTTTTCACATCCATATTGGTTAAGCTGAACAGCTTTGAAAATTGGTAAGATTTTATGTAGTCCTGTGAATGTAAAGATGTAGGATGTGCTGATCACGTTTCATGAGATTTCAACGTAAATCCATGAAGAAACTTCCCTACTTCTTCTGTTATTTCAGGTGGTCTGGGTATGTTGCTCATACATAAAATTGTTAGGGTTCTTCAAAGGCTGCTTCAGAGGTATAATATTTCAGCATTAAAATGCTTGAACAGGAGTAAGGGAACTAGGTTTCAACAGTATGCTTTTTGAAACTACTGAACGGTGTCATTGCAATTTACCAGTAAGCCTTTGATACTTTTAAAGCACAATCTTGTAAAGCAGTTGAAATGTTTGGTATAGTCACTTAAAAAATTAATCTACTTCCTGCCTAGTTCAGTGTTTTGAATGGTGATTTACTATTAATTTGCTGTCCTTGCCAGTAAAGCTACAGAATTTGACCTAACATATTGCTGATGAAACTGTTATGGTTTTTATAGAATAACATAAAAGCAATAATAATTTAGATCTGCTGGCCTAGAAAATAAGATATGTGAGTTTCAGTCTCTGATTCTCTGATCCATGAACTTTTATTTATATATGCAAGGTAAAGTTCTTATATCAGAAGGGATTAAACATTTCCAGGTAATATATTCTCATTTGGCCACTAGGTTACTCACCTGAATATCCATGGGAGGAATGAAAGGAAATCACTTCTAAGTGTTGACTACCGGGAAATAAAGTGTTTTGATTTTTTTTTTTTTCCAGAAATTTTGTGAAAAATCTCCTTTATAGTCTTATGTTTTATTTATAGTAACAAGAAAATGTTGTATCTCAAAAGTTACTGTTGAGTGAACAGTATTTTAGACTTTTGATCTTGGTAAAGAACAGTTTTAGCTTGGGTTTGGATGCTTTGGATTTGAAAGATATTTTGGAGAAAGGATTGAGATGGTAAAATGTAGCTCCTCTTCTGATGCTAAAACCCTAATTATTTTTACAACTGTGTCCCTTAGCATCTAAGTTACAGTTAAGATTTTGCTGCACAAGGCTGGTTGTCAGGATACAAATGCATGGATGGTGACTCATTGGTGCACTGCAACTTGTTTCCCTCTGGGATCAACAAAGAGGCTAGCTAGGAAGAGAAACAGGATTAATAAACATTTTGACTTTATTTGTAATACAAATATTGCAGTACTGTGCTATTTTTTCCTTTTAATTTTGCACATATTCCATTGTAAATTATGTTTAAGTTCTATATAAAAAAGTGTTTGCAATCTAGAGATTCTAGGCCAAATCACTGGTAAACAAAAGGTACCTCACAAGCTAATGATACAATCTACAAAGTGTATCCAGGGCTTGGTTTGTTTTGTTCTTCCTTCTAATACTACGAAGCATTTTTGTTCTATCTTGGGACACTTTCAAGAGTAGAAACATGTATGAAATTATATTTTTATTTGCATAAAGATTTGAAATGTACTTCTCTCAGAGTCTTAATATATATAATATGTGTATTTATATATATATATATGAAAAACATTTGGCTAAGTTTTAGTGTTGCTTTGGTTTCTTAACACAAAAGGAAGTGAATAATCATAAGCTTTTGAATAATGATCTCAAAAAGTAATTCTTGTCTAGCTGTGTATAGTTTGTAGAATTGCACAGCATACTCTTTAATTAACATTGAGACAATATATAGTGGGTAAAGAATGCTGTCTTGTGATGAAATCAAAGAACTCGCTTTAAAACTCCTGTGTTAGATATCTGACTCCGACTCTTTGTTAGATCTGGGACAAGCTATGTATGTTCTCGCTGCCAAAGTCAGAGCATGTCTGATAGCTACTAGCTTTCATAAATTAACACTTTTAATTGCCAGGTAGAAGCACACATGAAATAGAGTGTAGGAGGCTCGGTTACACAGAATAGCTGAGTGATAAGTGAGATTTTAAATTGTTTGGCTTTTTTATAAAGGCTAGCATGCACAGTATTACTAAAACTGCCCTGGTGATCCATTGCTATAAGAGGTTCTGTCTCAAACAGATGCAATTAAATATTATCTAGAAACCAGATCACTACATATTTTCCATGACTTCGTTTTAAATTTGTTTCTATCTTTGCTGCAATGTTGTTGTTCTTGATTATGAGGTAAAGGCACACTCCACAGGGCAGTTAAATTCACTTTGGCAATATGAACTTTTTAAAAAGCTAAAAACTATAATAAAAGCTTACTAGTAGAGCACAACCCAAGCTCAAAGAATGTCTGGAACATTATAAGCCGGAAGAACTTGCCTTAAAAAAAAAAACAAAACAAAACCCAACAAAAACCAACCAAACAAAACCCAGCTTTGGCTCTAGGGGAAATTATACCCAATTGTAATGTCCCACACTGCAAAAACAAGTATTATGTACAGAGTAGTTATTTCTTAGTAAAAGTTTTCTCCTCTTTTACCAGTTCCAAAACATGGTAACTTTTCTGTACTCTAAGTCCACCCCAAATCCCTTTGGTTTTTTTTTAGGGGAAGGAAAAACAAAAACCACAAGGCAAAAAAGCAACAACCACTGAACCAATCCCATATGAAACCTTGACTCACTGCAGCCTGAGGCATAGTTTAGGATCCAGGTTTTTGGAAAGACAAGTTCTTCCTGTTGCTGGAGAAGGGAGGGGAGAGATGAAAGTCTGTGTCACGGATTTCAAATGCAACTTGATTTGCAACATCGAGAGTTGTTTGCAGTGCTGTGTACTTTCAAGAGTGGTTTTAAGTGCTGGGTTGTTGTTTGTTTTTTTTCCTTAGGTTATCAACTTTTGATATGGCTCAAAGTGGGTGAATTTTGAGAAATTGCTCATCAGTTTAAATCAGAAAGACCTTTCCTAAAATTTCTCTCAAATAATTGGGGAAAAAAGAAAAACATAAGTCACTTGGGTTCACTTTTACCTCACGTGACTTTAGACACCTACCTTGTAAACTACTCCCACTACGTTCTTTTATATCAATGAATACATATTGGCATGCTCATGGTGCAGTGATAGTCTTTGAGAAAGCCAAATTAAACTCTAGAAGTGTGTGTTTCTTTCCATTGTGTATAACTACTGTCTTGTAGGGTAACTAACATGCAAGCTTCTGCTGCTTGGTCAGTTTTATTCTCTCTGTGCCATTTAAGTCCACGGCTCTTGTAGCATTAGCTGTGTCTTGAGATAAACAGTGTCCGTTGTTCCTGTCACTGTCCCAGCTTTGTTCCAAGTCTTGTATTTTTTCACTAAAAACCTGCATTGAATGATAATCTCACTTTCATTTAAAGAAACGACCTCAAAACACTATAAAAATTGAGAAAACTTAGTCTTGTGATCTGTGATCTAATGCCCCAGTAATTTACTGAAAAGGAACTTGTGCTTTTTGGTAAGCCACGCTGCTGGTCTATTTAAACTAAATTTCTGTTTGTTTTAGTTCAGTTCCTCCCAGGGAGAGGTTGCACCTGTCCATCAGGATTTAGCTGTTGCTGTGTCTCATAGCTAATTTCATTTCCACTATCAGATGGAGAAAACTAAGAAGCAGGTCTTTGAAGTATAAAGATGTCATTTGACTGTATGGTTGAGTAGGTTTCGAGTAGCACGGAACAGTCGCTAGCAGCCTGTACATCCTCAGTCCTTGCAAGGTTTCCAGCATTATGTTGAGCAGGACCAAACTGTACCACAAATAAGTGAACAGTATGGGTTGTGCATGTGGTGCCTGGCAGCATTATATGTTGCAAGAAAAGCAATGTAACAAAGAAGAGTAAAAAATAATATTCCTATTAACTCTGTAAAATTGAACCCTGCAAATTGCCTGGAAGATGGTTTTTGTAAAGAAACCTGTATGAGATTTCTGAAGCTTGTACAGTTGTGATAATGATGAGGTAGTTAGCATATGGTATGCATAAATTCTCAGAGTATAGGTAAGTAATGACATTGCAGTATTGAAAATTGTGATATGTGAAAAAACAAGGGTTTTTATGAAACCTAATTAACCCAGTTAAAAAAAAAAAAATATTTGTCAGCAGCAGTAAAATATCCAGTAAAATAACCCTTGACGTTGTGTTCACTATCACTAGGACTGATACTCACTGATCCTTCTAGATTACCTAACTACCCATTTCCTAGTGCTTTGCAGCAGCTGTGTGAATACCTTTAAAAATCCAGACATGCTGCAAATAATGAAATGATTGGAAATTTCTGAGAACCCCTGGTTTAGGATCCTCTGGCCAGATTGTGGTAGAAGAGATTTGTCAAAAGTAATTTGGTATGTAACCGTAACTAATGATGGAATCCTAATCGATGTGATGACAAAACTCTCATGGATAACTGAGGTCAGTCTGAACTCAAACTTGACGGGATTCCCTTTTCTTTCAATCCAGAATTTTCTCACAACATCACAAAAAGCAAAGTTCACGTACAAAAATCCCTGGAAAATACCAGGTCAAGTGTAAGCAATTAAACCTAAACAATTAAAACCTAAGCACTTTAGGAGGTCAAGGATGTCTGATCCAGCAAAAAGGCCAGCCAGTGGGTAATGTGAGAGGTCTGTCTCCATCTTGGCAGAGCACTGCATAAAATGTGGGAGTAAGGACTGTGAGGGGTCTGTTTTCAAAAGGTGCTGAGAAACAGAAATTCTCTCTAAGCTTTTCCTGCCCTACCAGCATAGTCAGTCTCAAACATAATTAACTGTAATAGTGTGGTTGGAAAATACAGTTTTTCTCAAGTTCTTGAAGGGAAAATATAAAAGAAATCCTGTTCTACTGCTCCTCTTTTAAAGAGTATTTTTTCATGCTGGAAGATAGGTAGGGAAACAAATATAGATGTGGTGTATATCCATTATATGCTATTTATTTTGTATAAAGGTGAAGATGAATTTGCTTCAATTTAAAAAGGAAAAAAAAAATCAATAAAGGTAATTACACGAAGAAGAGAATCTGGCCTGATTTCCAGTTTAAAGGCATCAGAAAGTTTCTCGTCATTACCTACCCTTGCAATTTGTAGTGAACTTATTGCAAGACTTCTTTTTTTTTTTTTTTTTTCCCAAGCATCCACTTTTGGTTATGATTATTTGATAATTTTAAGTTCAATTTGAAAGAGTACATTTCTGTTTCTCAAATGTGATTTGTGTGTTGGTGTTAGTTTTCTCCTATGTACTCTTCTACTCATGGTTTCCCGGCAGAATGCCAGGGGTTCTGCTCTCTGAACTAATTTGATTGCTTGTTATTTTATGAGCCCCAAGAAGCAGTTCTGATGTATTTGAAGCTGTTGATGGTAGATTGCTTGAACTGTTTTTGCCAAGCTCATAGGGGAAATAATTAGCTTGATGTTTTTATTGGTTCAGAAATTAAGTCATTGCAGGATTTTGTCATACTTCTTTATGTCAGTACAGTTGTGGAAAACTTGTGTTTCTTTTAAAAAGAAGGAAGGGTTGACATCCTGTGCCATGTGCTTCATCATGGTTTCCAAATTTTAACTTAAGTAAATGTGGTCTACAGTGATAAATCTGCCAGGTGTCTATCTAATGGTAGGACATAACGCATTATCAGCAAAAACAGTAAACATTATTTCTCTGAGTTCTTATAGTACTAGGTCTTTACTAAAGCAGGAACCTGATAAAGGACTTAAGCATTGCAAAGCCCCCAAGATAAGGGAAATTACTGGATAATATGTGAAACAGCACCCAGCAACATGGATTAAAGTATTTGTCTCTGCTATTTTAGGAGAAGAGGGATCAGCAGTCGCAAATGAACCAACTGAGGTATGCCTTTCATAGTGGAACTTGAGTTTTTCCTTTCATTGCTGAGGGTGGAATGCAGTGTATGGATACAGTCCCATACAGGTAGATTTTGATGGAGCATCTCTCCACTCATTTCCTTTCCTGGGTACTTTCAGAATTGTAAATGTACAGTGAAAAAAAATTGTAGAGCAATGATACTTCTCTAGCAATGGTCCCATAGGCTTCTCGTATCTAATAAACCCCACACTGTTTAGGTTACATAACGTAATTTTAATTGCAATATATTTTTCACTCACTAGATGCCTTGGTGGTCTGTCATGTTCTGGGTATGGTATGATTCTTGGTAAACCGAGCTTTGAAAAGGAACCTGAGAGATAACTAAAGTATTGATGGTTTTGGAACCATACTTGTTAGCACAAGTCCCACTCATTTGAGAACATTTTCTGGATTTTAGTATCTACAATATGCATTTCTCATTGCCTGTTGTGACATGAGGTTAGGATTACACAATACCATATAGCACCAGTTTTGCTTTTTAAGAAGGAATGAGTACTTTTTCAATCTGAAAACAATTCTGTCAAACCAAACAATCCTTGTATCAATGAAAGGTCTGCAATGTTTGTCCAGTTCTTAATCCAGAGGAAAATTAACATTAGCCTTAGTTTTTTATAAGATGTTATTGTCCAACTTGGTTTAAATTATAAAAAGACTGCAAAGCAAATAAATCAAAGAACATATCAGTTAATCAGTGCATTAGGCAAATGGCAAGGAGTCTGACTCAAAAGACATTTTAAATCTGTTTAGATGGAAACACTGATAGAAATGAGTGGGGTTTTTCTTTCATCTAGTTGAACTCTAGGTTCTGATGTATCTCTGGGTTCACTTGTTGGAAGCTTATTCTCATCAACTGCTTTGAAAAGCAAGTGTTTCATCTTTAGGACACAGCACATTGCTTGCGTTCCAGCCCTTCTGTAGTGGAGTTGACTTCTTAAACCCCTAACCATTATTATTTGTTTTTTAATCTCTTAATTCTCCTCCTCGAACTAAGTCTTGATAGCACAGGCAGGATATGGGAAGGTTATGGGAATCTTTTCTCCTTGTATTGCCAGACCAACATAAGGAAGGGGTACCACAGTTAATGTACAGTCAGTCATGAGATATGAACTAGTTTGGCCTGGTTTTGACTACATATAGAACTAGTACAACTATGGGTTTCCTTTTGATTTGTTCAGGAAGGTACTGTGCTTCTTGAAGACATATATAAATTTTTATGTTGTTTTATGTGCTTTCCTCAAAACTTTTCCAGGCTTCTTCAGACTAAGGGCACAATCTCAATTTATGTTTTAATCTAAGAAAGGCAGACAAAGAGCTGATATTTAGTTAGATTGTCAGATGATTGATTTTTACAAAATATTTTGTAAGATGTTGTGGAAAGAGTGAACAGTTACGGAAAGCAAGAATTTGACCTTACTGTTCTTTATAATACTGAATATTTATGATTTAAAATATTTTAAAAGAAACTAATCTGCACATTTTAAAGAGGTTCCAAAAATTAAAAGCAGTTGAGCAAAGCAGTTCAATATCTGGCAAAGAATCTGGCTGTATTTTCCAAAGTATATCTCACACATATGATATACATGTGAAATACGAGAACCTGTATTCTATACATTAGATCTATGCGATTAAGATAAAATGTCACATTCCACATGTAAGTTTTTACATGTGTCATTAGATTACAAATGTTCGGGCTCCAGCTTGTCAAAATATATTAACATAGGTGTTATTAGTTCAACCTGTTTTTAAAATGTAAAATCCTCATCTTGCATTGGCATCATTTGGAAGGATGCTCCCTATCTCTAAGAATGAAAGCCATGCTGTGGAGTTAGGCACCTTATCTCTGGTGCACACATTCAGGTAGCAGAGGGTAGGAGACTTTAATACCAATCAGGACTTTTAAGGCTAGATGATGCTCTGCAGCATCTTCTACTAGTGTAGCTGTATGGTGGAGCTCCCTGGAAGAGCTCAATGGTTGTGAAGCTCAGAAAACCCAGGTTAAAGGAAACATTTGGAAATGTTCTTTGGGTGCTTGTTTACTTGGCAGAACAAGAAAGAGGGAGCTACGAACATGTAGCTCTTTTTTGTGCTCCCCAAATTCTTGGGATGCTGTCAGCCCTCAGCATTTCTTGTGGCTTGCTTTGGGCTTTTCTCACTCTCTTTTCCAAATGCTGTCATGAGCTAGTTACAAAAATCCATCAAAAAGCATGCTATTACTAAGAAGATTAATTATGAGAGTGAAAGGAAGGTTTTTCATCTTTGAAATCTATGCTGTCAGCACATCTTTATATTTGATATACAAAGAATTAACGCGCATTTCTGAGATCCAAGTACCTCAGCAAAAGAGCAACTTGTGTAAGGGAGTGCGGGAATCTCTTCTGTCAGTCTACATTATAGGGAAGCCAGATGCTCTGCAATGGGCTCTTTCGTTGCAGTTCTGCATTGAAGGTTCCCATTTGGGCCTGTTCTTGACAAGCTGATTAAAATGTTACAGGGAAAAGTAGCCTCATTCTGGGCGCTTTGGGTCTGAACAGCCAGACAATTCTACCAATCTATGTAAAAACAGACATACTAGTGGGACAAAAGAAAGCCACCTGTGAAAGGAGAGGACTGAGGTATTATTGTATGTATGAGCCAATGTTATTCCAGCATAGTTTCTGTAATCACAAAGCTGTCTTCAAATACAGTTAACAAAGCCAAATGCTGACTTAATATCATGCATTTCTGCTCTGGGAAGTGCTGTATCTATTAGAAAAAAGCATAACTGTCCCCCAGTTTCAGGAGGTGTTTCTTGACCAGGTTAAGCCTGAGTTGTCCTTACTTCCCTGACCCATCTTATTTAGTGACACCCCATCCTGGAGAAGTATAAAGGTAGCATGTTTTGTTTATTGATAAGGTATACTGTATGACTCTGATCTGCATTATTATTAATTTTTCATTTGTAGGATACTGATATAATTAAAATTATTATGAAGAGTGGCACTATTATCTTTTGCCCTGTAGCGCATGAAAGTATCAGATGAGCAGATGGAAATTTTTCCAAATCTTTCTCTTTCTGTGATAGAAGACAGGCAGATTTTTGAGACAGGAAACTAAGATTACTTTTAGAAAGAAGAAACAAAATCGCTGAAATCAGAAATTACAGCTTTTAAAATCTTGTGTAGATAATAATTCAAGTTCTGAACTAAGACCCCTTTGCTCAAGCTATGAATTAAACCTGAATGTTAAGAGTTAAGTAGAGCTGTCGTGTGTTGTTATGCTTTGTACTTCATCAGGACTCAAAAGGGAGCAAATGATACAGCACAATGGAGCTATGTCATTTATGAGGATGAGGATCTTAGTAGCGGTTCAGTTTCCTCTTCCTGTTTGTGCAAGTGTTGGAGAATAGCTCTGTGGCTTGATGGAAGGGAAGAAGAGGCAGATGAAGAGGTGTTTTTGGAAAGATCAGGATCATCCTTCATCTCATAGGAGTGGGTAAATGTCAGAGCTGGAGGATTTCTGATTGACCACATTAAATAATTGGACTTTTTAATATAATGATTGACTTCATAAGAAAGATATTGCAATAACTGTTCTTTTTTTTGTTGTTGTTGCAGAGTCGCATTTCTGCAAAAAAATATTTTGCAGTGATAATACCAAAAGCATTATGAACGCTGCCAGCAGAAGATACAGTTCAAGATGGTGGAGCGGTAGATTGGTACTTTCATCATCTGGGGTCAGCCTGCTGTAAGTCCTTCTTGTAAGTCCGTCTTGTAACCTTCTTGTGTGAGTCACTGTTAGCTCTGTGTATTCGTCTTCTCTCTTGAGGTTGTAACAAACCAGGGCTGTATGTAGTTCTGAGCAACCTGGTCCAGTTGAAGATGACCCTGCTCATGACCTTCCAACCCAAACTATTCTATGATTCTATGATCTCATCTTTACTTTATTTTCAACAGCTTTATTTCAGATAGCTACCTATGATGCAGAGCAAGGCAAATTGCATACATTATCTTTTACCTATTGATTTGCCCACCTCTGCCAGGCAGCTTCTGCTGCAAGTCCTGTAAGCAGAAGCATGGATATGCAGATATATTCAAGATCTAGAAGGAGAGACAAAACTATCTTACATAGTGCTTGTGATGTTTTTCTCTTTATTCATATGAAACTTTTTCATGAAGTAGAGGTATGCTTAAAAAGAAAATGTTGTCTGCGTTGCTGCCAGCAGTAGAAGGACTTTCAACTAGAATGGGATCAGGATTTCATTGTATGTGTGTAGCATAATGGCTGTAAGTAGCACAAGCTGTGCTATTTGGCAGCTAAGTTTACTCTTCTGACTGGGTGCCTGTCTGGAAGGCCAAGGGCCAAGTTTTCCCTGTAGGGAAGAAAGCATGACTGTGGATTGAGGAGTCTCTAACATAATCCTGTTCATTTACAATAAAAGTAGGACAATTGGTTGCCCTGAAAACAGGCTAGGAATAATAACAAAAGGTTTTCCATTTTTATTCTCACTACCAAGACTTCGGCACCTCCCTAGATGTCATCTTCTTTGATGCATTTGTCCTTTTTCCTTTCCTGGTGTCACAGCTGCACGTCCTGTTAAAAATATTTCCCAGGAAACATTAATTCCCTATTAATTCCTGATCAAACCCAAATATGCTTTCTTTGGGGTGTAGGTGACCTGTCTGTGGTTTGCTTTTGTGTCTGGCCATCTCAAACATTTGGGTTGGATAGAGGGTAGAGTTTACAGGTGCGGTTTGTATAGAGATTTAACTTAGCTCCTAACAGTAACAGATACTGAGCAACCTGACTGACTGTATATGTAACTTGGGTAGTCCTGGCTGTTAGCCCCACACTGCCATGGCTTGCTTTCCAGAAGTTTCTGTTTATTGATGTATCTATGTACTGATGTGTTTATTGATGTTTATCTTCACAAAGATTACTATTTCTTGTCACTAAGTATCCTGGTAGTATTACGGCCTGCACATGGATGTATTTGAAGGGCTTCACTCATCTTTGTCAGCAGTAACTTAATGCGTATTTTAAACTACTGGGATTACATATGCTGAGTTTCTACAGGGATAATCTGAGTGTAATTATCACTTGAGTTAAGGGCTGGGTGCAGATCTGATCAAGCTGATTAATATCTGTGTAAGAAACTTCTTGTTGAAGCTGTGTTGCCTGTATACTTTAGATGAAAGTTTTTGAACTGCTAGTTTCAGGCCAACCAGAATAACTTTACATTCAAAAATGTTTAGGACATAAAGTCTGCTAAAGTGCCTTCCTGCAACCGTTAAATTGCCTGCTGAACTGATTTTGACCATATAAGCTAATAAAGTCCAACTGTGACATTTTTAAAGTTTATTCCAAAAAATGAAGTCATTTCTGGCATCTGAAGCAAATCCTTGAAGCTTTAAAGTCATGGCTCTGCAAACTGGGTTCTACTGTGTTACAAATAAACTAGTAGTATGCACCATTTCAGACATGAGTATGGGCTGTTTTGCTTCAACCCATATGCACAGTTCAGAAAGTCAGGCATGACCACAGTATCTCTCCTGTTATTTTAGGGCTCTCATGTGTTATGGTTGGCCCTGATCATACGGCATTTGGTTTCAGTTACTTTTCCATGGGTTTGGCTTTTAAGAATAGACACATTTCAAGAAAAATCCAACAAGTTGTAAAGTTCACAAAGGCTGAGGACTGCGACTCCTTTTAGACTGGAGCAGTAGAAAGGAGATAAGCATCTTGTTCTCAGGACTGTGACTGTTTAATCTAAATATGGTGTATCTAAGTTACTAGCAATGGAGAGCAAAACTTGGTGGGGGTTTTGGGGAAAGGCAGAGGCAAAAAGAAAATAGAGACAGTTAGTGGTATAGTAGTACTTAGCAGGTTTCTTAGACTGACAGTTGCTAAATTACTTGAAATTTAGAGGCAAACAGAGCCAAAAGTGGAGAAGCAGTGCTCTTTATTGGAGTAAAGTCCAGTAATTAGTTTGATAAATAATACAAGGAGTGGAACAGGGATTCCCTTCTAGTGAAAATGTTGACCCTTTGATCCCCAGCTGTGGCTCATCATTTAAACTGGTGTTTTTCTTGTTTCTGTGGCTTTTACTGCAAGAAGTTTTCCCTAACCTCTGTGTAAAGACCTGTGTAGCAAATGTAGGCACCCTTTGTTTAAAGAGTGCCTGGGGGTAGAGTAAAAATTCCAAGGACTGCATTTCAAAATGTATGTGGCTGTTTACATGATCAAATACTGGTAGAATTAAAAAGAATGCATCTCCTCTGTTGTCTCAGTACTGACAATTTGCCTCAGGGCTTATAGACTGGCCCTCTAAATGATGTGGTAAGATTTTCAAAACCAGGAGCTGCATAATACTTTAGAAAATTTGTTTGACTCATTCCTAAAAATGCTTTTGAAAATAGAACAAAATACGAGTGTGAAAGTGCATTTTGTGTAGCTGTGGATTGGTAAAGACTGACTGCTGCAGAAGTATTAGAAGGCAAGGGAGACCTGAAGGAGTGTGTGCTTAGATCTTTCAGTCTTCAAGAATAATGTAATATACACATAAATCTCCAAAGAACATGCAGTGTGTAAGGCACCATGGATATGGAATCCTGAAAGACTGGTGAAGGTGGCAGGGTTCATTTAAGTTTTTCAAGTGGTAAACAAGCCACTCAGCAGAAAGTTGGTGCTGTGATCCTAACACTTGTGGTTGGTTTGTACCTCACAGGAACATGCCCAAAGGTTGATGAAAGTTCTCTTCACGAGAAGCTACAGAATTAGATGATAGGAAAGATTTCTCTTTCCGCTATCTCCCACACCTCCTAGGCTGCTTGTTGCTCATACTACAGGAAAGGTGTGTTCTTAACTTACTTTGACTGTTCTGGTGTAACTAATTTTGTTTAAATACGTGAGACAATATCAAGAGCTGAGATTTGAGTTTGTTGCAAAATCTACCTCTTTTGTCACTTCCTCTAATCCAAGTTAAAATTTAATTCAAGAATGCACTATTTTGGTAATGTAGAGTTATCGTACTTGCAAGAGTGTGAAGTTTGGGGTTTACAATACTAATAACATAAGTTTTTGAAGACATCTGACATCTTTTGTATCTTTTCTATGTACTTGTCTTAAAATTGCTAGAGTATATAACTTCTACTCCAGAGAAGAGCATGACAGAGATGAAGTAATGCATCTACTGTGATATCTCTGGCTTCCTTCATTGCAGCATCAGGCTGAAATGAGATATTGTGAAGTTGATGTTCTGGTGGCATACAGAAATGCACTCTTACTTTTTACATAAAAAAAAGATTTTGATATGTTCCTTACCAATTCTCAGTTTTAAGAGTTGCTCTCTGGCCTTGTGTCACCATCAGAGGGAATTATTGAGTGAAAATCAGAAGCATGCATTGGAGAGTTTAGTGGAGAACCAGGACCTCATCTCCTGTGGCACTGTCTTAAAACCATGTTCACTTCTATTTAATGAACAGTAGCTGCACTATTTGAATAGTACTGGTTAGCTACAGTGAAGTGAGGATTAAAACTGGAAACATAACTGTTTCCTTGCCTTCTAAGGAAAAGAAGGAAGAACCACAACTCCAAAAAAGAAACAAGAATGTATTTTTCTAATTATTTTTATTTCTGCATAGTGTTGCCTAGTTCAACAAGGACTCAGTTGATGGATTTAACTGAGGCCCCATTAAAATGGGTTTTACTCTGGGTCATCAAGAGTTTAAGAAATTCAGGAGGAGAGCAGAAGAAATATTTTTCTGTGTGCTTTCAACATGCTTCTGCAGGGGCTCTGAAGCAAATGAACTATTGTGTGTGAAGGGCCAGATCTCTTGGACAGACCCAGTTAAGCTGGGAGGGGAGAGGTGAACCGTGTTGTTAGTGGCAGGAAACCTATTATGTTTTATCAGTCAAAACTAAAAAGTATGTACAAATCTACAGAGACAACAAGGATGTAAAAGTAGCATCACATTCATTGTGAAGTATCTATATGCCTCTTTCCTGCTTAAACAGTATGGAAGTACTAAGACCTTTTCTCTTGTTTTCTCCAGTGTATTTTGATAACCCACACAGCTTCCAAATGATTTTTTTTTTTCCTCTTTCCTCATAATTCTTCTTCACCTTAAGAAAACACCACTAAAAAATCAAACAAAAAAAGACAAGAGGAAAAAAGAAATTCACCCTATCTTCTTACAGCCTTCTTCAGTTTCTGGAAAAATATGTCCCTGTGCAACTAACTTCCTTAAACTGAAGGGAACTTCTATTTGTTTAGTGTATATTTGCAGTGGATGAGGAGTCTGGCTACATGTCTCCAAAATGAAACAACATGAATAAAAGCAACTTGAAGTCATAGAAGTCATTGAGTTTTAGACTTCATTCTTGACTGGGATCCAATTGGACTGAGAAGTTGTCCTTTTTAATATGGTTGAGGTACAAGGTTTTTTGATGGAGGTTTTAGCTAAGCTTCAGTAAGGCAGTGAGTTTACCCAGACTGAAATAAACATTGGTCACAATTATACAGCACCAGCTCTCTCAGTGCAGGTCAGCTGATCTTGGAAAATCTGGGATTTGAATAACTAATAGATACTCTCAGCTCTGATTTTCTTCAGGATGGTGATTGTAGATACTGCTGGAGAGACGGAATGTGTGAAATACTTGAATATTGCTGATTTTAAAGTTCTCTTTTGCTGTAGGTATTGAATCTAAAGTTTCAGGTTTTCAAGTGTTTAAGATTGTAATTTTTTTAAGATCTAGTGTGAGGTGCTCTATAGACACAATCATCTTTTGATTTGTGTTCAGATGAGAGTTTTCCCTTTGTACTGGAGAAGAAACCAAACCATTAGGGCTAGATACAATCAGCCATATTATGACTAAGTTTAAACTTCTGATGCCTTGGGATTCTCAGGTTAACAAGGGACCAGGAGGCACAATGCCTTTTGGAGTAATTTTCAAATGTCTCTGAAATATGCTGAAAAAGGACAAGGTCAGTGTTAACGTTTGGAATGACTCATTTCTATAAATTGCTCAAATGGGGTTACTTTGAGAGTTTGTCTAGTATTAGAACTGGTGCTCAGAATTGTCACCTTACATGACTCAAGCTTTGTTTAGGTCTAATATGGCAAAGGATATAAAAATGCTACAGCAGAGCGTGGTGCCTGCCAACCTTGAACTGAGTCCCTTGTGCTAGAAATAGGCTCATGGGAATGACTCTGTTGTTTTATTCTTTTGTCTCATATGAACCGTGGACTGTTGATGGTCAGAAGTTCTCTGAAAAGATGAGTGAATTCACTGAAGGGGAATAGTTGCCAAAAAAGATTCAGCTAGCTGAGCCTCCTGCTTAGAGGATTTTGGGGTTAAAAAAACACAACAGGGTCTTTTGACATTTCCATTCTGACATTTTTCTCTTTTTTCTATTCCACTGTTGAAATGCTGCTATCGCTCAGATAAAGGTAGTCAATATCTGAAGGAATGTTTCAGAAGCATGGAAAGCAAAGCTGCTCTCTCCAGCCAATCTGATTTTCTGCATAAGTGTAGTCTGTGCACATTTTCCCCTCCAAATTTTCAACTCCTTTTGTGGTAAGGAAAAATGTTTGAGTTCTTAAATGCTGACAGGTTAGGAAAATTGTTTCCCTTGCTGCTCCCCCTGTAACTGTGCAGCCCTTGTTTTGGGGCTGATCACACTGGGACCACAGCCAGGACCGAGGCAATTCACTGGGGCTCCAGCTGGCAGCAGTGTTGACAAAGGAGCTGCTCTGAGATGCCTTTGTTTTGTTGTCATCAATGTCCCGTTGTTTGCCAGGATAATTGTTCAGTAAATCCTAACTGGTAGGATAATTATGTAAAGCTCATGTCTAGTGTGAACATATACTTTCCTTACCTTTGCTAGGCATGAAGTTCTCTCAAATCCTACAAGCCTTCCAAGATTGACCTTTAATTGCTTACTGCCAGGCAATATGGGGTAACAAATTAACATCAGGGACATGGGATCATAGACTAATCTCCTTTATTATTCAGGTGAAATCCCTGGGTTTAGGGTTTAATTTTACTGGATGTAATGACTACTCCTAGTTAGACTGTGTCCTGCATCTATAGTCATCCAGCTTGTTTTTCAAGTAATCCTGAAAATTCATGCTTTAACAAACTTTTTCTCAATTCCAATAGTAGTTCTGCTGCTGTGAAAAGTTAAAATGCACTTGTTTTAATACCCACAGTAAAAAGGACTATTACTAAGTAGTAATACAACTTAGTGTATAAAAATCTCACTATAGCTGTAGCACATTCTTGAACACTTACTTTAATAATGATTTTAAACCAATCACTTAACCGATTCCAATTGTGGGAAGCAATTGTATCTCACGGTAACTGCAAAATCATATTCAGTTTATCTCCTATTTTAACCCTTGAGATTTAGGAACAGGTTTTGCTGTGTCCTCACGTTGAATACTGGAGCCTTGCAGCATGACTGGGAATGTTTGCTTCAGTGGAACTGTTTGTACTGGTGAGCACACCAACATGTGGCTTGTAATAATAACTTTCAACAGTTACTGTGTGCATACTGGTACAATATTGGGAAAAAGTTGGACTGGGAAGACAAACAAGTCTCACTTTTGATTTCAAAGTCATGAGTAGTACAGAACAGCATGAGTACATATTTTATGGTCAGATATTGGCCTAAATCTTATGAGCTGAGAGGATGCAGTGAATGCTGCCTGTGTCGCTTTCTTGTTGCCAGTTGCTTTGCTTCATAAAACCTCCTGTATTTCCTAGGCTTGCTAACCCCCAGGTAACCATGCTGGAATTCCTAGTGGCAAATCAGGTTCTGGATAATAACACTTCACCACTGGGCTTTATAGCCTTGAGCAGCAGACCCTTGCATATTCTGTTTTAGGAGCTTGTAGTATGCACAAAGTCACTGAGACTTTATTTCAGTTCTTCCACTGCAGAAGTAGGTAAGCTCTGTGGTAGGTGGAACTGAATCAATGGTGGAAGTGGCAGGAACATTCCCTGTGATAGCCTGAGGGGACCACCTTAATTTTCTTGTACTTCCCAATTATGTTAATGGAAAAGGCACATCAGAAATAGCTGATCAAAAGGCAGTTAGTTTTAAAGGGTTCAGTGAAACTTCGTGAATGACCTGGTATGTTAGGAAAGACTGTTGTGAGCAGTGTAAAAACGAATCCCTTTGACCTGAAACACCGTTTCCCTTCCAGGTAGCATCTTGTGGGTCCATAAAGAGTAGTCCACCCTTTTAACGTTTATTAGTTCTGATTTTTGTTAACAATGTCATCCCCTGTTTTATCTGAACTCCTAGCTGGAAGTTCTGCATGCTGTTTCATACAGCGCAGCTTGTTTGTTCATGTAAATCTTTCACTTCACAAAATTCCAGAAGTGCTTCCAAGAGAATCAGTAAGTCCACATTCTTCTCATCCATCTTTGAGGATTTTGCTTTACATGACAAATAGCTTTTGAAATCTGTTGTATGGAGCAGGCCAACAAATCGAATCAGCACCTCTTACCATGTTGCTCATTCACAATCCCTGTTGAGAAAACAAGAGTGTGGACTGCCATCTGCTTGGTAACTTCCTGGAGGAGGATGGATTTTGGAAAAAATGAAGGGATTTTTCTAACCAGCAGCACAACTTCAATGAAACACCACCTGTCAGGCAGGTGTCTAATGGACTCTGACCTTGTTCTCTTTATCTGGCCAGTTTCTCCATCACCAGATCACTCTGAACAGTGACCTTCCTCAAGCTCCAGGAATGTCCATGAGACAAGAGCTTAGAAACTCATGGCCTGGGCTGTGCCATGGCTTCTAGCTGAAGCAGTGAGAATTCTGGGGTCCGGAAACCTCTAACAGCCACTGAGCAGCTCTGAAATGCCATTTTGTTAAAGCATCTGAATTCCTAGGCCATCAGGCATACCAGTACATGGTATATACTTTATCAGAGTTCTGGAAAAAATAAACAAACAAAAAAACTGTATATTGAAAGTCTTGAATTTTGTAGACAGCACCAATAACTAAGTAGGGAAAAATAGTGCAAGATAAGCAAACTTAAATTTCTGAAGTAAAATTTGCTATGCTAGTTTGTCTAATACTAGGATTTGTCCTATTACTCACATACTTCTCATTGAAGAATAAATGAGATTAAATATTGTGTTACCATAACTTCTGAGAAGGATACACAATAAGTTAAGGCTATCAATTTAACAGTGTCTGCTGCCATCAGTTTCTTTGCTTTTCCCTTTCTGCTCTTTGCCTTTTCTGTTACTGTGCTTGTTCTGTGAACTGGCAGCCTGTTCTGTACAAGCTCAACATCGGTCTAAAGACATTAGCTCTGACAGCGCTACATCTGCAAACTTCCTCATGGCATTCTGGGAAAGAACAAGTAATTTCTGACCACCCTGTTTAGGGCTTCTCAATGAAAACAAAGATACTAGCTCTGACCAGGGAACCAGCAGAGATGTTGACCAATATCCTGAGCTACGTCCAGCACTTCCTGCCAGTTGGAGTAGGTCTGAATTTGCATCCCCTGGCACTGTGTTCACCCCTACACAGCACAATGATACAGCAGGAAAAACAGCTTTGCGTTTTCCGTCGTGGATGGCTTTCAAACTTGTCTCAAATAGATGACTCCTAGAACATGTATTGTGGAGCCTTATAAATAGAGCTAGGTTGTGTCTGACTGCAGGCATCGCTGGAGTTTTTGACTGCCCATTGC
This sequence comes from Neopsephotus bourkii, assembly GCF_033783945.1. Lineage (NCBI taxonomy): Eukaryota > Metazoa > Chordata > Aves > Psittaciformes > Psittacidae > Neopsephotus > Neopsephotus bourkii. The sequence continues at coordinate 493,961 of NW_026901356.1, read as the reverse complement.
TGATGGAGTTGCTTCCTCAGTGCAACAGCTTAAGGCGTGTTTTCCATGCTAGTGTTTTTCTGTCTAAGCTCACAGACAGAAGTCAGGCAACACATGTTTGAGAGGAAGGAAGGACCTGTTGCACTAGTGATGTAATTGCATGCAGAAGATGTAGGTTCAAATTCTGGCTTTATTACAGATTTTCTATGTGACCCTGCACAAACATCCTGGTGTGTCAGTTGCCGTAGCAAAGCAGAGATATTGTTTCGTTCCTTCCACTGCCTGTCTCCCACACAAGATTTTGAGGGCAAACGCTTTTACTTAGGATTTTACAGAGCAGCGCTTGATGCTGTACAAACCTGACTTTTGGCTGGGGCCATTAGCTCCCTCCATGTGACCGATAAGAAATGAAAACAAAGCAGCCTTGTTCTGCAGCAATGACAGCACTGGACTGCTGTCCAGGCAAGCCTGATCAGAAGCATATGCACTGTTTAAAAAGTATTTCATCTCTTATTACAAATTCCCTGGTTTGTGTAGCCTTCCAGCTATTCTCCTCTAAAGAAACAGCCAGTGCCAAAAGCCAACAAGAGAAGCTGTAGCTTCCTCCCTTCACTTCTTGAATGGGACATGGAGAAGTAGCAGCTGCTCCTCATGTTCTGGCATCATGTTGATGCCTAAGTACCCCTAGTGGGAGTGGTCCCAAGGGGTGTGAGTGGGACCAGCAGGCAGACTTCTTCCTTCAGCCTGTGTTAACAGATGTGACAGGAGGATCATCCTGACCTGTGTCTCCGGTGGAAGATGCACAGAATCAGCCACGTGCTGAGGGCCACCTCTGAGGCGGGGACTAGGAATGGGATCATCTCATGATGCTGCCCTGAACACTGCTTTGGGCATCAGCCACAAGTGCATTTCCCACGAGGCAGGTGTCAGAGTTTGTAATGTTTTAAACTGCTGCAGAAAAAGAGTTTTAAAAATATCATCATGTATTTATCCAGAAAAGAGCTTTAAAAACAGGTTTGTTATGGGCAAGTCTCTCCAGCCACCAGTCTCTGAGAGTAGAAAGTGGCAACTGACCTATTGACCCACATAAGCAGCTTTGCCTTGCAAGTGGATGAAGATGCCCCACAGTCTGAGGAAACGCTGTAGAGACAACTTAAGAAACAAGTTACTGGACATGGGCTCTCTTGTTAACCTGCTCACTTCTGTGTGAGATTGCAGGGGTCCCTGGGCCTTCTGTGGTGTGTAATGCAAAGCTTTGAGAGATCTGTAGTAGTTGGGGAGTAGAAAGGGAGTAGTTATATTGGTTTGGTGATGCTTTGGCAAATAGGCTCCATTGTAAACAAGCCCTAGGACAGCTACCACTGCTAACAGAGTGGTGTCTTGTGATGGCATGGTGGGATGCTAACAGAACAGTAATTCAAAGGGAGGAGTGCTCTCTACAAAATTATAATGTCTCTGTTTTAAGCTCCTGGTGTGTTTTTGGAGGTTTTCATCAGCCAAACATTGGCACAACACTCTATCCTAACTGAGGAGAACACAGCTTGAACTGATTGTAGGCCATTAGACTTATAGCAAAGGGGAATATTTAGGGCACATTTGAGGACTTTAAGAAATATATCAACTAAGGAGGCAACACTTTGATCAGGTTCCAAGAAGAGCATATAAAACTGCCTTTTTGATTAAAATAAATTTGAATTCTGCAGTAAGGTAATAAAGGGAGGAAAAAATGCTTGTGTCCTGGGTTTAGCAGTGGCAGTCATTTTTCTCTTTCTTGGTAGCTGGTGCAGTGCTGTGTTTTGACTTTCGGGCTGGGAACAGAGCTGAAAAAAATGTTTTGGTTTGGCCAAGGCCTTTGCGAGAATCATGCTCTGCCAGGGAAGAGGGGGAGCCGGGAGGAAGCAGAGACAGGACACCTGACCCAAACTGACCAAAGAGGTATTCCATACCACAGCACGTCATGCCCAGGAGGTAACTGGGAGTTCCCCAGAAGGGCTAGAGTGGACTGCAGGGTTGGAGGAGGCATGGGTCAGTGCTTGGTCGGGCTGGGGGGCGCGAGTTATCGGTCGCCTGGTGATGGGGTATTGTATTCTCTTCCCTTGTTATTTCCTTTATCATTACTATTATTGGTGGTAGCAGTAGTGATTTGTGTTATACCTTAGTTACTAAACTGTTCTTATCTCAACCTGTGGGAGTTGCATTCTTTCTGATTCTCCTCTCCATCCCTCCAGGAGTAGGGGAGGGCAAGAAGGGGAGGGGGAGTGAGTGAAAGCTGTCTGGTTGGGGTTAAACCACAACAGCTTGCTAAAGTAATTCTTGTGAGATATCTCTACTTCCTCCCCAACCTGCCCATTTTCTTGTGTTTTCCTATAGGTAAAAGGTATTTTGACCCTGTTGCCTGCCTGTGAACTCATCAGGTCAGTAATATTCCCTCCCAACTTTCATCTGTTTTCCTCCATTTTCAGTCCTTGCCTTCCTTTTTCTTTCTGGTTGCTCTGTTTCTTGTCCCTGCCTGCTTCACCCTCTGTATCCATCATCACATTGTTTATTTTTTATTCTCCTTCCCCAAATTCAGGCGAATTATTTGCACTCTGGTTATTTTGAATCTGTGCATGAACGAGTGGTGCTCCCTTATAGGAAGAAAAGTGTTTGCTGTGCTGTCACTGCCCCTGTTACTTAGGGTTTCTGTAAAGGTCAGTTCAGTGTCTGAATATCTGTGACTTATGTACAATAGGTTCTCAATTGGTCAAGCTTATATGACTCTGAAAAATGTGTTGTTAAAGGTCTTTCTAGGATCCCTGTGGACTCCCTGTCAAATATATGCTTTCCACAGTCAGATCCCATGTTCCGTTCAAGAAGTGAAGGAAGGAAGCTATTGCTTCACTTGTTGGCTTTTGGCACTGGCTGTTTCTTAGAGGAGTATAGCTGGAAAGCTACATGAACCAGGGAATTGGTAATAAGAGATAAAATATCTTTACACAGCACATATGTTTCTGATCAGGCTTGCTTGGACAGCAGTCCGGTGCTGTCATTGCTGCAGAACAAGGCTGCTTTGTTTTTATTTGTTATTGGTCACATGGAGGCAGCTGATGGCCCCAGATCTTAGAGCTGTGGTTGTCAAACATGGCAAAAAGCAAGTGCACAAGGCCAGATTTCTGCTGGTCTGTTTAACTGTCTAACCATCTCTGAAGTTGGAGTTTGCCCTCAGTGCTTGTTGCCTTGCAGTGCAGTTGAGTTGGGTTGCCTAGTTTTTCCAAGTTCCACTGAGAACTTCTGCTTCTGTGTTTGTTGCAGCTTTACTATGCGTTAGTGTGGAGGCCAGAAAATGTAGGAAAAGCAGATAAGAATGTAGTCACATGATAGCAAAGCAGGAAGGCAGTGTGTGCAACTTGGTTCTTAGTTGGTCTTGACCATCAGCCAACCATATGGGTTGACTGGGGCTATTCCTTCATCTTTCAAGAGCAGAAGCTTGTTTGAGTTTGAATGCTAGATAAATAATTGGAGGAGAATATGCACATTTGTGTGTCCTAATAAATGCTAACCAGCTTCCTGAGAAAGAGGTCTTGCTCCTGAACAAACACCAAGGACAACTTTCCTCATTCCCAAAAAAAGATGTTTAATAATAAATTAATATTTACAAGATGGCAATCACTCTGAAGTGAAAACAATCAAATTTGTTGCCCATTCATGGGAGGATATGCTTCAGCTTTGCATGTGTTTTGCTGTAAGATGAAATATATGACTTTTTAATAAGGAAAGTTGTCAGTTAACACTGGATCAGTGGTAATTTTATTAGCCCCAGAATCATCCAGTGTATTTGGAAGAATCTGCTTCATTTTCTATATACACATCTGCGTAGCAGCTGCAGGCACATACTTCCCAGGGGCTCCGTCTAATTTGTAGTATTACAGGGATTGTGCCTGGCTAGAGAAAAGGTCTATTAATGTTGCTCATGTTGCAAATTTAGGCTCGATGCCTTCCACATGTTTGTTTTGCTTTGTTTTGTTTTTTCTAGGCCTGTAATTAATCCTTTGGAGAAATTTCTCTTAAAGCAAGCTAACTATAGTGTTGTCTAAATCCTGATTAACTGTTTTCAGGAGGCCACAGGATTGTTTTTTGTCCCCTCTGAGTTTCTAACAACAACGTCAGATGAACCATGAAGCCAGTTGGATTTTTTTTCTCTCTTCTCTCTTTCTCTCTCTTTTAATTGCATACAGAAATCAATTTCTCCATTCCTGGAAAGCAGCCACTCTCACACAAATACCAGTTGATGGAGGAAGTATGTACAAAGCATGCAAAGAAAGTATCAGCCAAATTAAACCTTGAAGATACTTTTGGATGTCAGGGTAATGTTGACCAGATTTGAATTTGATCAAAATGCCAAACACAAGGCTTTACTACAATATTTACCAGTCTCAAGCAGCAGCCTGCACCTCCTGCTGCAGCAGGGCACAAGGCTGTATTCTCTGACCACAGTAAATCAGTAGTGACAGGGTCAGTTGTGTAGACAGCTCTGTGCAGATGGAATTCTTACGTATCTATTTTAGTCCAGCTGAAATCTACCATATGTTTATATTCTGCAAGTGAAAAGCATCAGGAAAAAAACCCAACATTTTTCTATTTCTGAACCTTTGGACAATGTATGTGTTGTCTGGGGTCTGACTGACCAGTTCTTCTTGCCAGACTGGAACCTCATAGAGAAAAGTGCCACCTACTGAATAACCACTACCACATCCTGCCCTCTTCCTTTACTGTCTGCTTTCTAAACACTGCGACAACTCGGCTCATCCGCTCCAACAAAACTGACAGCTTCATGTGAGACATATTCTGTGCTTGGAGGAGCCTTCAAGCTGATTTTCAAGTGGGAAAATCATTGCCTTTTTGTTTGAGCTGGGGGGTATTGCTCTGTTTTCTTGTGGAAAGTGAAACAAAGTGGTTTTAAAAACTATTTTGCTGAAGTTTTGGATTTGTTACTGGAAAAGAAATTGCAGCTGAGAGGAAAAAGCACTTTTTGTCAGGCTAGCTCTGAAAACATCAATTTGTAAACCTAAGCCATTTCTTTTCCTTTTAGATTTGCTTCTTATTAATCTCTGTTGAGCTCTGTTGTTATGATATCTTCACAGTGCCTTGTTTCATTTCTGCTGCTGCAGGGCCTGGGTTCACTGGAAGAGCCTGGTCTTTCATGCCAGATAATGGCCACACAACGCAGTTTGCATCACAGAAATCCTATCACAATGGAAAGCTTAGTCCATGGAGAAGTTTGGCACAAAGCAAAAAGAAATGGGATTCAGGCAGACTTCATGAGATGTGAAAACTGAATGGAAAACAGGCCAAAGAAAAGATTTTAACATTTCCCAATGTTTTGGGTGGCAAATGTCTTTGCGGGGAATAAACCTCAGTATTTTAATAGTTCCTCTTTTGATTAAAAAGTTAATAGAATATGTATTCTTCATCCACAAGATCAGATTTATAGCATCTGAAAGCTGTCTATATGGATAAGTTATTGAATGGAGTATTGTAAGGAGGCCATTTTAAAGTACGTTGTCCTTAGGTGTTAACGCTGTTGAAGGAGAAAAGGTGTTAAGGCATAGGACCAGCAGGTAAACATTGTTGAACTTAGTATTATATCCAGCTCTTCGGTTACCATTCCCCATACAGGATCACTTCCTGTAACGAATACAGCAAAATGTGTGTGTTTTGTAGTTAAAAGGAACTTTGTAACCTTTAAATCTACGTAACCTGACTCTTGGTCCGTGTTTTCATATCCCCTGTATTACTTTTGCTTTCATTCTTGAACCACATGGACATACTCATAAGAGATTTAACCATTTTATTTTAATATAATTGATCTTGTGGTAACTGTTTGAAGAGATAACTACTCAATCCCAGCAACTTGTTTCTGGCATGATCATAGAAACTTTTAATGAAGGAAGGAGCAAGCTATTTCTTTTTTATTTTACCAGAAAATTAATTATTTCCAGTCAGTTTTCTACTCAACGTGCTATAGCTAGTGAATTGTTCGAGAGATTATTAAGAAGGTGATTTACCTCCTTTTTGTATTGGAACGGGGTTTATAATTGATAGTCTAAGCAATTTGATAATGATTTCCAAGTACAAAGGCAATTTCAGGATAAGTACTGTTCATTAACTGTATATGGACTACTGATACCCAATGTTCATCTGAAATTTGTTGTGTGAGATCCAAGTGCACTTTAGCCACGATTACCATACTTATCCTGTTGAAATAATTGATTAAAAACCCATAATCTTCAGTGGATCCAAGAATTCATCCTTGCTTGAGGCCTTTAAGCTATCTTTCTCTCTTTAACATCTGCCCTCTCCCTTTCTCTCAGACTAAATTCCCAATCTATGTTTATGGTCTTACTACCACCATCATTAAAATGCAGCTATTCCTGTTCAGCGGCTTGCAGCGGTGTTACATAAACAAATGAACAGAACCATAGGAGTGGGGTATCAAATATTGTAGGCGCCCTAGAAACTTTGGTTTTAATGTTTAAAATATTATTAGACCATATTTTGACATTTCAAACCACACCACTTTGTCTTTGCATTTGCTCTTTCTTCATTTCTGACAAATTGAGCTAATTCTGTAAGAATTGCTCAAGTGTTTGAAAGCACATGTTGGCAGGTGCAGCTAGAAGCTTGGCACAACATAAGCAGTCACATACAATGTATTCAAGACTTTCTTGCCTTCAGTTAAGGACAGTTTTACCATTGATTTTGGTAACAAAAATATCAGGTCCAGTGAAATAAATGACAGATGACTAATCACATTTTCCCATTTGTTGTTTACCTTTCATTCATCACCTGTTCTTTAACTGTGAGCTCATTATTTCATATTCCTTCAGCTAAATCTCTTCAAAAGAAATATATTCTTATATGCTGTATAATCATCTGTTTGCTCTGGCAAGTTACAGAGTTTTGCCTTTCAGGAGTCTGCCATGATGTTATGCAAACATGTCTGCTCATTTGCAGCACCAGCTTGGTGACCTCTCTGCCTATGTTCTCTGTTCCAGCTTTCACATGTGTATTTCTTACTGTGTAATGCCCAGACTTAAGCCAACTCCATTGCTATTTGGAAAGCTTCAAAATGAAAGGAAAAGATTAATGATCATTTAATAACCTGTAAGCAAAATTCTCTGCTTTGGTTGTCTTCATTGTTTAACATTAGTTGATGTATGTGCAAAAGAAAAAAGTTAACTAATGGGAGCAAACTTGACTAAGTCAGAAGGTGTTTGGAAGTCAGATGCATTTTTGGTTTAGTGACAGCCTGAAAAAAGCAGCAGTTCTCTGGGAAGCATGAAAAAATGTGCATTAAAGCAAAGTGATTCTGAATTGGTTGGCTTTACTAAAATACATTGCTAGACTGTGCCATACTACTTTTGTGGTCTGAAAATCAAACATTGGGTCACATTCTTAGCACATGCATGTGAGCATAGGTCCTTGAAGTCAGTGAGGTTATGGCAGTATATTTTAGCTACAATCTGTCCCTGCATGCATGTTGTGGTTTAACCAATGCCAGACAGCTTGTTCACCCACTCCCCCCCTTTCTTGCCCTCCCCCTACTCCTGGAGGGATGGAGAGGAGAATCAGAAAAAAAAAATGCAACTCCCACGGGTTGAGATAAGAACAGTTTAGTAACTAAGGTATAACACAAATCACTGCTGCTACCACCAATAATAGTAATGATAAAGGAAATAACAAGGGAAGAGAATACAACACCTCATCACCTGGTGACCGATAACTCGCACCCCCCCCAGCCTGACCAAGCACCGACCGATACCTCCTCCAACCCTGCAGTCCCCCTAGCCCTTCCGGGTAACTCCCAGTTCCCTCCTGGGCATGACGTGCTGTGGTATGGAATACCTCTTTGGTCAGTTTGGGTCAGGTGTCCTGTCTCTGCTTCCTCCCAGCTTCCCTCCTCCCTGGCAGAGCATGAGACTCACAAAGTCCTTGGCCAAACCAAAACATCATTTTTTTCAGCTCTGTTCCCAGCCCGAAAGTCAAAACACAGCACTGCAGCAGCTACCAAGAAAGAGAAAAATGACTGCTACTGCTGAACCCAGGACAATGCAAATAAAACCAGTGATGATAGGCCATTTTTTTATGACTGCATAGGTCAAATTCAGGTTCCTGAAAGCTGTGCTCTCACTAATAAGTACAACAGACTGTGCAAAAGAATGCATTAAGCCATGGATATTTTTTCCTACTATCATATTGATAGTGATATTGCTTAGCTTTTTTTTTTTTTTTCTGTTTTCTTTTTTCCTTTTTTTTTTTTTTTTTCACCTGCTAACAGCAAACTACATAAATTGATGGCTTCTGGTAGGCTGGAACTGCTGCACAACTCTGCTCCTGGAATGGACCTCCCCAGTCCCAGTGCTGAGTGTGAGTACTGTTTCTCGAACTCTCTCCAGCAATGGGTATCTGTAAGAATGTTAGTAAGGCAAAGCGCTATCACTCTTAGGCATACAACTGAAATATAAGAAAAGGTTACTGGCTGTCTTTGTGCCAACACAGCACAAACTACTGTAGTACTTCAAGATGTTTTTAAGGAAGCTGTATTTTTCTAGCTGATTTTGAAAGCAGAATGTTTGAAGGAGCTTAAGGCTCATTGGGGCAAACTTTTTATTGGCTACACTCCTAGCGTAACCCAGGAAAAACTCAACTGAAGAAAATAGGGCCATAATAGGAAGTACTTCAAGTTTTGTTTTTGCAATATCATATGTGCTAATATACAACACATACTTAAAAATAAATTTTACAGTAGCTTTAATTCTATTAAGAAGTATTAGAACATGAATTCTCCATGGTTTCTTTTTTTTTTTTTTTTTTTGAGTACTTTACTGTGGGGCAATCCATAAAGTTTATCAAACAGCAAAAGTGCTCAGGGAATTCTAACAAGCCCCACTGGATGGCTATACCAGTGTGCTGGGGAAGGAGTAAGAGCACTTGCATTTGAGGTAAACATTTATGACATCAGGAAATGTTAGTTGAAAATTTTGTCAAGTTATTTAAACTGCATGGCCTCATGAACTAAATGTAGTTGAAGAAATGAGAACTAAATAGAAGAATACAGTGTTCTGGGGAAAATACTGATAGGCATTTGGGTTTTTTAACACTGGATCAAGATACTCCCTTTTCGCTGTCACTGGTGAGTCCAGACCCTGGAATGCTATTGTCTCAGCAGTGGGCTTCAGAAAAATGCTAGTAATTCAAAAGGAAATGCAGGCAAAAGCAATACGTTTTATTTCAAAAGGAAAGTCCTCCTCTTGTAAATGCAATAGGAAGTCTGTATTAATAGTTCGGCTAAAACACAGTTAATGCTTTCCAGGTATCTGTGTGCATGTATATGTATCAGGGAGAGTGACTGATATTTTGCCTTGTTCGTAATTATTTCCCTTTACATTCTCCCAGACAGAGGATGGTTTCTGCCAACTATCAAGAAACTGATATTAAAGGTTCTTTCTTAGGATGGTGTCTCCTCATAGATTTAGCTATGGTCAGTCTCGTGTTCCTTGCAGTTCTTGCAGTTCCTGAGACAGTTGTTAGGCAAACGTTGCCCTCCACTGGGAGATGGATAGATGACTTTAGCAAAAAGCTCTTCAGTCCTCTGCTCTGCATGTCCTAAAGCAGTTCCTCCCTTATGAGGAATTTTGGGAAGCCTAGGGTTCTTGACACCCCTCTGGAGAGCAACCCTCCAGGTTGTCCCTAGGAGGTTTTGTCCTTGTTTGGTACAAAAGGGGCCATAAATCTGTTCTTAAAAACAAAGCAAGCTCGCAATCGCTGCATGCAACTTGTTGGCAAATCGCTATGCCACCAGGACAAATTTGCTTCAATCAGTGTGCAAAGCTCCATGGCAAATCTCCAGACTTACTGAAACTTTCCTTCTCATGTAATTCACAGCAATTCTTGAAATCTTCCCTACTTTTTCCTATGTTGCTATTTTTATTTTGAATGGTAAGGAGGAAAAGAGCATATGAACAGTACCAGGTGTAGACACCTTTAATGTAAAATTATACTCTGCTCTTTTAAGGGCACACAGAGCTGGATTCATGATATGCGCTGGCATGGATACATGATCTGCATTCACAAGCACTTTGTGAAATCGATTCCAAAGCAAACATTGCTATTTCATCTGGGAGAAAATGCCTTAGCTAACTGCCTATGTACAGACTGCATTTTTAGAATAATGATGGCATTGCCTTGCCTGGCGTGTTCACTTCCAAAAACTAAGATCAGTTCCTATGTTTCTTAAGCCCATTTTGGGAAGCAGCAGTTCTTGGGTCTTCAAGAATTCACACTAGCAGGGAACTTCTTTGCCTCATTAGAAAGACTAATTTGTCAAATCAGATAATAATGTTTTATTTTAGCTTTACAGTTTAATTTAATTCAGAGTAATTTTCAAGACACTTGGGTTGCCAGCTATGAGCAAGGGTGTTGTGAATGGCAGCTCCAGATGTGCTGGGGAGCTGGCTGCAGCACAAGCAGGGGTTTGAGGACACTTCCTCTGTTGTGCATGGAACAGCAACTGGAGTCCAGAGGCTGGTGGATAAGGCCTTCTCCAGAGAAAGACTTCAGTAGCAAAGTATGCAACTCCTTTACGATAGCTGGATACAAGGGCTCTCCAAATAGCATGGTAACACCTGAAACAAATGAAGGTGATTGCTTAATTGTTCACATGTTGACACAAATGCTCTCCTTTCCCTTTACAGCTCACCCTGAGTTGAGACTGGGTGTTTTGTAATTTAAATCGTAGGTATTTACTGACTATAACTGCACCACCCTTTGAGAACTGTACAGTGAACCCTGTTGTTTCAGACACTTACAACTATCAGTTTCTAAACCATTTAAAATAACTAGATTGAGACTTCAGTGTTTGTCATGGACAGTGGAGTTGCATTTAATGAGTATACCTGGCTTGAGTGGTTTCCAAATATGCCATTTAGCTTATATGCTACTGTATTCATCACTTACCATCACTTACCTAAATTGTAACTACTTTTGTACCTGTTACATTTACACACATGCACACATATGCACACACCGTATGAGTCATTCTCTGTTGTGTAAGCCAAGTGTTTCTTATCTTGTGTGTTTCTTCTTGTGTGTTTCTATCTGTTCCAAACTCACAGGAGTCTAAAGCACTTGCTAGTTAAAAGATACTTAGAAATTCTTGACTCTTAGTATCTATGTCTCTTTCTCCCCCTGTTTTCTTGGAGGGATATTTCTACATTACCTGTCATGTTGGCCCAGGAGTGCTCCAGTGACATAAATGATGTGGAAAGTCTGTTTCAAAGTAAATCTATTATAGCTTAGTTAATATTGGAGTTTTAGTAACAGGCAAGTTAACAAAAGAATGGTGGCCACGTAAAGCAAAAGAAATGATTTTATTTTATTTAATTTTATTTTTTTTCTTGAGTAAAAAGTTTCGAAACCAGAGCTGGCAGCTTAAGAGCAGGAGCTGCAAAGCCTGAGCTTGCAAAACTGGTGGTGTCCTTTATGGCCACACATACCCTGTCCAGAAGACTATGCTGTGAATACTTGTTTCCCTCTTGGGATGATGGGAGGAGGAAGACACACTCCACCTCAGCTTTTCCACGCATAGGAACACATGATGCAGGTGTGTGTCATTTTTCCAGTCCTAGTTTCTCACTTGATGGTGATGCCACCTTCCCACTGTGGGCTTTGCTGCATTTGCAAAGCATGAGAAGTGATTCCCAAGAATAGAGTATTTTTCTAATTAGAAGACATATATCCACATGGCTTTTCAACTAATTCCTATTCAGTCATGTGGTTCTTAAGAGCTTTTCTTGACTTACTACATGATAACTCCCATGTGAGCAAGCTCAGTCTGCAATGGTACAATACAGTATCACAATGACCCTTTTATATTGTCAAAACCAAACATAGGCATTGGCAATTATGTTGCTACTGATTTAACAAAGGAGCTAGACATAAAAAAGCACATAATTCAGCTTTATGAGGGGAGAGGGGAACAGAGCAGGCTCCATTTAGTACCTGGCCATTGTAATGCATCTAGATCCTGGTTGCACAGATTATATATGACATATTTGCTCTAATCAGCACAGGATTTTGGGGGAGTTTAGGTCTACATGCGCTCAAGGCATTTGGTTTTCTTCTATAAGCCGGATAACAATCTCCAATGGGGGGGCACTGAGTTTCAGCAAAAGAAAAGCAGGCCATCTGAGATGCAGGATCACTCAGACAGAGGGAGATGGAGTGCCAGCACTACAGAGCCCTGGGCAGGTGTCATCAATCAGAAAGTTTACACCAACATGGAGGAGGAGACATTCTCTCCTGAAGTTCTTCAGTACCTGTATTAGAAAGAATGTAGGAAGATCTGAGGAAAATGGTGAGTGGTGTGAGCATGGCAAGTTTGTGGCTTGATACTGGGTCCTGCCTAAGGTCAATATTTAATTAGGTGAATAGAGCATTTGTATATATGCAGCTTCTTCATCCCACATGCTAAATCTATTTGTAAAGAACTGGGAAAGGATATTTAAAGTACTTAGAGTTATTCAGTGACACAAGTCCCTACAATAACAAGTTGTTTGCATCTACAATTGCCACGTGGAGTTGAACCAAAGACTAAGCAAGGCTTTCCTCACCTGTAAAGGTCTGTGATTGTACTTCCTTCTTATTTTAACAGGATTTTATATAGTAGATGATGTGTGCACTGTGTATTTTAGAAAAAGCTATGCTTTAATAAATATTCAGCAGAGTGTGATTGCTTCAGCCGACCTGCAGCTGATTATTTTAAAACCATAACAGAAGCAGTTAAAAAAATACCCTAATCACCTGCAGGAAGAGCAAAACAAACAAAGACCCAGCAGGAAAAGCCTATGTCTAATTAAGCCCATGGAATGTCTAATTAAGCCCATGGAACTAAGACTAGCCAAAGAAGGCTGCGTGATGTAACAGAAATGGGAAGGCCCAATGCTAGGTTAGCCTCAGGAAAGTTACTGGAGTTTACAAGTTAATTTAGATCCAATATGCTCTTTGTTAACAACCTGTTCCAGGATTCTCAGGGGTAAGAAAAGTAGCCTCCTAATTACATATGGGACTAGATGCCATGCTGTTTCATTAACCCTGTGTTGAGTGGAGTCAGGATTTCAGCCTTTTAACAATATGCAGCTCCCAGAATTTTAGCCATTTTGATCTCACCACATCTTCTCTTTTCTCTTTCTATAGTATTGTGACTTTGAAACAACTTATGTGTCTCTAAAGTAATGGCTTGTGCAGCAGCCTCTGAAATAGGTGACTGTGTGGCCCCATACAAATCGAGAAACTCTGCAATTTGCCTGCTCTGTAACATTTCCTGGCTAAAGAAGGAACACCTCAAACAGCTTGGGAAGTTTGTCTGTATTGTTTTTGCCCATCTATGTGTTTCTTCAGAATTTACTTTTGCATCTCACTACATAGATCTACAATGGTACCCACCATGCTGCTAATGATGGCATTTCCCTTTAGGACTATGTGATTAACTTGTTGCATAAAATAGTGTTGCTAGGGCAGTCTGAGACATACTCATAGCTAGCAAAAGCCTTACCTTACTCTTCCTATGTGGTTTTAGTTCTTCTTTAAATCATGTTTCAATTTCCTTGTCTTTTCACTGCGATGTTGCCAAAGCTTAGAATAGGTATTTACACACTCATTTAGTCTGTTCTTGCAAAAAGTCTGCAATTAACTTTGATTCAGCATTTGTTAGTTTTATGCACGCTATTGTCTACACATCCCTAAAGCTACCCTAAAGTTTAAATGAGTTTAAATTTAAGAAGAATTTTACAGGGCATGTCCAGTTTGTACAAAATAGGAGCTTGGTATTAGCTAGCCTTTCTTACTAACAAACAGCTAGTTCGAATATGATTTGAAGTCATAAAGCAAAATTTATTCATTATATTCTGAATGGTAGTTGCCTACTCAAACAATGTGTGCTTATAGTCAGTAGTCTCTTATCTGGAAACATAGGTTGCTGTCTTGCTCATGAAGACTATAGAGCACCTCTTCAAGCTTCATGACCTAACTAGCAGTGTTGCCATATTTTTCTTAGAGTTTGTCTGCTGTTTTGTTGCTCTGTTAAACATGTGGGAAGCTCTTGTGCTTCTTCCTTTTCAGACTGCTCAAACATGCTGCAGTGCAACCTCCCTTGCTGGAACAGCAGCTCAGAGGTCCAGAAGACCTATGTATTCCTACACTGTTATTGCCATGTGGTCATACACAAGGAACAATATTGTTCCTGCATGGTGCTCAATGATTTCTGAAAGAAGAAGGAAGTCCTTTTTCCTGTGGTGTCTTTACTTCCACTATCTCTTGGACAATATAGTTGAACTGGAAGCCTTATTTGTATATCTACGTGCAGGGAGAGACACTTCCCTTCCTATAAGCAGGCAGAGCAGTCAATGTTCGAGAGCCATGCTGCTCAGGTGGTAAGCCAGGCACAGACCAAAACTGTCCTAAGTCACAGGAAGCCGAACGACAGGCTGAGGCTGGCACCCCAAAACTTTTTGGCTTTCTTTGTTTTCTCTCACATGGCTTGCAAAAGCCACTGTGTTAGCATGTTCCATTCAAAATCCAAAGTACCGAGTCACCGCTTTCTAAGTGGCGGCATCCCTTAGCATCTCCATTCTAGCCACAAGCATAAAATTGAGACCCCTGGTATATTGCAGTACTTGATCACATGACTCAGTAAGCTGCCAAATCAAGACATAATGTGTGTATGATCCATCAAATCATTGTCTCCCAGTGCCCGACATGCTACATAAACTGCTGATCACTTTATTACTAAAGCAAGGGCTTCAGCAAAAAATGGGAAGCCGTAACTGCATAGGGTCATAAAAAAAGACTTCAGGATGGACCAAAAACCATGTTTTTCTTGGAGCATCTTAGGTCTGTGGGTATTTGCTCATCAGATCTGAGAGTGGGAGTTGGGGCCTTTTGCCCTCTCTGATCTGGAGGAAAAATTTTACATGAGCCTGGATTTGGTGCTCAATAAAGCCTTGTACTGTGCTGTAGAACACACTATTTACTGGTTGTGTGTATTTTAAGCAAAAAAATACTGAGCTTATTTAACAAGCAAGAAGGGGTTAATACTTAATAGCACACATTCTTTGGGTAAAAAAATGTAGGGAGGAGAGTCCTGGTACCTGATTTGTTTATTTTTGCAGCTGAGGTTTTTTCCTCTTAGGATGCCAGCGTGTTGGAGCACTGCTCCATATACAGAAGGCTCATTTACGGTGGCAGGCAGGCAGCTGCTCAAAGCTCTATTTAGTTTATGTTGTGATGGATGACTTGAGTGGGAGATGTGAAGAGTGAATTAACAGCTTTAGTAAAAACACATTGTTTGTTTTCCCGTTGACTTTCCACTTCGCATTACCTTGCTGTCTTCCCTCCTTTGGGTTGCTGTTCTTGTCTGTCTTGCTCACTCCTTGTGTCTCCTGTTTTTCAGGACTGCTTTCCTGCCTTGGTTTTGTTGCTGGGTTTGTTTCTCTTTTTTTTTCTTTCCTTTTCTTCTCCCAGGCTAGTTTGCTGAAGAAATTATAAATCACTGCTTCTGCTGCTTGCGGTCTGGGTGGAGGCCTGCTTCCCAGCCAGGACGCTGTTCTCAGTGTGAAGACCTCAGGAATCCAGTAATGCCCTGTTGATGAATAATTCATATCTGGAGCGAAAGATGCCTGCAAACACCTTTTCCAGCTGTGTTTGTCCTAAAAGGTGGCTGAAGGAGGTTGCCAGTTGCTGCTTTTTGCTTTCCAGTAAGAACTGGTTTAGCTCACTGGTCTCAGAAATCGTTTAGGATGTCCTTACCGAGCTCCACTCCAGCTTACAGCCAGTCACCAAAATATGCCAGTGGAGTTGAGGCAAGGCAGACCTGTCTCTGTAGGAGATAGTTTTGGAGGGGAGTTGAGGTAATCAAGCTGTTAGGATTGTCTCCAGGAATTTGAGGGGCCGATGTGACGACTTTTTATTCTTTTTGTGGTGCCTTACCACTGCAACAGAAAAATGTCACTGTTCTGCAAAGAAATGTCCTGTTGGTTTTTGTATCTTCCTTTTTTTTCCTTGTGTACCTAGACATGCACTATCCAACTCAGTGCATAAGAAAGTGAATTATATTACCCCTAACTTGAGATTTATAGATCTAGAAGTTTTGAGTTCTTGTTTTGTCTTTGGTTTGTTTTGGGTTTTTTGTTCAAATGTTGAATGCCAGAGAAAGACAAGGCTAAATGGGACCATGAGAGATCCTGTAATTTCTTCCCCAGTGCAAGGCCAGACAGTCCATATTTATGAAAGTCCCACAGATGTTTTCCTGCTTATCCTCAGACATCTGCAATGATTAACAGTGTAGTCTGATACATTCTTGACTTCTACTGTCCCAAATATGAGACTTTTCTTAATTTTCTTAATTCTTGAGTTTTCTGTGATGAAATATATTCCCCATGACTTTCATTCATCACACATCTTGAGAATAGATTTCCTTTCCTTCCTGAAGCATCCTTTATTTAGTATTTTACCCACTTCCTGCACTCTCATCTACAGGCTAAGCAGTCCAAGTTATGCCCCCATTTTCATCCAGCTTTCATCCAGTTCCAGTAACTCCTCTTCTTTGCTGAAATGCAGCACCCTGAAATTAGGCATTAAGCTCCAAGTAGGCTGGAAGTGACACTTCTGACCTGAGCCCAATGGATTGTATGCTGATTATACATCCCAGTGTGACATTCACCTCTCCCAGGGGATGGCCTGCTGACTCAGGCTGATGGCGTTACTGTGTCCCTTTATCCAGCCCATGGTTTGTATTAGTAAAGCCATTTATTCCCATGGACAGATAGCACCTTGCACTTGTACTTATGGAGCAGCATCCTCTTCTTTACAGTCTGCCCTCCAGCTTTTTGGTTGACCCTCCTTATCTTCATGTCATTTATCAGTTAATAACCTCATTCTTCCACTGTCCTGACTCTTGGCTATGTGCTCCTAGTCATATAATCATATGTATAGCAATCCCTGGCAGAATCCTAGCTTACACTTACATTAAACTTTGAGAAGTAATCTCTTTTCCTACCAGTTTGTACCTGACGTATTACATTTTAATCTAGGAAAGACATGGTTGATTGGTGTAATTACAAGAAAATACTAAAAGCAGTACTACAGTACAACTGTGTGATTATACTCTTGTGTGTACCCACAAGACCTAGTACAATACCAGATTAGAATATTTTGGTATTATTTGCTCTTAGCAGTTTCATGCTGACTGCCACTCATGCAGCTCTTTTCAGTGCTTGCAAATAATTGTTTAATTATACGTGCCATTTTTTTTTTTTTTGGTAAATGAAGTATTCTGTCAGGCCTGCAAATTATCAGCTGCTGAGGTTTTTTGATCCTTTGTAAGAATAATCACCATTTTCACCCTTCTGGAGTTTTCTGGTATGTTATTAATCTTTCTTAGATTTCCATAGATAAACAATTGCTAGGGGACTCTGAGATTTTTCGAGTCTTCCTCAGGTTTCTGTGTATCTTTATCCTGAGTTAAAAGTGTTTAACTTGCCTAAGTGCTCTCTAAGCTGTTCTTTCCATGTTCTTGCCTCTTAGTATTATCTACAATTGCTATTTAATTGTGTTTTTTCTTTTGAATTTTAGTGTATAAAAAAGCTTTAAATACTTTGGTCTTCTCTCAACATATCTTTATTGGCTTAGTAGAAAAACATCTTTCTTTTAATTTCTCAGGCTACTTTTGTACTTAATGTGATGTGTGATGCTGCTTTATAGTGACTCCTTTGCATCCTTTAGAATAGGAAAATATTGCTTTTTCTTATTGAAAGTTGAATTAATAATGTATTTAGGAGTCAAGCCTTAAAATATCAAATATCAATATGCATGAGGAAAAGAAAAAGATAGTTTTAGCATCTTCCACATGATATGGGAAGGTAGCTAAATATGTGTAGGCCAACTTAATATCTGGGAAACTAATGTGTAGTGGCACACTATTTGCTTATTGTCCTTCATTCAGTGATTGTGGGTGACTGTGTCAAATGGTATTACTTAGAAAATCTGTATGATGAGCCAGTTTTGAAATGTAGTGGGGTTCAATTCCCCTAAGTCAGATTTAGGCTGAAGCAGAGGTGGACTTTGATATTGTTAGTTCGTTGGGTAGATGTCGACTTGCAGTACAGAATACTAGAAGATGAGAATAGCAGTGAATCACATCCTTTGCCACCAGGCATAAGAGTGTATCTGAGATTACAGCAAATGAAACATTGGTTAAATTTTATTCTTGCCTAGTGGGGCTTTGGTGTCAATTTAATAATGAAGCACTGAACTAAATAGAAGCTACCAGTAATATCTGTGGGGGAAAAGTAGTACAGCCACTGAATGTTCCCATTAGTGACATGACTACTCTTGTGTTTTATTGAATCATTTTTGCTTCAGTTAAGTGATGTGCCTCTACACGCACATGAAGTTAGGCTGGAAAGAGAGCAAATACATCATTAACAGACCTGAACTGAGATTACTTTTGGGAGTAGCTTGTGGAGTGACCAATTCTGATGATGGTGTCACCTTGCATATGCAAGATGAGTCAAAATAGTAGTTGAAATGTATGTATATTAGGAATGAACTGTTTTTCTTTGCTTTTTTTTATGATAAATCTCATGTGAGACAATAGTCAAATTAATTCAAAGTTAGTTCTACCATTTTCAAATTAACTGAAGTTAAGGCAAAAAGATATTTAGAGATGAAGTTTCGGGTCATGCTTTTTTTTTCAGTTTTTAAGAAGCAGAATAGATAGATGGTTTATATTTATAACAGATTACATGGCTGATTTGTGCTCAACTGGTGATCTGTTACAACCTCCAAGATCTGTTTGAAAAATAGTAGGTCTAATCCCAGCTGAGCACCCCCTGTTTTGAATTTGTGTAGCTGATGAATTCTACCTAAGTGCAGTACCTTTGCTCTGCTGAGAGAGACTTTGGGTGCATTTTCCAGCCTGGCAGAGGGTTGAGGTAGGGAAGAATGAAATCACTTAGACAAGATCACACAGGGAGTTTGGGGAAGAGCCAGGAATCATTTCTGACTGACCTCTGGAGGCCTCATCTGCAGCCTCTCCTCCCTGGTTTTAGTGGAAAACTGTTGAACTGAACACTGAAAACATGGCAGGCTGTAATATATTTTCAGTCTGACTTATTTTCCCTCACTGTCTTTATGGCTGTCACTAATGAGACCCAACAAGACGAATCTTTGCTAGCTGTCTATCAGAAATTCCTGCATGTTCACTCTACACATGGCGTTATTTATAACTTCATGCTAACACAAAAATTGTTAATGTTGCAACATGTAAATGATGTATGAATTAGTAGCTTTTGCAGGCAGAGAGACTACCAGCCTATTGGACAGCAGCAGCTTTGTTTTTCATCTTCTCCTCAGAATAAGAGCTGTTCCACTCTATTTTTCTTAATGAGAAAATCAGACAAGCATGTAGAGCCAGCCATTGGTATTCATCATGCTCCCCTCCAGCTACATACTGAAGAAAAGAGAATAAAGGTGGGAATGTCCTCCTTCCCCTCTACTCTGCCCTGGTGAGACCGCATCTGGAATATTGTGTTCAGTTCTGGGCCCCTCAGTTTAAGAAGGACAGGGACCTGCTGGAGAGAGTCCAGTGCAGGGCAACTAAGATGATTAAGGGAGTGGAGCATCTCCCTTATGAGGAAAGACTGAGGGAGCTGGGTCTCTATAGTTTGGAGAAGAGGAGACTGAGGGGTGACCTTATTAGTGTATATAAATATATAAAGGGGGAGTGTCACGAGGATGGAGCCAGGCTCTTCTCAGTGACAAACAATGATAGGACAAGGGGCAATGGGTACAAACTGGAACACAAGAGGTTCCACTTAAGCTTGAGAAGAAAATTCTTCTCAGTGAGGGTGACAGAACACTGGAACAGGCTGCCCAGGGGGGTTGTGGAGTCTCCTTCTCTGGAGACATTCAAACCCGCCTGGACACGTTCCTGTGTAACCTTATCTAGGTGTTCCTGCTCCGGCAGGGGGATTGGACTAGATGATCTTTTGAGGTCCCTTCCAATCTCTAACATACTGTGATACTGTGAAATAGTTAAATTGCCTCTTCTTTAACAGAGCTGATTAGGCATAGAATTTTCAGATTTAATTTCCTCAAATGATATTTCAGAAGGAGTTATCTGAAATTAAGCACTTCAGAAGAACTGGCTGTTTCACTGAGTACTCTAATAAGAGCAAAATCCTTTAGGTAATCTGAGCAGTTATCTAAATGTGAGTTGCTGAGTGATTTTAAAAATAGTGTTTAAAACAAAAGTTTTAAACAAGTAGAAGATGCTGGTAACAAGTAAGAAAGTTGGTGTGGTAACTGACAAGGTGGGCATAAAGCAATAATACAGTCTGCTGGGCAGGACGCATTAGCATTTACAATTTTATTGTCTTTGATGGTGTGGTTTGAAATGTTTGGTTTGACTCTGATGCTGGTGATTAGAAACATGCTGTTTGTTATAAAGAGAACCAAACGCATTCTATTGTAATCCATTTTGGTTTTTAAACTGCACCCATCATTGTGGTCACCAACGTCTTTAAACATTTAGATATTTTTCCAGCACAATGTTTTTCTAAATGTTTCCTAGCTGTATGTACAGTTACAAGTGGTTCAAGTTATACCTTCTGTCATATTGCTGCTGTCTTTTCCCAGAGTGCATAGATACTGGGTTTACAAGGTTTTATTTGGGTTTTGGTCTGGGAAAGAGTTTCTTTTGCAAGTAAGCCATTATTTTAAATGCTGCTTGGGTTGCATATGGCCTTTTGGGATTGGTGTGCTTCCTCGGCTCAGCTACAGGCAAAGGTCTGTGTTAGGATTAGAGGGCAAGAGAAAATGGCTCTGAAGGCACATTGCAGTTTCATTTCTTCTATGCTGAGATAAGGCTTAGCCTTGGCTCTTGTTACAAGTTCATGTTTCTTTTTGGGATGCTAAAAAATGTCCCTGGTGTATTATATGCAATTGGGCAAATGAGCAGATCTACCCCAGAATTAGAAGGATGAATCTTCACATTGTTCCATTCTTCTAGTAAAAAAGAATATATGTTTGTGCTGTATTTGTTCTCACTGACCATCACAATTCTTGCTAGACATTATTCTCTCCACCCTTTCTCAGCTGTAGCACTTCCATTACTGTGGCTGCCCTAGCTTATGGGTCAGGCAGTGGTTGTGTCCCGCTCACCTTCCTATGTTGCTTCTGTGCCTTTTGACTAGGGAGCTTCCACAATGCCCTTGAAACAAGCAAAAAGAAGGAGAAAAGAGACATCCATTTAACTGATTTATGTGCTACTTAATGACACTTGCATTGTTCCTGTATTCTGCAACTCATGTATAGTAATTAAATACCCCAGTGTGCTTATGTGATTTAATCTTGGAGTCTATGAGGAAAATTCTGTTGATTTTTAGCGGTCTCAAAATATAGCTCACTGAGTAACAAAAGCCTGATGTTCCCGTTCACAGTATGGCTGTAAAACTTGGATAAAAAAGAGACAGAACCTCCAACTGCAACATGCCCTTCTAATTATCTGTTTTTCAGAACCCATTTAATCCCCTCCTAGCTGAGCACTAGATGGTAATCTCAGCACTAGAAAATAATTTTAGCACTACAAAATTATTTTTTTTGCCTCCAATTAGAGGTCACATTTAGAAGACAAAAAAAACCCCAAACCAACCCCAAACAAAAAAACCAAACAAAAACCTGCAATCTGCTGGAGAGTGCAAATAACAATTTAGATTCCTATGTTCTTGACAATGCAGTCATACTCTCCTTTTGATAACTCAAGATATACTGCTAAAATAACCGTGGAGATAATGAGAGGCATGCTTTGGTGCCAATGCTTTTGTTTATTAACAAGGAAGGAGTTGCACTTTAGTCAGTTTCCAGTTTTCTAGTTTGTCCTTGTCCTTGGCAATTGAAGCAGATAAGTGAAGCAGATGAAGCCTTGACATCCCCTGTGCTGCTGTATCTCTGGGCTATGCATACCATACAGCCCTAGAGCTTCTTGATCCCTCTTCTTTCTGCTTCCTGCTTCCACAGTTTTCACATCTGCCACAGTCTGGAGGGTCTGGGTGATGTTTATTTTCTTCTCCTTTGTTCTCTTTCTCCATTTTCCCTTCTTTCCCCTCCTGAATACCAAGCTATGAACCTTCATTTTCTACCTCACCTTGACTTCACCTCCCTCTTCTCCATGTCCAGCAGTATCTCTGACTGTTCCTTCTTTCCTCACATTAGGGCCTGCTGTAGCCTTCTCTAAAAGGCAGCTGTGTGAACCTTTTCCTCCCTTACTCGCTCACCTCTGTTTTCTTACTGTCTGCCAAACAATTCGTTCAGTATGTCAGAAAGTTATTCCTGTGTTAGAAGGAAAGGACAACCATACATGGTAGATGAGACTAAGATGGAAGTAATTAGTGGCTGACAGTTTTTAGATCCATTGGGTGCTTAATAGAGAGGTAGTTGACAGTATTGGAGGTGTACTTGTTTAGACTCACTGAGCTGATTTTCTCCTTAGTGTTTTCTGAATTGTACTTTCTTGTTGGTTATGAGCATACCCTGATATTTTGACATGGAACCTATGCCATGTTCAAAAACAAAGACCGGATTGCTGACTGCAAGGCTGAAACTTGGCTGGTAGGAACGAATGTTCACGACCATTAGCAGACTGCTGAATTGCTGTTGATATAGCTTTAGAAGTGTAATTTTAATCCAAGTAAATTCTTCTGCACATTTTGACCTAGAACTAGAACCTTCCCTGGATTTTTCAATTTGATGTTTTCAAGAGAAGCAAAGAAAGATAAATTTTAAATGTTGGCTTGCTTGGCCAGTTCCTAAACTGTAGAGACAATATGCACCCGACTTTCAGAATATTAGTTAAAAAAGAAAGTAAAAGTAACGCTGCAAAAACTAAAACCTTGCAGTCGTCTTAAGCTAATCCTGTGTTCTCTATATAAAGACATATAAACTTCTGACCTCTCTAATATTTTTTTCCTTCAACCGCACACTCAAATTTCCAAACATGATCAAAACTTACAAAAGTTTATACTCATACTTGGCTCTAAAAGAGTCAAAGCTTAAAATAAATGTTAAAGGTTGATCCACTGGAAATCGGTAAAACCCCTACATGCATTTGCATTTTTATGTTGAAGGCATTAGTATGTGTCTTATTGATGGGTATGCCTTTCATCATGCTGATAACAAAAGAAGGCAGTACAATGATACCTTGCTATACTGTAATAATAAGCACTTCAAAACAGCTTAACAGGTTGTGATGGCTGTAAATGAGGAGAGTTGTCTAACAGAGCACCCTGTAGCAGACCTGGTCTCATGAAGAGACCAGGGTCTGACCCTAGGGGCTGCAGAATGTGGTTTGCAAGACTTCAGACCTCCTCCTTATTGGGGAATACAAGCACAGCAGTTCTGCTGGGCAGAGCAAGGTATGGCGCTCTCTTGGTCATGGAGAGAGGATGAAGTGTGGCCTGTTTCTCACTTTCTGCTACTTTACTCCTAAAGCAGAGAGGCTATCGAGGTAACCCTGCACACTATCCTAGGGAGAAAGGGCAGTGGAAGTTAGTGGTGAGGCTGCTCAGACAGGATGGGGCACAGGTTGGCACTGCAAATACTGTATTTCCTGAGGGTACTGGAGCTGGCTGTTTCACTAGTGCTGAGTGTCTTGCACATGTGTTGTTGCAATCACACTGCAGCACCATTATTCTGCCCTTTGGTAGCATGTTTGTGTGTATGTAAAGAGTAGAGAGAAAATTGTTTGGAAACATGTTAGTGTTAGGGACCTTCCCAGATTCAGATCTAAGCTGTTGCTATCAGACTCTGAAGCTAGAAGTGTGGAAACTAGCTAAATCTGCTAAAAATTCTGCTATCTTCACTAGAAGTCCAGTGAGACCACCTAATCTTGAGAGCCTGCCATCACCCTGTGATTATATCTTACATATTTGGCTGCTTCTACGTGGAAGAAATACCTCCTGTCAGATTTGACTTCGGTTCAGCTCCTGGCTCTCACAAGGGCTAAATTTACATTTGGGTTAGAACATGCATGCAATGGGACAGAACCCCTGCCCATCCTTAATGCTTTCACCTCTGCATGGAGTGAGGAGGACAGGGGTCTCTTTCCTCTTCCTCCTGTTTTTAATTCCCTGGCTGCTCACTCTGTTAGGAAGTGGATCACAGGCATTTGGTGGATCCTTGGCTTTCACTGTGTGACTTGCAGTTGGCTCTCATCCAGGGTGACTGCACAGCCTGGCCAAGCTGTTTAAAGGCTGATAACAAAGCACCTCCAGAAATCAGCCTTAGTCATGCCATAGTGTTATAGATGCAATTTTCCCATGTGTAAGCACCACGAAATATTTCTGCCAACAGCAACAAGGAGAAAGCCGATTCAAAAGCAGACTGCAAATCTTATGGCTTCGAGAGACCTCATGGCCAGCAAGAAGAAAGGGATAGCAATAAGGAGCAAAATACTAGTAAAAGAATAAAGCAAGCCATTTCCACCTTGGAGTACAGCTGGTGATTATAATGAGGACTGAAGTGGTGGTGGTGAGAAGATCAGTTGCACCTCCTGGTGGCAAATTAAAGAATAAATAAATAACAAAACGTCCAGCTCAGATGTTCATGCATTTACTGTGCTATAATGAGTCTGGTCAGAATGACCTATAATAAGACAGCAGGAAATTCCTGAAACCTGTATCTTGGAGGAAAGAAAAATAAATACAACAAAAGCAAAATATTCAAGTCTTAGAGCTCTGCACATAACTTCTGAATCAATGATAGAGCCACCAGAAGTGGGAAATTCCTTTTAAAAGCCACATTTCTAATTAAACCATCTGAATACTCATATTTTCAATGCATATATTGCAAACCAAACCAGGAAAATGCTTATAGAAATGTGCTACACAATGGGCAGTATATGTTGTCCACTGTTTCAGTCATGCTGAGGCATGTGCAAATATACCTGGAAATGTTTAAGGCCAAGTTGGATGGAACTTGAAGCAACCTGGTCTAGTGGAAGGTGTCCCTGCCTGTGACAAGGGGTGGAACTAAATGAGCTTTACAGTCTCTTCGAACCCAAACCATTCTAAGAAATAGAAGAGAGCAGGAAAACACTGGTTGAATTAAAAAATAATATGGCCTAGCAGTCATGACATCCAAATTCCATGGATGGTGTTTAGCTCTCTATTAGCTCCAGGCTTCCCATTTGTTTCTGGCTTCTGTGACTCAGTTTTACCAGGCACTTTTTGAAGCTACAAGATGCCATTGTATGAAGTATCACATATGGTAATAGGTACCTCTGGAGCAACTCTAGGGACTCGTTGGAGTGTGTAGTCATATTCCTCTCACTGTGGGTGGCTTGAATACTAACATGAAAGGACTTCCCTAATTTTGAAGTAATCAGCTCAAAATGAAATATGTGACTTGATTTTTTACAGACACTGCAGTCACTGTAAGAGCTGCACTGTTGAAACTCCCCTTGGTGACAGTTCTACTGAAAAATGTTCTAATAAAATACCCT
Source organism: Neopsephotus bourkii (assembly GCF_033783945.1). Lineage (NCBI taxonomy): Eukaryota > Metazoa > Chordata > Aves > Psittaciformes > Psittacidae > Neopsephotus > Neopsephotus bourkii. The sequence goes on along the minus strand of NW_026901356.1, from coordinate 468,388 downwards.
CCTCCCACACTGTTTTGGTCTTCTTAAACTTTTATGGGTCTCCAAGAAGTCAGAATGGGCTGCTAACTGTAATTTGGAAGTGTGACTTGGAAAATGTTCAACCCTAATTGCATAAAGCTTGCGTAGAGTGTGAAGGAATAGGCATAAGTTTTTCAGTTGGATCATAGCTCATCAGTCAACTCGGTAGTGACCTTGCAAGCTCTGTAAGAAACTGTCTTACAGGATGCAAGCCTTTGTTAATGTAAATGAGACAAATGATTATGTAGATTTCTGTCTGGGTTTCACAGCTTGGGCTCACAAGTGTGATCAACTCTGAAATGTTAGTTGAATTATGCTGGTCCAGGGGTTTGATTCTTGGGATGTTTTAACCATGCTTGTAAACATGGTTACATTGGTAAGAGAAAAAGGGTTTTCCTGTTATAACTTTATTTTGGGCACTGCCCTAAGCTCCACCTTATATACAGCATGGTTTTATAAGCATATCTTTCAAGTAGAGACAAGGTCTTAAAGTCACTAACAAAGGAAAAGGGCGAGGTGGTTGACTCACATGGGCAAAATCTTACTTCTTATCTAATCCTGCCTGGAGAGTGTTGCTAAGGACTCCAGCAGTGGCACACACATGATGCTGGGCAGGGGCCTGGGAGAGTCTGTAAGTGCTTGGTAAAAGCCTGCTTAACTTGTGAACATCAAAGGGACAACTGAGTTCAAATTCCAGTTCAGTGCGAGGTCAGTTGGAATTTACTGAGAAGCAATAGGTCAACAAGTGTGCGATGTAGCTCAAAACTGGCTGGAGCATGCAGCTTGTTTTAAGCTTGATAACAAACCTTGGTTTCTGGAAGGTAAGTACAGCTTCTGCAAGCTTCTGGAAGCTGGGATACACAGGAGATATTCTCATAGGGAGGGAACATGCATGCTTTAGGGAAAAGAAAAAGGGTCATGAGCCTCCTCTGTGTGGAACATTCCAAGCTGTGTTCAAAGCCTTTGCGCCTGGTCCCTTGACCCCAGTGCAGCTGCCCTGACCACTGTCTGCTGTGCCCAGTCCTGGGGTCGTGCGCATACTGAGCACCACACACCCCAGCAGGCAGAGCTCGGCTTTCTTCAGCATAATGCAGGAAGGCTGTGCTAGTCCAACGCCATCCTAGTTAGCACTATCCATGACTTTTACATTGGAAACTCCAGATACAAAATATGAAGACTTGCAGTGAGGATTTGGAGTCTCTCTCGTCCTTTGCTTGATGCCGTGTGTACTCAGGACAACCCCTGCCCAGAAGCAGCACCAGTGCCGGAGTGACCTGTGTCAGAACGCTTTCAAAATCTTGGTCTGTGATCTTATGATGAATACACACCAGAAATATCCTTGAGGAAATTAATAATATTTTTCACCCATGATTTGTACTGTGTGCAGTGTAAAAATTGAACGAAAAAATTGTTGCATTCAACAGCTCCAGAAATGTCCACCATGAAATGGAGAGATGTTCTGCAGGAAAAAAAAAAGACTGTTTGCTTTTATTATGTATGAGCACAAGGGCACCTTCTCTAGTCTTCCCAGACAAACTTCGTGCAGTTTATAGCTTCCAAGTGCCTGATTTTATAACATTTATATTATTTTAGAGTAGATTTTGGGAATGCACCGTATTTAGAAAGTAGAAAACATATCTATATAGCTATATACTCTAGAACGTATATACAGAAATTCATCTGTTATGTTCTGGTAGTGGGAACTTGCATTTGTAATAGCACCCATGGCGGTCATAACAAATTAGGCAGTTTTGATTCAGCCAGGATATTGATACTAACATGCAGCCAGCATGTCCCACGTTCACTATCCTAAGAAGGACTGCTCTCTCTACACCATGCTCTTTACAGAGCATGGTGGTCTATGAAGCACCATGTGAGCACACATGGTGTACTCACCGTGCTGTTTGTAGAGCATTGTGAGTACAAGGTCATGTAGGGACAGTACAAGGGGGACTGGCTTTAAACTGGAAGAGGGAAGACTGAGATTAGACATTAGGCAGAAGTTGTTCCATGGTGAGGGTGTTAAGGCACTGGCACAGGTTGCCCAGAGAAGCTGTGACTGCCCCATCCCTGGCAGTGCTCAAGGCCAGGTTGTACAAGGCTTGAACCAGCCTGGTCTAGTGGAAGGTGTCCCTGCCTGTGGTAGGGGGTTGGAACTGGATGAGCTTTAAGGTCACTTCCAACCCAAACCAGTCTGGGATTCTATGTTTTGCATACTTCGTGCCATCCACTGCAAGCACAGTTACTGATAATGTGAATGTCAGTCTTAAATACAGCATATGATGAAACAAAATAACTCTTTGCAGACTAATTAGCAGGAGAATTGAATAGCAAGGCTTTTGCAGTAAAAATCAGTTTGTGTTTACAGCTGATAATCAGATTTGCCAAATTAAGAGTGATAATTACATGTATCTAGCATCCTGCTAATTTCCCAAATACTCTAAGTGAGCTTCTCTGAAACCTTACAAGCCAATCATGCTTATAAAACAGCAAGACTGGCTGATGCCCTATATAGTCTATTTAAGGTCATTATGATGCTCCAATGCTTTTGTTTTGTTGTTTTTGAACAAATTGCACAGGCTGAAAGGAAACCTAGGGGCTCATTTCTATAATTGGTGACTGTTCTCTTCAACAGCATCGCACTGACAGATGAGCAAGCTCTACAGGAGCTAAATCTTCTTAAATAATCAGTCAATTGGAAGTTACTAATTAAGATCTGAAGAGATCCTGTCAAAGAAAGATTGCTTTATGAGGTGGGCAGTCAGGATAAGTGGGACATAAAAAGGAAGGAGGGAACTCAGCATGTTGGGAAAGGTTTTCTCCTGGGAATTGAATGAGTCAACAAAGTCACAATCTTATGAAAAAGATGGAGTGCAATGCTGAATACCAAAATGCATGAGGAAGAATGTAGCCCTCTTGATATATACAGTAATCTTTTTGCTATTTTTAGCATGGAAAAACCTCAGCTGGACATCTCTGGCATTGCAGTTCAAGAGGATGTGGACCAGTTGGAAAGAGCCCAAAGAGGAACATTGAGCATAATTAGAGGCCTTGAATATGACCAAGGAGGTAAGAGCTAAGTGAGTTACATGGTTCAGCTTTTAGAAGAGAAAACTTAGGGCAATGCAGGGATAATCTTCAAGTATGCAGGGGATAGAAACAAGCTATAAAAAGGACAGAAATAGTCTTTCTGAAGAGCCCATGTTTTATTTGATAGGATGTTTTGGTCTTGCACTACAGGAAGAAAGATGTAGGTTAAACAGTGGGGAAAAGCTTTCTAACAGTGCAGAGAGTGAAATATAGGAGTTTCTGTCTTTGAAGGTCTTTAAAAACACGTTAGATATACATGTATCACAAATGAAATAGGTATAGGTCATCCTGCCTGGAGCAGGTGGGTAAACCAGATCATTGAGGTATTTTCTTTCCCTGTTTTTCCATGATTCCACATTGAGGGTACGCTCCCTTATGTATGTTTGGATCTGATCCAATAGTCTAATCTGAGAGTCAAATTCCAAGATAAGATTTTAAAATAAGGTTTGAAAAAAATCGGTGTGATTTGGATTCCTACCTCCTTTTTTTGCCTTTTAGGAAGCCTGTCCTGTAAAAGTATTCTTCATTCAGACAAAGCCAGATGATTTTCTGTATGTTTATATTTAAATCCTCTGGTTAAATCTGTGTTTCCCTGAAATGCTTCTGCCTGCTCCAACGTGCCCTTGTGCATTAAATTGCTATTTTACTGAATGAATCATGCTGAGAACATTCAACATACCAAGCTGGGTATAAAAAAAGCCCAGTCAGAATGTTAACTAATCAACAGCAGCTTTTGCATTTCTTCTTTACAAGCAAAAAGGATTATTTCCAGGTCTCTCCACTGGCTATGGGTAACCCAGATATCTGAGTGAACAATAAACTGACCCAGCTAGCAGACAGCACGATGGGAAGCAGAGGTTTGGCAAAGACTGGCTGATGTAGCATGAAAATGACAGAACATATCTTAAATGAATAAAGTAAACAACATTGTAAATTCTGTTGATTCTTTCTTATGAGCTGTGCATAGTGTCTCTTCTGTTTATTTCATCCATGCTCTCTGTTGCCTACACGTTTGGACCTCCCTGTTGGCTACTTCAACTGTTTCTCTGGTGGCCTTTTATGTCTCATCAGTACTTGTGCCCTATTGCTCCACTGGTTTCTTCAAAGAGTCTTTTCCATCTTTCCTCTTGTTTTACCTCAAGAACAAGGAGCAAGTTAAACTGGGGTTAGGAAGTCAAGAACTACACTTGAATGTGAGCCAAAAGTCTCCACAACTGAAATGTGCTTGTCCTCTGTGTAGCAGCCAAGGGAGCAGCGCATTAACTCAGGAGCCTGTTGTACTACTACTTAGTCTAAAGGACTGAATTTCACATTACTTGGAAGTGTACCTTCTGCACAAGAAAAGAAAGGGAGCAGAGTTTTCCCCCTTGCCCTTCTTCAAGAGAATTTAATTGCGGGTGTCTTGATTCACTGTGTAAAGGACATTTGGGGAATGCCTTGAGACCATGTAGCCCTGGAGGCAGGCGTGCTTTGCTAAGACCCACCGTGTAGAAGTCCATCTGCAAATGTTTGCCCAAACAGTCACTTTCAGAGCTCTCTAGAATTCCATAAAGCTGATTTGCTTGCTTTTATTCTGTGCTTTGCAGACATCCTATATAAAGGATAAATGCTTCCCTTTCCTCTTTTATCATTCTATACTCCTTGCTTGCAACAGCTTTTCATTTCCTTATCTGTTATTATTCCAGTTCGTGAAATCCCCTTTTTCCTGTTAGCGGTTGCCTTGTATATTCCTCCTGTGGGGTGTTCTGGTGACACACACCTCAAAGCTGAGAGATGTACCTATCAGCACCCGTGTGGTGTTCAGGTATCTCCTTTGGCTTTTGCATCCAGGGAGCATGGAGCATACCTCTCACTCTTTCAGGGCTTGGGACAAGGCATTCTTCCATCCCTTGCCTGCTGATTCCTTCACACATGTGTGCTTGTTTTCTGATCACTTAAGAATCTGCACTCTCAGGGTGGTATGTCAGTGCTGCTGCTATCTGTGACTAAGAGGCAGGCCCCGTCTGGTCACGGCAAGTCAAGCAGATAGAGCTAGCTGCCTGACCACAGCCACTCTGCCTAAACAGAGCCTAAACGGGCCTGTGAGCCCGTCTGACTGCCTGTCACTGACTGACTAGAACCTCACCAGCTGCTTGGGGCTATTGGGTGGTGCTGTGAACCCTCACTGTGGAGGACTGCCCAGGTCCTGCTTCCTGATGGTTCTTGCTCCAGCTTGTCCTACACCTATAGCACAGGATTCCTGGCTTCAGAGAGTACTTCTGCCCTCCGTCAGCCTGCTGTCCCTCCAGCCATAGCCTGTTCTGATCTTAATAGATCTGGGTTCTGTACAGGGATGGCACCCAACTACCTACAGTGTGGTTAAGTTCTCCTGATGTTCAGCAGGGAGACATCAGTTTAAAGAGTGAACTTCCTTGGCACTGTGACATGTCAGAAAAAACACTGGGGTGTGCTCCTCCTCTGCCAGCAATGCAGACACAAAGCCCCTCAGGAGCTGTGACTGTCTTCATTCTTGCAGCGCTCAGTATCGACATTAGCAGTATGACCTACGCTAAAGTTGGCATGAAAAATATTTGTCTGTCTTTTCAAATTAAGTGTCTCTGGCCTGTTTTCTGTTGCAGCAGTGACACATGACATTGGCACAGCCAGTTCTGCCACTTTCCTGTGGGACTGGAGCCTCTGCCAGCATCCCAAAAGCAGCCACCACACTGCTAGTGCTTCAACCTGCATGGCCTCCAGAGCACAGTGAAGGGACTGCCTGGCTCTGTGCAAGGTTGTCAGTGTTCCCCAGGACAGTCTCCTGGTAGTTAGAGGAAAGATGAGGACACCTTGGAAAAGTGACTGGGATGTCTCCTCAAGACAATGTCTCCAAGTTCTGAAGTCCAGGTTGCTGTTTGGCTCCAGGGCAGTACTGAATTGCCACACGTGGGTCCTGGAAATCCCTATCTCATCCTTTAGCCTCAGTTCTCACTAATGAAATATCTATTTAACCCACTATTAGATATTCCATTATCAGTATTATTTTATTTCTTTTAAAAAGTCTCTTTCTGCTTTGTAATTAAAATCCATTCAAAACAGCATTTTCAGTATGAAATATCCTGACTTTTCAGGACAAATGTTTTGACTTCTGTGGTAAAATTATTTCTTGAAAATTTGTGAAGGATTTTCCTTGTGCAAAACTTGCTGTTGAACATCCTTTCTGAACAGTTCTCCCTCTCTACTGCTGGACAAACAAACTGGACATGGTCAAGCTTTAAGTCTGGGTGGGTTCTAGTGTCTTGACTTCTGCAGATGTTTGCCTAAAGCTGTAAGTGATTCAAGAAAAGCATCTGTCTTTGTGAGGCACACTGTCTTCATCTGCTTATTGACTCACAGTCTTCCAGAATATAGCTGCTTTCTCATTTTTCTTTAGGTGCCTTCCAGCCCCACTGTGTTTTCCATTTCATCTCCTTCAACAGTGTGACTAAGGATATCTTGAGGGTTAGTCTGTGACATGGCCAGTTCATTTGAGTTGATTATTTCTGGGAATCATACAGCTGGCCTCATATTTTGAAGTTTCCCTTTACCCCATAATATTTTTCCCTTCAAATGGCTTAAGGAAATGCACACAAACTAAAATCTGCATGTGATTTTACTTGGAAGGCTTAGCAAATGACATTGATTGTTTCTAGTCTGTTTCTACAACAAGAATGTTATTCTGAATTCTGTATGTAACTTCACTTATGCAGAAGGGAAGATATAGGAAAATTAATATTTCAGCTAGAAAGCAATATGTTCTAAGCAGAACAACACATTCATGGATTTTTCTCTTGCTTCTATCCAGATCCTCCTTTAATGAAGGAATGGCCTTGCTGGTCACTGCTTCAGCTTGGGCTGTGCAGTTCAGGCAACTCTAACTTTGATCTTAGACTCCCATGGTTGCTCAACTTTACTCACATACTGATGTCAATAGGATTATATATGAGGTTAAATTAGATTAATAAGTGTTTGCTAAATTTAGCTTTGGATTATGCACACTACTGGAAAGTACATGAACAATATTGTTGTGGGTAGCTGGAGTCACAACTGAGTCACCCCACTAGATGAAATAGGAAGAGCATCTGTTAATAGAAGGTGCTCTAACTTTGAATAAGATAAAACATAAAAGTCTAGTTTTTCATCTCTTCAGCGTATCCAGGCCCACTTGTTTCTAATTAAACTTAATTTTATTCACACAGCTGCAGGTATCAATCACAGTTCTGTGGCACCTGGGTGTTAACGCTCATCATATGTGCTGGCCTCTACCTGACAGATCATAGGGGAGTCATGTGCCTGTTTGCTGACTCCCAGCTCTGCAGCCAGGGAAATTGAAGCTTTCCTTTCATCAGGAAGTAAGTGTACTTTGCTTATCCGTATCTATAAATCTAAGAATTTTAAGTAGTTGCTCCATGTGTTTCTTAGTTAATCAGGTTTGTGCTGCTCTGTGAATCTGAACCAAGACTTGCGACTGCTTTTTGTTTTCATCCACAAAGACACTCAGAGAGCTTGGCTATTCCTCTTACAAGTAACAGAGAAAAACTCTGCCTATTTAAAGTCAGCATTAAAGTCTTGTTGGCTTCAGTGAATCAAGAAAGTTTGTGTATTAAAGGATTTTCCAGGCTGTTCAGAGCCTTCAGAAGTGTTTTTAGTTATCACGTAAACAAGTTGGCTTTTAATGTAGGCTGTTGTAAGATGAGGGAGGAGGTTGAGCAATGTGTGAAATGTGGTTTATTTGTACTCTCAGAAAGGCCTCAAAATAGCAATCTGTGGCGTGGATGTGAAGTGTGAAGAGGTTATCTGGCTGACCTGGGATAACACAGGGTATCTGCAGCACGACTAAGAAACAGCCCACTGTTTTCCTGTGCAATGCTGCCCCTAGTGAAACCGCAGTGAACTCTTAAGTGATCTTTGTTAAAACACCATTTTTTTATGTACCTTTCTCTCCTTTTTTCTGAGTTCTTGCAGGCTACTGTCACCTTATTCAAGGGGTATTCACTGCCTCTTAACCAGTGATTTATTAAGGTGGCATTAACTAATCCAAGAGCTACAGAGAACTGCTCAAACTAGCAACTACTTTCTTTTTGAATGTAAGTTAATTGGAGTCATGCAAGACTATGGTAACAATGTGTGGGTCTATGGCTTAACCATGTAGATATTGTGCCTCTACTATCTTTTTCTAGGTTTGCTATGCCTTATTGCTTGAAGGACTGGTAGGAAGGTGAGTTCCCAAAATGAATTGAAATGGCAGGGATTGTTGTTGCACACAGATCTGAATGTGCCCTATAGGCAATATCATTTTGTACCTGAGAATGTAGACAGCAAGGCTTGTGGAAAGGAAACTGTAGGACAGAGAGAAAATGGATAATTTTCATCTGAGCAAACAAAATACATGTCTGGGATACAAACTCAAATTTCTTTCGTCTTTCATTGTGAACTTTTATTGTAATGTGGCCTGAGAAACTTGGCTGATGGCTTTGTCATGGACCGTATCGGTCATCTTGCCTTTCTATTGCTCTTTATTAGTCTTCCAAGTGGGTGCTGTAGCACCCTGAAATATGATCTCCACATGGTAGGACAGAAATTAATGGTAAAAATGAGTCTCCAAGTGATTTGCACCATTTTGTATTTTTTTTTTTCTCCATAGGAATTCATACACTCAGAAATGATGCATTTGATTTTAAATGCTTATTAATGCAAAAAAAACCCAGACTCTGAATCTCAGGTGTAAAAGGTATCCAAGTGAGTATATTCAACAAGAACTTTACCACCTTTTTCCTCAGTATGGTTTCAGAATAGCCTTAAATCGAAAGGGAGGCTCTGTAACTTGCCTACAGAAGTCTCACGAGGAGGCAGCCACAGCAGGGATGGAGGTGCGAGCCCTGGGATGGTCTGTAATATAGTTGACAGATTCTGGTTTCCCTCATTAACCTTTGAGCTCCAAATAGCCGGGTTGCAAGTCCCTCTGAGACATGACAACATTGTTTGATAACAGAAGACAGCACAAGGGAGGTTAAAACTGCGCTCTCAGTTGTCACCACCTCTTTTGCCAAAGGCATGTGATGATGGTCAAGGGGCAGGTATTGAAAACACTACGGGGTATTTTTCCCAAGGAAAAGCTAAGCATGAGAAGAAGAGGAATGTGTCTGAAGATCAGTTTTGTTTTGCACGTTAGTGGTGTGCTAGAGAGGACAGAAGTTGAAAATGAGACTGGCTCTCTAAATATCTGAGGAAATACAAGATTCACTATTTTCTGACCTATATTTTGGTAAGATGTGTTTTTGTGAGCAAAATGAGACCTTTTTATTGTTGTTAGTGAAAGCAGTGAAATGCACACCAAGTTGCTGTCATGATAAATCAGCAGAGTAGCAGTATCTCCATCACTAATCTCAGTTCTTCAATAGTGGTATATTTATAGCTTTCCCTCTACCTTCCCCTCTTCCCCTTCATATATGGGGATGTGGTTATCCCTTATCTCTGCATTACCAGTTTTCACCTGCTGCACTGAGGCAGCTGGATGGGGCGATTCAACTTATTTTGTTGCCTACTAGGATAACTGTCTCAAGTCAGGCAGTCCCCAGGCAGGATGGAGCAAACATGGCAGCTCCATGGTCTATGGCTCTTGGTCACTTATTTTGGATAATGGGTATGTCCAATACTCTGCTTATTTTGGCTAACTGTAGAGTTCCCTTGGGCCCTATGAAACATGGTGCAGTGTAGATTACTCTGTAGACTGCTCATTTTCATGCCAGCTGCTGGATCAGTGCCTGAAAGCAAATCAAGACTGGGCATCACAGTTGAAATTCAGCATTTGGGTATTTCGGAGATACTTTCTTCTGACTTTTATCAGCTTTGTTTGATAATTCTCATCCTTGTGACCTGAGTGAGGTGCGAACACAGATCTGGGTAGTTTATTTTCCAGGATTTTTCTTAAGTAATCAGCACTGAAGTGATACTCTTCAGAAAACATTAATGCTCTGTAGTGGCTGTTTTGGAGAGGACGTGTCAGGCAAAAATCTTGGGAACTTCTTTCATGTTACTACTCTTTCATCAAAGCTTCTCATTATCCTAGCACTCAGATTAACATACTGTCAACCTAATTTTCTTCTGGTGTTTTTAATGCTGATGCTTTTCATCCTGGAACTAATGCCAGTAGAACTCTTAATTTATGTTACATTTGACAGGGGAGCCCTGAGTTTTGGATGGAGATGTTCTTGCAGTTATGTCAAAGTCTGTAAAGGGTTTACAGCAATCACAAAAGCAGAGACATTTGACAAGCCAGACACCTCAGAAGATGCAGTGAAAACTTATTGAAGTTTAAGGGAGGGTTTCTGGTGACATATTTATCTCTTCATCTGCCCCAGTGTACATGGGAGTTTGGGGTCTGCAGAATGGTGCCCTGTGTCAGGAATGAATAGCATGAGGTCTTGACAATGTGTTTATCCTCCTCCACATGAAGGACTGAGAGCAGAAGTACCTTGTCACTTATCTTAGGTTTTTGTCCCTTACTTGTCACTGTGTCAATTTTCAGCACTGCTGGTCTGGCTCATATTTTAGATGGCCTCTTGACATTTGACATCTGCAAATACAATGATTTTGGTAGAGTTCCGCATACTTAGGATCTGAAACAGAAGAAGAACTTGGGGACTGAATGAAAGGTACTGAAATTTTTTTCTTAATCAAAAGTTCTTCTTATATTACATGAAAATGAGTAAAATTATATATTTAAGCTTTAGCTCTTGGAAAAACCTGCCCAAGAAACCTGTAATAAAGATTTCATCAGAATAAGTTGAACTTTTGTTCTCTTGATCTTTCTTTAAGCACTGAACTAATTTTTGGGGTTTTATTTCTCTGTGTGAGGAATGATAGTTGCTTTAGTTTAGAGTTAGGTGTGAGCATTGCCTTTCAAGTGTAACCAGATCTGCACCTCCGGAGTAGCACATACTTCTCCAAGTCACAGAACCATAGAATAGTTAGCGTTGGAAAGGACCTTAAGGCCATCAAGTTCCAACCCCCCTCCCATAGGCAGGAACACCTCCCACTAGACCATGCCACCCAAGGCCCTGTCCAACCTGGCCTTGAACACTGGCCAGCAATGGAGCATTCACAGCTTCCCTGGGCAATGCATTCCAGGGCGTCACCACCCTAACAGGAAATAATTTCTTCCTTATATCCAATCTAAACTTCCCCTGTTTAAGTTTTAACCCATTACCCCTTGTCCTATCACTACAGTCCCTAATGAAGAGTCCCTCCCCAGCATCCCTATAGGCCCCCTTCAGATACTGGAAGGCTGCTATGAGGTCTCCACGCAGCCTTCTCTTCTCCAGGCTGAACAGCCCCAACTTTCTCAGCCTCTCTTCATACAGGAGGTGCTCCAGTCCCTTGATCATCCTTATGGCCCTCCTCTGGACTTGTTCCAACAGTTCCATGTCCTTTTTATGTTGAGGACACCAGAACTGCACACAATACTCCAAGTGAGGTCTCATGAGAGCAGAGTAGAGGGGCAGGATCGCCTCCTTTGACCTGCTGGTCACACTCCTTTTGATGCAGCCCAGGATATGGTTGGTTTTCTGGGCTGTGAGCGCACACTGAAGCCGGCTCATGTTCATTTTCTCATCGACCAACACCCCCAAATCCTTCTCCACAGGGCTGCTCTGAATCTCTTCTCTCTCCAGCCTGTAGCTGTGCCTGGGATTGCTCCAACCCAGGTGTAGGACCTTGCACTTGGCATGGTTAAACTTCATGAGGTTGGCATCAGCCCAGCTCACAAGCATGTCAAGGTCCCTCTGGATGGCATCCCTTCCCTCCTATGCTTAGCCAAACAAATAGAGCTGAACAAAATCTTTCTAGGAAATAAGTAACATAGTGTCATAGAATAGTTAGGGTTGGAAAGGACCTCAAGATCATCTAGTTCCAACCCCCCTGCCATGGGCAGGGACACTTCACACTAAACCATCTCACCCAAGGCTCTGTCCAACCTGGCCTTGAACACTGCCAGCAATGGAGCATTTATCATTTCTCTGGGCAGCCTGTTCTAATGTCCCACCACGCCCACAGTAAAAAACTTCCTCCTTATATCTAACCTGAACTGCCCCTGTCTTAGTTTGAACCCATTATCTCTTGCCTTATCAGTACAGTCTCTAAGGAAGAGTCCCTCCCCAGCCTCCTTGTATGGCCTCTTCAGATACTGGAAGGCTGTTATGAGGTCTCCACACAGCTTCTCCAGGCTGAACTGAACATGATGAACTAATATACAGTTCACAGTTAGTTTGCAGAGTCATTGAAGTCTGGGAATGAGACAGAAAAGTGAGAAAAAACACAAGCCACAATGTCTTTCTGCCAGCTGTTGTGCTTCTTGCTTTCCAGGTTAGTTCAGTGCTTTGCAAGCTGCAGCCCTTAGCTTTTTCTGGGACTTTCTAGTCTAATGTAACATTTGGAGTTCCACATTCATGAGCTTCCTCATCTACACCCAAAATCTGAGGATAACATGGATTGTTTGTTCTTTTTTCGTCTGACTATTGATGAAAGGCTGTCTTCTATGCTTCTGTGCGTTGCTCTTCAGTTAAGGGAAAAAGAGTTTGCACTTGAGTCCAAGTAAGGTTTTTTGAATTTATTCTTTGGTTGAAAAAAAGAATTATTATAATTTGTGAACCTGTTAATGCCCCAACTGGTTGGGGTTTTGTTTGCTTGTTTATTTGTTTTATAAGAAAACAGTATGCAATTTATCAAGCAGAAAATTTCATTTAAAGAAAATGCAATAAGAAAGAAAATCCCTTCTGCTATGATGAAGACTGTCGCTTGATGCCAACATGATTTTCCAGTGATCATTGAATACAAAGAGTGAGGGAGCACTGAGCAGGAGACTGTCTCAACAAATGCTCATGAAATATCCCCTGCCCAGTCAAAAGCTCGCACTATCCACACACCCTTTGGGCAATTAATTGAAAGGATACTTGGCTCTCCCTGTAATCCTCATCAGTGCATGTGTCTGTAGCTGGGGCACTTGTGGGAAGGGTGCAGCAATGCTGACAGTGACTTGCTTTAAGTTTTATGTCCTCCTAGGGTGAGAAAAGACATGCCAGAACAATATATGTTAAGCATCTGCAGTGGTCAGTGTAATGAGAGAGCTGTTTATTATGAGAGGACTATTCCGTGACAAATACGGAAATATGCTGCAGCCTATTTGGTGCCCTCTAAAGGGCATATATGCATGAAAGCCAGCGCAGTGATGAGAAGCTGTACTGGTCATTTCACACTTCCTCACTCTCATGCCTACCTGCAGAAACTCCAGGCCTGTCCAAGATGCCAACACACCTGGTTTATATCTTGAACTGATACACTGGTGTCTTCCTTCAGCATATACACTGGGTGGAAATCACTAAGCTTATTTATAGTTGGATCACCCCCACCCCAATTGTTTTACCCTTACCAAGACTTCACCCTGGAGACTAGAAGCCTTTCATGAACCTAAGAAAGTAAAAGCTTTCCCTTGAAACTCATGGTGTTACCGGTAAGCTTACTTTGCTCCTGGCAAGAACCTTGGTGTAGGGAAAGTCTCAATTTTCGGCAGTGCTGAAGCCTAGTGCTTCTGTTACACTAAATGTAATCCTGGTATGTTAAAGGGCCAGCTTCTCTGCTTTGAGTCTGAGGGAATTATGATAAAGAACTCAGAGAGGTGACACTGGCCTGAGTAACTTGGAGAGAAACTGGGTTTCTGCTGCTCCCTTCAGTGTGGGAACACTGGCACTCATCCACCTTGGTGATGTCAGCTGTGCAGAGGCTTATCTGAGCTTTGCTCAGTGGAAAAAATTCTCTTCTTTGCTCCCACTTAATCAAATGTATGATGTGAGATGTTCAACAGCACTGTTGACTTGGGTTAAATCCAAGCGAAATAATGCCATCTATGGGTGATAAGGTTGTGCAGCTGCCGGGCTAGAGCTTTGGAAACACAAGTGCCAAGAGACTGACCCTATCTCCTCCCAGGACAGCGTCCCACCACTGCTGCCGAACCACACCGCACCATGCCTCTTGAGCTTGTGTCTGTTTTTAAACTGTTGAATAAGCCTCCTGACTCCAGTGAGATGCAGATGAAATGCATGCTCATACACGCTGATGCAGAATAGTCCCAATTTCCTTTGGAGCTCCCACTGGGGAAATGCTGGAGAACATGTGCACTACATAGGCTAAGGTAGAACAACACAGACCCACGTGTTCCTTTCGGCAGCGGCTCGGCTGCTTGCAAACTGCAGTAGGGAAGTTTATAAGGGCAGTGAATGCCCTCCAGTGGCAGAAAACAGGGAAAATGATTGGCTCCGTTTGTTTTCTACAGTTGTTACAGAACGGGTGTATGTAGTTCAATTTCAGTTGGTACATGTGTCCAGTTATGGTGTAGGGGTGCAGTATTAAGTGGGCATCCTTGTCTCTGGTCTTGCAGTTCACAACAGTGCACAGCAAAGAGCTAAACCTTTGTCAAAATCTTTGGCAGCAGTTACTTTTATATAAAGTAATGGACCTCATGATGCTCTGAGAAACTTGTGTCTGACTGTCCAGCTTCATCAGCTGCCTGTTGATACAGTTGTGTTTGCTGGAAGCTATAGCAGAGAGGGGACATCCAGCATGCTGCAACCACCAGGGAGAGATGGGGAGAAAGGCAAATGTGGGGCCTGAGTGTGTGAACCTCTTGCACAGTGAGGTTTTATGCAAGTGGTGGGTTTTTTCTCTGTTGTTCTTGGTTTTTAAACAATGCTGTCATAATATGGCCAAGCATATTTGTGGGTCAGAGAGATTAAGGTGATTATTGCTGATTTATAATGTGAAAACGTCCTTTAGAGGGCACCAAATAGGCTGCAGCGTATTTCCGTATTTGTCACGGAATAGTCCTCTCATAATAAAGAGGTGAGGTGGGATGGAAATGTGCTTGATCAACGCTGCTTTCCAAATTCAGAAAAGGTTTATATATAGTTAAGAAACTTTTATAACTTTCATAACCAAAACCCCAACAAGGGCTCAAATACCATCCCAGCGTGCCAGTTTGCTGAAGTGGCTTCTCCAGCTTGCAGAAACCTTCTGATGTCCCAGCACTGAGGAACTGCAGGGCAGGTGCAGCAGGGCCAAACAGCCACGTCTGTGTCAAAAAGTCTGTAAGTGTTTCCTTAAGACAAACAGTTATCTATGGGTTCATTAGAGAAGTGGACCTGCCAGCTGTTAGCTCCATTGTTCCCGCATCCTAGGATCACCATCTGATCATTCTGCTTGTTGCTGGGGGCTTTTTCCTGTTCCATGTTTTAGCTTGTTTTTCTAGTTAGGCATGGAGTGCCCTGCCTACTCTTAGTATAGGCCCGTAGCCTGGAAATTAAAAACTGGCATCAAAGACAGCGTCCTGCCCAACATATTTTCACCCTGAGTTGCCCCAGAGTTTAAATAACTGGAAATTACATTGCCATGAGCATCTTTAAAAATGAAATTAAGCACTACTTTTTTTTTCTTTTTTTTTTTTTTTTATATTTTTCTCTGTAATTTTTTGCCATATAAAGCACAGCCCTTAAAATACTCTGGAAATATTCACCTCAGGGTTGATGCTGATTTGTCTGTTCTCTCCAGTTGCCCTCTGCCATGCCCAAACTGGCCCTGTCTTTGATTTCTCTGTGGCAGGAAGACAGTGGTCTTGACCAAGACTTTTTCAGTTGTCTTTGCTAACATTACCTTGATATTTGCAACACTTAAAGTAAGTCTTCCTTCCAAACAGAAAGGTGCCCTGAGCTCTAAAGTGAGCTCTGAAGTGTATTTTTGGGTGATACAGAGGCTGCCCTCTTGGAAAAGAGATCCAGCTGTGCTGCACATGCTTTGTGAATATAGACACAGGTCAAAGAAGTAATTTGTAAGTTAAATGACTCTGGATGTTGTCTCTGGAAATACTGCTTTTCCAGAAAGAATTTTCTGGGTTCATCATCATTTGGTGATGACCCAGACAGAAACTGATGGAAGCATTAGCATGTGTCTTTTGTAAGCTGTGGCTGGTTTGTTATATAAGTTTAGGTACAAGTTATTTAGCATTTCTGTCATTTCTTCAGGTGTCTCCTACATATATATATAACCAACTGCTCAGAGGGTTGCTATTTAACAATTCTTTGCTCATGAGGGATACGCTTGAAGTTGCTATAGAAAAGGGACTAATAGTGCTCCTATTATTTATGTTAGCTCTCAAGTGTGCTAAGAGATCTGCTTTCCTTCCTGATCTCGGCAGATCATTGGGTTTACACTTCTTCAGATAGTTTCCTCAGTTCAGCAAGAAAATGTAAAAAGATATTTTGTATTTTATTATAGGAAATGCAATAATCTATGGGATTAAATACAAGAGTTACCACAGATATTCATTAAAAGCACCGATTATCCTTCTTTTGTTTTAAATAGCTCAGTAAAGTTGATAAAAGTACTAAGAGTTGTATAGCTCTAATCAGAGCCAAAAAAAATTTGTTTGGTGTTTTTTGTGTTTAAATCGTTTATTGTTACTTTGCCATTTTTCTTTGAGTTTGGCATTATGAACACTTACAACACACAAAAATGTAGATGAAGACAATATTATTAGTGATTCAAGAGCAAAAAAGATCCTCAGTTAAAGAAAAACATATTTTTCTGCTTTCCTCAGATTGGTTTCCAAAGGCATTTTTCACCTTGATCCAAATGAGGTTTTCTGCTGTTGAAGGCTATTACATTGGAAGCAAAAATGGTCTTCAAAGGATGTTCTGATGGAGCTGATTCCATGCTTATAGATTGCAGGTGAACATTAAGTTTTCAAACATGAGTTATAACAGCATGTTCATTCTGCACAACTCAAATAATACAAGTGTCCAAAAAGTAATTCCTGTTGACTTTCCTGTTGAAAACTCATGTTCTCAAACTCCATCAGTCAATATTGCCTTGTGTGCTTTTGTGTGTATTGGTAGGGTGTGGGGCTCAGAGGAAAATGAGAGCTTGTGTTGACACAGTGTTACTTGGAGGAAAACGTACATATTTACTGGGAGAGTCATGTTTAACCAGCCAAGTGGCGTTCAGCACCATTACTCAGTTGAAATCAAGCACCACAGTTAATGTGTTCAAACAAGGATTTGGATCTGCTGCTTGAAGTCTTAGAATCATAGAATGGTTACGGTTGAAGAGGACCTTAAGATCATCTAGTTCCAACCCCCCTGCCATGGGCAGGGACACCTCGCTCTAAACCATGTCACCCAAGTCCTTGTCCAACCTGGGCTGGAACACTGCCAGGGATGGAGCATTCACAGCCTCCTTGGGCAACCCATTCCAGTGCCTCACCAGCCTAACAGGAAAGAATTTCTTCCTTATATCCAATCTAAACTTACCCTGTTTCAGTTTTAACCCATTACCCCTTGTTCTATCACTACAGTCCCTAATGAAGAGTCCCTCCCCAGCATCCCTATAGCCCCCCTTCAGATACTGGAAGGCTGCTATGAGGTCTCCATGCAGCCTTCTCTTCTCCAGGCTGAACAGCCCCAACTTTCTCAGCCTCTCTTCATACAGGAGGTGCTCCAGTCCTCTGATCATCCTTGTGGCCCTTCTCTGGACTTGTTCCAACAGTTCCATGTCCTTTTTATGTTGAGGACACTAGAACTGCACACAGTACTCCAAGTGAGGTCTCACGAGAGCAGAGGGGCAGGATCGCCTCCTTTGACCTGCTGGTCACTCTCCTTTTGATGCAGCCTAGGATATGGTTGGTTTTCTGGGCTGTGAGCGCACACTGAAGCCAGCTCATGTTCATTTTCTCATCGTCTTGCTGTGCTGTCAGCCCTGATCTGCTGGGCTGGGTGAAATAGTAAAACCAGAAGTCTCTGCCTTGTTTGATCCTAACAGCCCTGTGCAGGGCCTGGCTTGGTGGAGGCATAGTGCAAAGCTTTCAGATGTTGGCACCCTTGGAGGTTGCTTTGTTTATCCTTAGTACTGCTGTCTCTGCTCCCTGCAGCCAGAGAGGGAGGATGTGAGCTCTGAGCATTGACTGGCACAAGGGCAAACTGCCCTTTGGCTTTAGCCCTCCTGAGGCCCTGTTCCTGGAGTTAAAGGGTCCTCTGTGGCATTGACCTCCTGGTGGGAGGGATGTCCTCTCACAGATGTGCCTATTACTCAAACAGCAACAGAGCAGCTACGGCTGCCCTGTCCTCAAATATGTCGTACACTTGTGTTCCCTGCAGTGGTGATCACTGGAATTAGTGAAGTCTAAGAAAGTTTTAATTAGCCCTTCTCTGCATATCAAGCCAGCTTCAGTCTGTGGTGGTACCCTGATACCAAAGGTTATTTTGACCCAGAAAGGAACTGGAGTTCACTCAAGCTCCTCCATGCTCAGATCAACAATATATTCACATTAATGGAGCAGTTGCAGCAGTGCTGGGTTTTCAACATGGTGTTTTTCATTCCTGGTTTGATATCTGTGCTTAGCACTGTGGTAGCCGTCTCTCACACACGTTTGTGGTTTATGACGTTTCCCTTGCTCTTAGCTGAGCAGAGTGGTGGCCCTTGCACAAGTCCTTGGGTCAGTGTCCTTAGGTCTTGCTCTTGTGGGCAGGGGCACTCGGGGGATAACAAGTGGCAAGAGGAGGCCTTGCTGTTTCACTTTTTTCTTGTCCTTTTATTTTTATTTTTTCCATTTTTCTGAATGTTGCCCTGTGAAGGAAAGGAACCTGTGAGCTCATGCCACTTGTATGCTCAACAACCCTTCTTGAGAGATCATTTTTCCCTCTCCACAAGGAGCAGTGAGGGATGTGCTTATGAGTGAGGATGGTTGTTCATGGCCGCCGAAAATCTGAGCTCATCCCATCTTTCTTTTCCTAAACAAGAGCCTAAAAATACTGCCAAAATCGCTAGCTACAAAGCATAGAATATGGCTCCTTGGTCACATAAAGCTGACTGGAGCTATGCCTCTGTCCAAAACACTGTCAGATTTATAGGCCATGTGGACTAAACAAAAATGCTTGGAAGGAAAAAAGGGTCTTCCAAGGGTTATTGATTCTTCACTTTATTCTGGACAAATAAACCTCTGAGTAAAAAATAGAATGGAAATGTGTTTACTCAGATGGGACATTTGATCTGACAAGGAGAGGCAGTTGTAGAGCCAAGCTTGCCCTATGTGCTGTTTAACTTCCAGGAGATCTGGACTGCAGATCAGACCCATTAGTCCATAACCCTGGCAAAACCTCCCGTACAAAGTAACAAATGTCAGAGAAGACTGTGGCAATGCTTACTAATCCTTAGCCTGCACTATGGTGATTTTTTCAAGTTGGATCCATGACTTGGAAACCTAATTTCTATCCTATGTAAGACAATGTACATATCACGTCTTCACCGTCTTCAGCAGCTCTGGGGTTTTATGTGCCCTGCAGTGGGGATTTGAGCTTTGCACGATTGAAAGTCATCAAGAGCAGAGCAATGCAGAGGCCCCCCCCTCTTTTAATGAGAGACTGTTAGTGCCTAACATGGGTTTCTTCTGCTTGGTGGGCAGGTAGCAGCAGGTGTGGATGGTGCTTGGAACATCTGCATGGGTGTCTGGTGCTGCACCTGAGCTGCTGGCGAGGTGTCCTCTGGTTTTGGTCCCTGGGGTCGTGCTGGTACTGCTCTGCTCAGCTCAGGTGAGTCAGGCGGGATGTGCTGCCACGGGTGCAAGCATGCTGGGAGCTGAACTGAGCCTTGGACCTCTGAAGTCGGAGTGGGATGGCTGTGTGCTGAGTCTCGGTAGGCTCACCTCCTGGATAGACAGAGTGAGGCGGCTTAACCAAAGCTCTGGAGTGAGGTGCTGAAAGTGTCTAGTGCGTCCCCTGGTGTGTGTGTCCTGCAACTTCATATACGCGAGTCTCTGCCACTCCGGGCGCTGGGCTGCAGCCCTCTGGCACTTCTAACTGCGCTGCATAAAGTCATGTTTCCAGCCACTGAACCAGGACTGCTGTGTTAGGCACCAGGCTGTTTGAATTTATACCTCACTTTGACAGCATAAATAATGTTAAAAGTGGATAGTCTGATGAGGGAAATGTACATCCATAATGTAGAAGATAATTCCTGGGGTACCTAGCATTAGGTTTCAAAGGGAATATTCATAGAAGACACCTTATATCAGCCTTCCAATACTTAAAGGGGGCCTACAAAAAATATGGAGAGGGCTTTTTTCAAGGGCATGTAGGGGTAGGACAAGGGGTAATGGCTTTAAGCTCACAGAGGGGGAGTTTATATTAGATACAGGAAAAAAATTCTTCCCTGTGAGGATGGTGAGGCACACTGACACTGGTGGTGAGTTTGCCCAGAGAAGCTGTGGCTGCCTCATCCCTGACAGTGTTCATGGCCAGGTTGGACAGGGATTGGAGCAACATGTTCTACTGGAAGATGTCCCTGCCCATGGCAGGGGGTGGAACTGGATGAGCTTTAGGGTCCCTTCCAACCCAAACCAGCCTGGGATTCTATGTACCCATGTAGTTATAGCATTACCTATGTGGTATATTTCTTAGTGGCTACATGCTTTTCATTCTTTAGTTATTTTTAAGTGTTTTTCCATGAGGTCATCAATAGCACTTGTTATTAATTTCTGCAGTAGGTACTAGAGGCTTGTCCTTGGTAGGCAGCTCCGGTTTCCCTGTGGATTGAGGGAGTGCTCCTGCTGCCCAAGAAGCTGCTGGGAGCCGCAGCCTCTCCCCAGGCCTTCCTGTTCAGTGAGTGATCATGTGAAGAGCTGTTGGTACTAATCTGCTTAAATACCACAGTGCCATGACCCTGTCTCTTCCTAACTTGGGCATCTACCATTTCTGGGCTCTCTTCACTGTCGCATTATGCCCTGCACTGGGGACCAGAGCTCTGCATGGTTGAAAGTCACAAAGAGCAGAGCAATGCAGAGGTGGATGCAGAGCTCCCCACATTTTAATGAGACACTGTTAGTACCTAACATGGGTTTCTTCTCCTTGGTGGGTAGCACTGCTGGCAAGCCAGGGGACCATGGAATTTCCCTCCCTGCTCCAAGAACTGCTTTGAACAGTAATGTAGAAAATGTCAGGGAGGATCACATTAGTATTAAATGGAAAACTTTCAGGGGGCTTTTCAGCTCTATTGGCACAGTAATGTGATAAATCATCTGCAAAGTGCTTTTCCAACACATGTGGCTGGGCTGTACAGAGTGTGATGCATCTGACACCAAACATCTGTCTGGGCTGCAGCAACGTGCTCTGTTTTTCTTATCATGTTGATTTACCTTACTCATGTGGTGGAGATTAAATTCCCCTGAGCCTCGGCATCCCCTTGGCTGCTGTGCTTCCCAGCTGTGTGCCCTCCATCCTGTACATCAGAGCAGGGATGGTGAGCAGGCTGAGGGCTGGGGGAAGGCAGGGCTGGTGCAAGGCTTTCAGCTATGCCAAGGTTTGAGGGTTAAACTTCACTTAGGCGAATTTAACACAGATTGGCTTGTATTAGGTTGCAGGTTGCATCCAGAAATGGAACAGGACTTAACTGTCTTCCTCTGGCGAGGGTAAGGCTGTAACTTCACCAGCCACACTTATTCTCACTGGCCCTTAATGGCCTATCTCCCACAAGATGTTGATCTCATTATGTTTCCACAAATTTCATCTGAATTCCCAGAAAAGTGACTGAACACCCAATACCCAAGGTCCTAGTTTAACCACAGGCATAATCCTGAACATTAGCTTTTGGCCTTCACTTAGTTCCCATACAAAGAAGATGGCTTTGTGCTGCAGCTTGTGTTTGTATTGCTGCTGCTATGAGGCTGTGAACACTGAGTCCAGGGAAAGAAAGTCAAATAACCAAGTGGAAATCTGCTAGACTGGTTAAATCCCACAGAGTGGGAAAGGAGCTTTTCCCGCAGCACATGTAGCCAGAAGCAGACTCTGAAGTACCCCAGAGGTTACACCTTTGCTGCAGCTTCTTACTCAAGAAGAATTAACCTGACTGGGAAAAAAAGTTGTAAGTAAATGCTTAGCTCTGGAGGTGAGTGAAGCACATTAGAAGAGACAATGTTTTGCCCTCTGACACTGATGGCTCCTTTAGCTTTGATAGTTACTCATTATGAGAAACCAATTAAATTATGCTTTTTCAATTAATAATTACGAAAATAATGGCGATGGATGAAAACTGAGAGTTAAACCAGCTCCTCCATCACAAGCAGCGTTTCAGAGCTATGCTACTGCAGAGCTTGCTGCAACAGCCTACTTCTCACCGGCTTCCTTTCAAGGGCATTATATGGAACACTTTCCTAATGACAATCCAGTTTGATTAAAGAAAAAACAGCAGGCCAAGATTTCAGAATCTGAGTATGACATACTCTGAGAATTTCTGTGTCTTCTCCATGTCTGTTGCTCTGTGTTCTTTGCTGCTTTTGATGCTTACAGAAATAACTTGAGATGCATGGCTTGATTACTGCCAACATGAATAGTTATTGATCTAAATGACTGTTTGGAGGGAAAAGATGATAAACCACACTCTGCTATCCACATGTTAGACCTCCTGCCTTATTTTGCTTGAGCAAATGACAAAAAGACATGTATCATGGCATGGCAACAAAGAAAATCCTCTGCCTGCTTTAAAGTTACTGGTCACAGACACGTATTAAAAAATGCCATTAAAAATACATGAAACATTTGACTTTAAATATGTTCTGCTAACTAAATCAGCTCATATCCTACCAAAGATCCCAAAAGCAGCTCCTAACCCTTTCACTGACCAGATGCCCTTGACAAAATGAGGAGCAGCCTTGTGGCCACTGAATTGCCATGGCTCTGCTGAAGATCCTTATAAGTAGCCAGAGAAAACAGTAACATGTTTTTGCTCCAGGTGTGTTTTCTGTTCCGCAGCACCATCCTGCAGGAGATGTTGAAGGAGACTGGGAGATAACCTCTCTTCTCCCTGTTCCTCCAGGAGGAGTGGTACCACCATCCTGCCCACACCTTGGTCCTCACAGCACTAGCACCAGGGCAGAAAGGGTGGCTGTAAAATGCCCTCACACACTTCTCTTAGATCTCATCCTGTGTTCAATAATGAGAATGGTTTTAGTTAGAAACATCCCATATAGCTGCTATGTCTGTGCTATAGTTAAAGTCTAATACTATGGCTATTTTCTACAGCTGATGTAGTTAGTTCCCTGGCTTTGATAATTTCCTTTCCTAGAATTTAATCAGATGTTGCATAGACAAATAGGTTTTGTATGGCAGTTGTGATTTATCTTCCTTTTTGTTTATATGTGGGGTGGACTTTTTGTTTGTATTTGTTTTTTTAAAGGGGATTTTGTGCTGTTTCTATGTTTCTGTCTGTTGTGTGCTACTGGACTGGCATAACAGGGTGGGGGGATTTTTGATGACAATTTAAAATGTGTGTATAAATATATTTATTATGTTAGCTTTTACTAAAAGTGATTTCAGATTTCCAGCATGAATCTTTCAAATACGAACTTGCCCTGAGGTGACAGTTAGCTTCATGAATGCGTAGATAGAATAAAAACTCATTTGCCTTAGGGAAAATTTGAGACAAGATTGCAAAGCACTTTCTCTGATTTGTTTCAGAGGAAAACACAGTGCAGAATAAATACATATTTTCAAGCCAAAATCAGCACACAGAAGTAATATATTTGCATTTGTGATAAAAGGCTGCATTTAATTTGCTGTGAAATTACAGAAGTGTGAATTTTAAGCAGCAGCATGTGCTCTTGTAAAAGTAACTTAGAAGCTGATGGTATTTTGGAGTAAGGAAGAATCAGTCACAAAGTGATCATTATTTTAATGACTATAACTACTTCTCCAACCTACAGTAAAAATGAATAAAGCAAATGAACCTGAAAGTACCAAAGGAGTGGGAGCTTAATTGCCAGATGTCTTTTTACATACCTGAAGAGCATTAAGGAGCAGCTAGTGCCTGCTGTACATACATGGTGTACATATATATACAAATAACATTTTAAATAACTGGACTTATATGTAGCAATGTATTTCAACTTGCAAAGCTGAGCAGCTAGTCCAGTTTTCTTCCCACAGCAAGTGCTTGGAAATCTCTCTGCACTCAGGTTTACTGTCCACCCAGCCAAAACAAGTTGGCACATGCTGCGGGTAGCTCAGCAGTGGCTAAAGCAGAGCTGTGCTGAAGTAAGCCATGGAGGTGTGAGCGTACTGATATGCCCCAAACACTACTTGCTTTCCTCAAGCTTCAAAAACTACCTGGAAACTTGATATGTAAAAATATATTTAAAAAATTGTACATGGAAACAGTGCCATGGGTTGGATCCAACTTCCATTGCTACAAAATGTAATGGAAGGAGAAGAAAGCTAAGATAAAAGAGAACAAGCATCTGCAAATAGCAAAATGGATACGTGCTTTTTTTGTTTCTCCACCCGTGCTGTGAGCCCACTAGATGCACTGTCTGACCACAGGCTAGATAGCTGATGTATCATGACCGGCACAAGGGTAACAAGACATTCTGGTTCCTGGACTACTGGCTAAGTGAAATCATGTCCATTAGAACCCTCTATAGATAGCCCCAAGCTTCTTCAGAATTGTCTTGCAAACACCTAAAACCAACTAATTTTTTTTGCTGCTGTAAAATGGTAGAGAATGTTGGGCCTGGTAACCATGCTGGGTGACCTGCACGTCAGTATTGCAGAAGCTAGACCTGTCTGAAAGCTTTGCAGTCACATTCTTCAGTGTGGATTTGGAGAGGAAGGGGAAATAAGCCCATATGGGGCTTCCTCCATTACTTAGCCTGACTAGGAATTAGTAAACTCAGTAAGAGATCTACTTTGCAGACAGTTACAGAAATATTCTCTTTTGTAGTATGACTATGGTAATATGCAAAGATGTTTAGGTTTAAAAGTTGTGATGTAGATTGTGGCTGGATCCTAGAAGTTGAGCACCAGGTTTGCAGCCAGAAACCTGTGTTTCGGTTGTGCACCAGGTTAGTATGTGTAGTCCGACCCTTCCCCAGTTACACTGTGCACAGTGCCCCACAGTGGTGTAGCAGAGGTTAGATTTGGTTTGTGCAGGACTCCACATTTCCACTCATGAACAGTTTTGACCACAATATGTACTTCCTTCTATACGCAGTACTTTATTGAATATACATTACCTTTAATTATATTTATATATAATCGTGAAGGATTTATATGCTGCACATTGCATGGAGGCAGGGTGATTCTGCTGTTGGAAACCTGGAGCCACAGCACTCCTACACCTGCCTGTCTTCCCTGTGTATGTGGTGTATGCCTGCTATGTGCAAAACTGCCTTTTAAATAATTATTATCTTATTTATACAACATTGGTATTTTTGGAAAACGTAGACAGTTCAAGAAGGTGAGGGTGTATAAAGCACACCTCTGAGGTATATCTCAGGCATAAAGTTATGAAATTCAGGGTTTTCCTTTGTGAGCTTTTAATAGAGAATACTTCACTCACAAATCCCAGCAGTGCAAAATTAGAGCCATTGAAAGTCTTGACTAACTATTATCATAGAATAGTTAAGGTTGGAAAGGTCAGGAAGATCATCTAGTTCCAACCACCTGACATGGGCAGGGATGCCTCACCCTAGACCATGTTGCCCAAGGCTCTGTTCAGCCTGGCATTGAACGCCGCCAGGGATGGGGCATTTACCACTTCTTTGGGCAGCCTGTGCCAGTACCTCACCACCCTCACAGTAAAGAACTTCTTCCTTATATCTAACCTGAACTTCCCCTGTTTTAAATTTGAACCCATCACTCTTTGTCCCATCACTACAGTCCCTAATGAAGAGTGCCTCACCAGCATTCTTATAGGCCTCCTTCAGATACTGGAAGGCTGCTATGAGGTCTCCATGCAGCCTTCTCTTCTCCAGGCTGAACAGCCCCAACTTTCTCAGCCTATCTTCATACAGGAGGTGCTCCAGTCCCCTGGCCATCCTCATGTTCCTCCTCGGGACTTGTTCCAACAGTCCCATGTCCTTTTTATTTTGAGGACACCAGAACTGCACACAATACTCCAGGTGAGGTTTCACGAGAGCAGAGTAAGTGGCAAGATTACCTCCTTTGTCCTGCTGGTCACGCTCCTTTTGATGCAGCCAAACACACTGGTGGTTTCTGGGCTGTGAATGCACACTGAAGCCAGCTCATGTCCAGTTTCTCATCAACCAACACCCCCAAGTCCTTCGCTGCAGGGCTGTGGTTGTTTGGTCAGTTGGGTTTGGTTTTGACTTTCTGTTTTGTTTTCCCAGGAGCTGTTAAAAGCTGTGGTTTTAGCTGTATTTTAACTGTATGTTAAGTATACAGAACAAACCTGAGTGGATGCAGGTCTAATCACACAATCACAGACTGTTTTGGGTTGGAAGGGATCTTAAAGCTCATCCAGTTCTAACCCCCTGCCATGGACAGGGACACCTTCCACTAGACCAGGTTTCTCCAAGTCCTGTCCAAACTGGCCTTAATGTAGTTCCTAATCCAGCTGTTATAAGTGGTGGGAAAATATGAGGCAGATGGATGGTAGGAAGCAGTCAGGTAATCGTATTTACAAACACTTGTATATAACAATAATGTCTTCATATATTTGTACAAGTTGTTATGTGTGAGATTAGATATGAGCCCAAAACAGAAATCAGTTCCATAGTAGTTTTTAATAAGCAGAAATATCAATAAATGTGAATAAAACAGTTTTTAGAAAAGTACAGATTAAAAGCAGTAAATAACTCTTCCCTATTAACCATCAATATAAAGCCCAAGATGTCTTGTTTTGAAGTTACAAACTGCAGTCTTCCTTCTATTGTATGGAAAATATCACAGTGAAGTACAGTAGTGCTAGTGTCTTACAGAATATATGTATTAACCTTTCCTTGTCTTTTCCCCATTTTATAGCAAAGGCAAAAGGTACTTTTCTCATGTTTCCAAAATTAGTTATTAAACAAATTGCCACTAGAAGCCAGTATTGTTATGCTATGTCTTAATGCCATAACTTTGATAAAAACATTTCGCTATTCACTATAAAGAGGAATGGATTTGAATGTCCCATGCTAGGTCACGATCAAAGCCTTAATTAATTTTGTTTGTTTATTCGGCTGGGATATCTGTTGCCTGTAAATGATGAGTAGAAGCTATGGAAGTGTTTGCAGGCTGACGTTAGGGTATCGTTTCTGTGAGGTTTTACAATCCTGTTGTTTTAGCCTACTAGGAATAAAGTAGTATTTATTTGACATTCAAGGAAGAGTTTAAAAATGGTTGAACAGAGCAGATTTGAGGGTGCAGGTGTGGTTATCTTGTCAGGCTCTCAGCACAGTGAGAGGCTGTCCTGTTAACTCCACAGCTATAGGGACAGTGACAAATAAACTCAGGGACATATTGTTTTGTATAAAAACAAGTGAGGTTTAATAATTTCCCTTTCAATTTGGCATCTGAATATTGGAAAAAAACACCCAACAAAAAACAAACCTACTACTTCAGCTGCAGTAATTCTTGCATAGTGTCATCTCTCTTCAAAATACAACCAAGAGGAAAACATCCTGCAGACGAAGTCTGTCAGAGGCATGCTCATGTTTTTGGTGTAACAAAAATGGGTCTGAGTTCAGTCACCACTTCTCTGTCAGGTACTGAGTCAATAACCACCCCTTGTGCTCTGTGGTTTATAGCTGCCAAGCAGTATCAGCATTCCTCCTCTTGAATTTACTCCAAAGTCTGTCTGCCCTGCAGATCTTAATTACGTCTGTGCACAGTGCCTGATGGGATTTCTGACCCTATCTGTGACCTCCACACTGAGATTTATTTGTATTCCTAATGCAGAGGAAAATTAATTTGACACATTTTCTGGTAGATCAATCATTTCTGAGCTTGTGGACTTTGAAATGTAGGAGCAATGATTTGTGGCTGTGATAGTCATCACATACACAGCAGGATATGTGGAATATGACATTTGTTGAATGAGATCTTGTATTAAAGCGGAGTTCTACCTCGAAAAGTGTGTATATGGAATTCACTCCACAGCAAAGGTTGTTAATTTTGATAATGAATTTAAGTTATGATTTATGCAGTAAAGAATGCCTCTCTGAAATAAAGGAAGGTGCTGTTGCTAACAAACCTTTAATAGATAACACTTTAAGCTCTCTTTTGATGCTGCCTTCCAAGCTTCCTAGGGAGGGCAGGTATATTTGTAGAGGCCACAGAAGGAATTGGGATACCCAGTCAGTCCAGTAAAGTGATAATCTTTCAAATAATTTTGTACAATGATTTTAAAAAGCAATTAAACTGGCAGACGTAGCAATGCATTTTATGGATTCAGAGACACAGATAAATCTTAAACTGTTATGAATGACAGGTTTCTTATGGAATTTAAAAATACACTTGTGATACTAGCTTCTGAAAAGAAAACACAGTTTTTATTGGTTTTGTTGGTTTTCTTTTTGTTTTTTTTTTTTTTTTTTTGTCATTATTGAGGTTAGACAATCTACGTTTTGCTCATTCTAGTTAGAAGAAAGCTCAGTCCTTCTTCAGTACCCTCTTCCTTAGGAGCCGGAGTCTTGACATGACCACATCCCAGTCTGCATAGGCACCTTCCAGGTGACGAGTCAATTCTGAACCCGATGGGTAGCTTTGGCGACCATGAAGCACACGCCAGTTATCAAATGTCAGTATGTCTCCTATAAAAGATGTTTAATATTTGGTGTGTTATAGTTGATTCCTTCAGACTGATAACATGGAGATAGACTTCTATAATCAGTTAGGTAGCAATAATTTAAAGCAGCTCAGCTGGAGATACACAGCAATGACACAGTAATTTTAATTTAGCTGGTCATTCTCAACTAGAGAGGGGAGGTCACTTTCAACCTCTGCTTCTTGTCTGGCATAACCGGGAGTGGTAGGGGAGTCCATGCTGAGAAAAGCAGGCCTTGAAGGGAAAGGCAACTGCATCAAATCCACAGGAAGGGAAAAAAAGGGTCAAAGCCAATGTGGTATTATTGATCAGTCTGGTATTATTCATACTATACACATCCTTCATTGCTGTCCTCCTCAGGAGACCTCTGCGAGAACAAAGTCAAGCCACTGAAAGTTAGGAACTCACATCATGAAGGCGAGCATGCCATTTTAATTTTTCTCCCTTGTGTTCCACTGTTACGATAAATCTCCAGTTAAATATCCTTATAGTATGTCTTCCTTTCTCCCCCTCACTTCTACCACCATTTTGGTGCATTAAATGATGGGGTAAATGGTACTAATGTAATGCGATGTACTTTTGTTTATTATTTATTATGTGATCTTATAAATTATTTTATTTCATGTTCGCAATAGAGGGAGATTTATTTCCTCATCAACATTTTAAAGACACTGTCATCATAGTACATGAAGCAGTCAGATACACTAATGCATTTGCTTTTATAGCATCTTTTGAAAGATGAGGGACTATTCATATCTTTATTTTATAGCTGGGGAATGAAAGAGATTAAGGCCAAAGTAGTTAAATAGATGCACAGATTTTAAAGAGTAAGGGGCAATTTCGCAGCATGTTTTACGTTCAAAACACAGCCCTGTACAACTAGAGCTGAAGTTTAGAGCACTAAGCACATCTGCAAATCTGCCTCCAAATGTCTTGCATGGGCCACCCAGAAGAAGCAGCACATCAGCAAAGGCCTTCGGTAATTCGTCCTGCATTAAGCTGGCGTTGGGTGTCTAAGCAAAGACAAAGACTGGCGCTGCTCAGCTTCCTTGAGCATTATGCACATTGTGCATAGTATCATTTTCCAAATACTCTGCAGTTCCTGCAGCCATTGGGAAGGTACCCCCATTGGAAGGTGCCCCACTAACAAAGTGTCATAACCACCACAATCACCTCCATATCATTTGGCTTAATGTCCATACTCTGCGTCAAGTGGAGCAGAGGAATAATTATGTGACTGTGTATCATTTAATGAACAGGCACTGAACTGGGGTGGCACAGCAGTCTTACACCTGGTATTTCCCATCTGTGGTACTACTGATATGACAAGTTGCAATTTCCTATGCATATGGGGTTTAGATGTAGTATAAAGATACATTGGACTCATCAATAGACAGACTGTCATGTCGTGTGTCCCCTCCCCCGGCCTTTTTTTTTTTCCTTTTCCTTTATAGTGTAGCAATGGCAAAAGAAATCTGTGAAATGAATGTAAAGACACAGTATGAAATACCATAGGTACTGGAAGGACTGAAGTCTCCTCTCAGTACCACTGCTAACAGTGTTCAAGTGTTTTGACTGCTAGGAAAAACATTTGCAAAAGCATTGCAAGGAGAAGCAACTTACTGACCTGGTTTCAGCTTGTGAGTAAACTTGAGCTCTGCACTGTTTAATAAATCATTGAATTCCTTTAGAGCTGCATAAAACGGCCTCACTTTTTCAGCTGGTACGTCAAACACTGTGTCTCTTGTTGCATTATTATAATTGATGCGAACTGCTTGGCCTCTGGAATCCACACTAGGAAACAGAGAAGGAAAGGAAAAGGCATATATTATGTTACTGAAACACTTTAAGATGGTTAAACAACATCTGCACTCTCCTGCTGGAATTTCTGTATGTTTCTATAGTGAAATTCAGATTATTATTGCACTGGATTTTATAATTAAGCCTAATTAAGGATAATCAGGAAAAAATATAGACATATAATTAAATGAAAATTGTATTTTCTATAATCTTTAATTGTAGAATCATAAGCTTTTTAAATTCAGAAGAGATTATAAACATTTGCATTTGATCTTTTTCTAGCATATAGTTCTTAATCTAGCTGCTTCAAAACCAAAACCACGTAAATCTCCACCCCCCCAAATAACTACAGACCAACTTAGACCAGTGTTTCCCCACAAGGTGGCAGGAGCAGACAAAACTCGCGGTACAAAAGGGATTTTATTTTTCCATGTTGAAACTGCTCACTCTATAATCCTTTGTTTACATTGCACAGCAAAATCACAGTAGTCCCTCCCAACATCTGTATAATCTACAGCAGTAGAGGACAGGATCTGATATGCCTGAGGATTTTGTTGCTTCAGCTTATTGCATGCATGAAATCCATCTACAACTTCAGTTTCACCTCCAGTGGCTGTTTGCTTTATACAGTGGAGAAACTGAACCTGGAAAAAATTAACATCTCATTATAAACAAGAATTAGCTTGCATATTTAACAGTTCATTAGTATCAGTTTCTTTATATCTGTGGTTCTGGCTTTTTGGTTGAGTTTGCTTTTTGGTGAAAGACTGAGTTCCCATTGCTGCAGTTTCACTGCACTCTGCCACCACTATCACAAAGGCAGAAAATTAAAGCAGCATGTTCATAAATCCATCCCATGTGGCCTGTCTTCTAATGCTTTCAACCTGTGAGTCAGCTGCAGAGCTCTGTTCTCACTTCTGTCCTTTGAGACCCTCTTTGTGGCAGTCGTGTAATTTTAAATGCAGCTTTATCTCAACAAGGAGGATTAGCTTTCTCTTGCAGAAACAAAACCTGCTGTGAATTATCTGCTCACAGCAGGGGAAAGGTGGCTGTCATAGAAGGCAACAGGCCCAGTACCTCTATGATAAAATAGGATTAAGACAGTTTCATTTCATTTTCCAGTGAAATTGCCAAGGTGTAAGACAGAGCAGAAAGCCTAAATTGGCTCTGGGTGGCACCAGTGTAAATCTGAGCTACAGACACAAGCAGTAAAACTCCCGGTGGTGTTAGAAAGTCCAGCTTACACGAAGTGCAGCCGTTCATCTTGGCCAAACCACACAAAACACATCTGTCCTACCAATGGTAGCAGCTTCACCTTTCCTTTCCATGATGGTGAACTATTTCTGAGATGATTAGGTGAAAAAAACCCCACAACTAAACAAACAAACAAAAAACCAACCAGAAAAACAATAAAAACACTACCCTTCCCCCGCCCCCCAAGAAACCCAATACAAACCAACCTAAACCAAACAAAATGGGAGGAGAAAAAGGAGAACAGGTTTCATCCCAGAATCGCCTCACCAGCTAGACCTGCAGACCTTGATGATGGTGATGAAGTGGGAAATTGAAATAACTGACAGTACAGAAGGAGGACTTGTTGGAAAGCACGTATCTAGTTAAATCATGTGATGAAGCAGCTTTCTGCCCTCCTGCCATGCTCCTTTTGGCCAACAAGCTTGGGGCATGGGGTCTCAGGGCTCCCACTGAAGAGAGCACATGGGAACAAGCTCTTTTCTTTTGTGGCTTCAGCTGGCCTTGCATCGGGCGAGCACAGTTTGGCAGTGCTAAGGAGGGCTGCAGTAATGTACCTCATGGAAAATAACTCTGGAAAAGTTCAAAGGGATAATTCAGTTTACATTCTAGAGAGCTGATATTTGTGCTAGATCTAATCATCAGTTGTTTGTTGTTTTGATTTGGTTTTAATCAGGATCTCTCGTGGAAAAATAGTTGCCAGATCAAAACCTAGGAAATCCTAAAACCATTTTTATGGGACAGTTCTGAAGCTAATCGTCATCCATTTAAAACCATGTATTCAAATGTTTGTAAGAAGTACATCTTAAAGAGCTCAGAATAATGTTCAAAATAATTCAATGTACTTTAATACTTTTATTTCTTACAAGCATGTTTGAATGAGAAAGGTTATGTTCTAATATTTCATAGCAGAGTGTGGGCTTTGGCACAGATAAGACAATGAGGTAATTCACATCTGCTCTCAATGAAGCCCTGTTCCATTCTTACTTCACATTAATGAACCAGTATCTGAATGATTTTAAAAGGTGATGTTAGCATGAAGTATTTGGTACTTGTGGATAAATCATATTGGCTTTTTGTTTAATTATGGAAACAACAGATATAAAGCATTCCCCAAGACTAGAAGGGAAAGATTTACAGATGCAGACTTTTCCAGGGTTATCTTTGTTCTTTTGTACCTGTTCCTACTCCTTTGCAGATTTACAATGAATGTGACAGGGACTAGGTGAAAGCATGTTGTCTGTGGTTGTTGTCCAGCTTTACAGAATACCCCTTTTTTTTTCTGCTATGAAATGGCAAATAAATGTCTAATGTCAATCAATTCACAGAAAAGAGGATATAAAATCTTAATCATATGTCTTCTAATACAGTCCCCTCCTGAGGTGAACAGAAGAGTCCTGAAATGTCACAACTTGACTATAGCATTTAGACAAATAATTCTTTAAATACAATGAAAGCAGTATCAAAGGCACATATAGGACACTAGTGTTTTCTCATATGGTGGTAATCTCAATATTCCATTAATTTAATTTAAAAATTGTGGGATACATAGTGTTTTTTTTATGCAGAACTTGCATCCTAATGTATACTGGATGGGGCTTTGAGCAGCCTGGTCTAGTGGAGGTTGTCCCTGCCCATGGCAGGAGGCTGGAATTGGATGAACTTTAAGGTCCCTTCCAACCCAAATCATTCTATCATTCTATGATATAGTGCATACCCATGTGTATATAAATTGTTACATGATTAATGTATTGTTATGTTTACATTGCTCTTTTAAGACAAAATTCAGAGTCACTGAATGCTAACCATATTTCACGCTACAGGAACATTTCCCTTTCCCTTTTGTGTTGTGAAGAAGTCAGTAGATTGACCTTACCCCAGGTGGATGCTGCAGAACAGGGTAATCAGTGTGAAAACATAGTTTCCCGGTTGTATAAGCTACATTGTTAGCATCTGCTTTGTCTTGCACTTGCCAAGTTGGTCTTTATAATGAAAGGAAAAAGAGATAACAGGTTAAAACAGCCAGCCTACATGCCAGACAGTACACATTGAAACTGTAAAATCACAATATAAAAGAGTCATTACGCCTTTGAACATGAAAATATTGTACAACTAGAAGGAAAATATTATTTAGCAGTGTTCCCCTCTTCCAGCAGAGAAGGCTTATTCCGGCAGTCCTAGGTTCAAGCTAGAAACCTAAGTGTGCCAAGGGACATCTGGCCCCAGTATAGTATCTAGAAGAATGATGGCTTTCCACTGGCAGTACTTTGCTGAATGCAGGAATCAGCTGAAGACTCTAACCAAGAGGTATCTCTCTGCTAAGTTAAATCATCATCTTATTACCAATGCTTCAGAAATAAGAGAGTGGAAGTTGGTCCATTTCCTTTAATCAATGTTCCATTTTTTCCCTGCCCTGTGGAGCAATTTGTCAATGAAATATGAAATTGTAAAAGGCTATGTAAAGTAAAAAAAATTATATTTTAAAATCTTTATATTTATGTATACATATATAGAGAGAGACAGACCGTCCTTTGCAGGGGGATCTTTCCTGTAGCTTCAAGACTTGATGCTAAAGGAAAAAGAACTTCACAGAAATTGTAGAATCCCCGACTGGTTTGAGTTGGAAAGGACCTTACAGCTTATGCAGTTCCAACCCGCTGCCATGGACAGGGACACCTTCCACTAGAGCAGGTTGCTCCAAGCCCCGTCCAACCTGGCCTTGAACACTGCCAGGGATGGGGCAGCCACAGCTTCTCTGGGCAACCTGTGCCAGCGCCTCACCACCCTCACAGGGAAGAACTTCTTCCCAATATATAACCCAGACTTCGCCTCTGTCAGTTTAAAGTCATTCCCCCTTATCCTGTCGCTACAGGCCCTTGTCAGAAGTATTGATGAAAAAGTGTTAATAAAAGACTTAATAGTTTCTTCTCTTTCTCCGACGCTCTTTCAAAGAACTACCCCCCTTTATTTTGTTTAGTTTCTGTCTTGAAATTTGTATTTTGTTTAGTTTCTGTATTTTATTTAGTTTCTGTCTTGAAATTTGACCAAATCGATTAAGACAGTTTACTGACAACTACAGGGGAAACAGAAAAAAAAGTCTTAGCTTTATGACAAAAACATGAATACGTAGCATTGCAGTGCAATCAAAATCTGTTTTGAATGACAACCCTGCAGGAGAATTTAAGACCAACAAAGACATGTTTTGCTTGTACAGAGTTCACATGATTGAAGACAGTCTTCAGCAGATGCATGTTATAGGTACAGATGTTTGTCTGGAAAAGTGTAAGTCACCATATGCAGCCCATGTCATCACAGGAGCATAGTGATTTAAAAGAAAATATGGAACTATAGACCAAATATATTATGTTTTGGATGGTGTGTGCCTAGCATAACTTCTGAACAATAGCTGAGATAAAAAACAGGCTAAAGAGCATTCAGACCAAAATGGTCTTATACAATACAGAAACACTTTTGTTCTTGGAGTTCTATTTAATATAGAAACAATGCAATATGCTAAAACCAAATTTTTTTAATTGCCAGGGGAAAAACCCATTGAATATTTGCAGATACGTTTTACTGACTGGGAAAAAGATTTTGTATTATTTGCCACAGCACATACTCATCAGTACATGACATCAGTACTCAGGCATGATAATTTCAACCACACTTCCACAGCCCCCTATTTTACAGCCAAAGCCCAGCCTGCTATATCATCCTTGTTATTAGTGTTCAAGGCAGGTAAGTTCACTATATCTTTAATTTAAAAGGCTCCAGTGTAACTTGATGGTTCTAAAACAAATTAACACATTTTAATTGTCCCATTTATATGCAATTTATGCAATTGCTAGAATGGTAGTACTTTATGATATCACTGTCAGGTTTTGCAAAAGCAATCAGTGCTTTCATGCTGTTACTCTTTGAGAGAGGAGCTGGTCCCTGGTAGCTTTCCTTACGCACAACGAGTTTTGGACAAAGCTCAAGTTACTGACTTGAAGTCAGAGATGCTAATAGGGAGCTCAGCACTGAATGTGAAAAAAATCAACCTTACTTTGTCAGACTCAGCTCTCCCTCAGTCATAGGCAGAGCACACAAGAAGTAATGGAAGTAAAGAAGGAAGAAAACGTGGTTAATGTCAGAGGACTCTTGGCCCTTCAAGAGAGTAAAGTGGGGCGGAATGGTTTATGGTTTAGTAATTAGGGTCAGATTCCAACAGCAGTTGCTCAGGCTGATTGACAGAGGAGAAAATTTGGCACCAGGTAGGTGTAGCAATTTTTTTGCAGTAAGTGGCAATGTGGGATCAGTCTCCCTGAGCAGAACACTGATCTGTTTGGTACATCCTTATCCTTGCAGCACCACTGCGCTAGAAACTTGAGTCACATGTGAATCATGTGGTCTTGCATGTTATTAAACCTCTAAGTCTCATTCATAAGAGACTTAGATTTCGGGACCCATGTTCTCCTCTTGTAGCTGAAGTGCTCTGAGAGGTGCAGATGTTTCAGCTATTTCATTGGGGGTGCTGCACCCCAAAAGAAGCCCTTCATGCCACCCCAAGCCCTGGAGAGATCTTCAGAACAAGGGAGGAGCACAGGGTCTAGGGCATGAGAAGTCAGAGCAATTAATTGTGGTACAGCTGGAGATCTTGTTAACTGAGTTGTGCCTTTGTAACATAAAGAAAAAGGTTAATTTAAAAGCATGGAACCCATTGTGGTGTTATATGGCTGAAACAGAGAATGTTTCCACTTTTTACAGTAATGACATTTTAGGTAGCATGTACCAAACAGGCATTTAGACAGGAAAAATGTCTTTTGTTTTCCCATGTGTCAGGGTTATATTCATTGCTGTTACATTTCAGCTTAAAATTCATGGTCCTGTTGAGGTGATGTTTTATTTGGCAAACTTGCCAGTTCCAAATGTATCCTTTTATTTATCCTTTTATTTTTTTTTTTTAATCCTTTTTGGTAGGCCTTGTATTTGGCTGCTAGTGGAACAGCAAGGGAATTACCTAAAGCTATTATTTATTACAGTTGTAAAAACCACCTCAGACTTGGATGTAAGAAATGCATTTCTGTTTTAGAGGTAAAGAGATGGACTGTAAAATGCTGCTCTAAGTCTGTTGTTAAGACTGAAACTTCAGTGGAGTTTTGCTGCTGTGAGAAATATGTAAAACCAAGACCAGGCACTATAATAACTAAAGCTGAAAATGAAACAGGTTAAATCAGGAAAAAAGAAAGAAGTCTTTTCTTCTTGCTAAGATTTTTAGGCTGGGTTCCAGCTATACATGGTGAAAAAAATAAGGAATTTGTTCCTTATAAAAGACTTACCATCTCCAAATATCCAAAAAATAAAGCAAAACCATTAAAGGCTTTTTCAAGACTTCATATAATGAATTACACATTTAACAGCACTGGGTTGTTAAGCTGTTTGAATACATTTCTCTAACTGATTTCTGATAGCATGTTACCACTTCATACACATTTGTGCTAAAACATTTGAAACTAGTTTTTTACTTATATTTTTTTAAAAATACTTTATGGGTAGTTTCTTGAACCACTACACATAACAACACAAAGTTTATGCACCGTCCTGCTTGTATTTTCCAGTATTTTAGGATTTCCTCCCTCTTTCTCTTCCCAGTGTCTAAAGAGTCATGCAAGCAGATGATACTAGCTTTTGCAAGATGTTTCCCATAGACTTCATCCAAGGCCAGGATAACTCAATGGCACTGGTAGGCAGTGTCCTTCTAAGGACTCAAGAAAGCTTTCGGTCAAGGCTCATCTATTGATGTAAGAAACTCATCTTGTACATCTCCTTGACAGGATAATAGTGCTGTGCAGTTCTGGCAGCTTGAATAGGTGTGCTTTTGTATAGTCTTAACAAAGGCATCCTTGCAGTGCATATTGGAGACAGCTAAAAGATGTCTGAACTGGAGATGTGAAAGCCAAGATATAAGGAATATCACACTTGCCCCAAATAAGCTCATAGGTCTGGCTCCAAACTCCACAGCAGGCTGCCTTTGTATGTACAGTTAATTTCTCTCCTTGCAAGTTAGCAAGGTATTCTGAAAAAGAAAGTGTCTTCAACAGTTCTGGTTCCTTTCCCAAAAGTCTTGGCTCTGCTGATATGTGCATTGTATCGTACACATCCTATCCGTTTTATAACTGCCCTTCCTTTAGCACTGGCTGAGGCACTCTTGTTTTCAGACCTGGACCTTGGCCTGTACATAGCTTGTTGACTTCACCCTGTGTCAGAGCTGGTTTTTGTTACTTGAAAACCAGACTAGTCTGCAAAACTGGTCTTTAGATGTCAGGCTCTCTTTGTTCTTATGCTCTTCAGATTTTAATTTAATATTGCAAAATCTACCTAATCATACACAGAAACAAAATTAGCAACTGTCAATTGACCTAGAGTAAATCTAACCATGGTCACTCAACTGGGGTGATGTAAACCAGACTTCAAGACTTTCCAAAACTACAGCTGTGTTTAAAAAGCAAAAAAGAAAAAAACCCTGAACTCAACTAACCTAAATATTCCTACTAAGTATATTTTCTTTTAAATGCAGAATTCATAGGCAATTGGAAAACTTCCACAACACTGAAGCCCTCTTTCTGCAGCCTAATAAATACATGAACTAGCAAATAGGTTTTTGGAAAAGTAAGGAGACTTGCAGCCTTTCATCATTCCTTTATTGTGAACCCTAATAGTTAAGGAAACATAAAATTAAGGTTTAATCAACACCAAAATTAAAGCTGATTTAAACAGTGAAAGGAGCTTTAACCATTACTTGCTCAAATGGTTTAGACCAAAGTCACATTTCAACCTTGACCTTGTGTGAAACATTAACAGGCAGGAGGCTCTTTGTAGGATATAAAGACCTTTAAATGTATATATGTATATATAGATATCAAAGACTCAGAACTCATCCTGACAAATTACTTCTATTGAAAACATCAATTAAGAGATTGAACATTCATTCAAGCTGACTTCAAACAAGGTGAAGTATTTATTAGTAATTCCTATTTTTAATTGTGCTAGGGAAGAGTCAGTGAGGGGCAAGAGTAACCTTTTTTCAATTGGAAAAAATCCCATTTTGAAGTCTCCCTAAGACAGCCTTGGGAGCTGAACTTAGATTAGGAAAGTGTATCCTAACAGTTTATGCACATTTATACAGTAAAGGACTTTTCAGTCTCTCTTAAACATAGGAGAGTTATCACAAGCTGGATGTTGCAGACAGCTTCTAACAGACACTTGGCAGTCATTTTAAACAATGAGGATGACAAAGGGCTGAGGCAGAGTACCAGGCAGAATGTAGGTTTTGTGTTAATCTTACAATGCTGCTGAGTTAAATAGCAAAACCTTTTGAATACCTTATTGAAAAGCATGTTACAGCGCTCAGTGGATGGGCAATAGGTGAGCGGGCTGCCACATTGAGAAAGTTAGTCTAGAAGATTTAAAGATCTTTTTCAGTTTTAGGATTGAGGAACTTCTAGATTGAGTTCCTCATCCCTGAAACCCAGGCAAACAACTAAAGGTTTTGTTGTAACCCAGGCACAAACCTGTGGTATGTGTTGAAGGGGCTGTATGGGGGTTTTGGTTGTTATTTAGGTTTTGGGTGGTTTTTCCCCTCTCTCCTGAGCTATTTTGGAGATACATAATATTTTCTTTTAGTAGTATGCTTCAACAAACAACCAACATTTTTTCATCTTATCTGGGGTTTGCTATATTTGTTCCTAATTCAAAATGCTTGTGCAGCTGTTTGGGTACAAACAGGACAAATGTTTCACCCTTCAGGTATTGAGGAAAGCTGTGAAACATCCTCAGATATGGTCAGGATTGGATGCCCCTAAGAATCATCTTGTATCTGTAATTAGGATCACATTAAAACAGAAATTGAAAGCAGCAGTGTTTTCATAATGATGCAAGTTTTAAATTGAGACCATAGTAGACTGCCAAAGGCAGAAGTGCATGGCATTAAGAATGCTTTTAGTGGTAGAAAATGTTGTGTAGCACTGGATGAGGTTTCTGAGTTGAGCAGGGGACTCTCCTCCTATGTATTTCAGTAGGATTAACCTGACTGAATCCCAGTTGACTTTTCCTTCTGGCACAGTAAGCAGAAAGAGGAAGCCACACCTTAATAAAAATACATTATCTTGACTAGCCTGGCACGTTTATAGATTACTCAAGCATCCTAGCTTGAAGAAGGGACCTTTTAGATCACCTTCCTCCCCTTCACCTCACAATTAACATTCTGAGTTAACGTAATTTTCCTGGTATCACAGTGCCGTTTTACCACCCTCATGGGAGTCACATATTGCAGCAGGGCCCATATATGCCTTCACACAGGAGTCTTAAGGGGAGAAAATCTTTCCTCCTAACTTGAGCGAATGTGGTCTTTCTGGCCAAGGGTGAAGGTTTTTCACCCACTTCTGTTTGTTTAACTGTTGGCTTTTGGGTTTCAGTCCCAAACACATAACACTGGTTTGTTTCCTTATTCTCTGAACTAGAGGTAAATCCAGTTTGTCATATTTTTTTTTTCTATTATAGGGGAGAAGGGACCTTTTTATAACTGAAATCCTGAATGTTCTGGGTTTGGCAGCTATTCAGGCATCAAGAAATCACAATTATGTTTAAATGTTCTATCCGGTTTGTTTAAGTGTTACTTGCTATTTTTATAACTTTTTTTTTTTTTTTTTTTTTGACAAAGCACACATCCAAGTAATAAGGTTACTGTAAAAAAAATCATCCCAACAGCTGGGGGTGAGAGACAGGGCAACATGTCAGCTAGTAACACTGCTCCTTCACTCAGCTACATGGAGGTCACTGACTCAGCTCAGCAAGACCTGAGCTACCATGGTCATTTTTTTACTCAGGTAATAGATTCTTGAGGTGAGGTTCAGTTTGTCACCTCTTAGCAGCAGTAGGGTGATTTACAAGTTCCTGCTTGCTCTCCTGCAGGCTGAGCAATTACTTCTGGATAAAAAGCAGTCTTAAAAAATGCCTGTTGGGACTGGCTGGAGCTTTCCAGAGCAGACTCAGTCGGAAGCAGGGAATGGGTACCCTGCCCACCTCCCCAGTGATGGGAGGCTCAATAACATCATCTGTGTCTTACCTATTTCCATGACTGGAAATCAGGCTAAGAAGAGGTTTCAGTACAGATAACTTCCTTTTTTTCAAAAGGGCACTGGATTAAGGGATTTTTGATTTTGTTCCATGGTATAGATAAGTACTGCTATCTTGTGGTAATCTTTTATTTGACATCATCTCTTTTTAGGCATTTTCCTTCTCTCAGCAGTTATAGTTGTTCTTTACATACTCTGCCTGTCACAGCAAAACAATCTTCTCATACAGACCCTTGACACCACATTTTCTAATATGCAGAGAAAAAAAAAAATCAGCTTTTCTTAACTTAATCCACAAACAGGTCCAGCAAGCTGAAGTGAAGGATGTTAGAGGTGGTTACATAGCCAGCAAAGCAGGGATATTAAAAAAACAAACTCACCCATAAAAAGTGAGACGCAGAAACCCAATCCTGTGGCCAAGTTTAATCAACTCTCCCTGCCTAGCAGCAGCTCCTGTTAGTATCACAATTCCTACTTTCTTTAAGGTGCACAGCCACCTGTAGGCACTTTCATCATTGTATATGATTTCTTCAAAAGGCATTTTGGGAAGTTGCAGGTCGGAGCCCCAGTACTGATGCT
Organism: Neopsephotus bourkii; assembly: GCF_033783945.1. Taxonomy (NCBI): domain Eukaryota; kingdom Metazoa; phylum Chordata; class Aves; order Psittaciformes; family Psittacidae; genus Neopsephotus; species Neopsephotus bourkii. Next base: position 426,884 of record NW_026901356.1, on the reverse strand, counting down.
CTGAAAGGGAAGAAATAGAGAAGCAAGTGCTTAGCTGTTGTAGCATCACAGCTCAGGACATTGAAGTATGAAGTTAGTGGGGTTTGTATGTGTTTGTGAATATGCCCTCAATCCTGCAGTCAGCCACCTGAAACTAGGTCCCTAAGTTTGCATGGGTGACAAGAAAAGTTTTGATAAAGGGATAGATGCCACAACTCATTAAAGTTGTAAAGTACATATGCTTTTATTCAGCGCTGAGATGCATGGGGGATAGCTCCTCCAAAGGCATGCATGCCTCAGTGTTGTTTCTCTCTGCATTTATTCTCTAAAGTTATATATATTCATAAGGCTGCACAATACACCTATACATATTCATGTGCTATCCCCGCATGGTATTATAATGAGCTAGAAGGTCCTTTGTACCTGGCAGTGCCCCCCCCCGGTCATGGGCGAGGGTCTCAAGATGAAGTAAATGAGTCTTCCTCTTGTGAGCAGGGGTCTTCAAGATGAAGTAAATGAGTCTTCCTGGAGCCTGAACTTTTCACCTCTAGCCATCACGCCTGCTCTTTAGGAGTCTGGTCAAAGTCCAAACCACAAAGCTGGTCTTCACTGGAACTGAGTAACTGTTCCTCCCCATTATCAGTCTTTCTTCCCTTTATCAATAGCCTATTGTCCTGGTACTGCATGGCAAGCCTGACAGGTATTTGCAAACAATGCTTTCTGTTAAAGAGGCAAAATTCCTTTATCCCCTCTTGTACAACCCCCCTTGTACGACCCCTTGTACAACCCCCCTGTACATCAAGTGGAGATGTCAAGACTGGGATTTTTGCTCTTTCATATGATCTTGACTGCAAAGGTAAGAAGGAATGTGAGTCTGATGAAAAGTGGGTTGTCTTAGCCTGTGTTGGAGGCATTCTCAGTTCCAGTGTAAGCCATAGGAATAGCCTGAATGCTAACAGAGCTAGGCAGTCTCTTCATGTGTACCCCAAAATAGCTTTTCCTTTCCTGCCTCCTTTCTGTCCCAGGGCAGAAATCCCATGCATTTCACTTCATTCTTTCCTGTGTCAGGCAACATCCACATTTCTCCAGATGAGATAGATACTGACACGAAGAGATGAAGAACTTCTTAGAACTTGTCTCTTACTGCTCTTCATTTTCAGGACTCCAGATGGCTCATGGCAAACAATAAGGGGATGTGCCCACTGCAGCCAGGAGAACATCAAAGGCAATGTGTTCCCCAGCCCATGCCTTGCCAGCTCCTGTGGCAGAGGTGTTTGAACGCTGAACCAGGGAGAAGCAGCATCAAGCAGGAGAGCAGCTGTTCAGCTGACAGTGCTGCTGGAGCCCTCCTTTCAGCAGTCTGAAGAGAAGGCAGCGGCTGCTCTCTGCTTCTTGTGATCTACAACAGCAGATGGCAGCTGATGAGGAAAAGCCTGTGCGATTGATTATTCGTGAGATACTTTGTCTCTTGAACCATAAGAGCTGTACAAAACCCAGTGCCAAGTCCAAGCCATAACCACTAACCCAGCATATCCACTCTCTGCTGCTTTATACTCATGGCTGATTTAGGACAAGCGTGTTAAAGGCTTATTGTTAGAGTTGTGATTAAAGGCTAAACCTCAGCAATGTGTACTGTTAATAAATGTCACTACAGTAGAGTGTTGTTTTGAAGTTTCAAACTGTGTTGATGTCAGATGATATGATATGCAGAGGCTCTGGCATAAGTAGAATGTGGGTAAACCTGAGGTGCAGGGTGAGCCCAGGGATGGCCTCAGAGAGGGCTGGCCCTGAAAGAGACAGGACACCAAGACCACTGGTGGTCTTGGGGGAGATGGGGCGCTACACTACAGCGGCCTCGGGTGAACAGGCTCATTTGGGATCTGTGAGGACCCCCCACTGAGATTACTTGAGGTGAACCAATTAGCCTGTAGGGGTTACTTGAGGTCATAGGGGTTACTTGAGGTCAAGCTCACCTTCTGAGGACCCCACTGGAATCACTTGAGGTCAAACAATTAGCTTGTGGGGGTTACTTGGGGTTATAGGGGTTACTTGAGGTCAAAATCTCTGCAGACCCCACTGGGGTTACTTAAGGTCACAGGGTTTAGCTGAGGTCAGACTCACTTTGAGGACCCTACTGGTTACCTGAGGTTACCCTTTGCTTGTCGACCAGGATCGTGTTAGGTGTCATCACTGTACAGCCCTGCTGATACCAAGTATATTGAGCCAGCTCAGGCATCTTTATCTCCAAAGCAATGAGGAGCGTGGTTGGAAGATGTTCCACCACCCCCAGCCCAGTGCCACTCCTTCTCAATCACCTGTTTTCTGATGTCTTACCCCTGTGAATGTTTTATTTTTTTACATTGAAATGCTTTATGATTTACTATTTTAATTCTTTTTAACACAAGTATATAAGGTTTCCTCTCTGCATGAAGCTTTCCTCAACCACACAGCTATAACACGTGGGGTTTGTGACAAACTCTAGTTGACTTACTCAGATATTTTTTCCTCTCAGCTCTCAAAGCTCCATTGCTGAGCATGAGCAGCAGCCCCTCTGAGGAAAGCCACTCATTTTGTTGGCAAGTGTACCAGTGCCAAGAACTACAAAAGAATCTTGGTGTACTGATATTGTGAGGTATATAGGAATGATTCGTGTCAGGAATTTAGGAGTTCTTATCATCATTGTACTTTGGGAGGAATCGAAAATCCTTGAAAACATTGTATCATGTGTAGAATGTATAAGAATGATCAGATTATGATAGATGTTCCTGTCAATAAATGATGAAAGAGAAGAAGAAGCAAAGGAATAATCCTTCCTAATTAAACACTTTGTTACTTTAAGGGGTACTTTGTTTAACTACTTGCTTTGCTAATTACAGGGGTACTTTGGTTAACTGCTTGAATGCCTTAAGGGGGTTAGGTAATCAAGAGATACCTTCTGTTACAGGATGAGGTGAAACTCGTGTACTGAATAAGTAACTATATAAGAAATGGAATTTAGGGGGCTAAAATGGTGGTTAAGCTTGTGACAGACATCCCCTGTTAATGTATTGCCAAGGAATTCAATGACTTTTCAAGAAGTTCTTTCACCTAAACGTAAGACCCCAGCAACAGGAGGAGAACAATGAAAAGGAACCACGTCGATATTTGGGTGAAGGAGATGACAGGATTGGTTGAAACCCAAGACCGAGGAGTATAAGAGACTGTACCCCAGAAATCTCGGTGTGCGTCTTGGGTGAAGCAGAGACTCCCCGGCGCACCCAGCGCTGCTTGCTTATTGCCTCTCGATATTAATCAATTGTAATAAAAAATTAATTAAATCAGATCATGGCCAAGACAGAATTTTTATAACAATATGAAGAACAAAGGAATCAGATTTAAAATACTTTCGAGAGCTTTAAATTATGTGAACCCTTTTTTCTGCTGAAACTGATTTTTATCTCTTACCAAAAGGTTGTCGCATCTGAAATCCAAGGCCAGTGTATTTTAATGGCAGAAGACTGATGTGAACAGAGAAGAATGAAGGTCACGGCTCTCTACATGACTGAGATACAAATGGTTCTCTCCAAGACTGTGATTTCAGACAGGCAGAACTTACTCAGTGGATAATCTTGGATATTTCCCCTGCCACCTTTCCATAGCCACATCCTTCATCTTACCCACACAGCTCAAAAATGTGCATCAAACAAACAGGAAAGATCGTTAGATGAAAATAATGTGGTATTTTTGTATTATGGGCAGAGCTTCTGTGAAGCAGCTTTCAGTGCTTTCAGTTTCCCTTGTGGGATCTACGCCACTGATGTCCTCCCAGAGAGGAGCTGGAGGAACCCTCCGCAGCCATGAGTGGTTCACCTTCTCATAACTTTGGTAAACCTTAACCATTTGGGCTGAGGTTTTCCACGGCCTCATAGCTGCTGGAGACAACATCTCATATCTGCCAGAAATAATTTTGTGAGAGCTTCAACAGCAACAAAAAGGGATCAAAAGCCTTGACCAGTGGCAAATGAATAGTGTAGGCAAGTCACAGCTTCTACACTGGCTTAGTTATAGTGCTTTCTGATGCATAGCTGAGCATTAGGTCAAAACTCAGACTTTCCATTACTAGACACATAACTGTCCACAAACTATATCATGTTCCCATCATACCAATAGCACATAGGAGATTTAGAAAAAAAACCTACTGCTAAAGTTGTTTGTCCGTGTGGAGAAGCAGGACAAATGGGGATACTGCAGAAAGAAGCTCTTTCTTTGTTAACCATCTGCTTAAATACTCCAAATCAAATCAAGTATATTTTTAAGAACTTTCCTGCAAAATCCAATTAATTTTCTTCAATCAGAGGCAGTGCTGCAGCCACTCATAACTGCAGGCAAACTCACATATTAACAACAAAACCCTGTGGTTCTTTATGTTGGCCTCAATATTTACAGGCCAAAATAATTTAAAATATTTAAAATAATCAAGATTTTTTTCCTTCCCTCCTCCCCTCCCCCCCCCCCGACTAATCCTGCCAGCACCAATTTTGCTGGACAATACTGAAACAGATATCACCCAAGTTTTAACAGCTCTGATGCATGCAGCCAAGAACTCAAGGGGTCAGTAACGTAGACAGACAGCGGAAAGGCAGGAAATGAATCATGGAGCCTGAAGCACAGCTTCCCACAGGACACTTTCTGGAGCCTGCCAGTTGTTAATGCATTTCAATTTAGTCTGAGCTAGTGGCAGACAACTGGAAGCCAACAGTTGTGGCTCACACTGGGTACTTTACAACTAATAGTAATTTTCTTCCACAGCTCAAAATATTCCAGAAAAGAACAGCCTGAAATACCACATGGTGTCCCTGGACCACTGAACCCATCCTGCGCTTTTGTTTATTTGTTATATGTATGGGGATTTTAAAATAGTACAGGGAGTTTGAACTAGTACAGGGTTTAAAGCCAAGTGCAGTGGTTGCCAGTGCAGCTGAAAGAAAGCTGTTGCAAAGACTTGATAGTAATTTTATTGTTACAAACTGCATTTGTAAGAACTGTTAGTACACATTAAAACTGAAACAAGTACAGGTTTACTGGTGTAAATGGATCGTAGATCAAGATACAACTTTTATTAAGCTACATGGCTAGAAAGCATTGTTGGTAATTTGTTTTCTTGCCTGTAGCACATACACACACTGCATATACCAGTCGCTATTCAAGGAGCTGTTAATAATAAGTGGTACTAAGATTTCCCCAGAAATCAGTGTTTCTATTGTTAAGCTCTGGTTGAAATGCTTAGAACTATAGCAAAATACAATCTTTAAGGCCTTTTCATGGTGAAGGTTTCTTTATAATGAAATTATGAGAACAGCCAGTCAAAAGGATTGGCTGTGTCTTAGAACAAAAATCGAGCATGGGAATACACTTTTTGCTCATGTTTGAAAAAAATTCCAGCACAGGCTCCAATTCCTGTACTTTGTGTTTCTGAGACTACGTCAGAAATATTTTGGTGAATCCGTCCTCCTGCTAAGCTTGTTGAGGTACAAGTTCATGAGGGCACTTGGTAACAGACCTTCCTACAGCTTCATAGCTGACAGCATCCCCACCACTGTGCTGCCCAGGCAGGTGATTACCTACTGCAGGAGCATGCCCATGGATGCAGCCATCCAGGGAGAGAGACGAGAAGGAAAGCCGAGCTGAGCTGGTACATGCTCTCTGTTAGAGCCTCTATCCCAGGCTCCAGAGGAGAAAAGATGTGAACTGAAGCATGGGAGAAGCTGTCAGGGAGGAGAAAGATATATTATCTGGGAAAAAAACTCTGTGAAAACAGCTGGCAGAAAGAAGCTGGGTCTGGAGACTGAGTAAAAACTGTCAGTGGCTGCAGAGGACACTGGAGCCAAATAAGGGGAGCTGGAGGTTGAGGAAATTCACAGGAGAAAATCATTTTCTCATTAAACAGAGAGGATGGAAGCCCTTCTAACCCCCACCAGCACAGCACCCTGTCTCCTCCACTGATATTAGCTGGGCTGGCTGCAATACCACAAAGCGGCAGTGTGTGACTGCTGATCTCCAGCTGTCAACTGTCCTGGCTCAGCTGAACTCAGAAGCAAAATAACCCTGGTGATTGCTCTTTGGAGGCAACCTTATGTCTTACTTACTTCAGACTTTTTGTGGGGTATTAATGATGGCACGTGTTAACTTGCAGAATGAGGAAAAGAGGTGTTACATGCTTATTTGACCTGAAAAGCAGTGCTGGTGGCAGATACAAAAGACCATGTGTACAGATACAGCTGCCCTTCAAAAGTTTCTGTAATGCACAGAAGTAGATGTGTGGCAATTACTTTCTCTCCTCTATGAAAGACCTACTTCAGATTTATACTCCCCAAATAAAACACTACCTGCCTCCTTGCTCTCTTCTCACTAATTTCCACTTGCAATATCTCTTCAGCTTGCCAGTTTATCAGTTTGTCTGCACAAATAAACACAAACATGTTCAAATCAAAGACATTGCAGAGTAATGGATAAACAGAATGAAGACGCCATTTCTTACCTTTTTTTTTTCTTTGCATAAATTTTGCATTGATTCTAGTGTTTTGCAATCCAAGAAACATTAGGGTTTAAGTAAGTCAAGCATTCTGTTACATATTTAATCAGAGCTGCTACTCTTACAGTAAAAACACAGCCAGTTTCCCTTGCTTTTATCTGTTGTAGTCTGAAGATGCTTAAGTCTTAAGAGAGAGCACAAAGTGTGAAAATCTTTTATCTATTCCACAGAATAATTGTTTTATTTAAAGCACACGTAGCTTACTTGGTATTTGAGCTAACAGTCATTCAGGCTGCCCGATCATCAATCACATAGATTACATATTGGAAATGAGACCATAAGCATATGAAAAAAGGGGATGGCATCATGTATAAGACACCTATTTCTCTCTGTATCCCAATATCCCTTCAATGGACAGGACCAATAAAGACTATTACGTAAACTAAGCAGCTTCCAGAATGGGAGCTGGGGGGGATTTCACCTGGTGACTGAAGGACGTGCTGTACACGATGATGTACAGGGCCATGTTTTTGTGCCTCTCCCCCCACATATAGGTAGCAAGCACAAAATGCACCATCCATACAAAAATAGTGAACCCAGACACTAAATAGTTACAGCATTTTTCAACAGTTGCAAAGTCTGCAAATTTCCAGCCACCAGTATTCCTCCCTCCTTGGCTAAGGCTGGTGAGAGGCTGTCCAAGAAACACAGTGCACGTACCCAAATAGGAGGTATTCACATAGACAATCTTTTATACCGTACCTGGTGTTTCAAAGAAGCTGTAGTGCGATTGACAAGATGTTGAATTTCATAACGTGTTCACAAAATGAAAAAAGCACAATCCATAAGGAGAGATGTAATCTCACCTCATAAATTCCTTTTTGAGGCCACCCCGTGACCTGCTGCTCACTGCTCCAGTGTGTTTAACTCAATACCCATACTTTCACACACTTGAAATATGGGGAAAAAATAAAATATGAATATTCCCTTTTCCCCTATTAAAATTTATGAAATTAAAATAGCTTCAGGTATGCTGTGTGAGCTGCCAAGAATATCCTTTGAAAGACAAATTAAAGCTTCAGTGCTGGTGCAGGTAAATAACCATGTGAAAACTAGTGGAACTTTTTAAGTTTCAGCTTCTCCTTCCTAGTCTTTGCTGCTGTCTTGCTATTAAATATTTTCCTAACTTTCCTTATATAAAATAAGGAGTGGAGCAATATTAGTATTTCAAGGTACATACCAACAGATTTTTCCCCACATTGGGAAATAAACATACACATCTGGGACTTAAGTGCAGCTCCTGGAGCCCCAGACTTTCCTGATTAGAGGGACTGTCAAGTCCTCTTGTTCCAATTCCCAATTCCACCTTCCTATTGTTCTTGCTTGATGTTTCCCATAATAGAATTATAGAATCATAGAATAGTTAGGGTTGGAAAGGACCTTAAGATCAACAAGTTCCACCCCCCCTGCCATGGGCAGGGACACCTTGCTCTAAACCATATCACCCAAGGCCTCGTCCAACCTGGCCTTGAACACTGCCAGGGATGGAGCATTCACAACCTCCTTGGACAACCTGTTCCAGTGCCTCACCACCCTAACAGGAAAGAATTTCCTCCTTATATCCAATTTAAACTTCCCCTGTTTAAGTTTGAACCCGTTACCCCTTGTCCTATCACTACAGTCCCTAATGAAGAGTCCCTCCCCAGCATCCTTATATGCCCCCCTCAGATACTGGAAGGCTGCTATGAGGTCTCCACACAGCCTTCTCTTCTCCAGGCTGAACAGCCCCAACTTTCTCAGCCTCTCTTCATACAGGAGGTGCTCCAGTCCCCTGATCATTCTCATGGCCCTCTGGACTTGTTCCAACAGATCCATGTCCATTTTATGTTGAGGACAACAGAACTGCGCACAATACTCCAAGTGAGGTCTCACGAGAGCAGAATAAAGGGGCAGGATCACCTCCTTTGACCTGCTGGTTACACTCCTTTTGATGCAGCCCAGGATATGGTTGGCTTTCTGGGCTGCAAGCGCACACTGAAGCTGGCTCGTGTTCATTTTCTCATTGACTAGTACCCCCAATTCCTTCTCCACAGGGCTGCTCTGAATCTCTTCTCTGTCCAGCCTGTAGCTGTGCCTGGGATTGCTCTGACTCAGGTGTAGGACCTTGCACTTGGCATAGTTAAACTTCATGAGGTTGGCATCAGCCCACCTCGCAAGAGTGTTGAGGTCCCTCCAGCCAGTTCTTTATCCACCGAGTGGTCCATTCATCAAATTGATGTCTCTCCAATTTAGAGAAAAGGATGTCTTGTGGGACAGTGTCAAACGCTTTACACAAATCCAGGTAGATGACATCAACTGCTCTACCCCTGTCCATCAGTTCTGTAGCCCCATCATAGAAGGCCACCAAATTGGTCAGGCAGGATTTCCCCTTAGTGAAGCCATGCTGGCTGTCACCAAGCACCTTGTTGTTTTTCATGTGCCTTAGCATGCCTTCCAGGAGAATCTGCTCCAAGATTTTGCCAGGCACAGAGGTGAGACTGACTGGTCTGTAATTCCCCGGGTCATCCATTTTCCCCTTCTTGAAAATGGGGGTTATATTTCCCTTTTTCCAGTCATCGGGAACTTCACCTGACTGCCATGATTTTTCAAATATGATGGCCAGCGGCTTAGCAACTTCATTTGCCAGCTCCTTCAGGACCCGCGGATGGATTTCATCAGGACCCATGGACTTGTGCACGTTCAGATTTTTAAGATGGTCTCGAACCAATTCCTCTCCTACAGTGGGCCCAAGGTCTTCATTCTCACAGTCCCTGCGTCTGCCTTCCAAGACTTGGGTGGTGCGGTCAGAGCCTTTGCTAGAGAAGACCGAGGCAAAGAAGTCATTCAGAACCTCAGCCTTCTCCAAATCCTGTGTAGCTAGTTCACCCGAGAGCTTCCTGAGGGGGCCTACGTTCTCCCTAATCTGTTTTTTATTTGCTATGTACCTGTAGAATCCCTTCCTGTTATCCTTAATATCCCTAGCCAAGTTTAATTCTAACTGGGCCTTAGCTTTCCTAACCTGGTCCCTAGCTTCCCGGACAACATCCCTGTACTCTTCCCAGGCCGCCTGTCCTTGCTTCCACTTTCTATAAAACTCTTTTTTCATTTGAATTTTCCTCAGCAGCTCCTTATCCATCCAAGGAGGTCTCCTGGCCCTCCTGCTGCACTTCCTTCTAGTTGGGATGCAACACTCCTGAGCTTGTAGCAGGTGATCCTTGAAGACCAACCAAGAGTCTTGAGCCCCCCTGCCCTCTAGGGCTATATCCCATGGAACCTTACTAAGCAGGTTCCTGAAGAGGCCAAAGTCTGCTCTTTTGAAGTCTAGGGCAGTGAGCTTGCTGCACGCTCTTCTCACTGTCCTAAGGATCTCAAATTCAACCATCTCGTGGTCGCTGCATCCAAGGCTGCCCTGGAGTGCCACATTTCCAACGAGCCCTTCCCTGTTGGTGAGCACAAGGTCAAGCATGGCACCTCTCCTTGTCGGCTCCTCTATTACTTGCAGAAGGAAGTTGTCTTCCACACAATCGAGGAACCTCCTGGATTGCTTGTGCCAGGCCGTACCGTCATTCCAACAGATGTCAGGGTGCTTGAAGTCACCCATGAGAACGAGGGCCTGTGAGTGTGAGGCTTTTCCTATCTGCCTATAGAGTGCTTCATCTGCAGATTCCTCTTGATCAGGTGGTCTATAACATATCCCCACAGTAACGTCTCCCATCGCTGTGCTCCCTTTAAGCCTGACCCACAAGCTCTCTGTTAACTGCTCACCAGTCCCCAGACAGAGTTCCATACTCTCCAGCCTATCCCTAACATAAAGGGCAACTCCCCCTCCGTGCCTGCCAGGCCTGTCTTTTCTAAAGAGTCTGTAACCTTCCATTCCAACACTCCAGTCATAGGAGCCATCCCACCATGTTTCTGTGATGCCTATTATATCATACCCCCATAGATGAGCACACATCTCTAATTCCTCTTGTTTATTCCCCATGCTACGGGCATTTGTATAGAGGCATCTGAGCAGAGCTCCAAATGAAGCCGGCTCATTGGCTGGAGCAGCCGGAATATCTCTGCATTGCTCCGAGCATTTGGAGCATATGGGATGCTCTTTCTATAGAACTGTAGAATCACAGAATGGTTTGGGTTGGAAATGCAGAAATTCAAGGAAACTGAACTGTTCACTGATACTTTCCAAGCCGCTACTGAAACTGAGAAGGGGTTCAAACAAAGCAGCTTCTTAGACTCTGTTCAACATTTAGCTACTTGGTATTAACAAAAAAGGAAAACAACCACCCAACCCAAACACAACAAAATAACTCAGAAAACAAAGTCCGAAAGTGCTAATAAATGCAGCTAAATCATGCCTGGCAAGGCTAGAAACTCTGTCCTCAAAATTCCATCTCTCTCACAGGAATTCACTCCTAGTGACAAGTGCAGCCAGCGTCCTTAGTGGACTGTGTTTTTTCTAAAAGCACAGGCTGGTACACAAATGCTTACAAAGCCTACCTCATGTTTCAGCGAAGAAAGGCTCCAAGTTCACAGCCTTTCAGTGTCATCTTGATGCAGCCAAGAGCTTAGTCTCTGAGCTACTGCAGGAATAACCTTTCCTCCTTGACATTTGCCAAAGTACTCTACAATGACACTGTGGTAAATATGCCAAAAGCTGAAAATGCCTCATGTACAGCTCCAAGCATTACTAATCTTGGGAAATGCATGGAACACAGCAACTGCTGGTATCTCGGAGGGAAAAAAAAAAAAATCCAGTGAAGCTTGTAAAGTTATTGCTATTAAAAACATGCCCTCACTTCATGTCTTACAATCTTCCTTTTAATTGGAAACTCTTTACAGTTTGTCTGAGCTCAGATTTTTACTTATTCTGAACAGCATTAAGAAAATCTGTTTACATATGCACACATGTATTTCTATAGCAATGCATCTACCGTGCACATGGAAGACAAACGGCTCCTTCTCTCTCCTCCCTCTCTCCCCCCCACTCCCCTTGATTTGTGCAATGTTTCTAGACCACTAATCACGTACAGTGCTTTCCAATGGGCACTTTGCAGTCTTTCTTGATATATGGTGCCCAAAATTCATACTAGGTACAGAATCCTTAATCAGATGGAGCAGGAGGACTACTTCATCTCTTCTGCAGAATAGACTTCTCTTTGGACTCAGTTGAAAGCAATGTTTGCCTTGATCTCAAGCCAGTCTACCACATTCAGCCTGTGATAAGTACCAACCACACCCAACACGGGTGGTTATTTCTCTGCCTTGCACTTGAACTGCTGCTGAGCTGCAGTATCCTGCAGGAAACCCTGATGCAAAGACTGTGGATGCCGAAGACATATGAAGGAAACGGGCTGCAGAGAGTGGCTTGGCTCACATGCTTCTACTACAGTGCTACTGAGTGGCAGGCTAGATGAACTGATCACCTGACCCATTAAAGCATTTTGTATATTTTTACCATTTTGCCTCTTTTGCAACGTCATTTAGAATTGTAACCTGGTCCTTTAGCACATTTTCCGGTTGGCGTCATCTGCAAATTCAATGTGGCTATTTCTTTCCATCATAATTATAGATGAAACCAAGAAAGAGTACTGCGTAAATCACAGACCTTTGCAAAGCCTATCTCGCACTTGTCTTGATGGCAAACCATTACAGCTACTCTTGGCTTCTTTTTTTAAGCATGACACATTTCCTTACACATTTCATGGGAGTTTCATGTGCAACAGGGTCAAATGCTTTATGCCAAGGATATGAATGTGAACACTTAGTTTAATACTAAACATGCCAAGAAAAGTGATGAAAACCAATCAAAGAACAAGCTTGCATACTTAGAGCACAAGCCAAACCACTGTCTTTCCTGCACTGCATAAGCCTTTCACAATATTAGAAAGGCACAACCTCCATGTACAGAAAGAAAAGGAAAAGATAATTAGAACCAGGGAGGTCTTACAGCTTAATTCAAATATACGGGTGCCAGTTTTAATATTTATATTAGCTGCAATAGGTTTGAGGTCTAATTTCTAACACTTCAGTCTGACATACACATGAACTACTTTTAAACACCTTGTATTTGTATGAAAATCAGGGGAGGACTTCTGACTGGTCACAAAGACCATCTCAGAGAAGTAAATAAGTACAACTGTAGTAAGAGAGTGACAAGTATTAAGTCTATACTAAAATAAGCAGTAGTCATAAAGAAAGACTTCCTTCTCCTCAGTCCCAGAAAAAAATGTTATATGCTGTCTAACAATTACAATTATCAGGTCCATAACTCTTTGGAAAAGGGATATGAAAGCATGCATCATAAAACCCCCAAAATATTCTATCAATCATGTGAAGATATTTAAGTTCTTCCACTTCACAATATTTTTTTTAAAGTCTGTATGAAAGTCTTGGAAACTGTGCCCATGGGGCATGTCACTCTCCCAGATACTGAACAACAGGAACTTTATTCCCACTTTTATCCACAAAACCCCTTCAGCCTGAAAATCTATCAAGCAGCTGCACTGAACAGGGACTGTACTCTTTGCCACTATTTCCTGGTGGTAACTGATCCCACTCACGTTCTTCATTATTTCATCATGGCAGCATAGCACAGGTTTTCCCACTGTGTAACCACAGTTAACATAGTTTCCACTGTACTATAATAGAAATCTAAGAGCATACTCTTTGAAAGCTGAAAGCTGAAAGATAAGAATGAGCCATTAGTGCCTGCACAGCCTTAGGTCTCACTTGCACGGCACAGTTGCAGCTGCCAAATTATAAATCTTTCTGTTTACAAAGGTAAGTGAGCAATTGCTAAGGGATAAAACCAAAAGACTTGCAAAACTATTTTGTGGTTTTATTGATAATTTGCATTACAGGCACTAAACCCCCAGAAATATGTGCTTTTCAAAATGGGAAGAATTAAATACTTTTGAAAGAATTAATGAGTCACCACCTCTTTCAATTTCAGAATAATAATTTAGGGGGTGGGAGAGAAAAAGAATCCCATTTCTTGGGCATACCAAGCTAGTCATAAAAAGCCACCTGCACAAAATGAGGAGTCAGCCTTACCCCAGTTCCTGCAGATGCATTAACAAACCCTTGGAATTATTCAGCATTTACTGTGCAAGTTGGGACAGTGCTGGTCAAAACCTTCTAGATTGAAGTCAGGTAGGAAAGAAAGTCTACGCATCATAGATTCACCAACTCCACCTAAAATTACTTTGTCTACAATGTGTGTTTTAATGTTCGTTGAAGGCCAAGTGTATTTTTGCTGTATTGTGAATTCTGCATGTGGCAGCCTAAGTCATGGGGGTAGCTCTTACTAATTATTGCTACAGGATAAATTCAAATGACCAAACTCTTTTAGTAAAAAGCAAACTTTTAACTTTTCCTCTTAAAATTATCATCTAGTAGAGAGACTGAAAGCACCACTGATGCTGTTAACATCCTGATTCAAACAAATATACATCCAATATCATATTACTGCACTTAAAAGGACAAGCATCATCTGAAACCTTTATTTTTAGGTTAAAAACTTAACATAGCAGCCTTTGAGAATCTGAAGGGGGCCTACAAAGATGCCAGAGAAGGGCTTTTCATCAAGGACTGTAGTGACAGGGTAAGTGGGAATGGGTTCAAACTTAAACAGGGGAAGTTCAGATTAGATATTGAGAGAAACTCTTCCCTGTGAGGGTGATGAGGGTCTGGCACAGGTTGTCCAGAGAAGCTGTGTTCAAGGCCAGGTTGGACAGGGCTTGGAGCAACCTGGTCTAGTGGAAGGCGTCCCTGTCTGTGGCAGGGGGTTGAACTGGATGACCTTTAAGGTCCCTTCCAACCCAAACCATTCTAAGATTCTATGATTAAGTAGCACTAGGGACTGCCTCTGCTGCACTTTTCTTCTCCTCCACCCAAAAGAAAAATATCATTGCGATATTATTTTTCCCCTCTGCATCCTATAGTTGGGTTGCCAGTGTCTTGGAAAATGCAACTCTATGCAGTAAGAAGCTGAATGCTGGAAAGCACCTCATGTACTTGGTTTCTCTTACTGGGTGCATGTGTCTACCACACACAAAACCTGAGCTACAGAGAGACTGCACGGGTGATAAATCACTCCTGTGACATTCACTGGGGAGGGCACAAGTAAACAGGAGGGGAAAAAAGAGTATGTTTGAGACACCATAGCTGAAGAAGTAGAAGATTGCTCTTTTGCTGCTTTTTGGGAAGTATCTTGCAAGCTGGGCTGAAATGAGCCTTGGTATACACAAATAGCAGACTGCATACCACATGGATAGGATCTGGCAGTGTTTTTGAAAGGGGAACCTTAACATATTGCCATAGAGCTATTTATAGTCACCTCCATCATGCAGTAGAAATCTGACCTACTCTTTGGGTTTGACACCTCATTTTTTGAATCAGAAATTATGATGAAAGAAAACATCATAAAAACAACATGAAAAGCGAAAAATTGTGAAAAAAAAGAAAGAAATAAACCTCCACAGCTGTGATAGTGTCAGCAGTGAAGGTTAACTTCTAACTACAGCAGTCTGACGAGCTTGCTGTTATATTTGTTGAACCAGCATGCAGAGCTGGCATTCCATATAGTCCGTAATACTATACTGCTGGGATATGATTAGCTACTTAAAGGCATGTAATTTGCAGTGTGTAACTAACTCCACTGGACAGAAGGAAGCAAATTCTAAATGTACCCATATATGATGAGAAACATATCTTAAAGAGCCAGCAAACAAACCCACATGATTTCTAACCACAGCCTTTTCTGCAAATGAATCCTGAGAAAAGCTGTGAGAAGCTGACTATCACAATGAGCTAGGTCTTCTCTGAGGAAGAGCAGAATGACGCTACTAAAACAGAGCCAAAGTTAACACAGGCCTTTATTTAGTGTAACTTTTATAAACCCATTTCTTCAGATCTAGTGTGGAAAACAGAATTTACAAAAGCGTTGCCCAAAGAATAACATGGATCTTTGGTGTATGTTTTACCTGGAAGGTTCCACTGGAGAAGAGCAGTGGCAGAGGGAAAAATTGGCTTCCAAAACAAACATTGCATTTAGATGCTGAGGATAAGCACTGTGTAAATATGTGCATACGAAAGCAAATCACAGCCATTTAGACTTCATAATGGAGAATAAAAGTAGTATTATATCTAAAATACTGAAACCTCAGTTACTGATACCTTTGCTAATAATAAACATAACCACAGAGGTAGACTAATTTGCCTGGGGATTTATTAAAGCAACTTTTGATTTATATGGATCCCCTCAAAGGCTACAAAGTATCTCTATCTTCCACAGCATCTCCATTTTTCCAAATAAAAAAAAAAATCTTACTACCCAAGAAATTTAGTCTATTTTCCCCAAATGAGGTCTGCATCTTCCCCCTGTTCATTCTGGGATCATACCCAACCCTCTAAAATAGTGTAGTTTATCCTTGCCAAAGCTAAAGTAGACATGAACTTTCATATCACTGGGGAAAAAAGTTCCATTCTGAACTATGAGGAGTCTGTTACAGGATCCACTAAAATGAATGGAAATATTACTCATTGTTAGTTTTAAGCCAGATATAAAAGTCTGAATCTTAAGAACTGGCTTTTGTTTAGAACAGGTGCTAGGAGTTAAGGAATATTTAACCTGCAGAAATTGGGAAAGATAATTGACCCCTTCAGCTGTCCCTCAAGTGCCAAGCAAAGCTCAGATGCAGGAGATACCCAGGGCCATGTGTTTTCCCATTTCTTATCTTTCAGGAAAAAAACCCAAACCAACTGACCAACCAAACCTTCCTTTCTTTGTTAGAATAAAACACACCCAAAAACGGAGTATAAACCAATTGTGAATTTGCCTTTTAGCTTTGAGGAAACTGATACTTGGATCTGAGTTTCACCCCATCAGTCTGCCTCTAGTTTCTTTATTTCTAAAGTAATCTTGTTTCTACGGGTATCATCTTAACTCTGAATACAGATCCATAACTTTCTGCAGAAGCAGATCTCACAGGAACACTGTCAAGAGCAACAGTAGAAATCTCTCAAGTTTTCACATGTTTCATGCTCACAATCTGAAAGGCTGCCAAAGAAATGATTATTCACTCAAAAGGGTGAGGGATTTGTACTGGGTAAATGTTACACTGTCTGTTGCACTACACATTTCATGACCAAAATACAGTCAACCACAGCAACAGGTATGGGATACAGAGCAAACGTAACCTGAACTTCAGCACTAGGCACTGCTATGCTATAGTTACTTTTTAACAGAAGGCCATGGCAAGGGATTGTTTTATCATTATTTCAGTTGTAAGACCCTTGCAATCCTAAATGATCTTTCTGAAAACTAAACATCTAGATAATTAAGACGGCACACACACACTTCCATTGTCACACATGCCACTGCTGGTCTGCAAGGCTCATCTTTCTGGAAAGAAAAGGCTTTTAGGAAAGTAAACGCAACCCAACCAGTTGAATTCCTCTGCGGTTCAGGGGTTAGCAGAGGGAAAGGGTAACCACAAGTTCCTGCTGTGCATGTGCAGCCTGCTGCTGAGCACCAAGAGTGGTTGCAACCACTCCAATTGTGTAGACCTGGTCCTCACACAGGGACTACCACTGTCAGACCCCCAGACCCCTTGCATTTGAAACAAGCATGACAGATGTGGGTTTAATTCCTACCTGGTAAAAATAAAGTTTCTCGCATTTCTGCCCTGGCTTCTTCAGAGAAACATCGTTTTTTCAACCACTCAGCTTCATATTCACTTGCATGTTCATCAGGCCACGTAATAGCGACCTTCCATCATAAAATAAAAGATCATTTTAGAACAAAAACCACTTGGAAATTGCAGAACAACACTGCCAAAACCCCAACCCCCCTCCCCAAAACCCAATGAACCCTTAGAAACTGCAAAAATTGTCATATTTAGATCAATAATATCAGAGTTAAGCTTTCCCTGGAGCAGAATGACAAACAAGTACTGAAAACCCAACCTGAACATCATCCAAATTCTGACACCTTTTAGAAATGCTCATTTTCACATGAACTCATGACCTAATTTGCTGTTTTGTGTGGGCTGCTTTCACTGTGGAAGCTCCATTTAGTAGAAAGAGGAGAATCACAGAAGCTGGCACATGTCACTGGGGACAGCGCTTCACCACAGCTCAGGAGAGAGAAAAAATATCTTCCAAAACACTAACTGCTTGTTAAAATAGAAAAAGGACAAGATGAACGGGCAGAAAAGAAATGCCAGGAGAGAAATCCCCTAGGTTTGTAGTCTTCCCTCTTTCAAATAAATGTTTAAAAGGTGCTGGATTTTTGATTCTAGGAAAAAAAAAAAGAAAAAGCAACCACGTGGCTTTGCCTGCCATGAACTGAAAGAGCTCTGTGCGGCACACGCTGTGCAGCTGAATTCTCAAGGATGTTGAGTAGGTACCAATTCCCATTCCACATAATTCCCCTTGTACACATGATGGTGAAAAACCAGTATCAGTTTAGGATTAGAGCTGTGTTTCATCAGTTCCTGAGTATGAGTGGAAGCAGACTATCCCTTTACTATAATAATACATTTGTATATTCAAATAATGAACTTATGCAGCATAAATTTTGGCAACAATTAACCTGGGATAACAGAATTCCTTATTACAGACCCTAACACAGTGCCTGACCCCTGCAAACTCGTCCTGCAGTAATGCTGCTCCAGCTGCTACAAGGTTGACTGATGCATCTTTAACACGTTTAAAACGTCTTTAAGTATAACATGAAGGAAATGAGTTTGCATATCAAAGGAGCCATGTACTGCTTTTAATAAAACCTATAAAATCTAAATGGTACATTATTTTTTTATATGGCAGGAAAGGTTAAAATTCATAGGGAGGACAGTTCCTGTCCTCTTCTGCCCAACAGCCTCCTTTTTTTCACAAACAAATGTTAATGTAGGTAGGTAGATACAGATACAGACACTAGGCCAACTCTGAATGTTTGGTCCAACTTTGGTTTGAGCGCTTGCTCTATGGTGAAATCTTTTGTACATTGGGAATTAGCTAATAAACTCATAATTTTGTTATGGATTAAGATCATCACTTTGCCGTGTGTTTTTCTGATTTTTAAGCCATTTACTTACAGAACAAAGTGGGGGGAAAGGTGTAAGTGTAATAAAATGTGTGGGGAATGTTTGTATTTCCTTTTCAACATCTGATGATGAAGAAATATAGAACAGACCTTTAAAAAGCACAGTTACAGTCCAAAAACTAAAGCCTCAGTTTCTGCAGCCTCTGCATAGCATCTATAAAGAGAAGTTTTATATAAAGGTGGGAAGACCTGAGTTCCCCAAATTGCAATTATTCCTAAAAGCTTTGTGAATACACGGTAGGGTTTGCAGATAAGTAGACTGTGATCACAGTACAACCTGGGATTGGCTGTGATTCAACAAGCACTGCTGGGCAAGTCTCATGGGAGGGTGAGTGCGGGTTTGTCCAAATACCTTATTCCTATCTGCCAGAGCGACTTCCTTCACCACGATGTTCACGTCCAGGTCCTCGAAGAGCAGCTTGCGTGCCCTGGCTGAGTGCAGGAAACAGTGGGGACACTGGCAGTTGTCCCTCAGCCACACACAGGGGTACCGGCTCTCGCTCCCATCCTCCCACTCCACACGGACCAAGTGACCCGCATCCAAAGCTTCCACCTTCCGTATCCCTGGATTCATGCTGAGCGGCCCGGCAGCATGGGCCCCCTGAGCAGCGCGATGCCAAGCAGTCCCAGTGAACAGGGTCCTGCTCTTCTGTGCCGGCGGCAGGCAGCACGTCCTGCCCCTGGGGACTTTGGTCCTCAGCAGGATGTTAGCCACCGCCCTCCACATTCTGGGTTCTTGAATGAAACTGTCAGAGGAAGAATGCCTTGGAGCAGTTCCTAAAGCACCATGAGGAGCCGTTTGTTAGTGAAGGAGACAGTATAGCCAAAAAGACCATTTTAGGATGATTTTCCTCTCCCTTCCTGCTACCTAGACCTTTAGGAACATTCATTATCTGTTGCTTACACTTTCTGAGGCACAGGGGGTGTACTCAGACCCATCTATTCAAAAATCCCTTAGTTTAACAGGGCTTCAATTTGATTCATGATCTTGGTCATCTTTTATTTCTGAAGGACGTTCATTATGTGCTACACAAATACTGTCTTTCAGAAAGACACCTCAAGATGATTTCTACAAGCCAAAAGTGGTAGCTATTACCAGCCGTGATCAAAAGCTAATGCCTTAATATACACATACCTTAATTCCTGCTGTGGGTACTACAGAAAGAACACAGAATCCACCTCCTTGCAAGGAAAAGCTTTGTAATCATGACTTCAGCTAGAGTAAGAGAGTTCTGCAAGCGCTCCTTTCTTCTTGCACAGCCAGAGTGCTTTCTATACATACAGTCTTTTATTTAAAGCTAGCTGCATCCTGTATTGCAGACAGATGGTGCATCCATATCTTAAATTAGAAAAGAACTTCTAGTTAATTTTTTTTCTTATTCAGAAAAATACTTGGCCTCCCCCTGAATTACTTAATTCATTACATGTATCTTTTTCTGTTGTTCTTAGGCTCACAGGGCAAAATATTGATCCCTTGCTAGGACCAAGGTCTCCCCACTTGTCTTTGCACAGGGAAAACATCAGTGGCTTCAGTATTTTGACTCACTAAGACCTACTGGAGTTATCAGTATCCAATTTTTAACTTTACTACAAGTTAGAATGATGTTATACAGGACCCTGGGGTCTGCTTTTATTTTTATTCAATTTCATTAAGTATAGCAAAACTTTCTTTTTTTTTTTGTGTGAGGCAGTACTATTGGAACCCAGTAATTATCACCTTTCCCTTGCAATGCAGCCCAAGACAAGTGTTACAGACTTAAACACCTCCTATCCAAAAATGAGTTCATATCTAGACTGTCTTTCCTTTTATATATATATAAAAATGCATACACAGATACAAGTATGCATATAAGCATGCCCAGCTCCACCTTAATTCTAAAGCATTTTTCAAGTACTGCAATTTTCCTCCTATCTGTAAAAATATTTACACAGCAAGACCAGCTGCAGCATACTCCTGAGATTACATGAATAAAGGTTTATTATGTATGACTGCAAAGATGTATTATGTTTTAGGGTTTTTAACATGTGATAATAGGATACTTACTCTAATCTCTAATCTTTCTAAACCAAAAGACAACAGCTAGAACACAATGAAAGTTTCCAATGGACTGAAACTTTAGAATATCTGGTTTAAAGAAAAAAGAAGAGGATGGCAATTTTAACATATCCTAAACTTCTGCTACATCTGTTCTGGTTTCAGGATAGTTCTCTGTTCAAGGCAGTGGGTTACCTGATGAGTAATGCGTCAGACCCACAAACACACTTAAGCAACCAAAATATAGTTTAGATGAAATTAGAGCAGTTAAAATGCAAAAACCATTGCATAATTGCTTAGGCAACTCAGAGGCTGTTGACTATTGTCAGGTTATCTGAATCCCTTAAATGCTAATACTACCCATATCCAAGTTTATGCATACAGAACTGAGTATCCTTGCATGTACTCACCCAGTTCACTGATTGGTGCTCCTTTGATTATTAGAGGGGGATACATAATATCTATATCTAATAGAATATATATAATAGCTAATATAATATCTATAATAATATAATATATAATTATATATATAAAATATAATATCTAATACAATATCTATATCTAATAGCTCAGGTACCGGGTTTGTACACAATTTTCTCATCCTAAGTGGCTTGCCAAATAATTTCAATATTATTCACATGCTTAGTGCTTAACCTAAGCAAAGGCTCTTCTTTAGCTTCAGCATGGAGTTTATAACTACCTGGATATTGTATTTGAGCTTACTATAAATATTTTTATACAAAATGGCAAAAGAAAAAGGGACAGGAAATAATATTTAAGCGTTTACTTTCTGAATGTCTTCAATGAAAATTCGTCGCTAAGTTTAAACTCTTATGTGAAGCCTGCCAGATTCCAAGGGCTTCTAAGTTTTTCCTATTTTACCGTTCAATTGAGAAATCTGAATTTGCTTCAAAGAGCTTCCTCATAGCACTACTGGTAATAGACAACCACATTTTTTTACGGCAAAAAACTGAGGTGAGTTTACCATCTTCCTATCTCAGATGTTGTTTAAGTAATATTTGTTCACCTGGTAATGGGTAACTCAGTCATGCAGAAATGCATGTCAAGCAGAATCACTTCTAAATCCATGGCAGTAAGTTTTGTAAATGCTTTGGAATAAAAGGTCAAAAAACCCCACAGATGCAACCAATATTGCTAGATGCGATTTCTAGATAAAAGAAAAGAAAAACAAAACTTCTGGAAGCTTCTGAGGTGAGATACATGTAATTTTTGTTACAATGGAGAAAGCTGTAAGCTGAATGGGAATTTTCACCCTTGCTTGGATGTGAGAAGAAGCTTGTGCAGCAGGGCTCAACTTCAGACATGTACCAGTGGCCTATACCTGGACATCATACTCACAGTTCCCAACATCCCTAACTAATAGGCGCCCCTGGATCACAATTCAGCTGACCTCAGAAACTGTTTTAGGATGAGACAAAATGAACCCTTTCTTCTGTCCACTGACCACAGAATGATCCTCAGTGACTAGCTCCAACGTGGATGTTATGCCATTGGTTTTCATATTCTCTAATGCTTCTCATGGCATTAATTTTAAGATTAGGTGATGCTTTTGTTTACAGACTATCAGTGCTATGTACAATTCACTAAACACTGTACTGCTGCAAGAACTGTGGATGGTGGCAGTCCTAAACTTTACTGCCACAAGAAGAAAGTCTACACTGCTGTCAGTGGTACCCCTGTTTCACAGGATGGCAGGTTTTGGTGTAATCAGTCAAACTTATTGTTAATCACAAAGTACTCTTTTGAAACACTTCCTATTACCCAGAATCTCAAAGAGCCACTGTCTCCCACAGAGAGGGGAGGATCTCCTTCACAGGCTGCAGCAGGAGCTTTCAATAAGTTTAGGATAGGCAAAGATTCCTCTGGACACTGAAATGTTAATAAGACTCACTACATGTAACTTTTTAATATAAAATATTAATAAAAATCACTACATGTGGCTTTTTTAATATGCAAGTCTGCTTGGTCTACTGTTACTCTGCCCCAGGACATAGTTGTTTCATTTATGTCTAGTTATTGAAGTCAATGAACTTGTACCTGCATAGCACTGCTGTTAATTAGGAAAGAATCAGCTCCAGTATTATTCAGTTTGCTGATTATGCAAGAGGAAGCATCAAAATTATTACAGCAAAAATATTTCCCTCTTAAGCATTTACTATGCAAATACAATGAAGTGTTTGCTTTAAACTTCTGCTTCTGCCCTCTCTGTAAAGCAATGGTTCGGGTTAACCACCTACCAAGAGAAATCTTGTAACAAAAAAAAAGGCCGCTTATTTTTTTCCTTGAGTTAGTCCTATCATAGTGTCATTATTAAAATGAAAACCCAGATGAAAATGATTATCCACTACACAAATAGCTGCTACAGCATGCCCTCTAGATTGTTTTATTCTTAGATACACAAATCAGATGGATCTGCAAGTCTGGTTTTTGTCCCTTACATACTTCTCCCTTCAGTAGGATTTTTCTCAGTCTGCATCAGTGGGGTGGTAGAGAACACCCCAGGGACCGCCAGCCTCCAGCTCTCCAAACCAACACAGGGGAAGAGAGTAATGAACAGATCCTGCTGGAACAACAAAGGCAGCCCGGTGCTGGCATTCCTTCTTCCTGGAGCAGTGAATGAGCTGGATGAAATATTCCTCAAGCATCACTAGCAAGCCCCTGGCTGCCACACAAACAAGAAAACCCTGTCTGATAGCTCTGCCCATTGACAGCATGCTGTAGGGAAAGGAAAGATGTCCACGAGCCAGATGTATTTGTCTTGAAATTGTGTGTTATTGCTGACTTCTAATTAACTAATCTTTATGTTGAATATGCATAGGATATAAAGGTGAGCCTGCAAACGGCAGTGAAGAATTCAAAGTGATCCAGAAAATCCTGCAATTGCACACTTAAAAGCTAACTACTACCTTCTTACACAACATCAAAGAAAACATTGCTCCCCCTATACTAGAAAGTGTAGCTATAAATGGTGGAACTGGGAAAAATGATCATTTCCATTCCTGATCATGTGCACAACTATAACTACTGGGTTATACTGCTGTTTTCCAAAAACCTTTAGGTTAAGAGACAACACTAAATGCTAGAGAAATGCACTTTTTTTTGTCCCAAACCTCCTGGCATCCAAGACAGCTGAGCTGCTGGTAAAGAACACAGTTGTTTAGAGGTATGCCTTGTTATTTCTGTTTTGATTTTAACATAACAGTAGGATGCACATCTCAAATCAGTGGATACTAAATTACCACCAAGAGTTCCAGGAGGTTTCAGCCCTTTTCCCCTCAAAATTTCCAGGCAGACACTTATCTCTGTGCTGCTATTTTACCCTTGAATTTCAGTCTGTACTAAACTACAAGGAGACTCACTGGTTTGCCTGAAGTTAGCATGTTCATAATCATGGTCAAATTGGCAAGCAACTAATACTGCAAAGCAAGTTCTCTGCATTCTTGTCTCTAAACTACTGCCATCTGCATGAACCTGGAAGACACTGTCCGTAAGTCTGCTCTGTTATCAGACCTTGGATTTGCATAGTTTAAAACAAAAACTACCAATAGCTCCTGTGAGTCCCACTGGCCCTTGTGAATACCATCCCAGGCTCAGGATCATGGATTTTCTGTCCACATTGTCATTATTCACTCAGAATCAGCAGCGCGATGAGGGCAAGCCCAGATGCTGACTAGCAGTTTGGATTTAAGACAATTCCCGCTACCTGAAGGCTCCCCAAGCCCTCCAGTTACAAGGTAACGGGTTACAAGTTCTCCATTCTCTTTCCCAAAAATCTGTCTCCTCCAGTTCTCTCAAACCTCACGCCACCAGACAGCATCCAGACTCCCTTGTTTGCAGACACCAGAACTATGTTTACTAGCTTTACCCCGCACAGCTACTTCAAATTTAATTGTGGTTGATGGTACTTTCAGACAGCTGAGCTGCTCTGCATAACACATGTTCTCCTCACACATGGTTAAGAAGCTGCAGAAAAATGAAGGGTGTAATTTTGTGTCATAACCAAGTTTTAGCCTTAAAAGTAACTTGCTTGTCAGTGTAACCAACTCCATGTAACAGAATTACATGCTGCACTGGCACCATGGATGTATAAAAACCTGGATAACTGCAGGAAGAACCCGTACCAGCCTCTGTTTGAACTGAGATTTCTTATCTTTTGGTTTTTGGTTTTGGTTTTTTTTTTTTTTTTTTTTTTTTTGTAAGTGTTGTCTGAGTCAAAAAATCAATGCAAACGCTGGAAGAATAGACTAAATAGAGGGCACGTAGTGCCTTGGATTGAGAGGCTGAACGACACCCCCTTGCGTAGAGGTGTAGCAAAGCGCCCCTGCAGGAAAACATTGCCGGGTGTTATCTCGGATTACAACAGAAACACAGCAGCGAGTATGCACCCGAAAGGGAAAATCCAGCACGTTTACAGCGCTTCGAGGCAGCCCAGGACGAGACACTGCCAGGGAATTCCTGGCTGGGAGCAGGGCTGCGGCCCCGCTCTCCCTGTGCGAAATGAGCCTGATCCAGCGCGCAACGAGGAGACTCGTCCACATGCAGGCGGCTGCTACGCGGCCAAGCGCCCTGCGACGCGCTTCCCCTGGGGCAGCGGGAGGGACGCGATGCCTGCGGCCATGCCTGGCGCCGGGAACGACTTTACGGCCCGAGGCGCTGCCGGCGTCCGCCCTGCACCCCCCAGGTCCCACTCCCCAGCTCTGCCCCCCCTTACCTCGGGTAGGCCCGGCCCCGGCTCGGCCACGCCGCAGCGCCCTCCCGGGCAGCGCCGCCGCAGTGTTTTTTTTCCCAGGGAAGGCGGTTCGGGATCTCCTTCGGGATAAGGCGGGGGGTCTTTCCCATAGAAAGGGAAACAGGGCTCGGTTACTTCTTCGTTACCACCGCACCGACCTTGTGCTTAGCGGAAAGATGCATTTAAACGGCGTTTGGCTTTGATTTGGAGATGAATGGCTTTTCGCAGCTGTCATTCCCCATGGCTGCCTCTCCCCGGTGTGAAACACTTTCCAGCCACTCCAGCCTCCTCGTTTTTGGCGAGGAGAGGGATCAGGCTAAGAAGAACCTTTTTTGGACCACAGGGCTAAAGCAAGGACATAGGAAGAAATATCCCGCAGAGTGTCCTGGCTGCTTTCTCTGGGTGTGATGAGCCCCATGCCCTCACAACAGAAGGGAAAAAAATATAAATAAGAATAAAACCCAAGCCAAACCAGGGTCTTTATATGCCAGATACAGCTTACATTAAACATCACTGAATACTAAAGACAGCCTTTACAGGCAAGATATAGAGGGGATATGGCCAAATGGAGTCTATGTTGTGGCACAGAACATCCATATTGTTTCAGATGGAGCAGCCATCTGAGTTAATGGTGCAGATTTGGATCAGCACTATTGCGGCCAGCAGGACAGGGCAGTTCTCAGCACAGGAGAGGCCACATCTTGAGCCTTGTGTTCAGTTCTGGGCCCCTCACTACAAGACACTGAGGTGCTGGAGCGGGTCCAGAAAAGGGCAGTGGAGCTGGTGAAGGTCCTGGAGCAGAAGTGGGATGAGGAACAGATGAGGGAACTGTGGGGGGTTAGTGCGGAGAAGGCTTGGGATTACCTTATAACTCTCTGTAGCTACCTGAAAGGAGGATGGAGTGAGGTGGGGGTTGGTCTCTTCTGAATAACAAGGGATAGGAAAAGAGGAAATAAGCTGCACTGAGGGAGATTTACATTGGGTATTATGAAAACTTGCTTCACCAAAGCATTAGCATAGGCTGCCCAGGGAAGTGGTGGAGTCACCATCCCTGGAGATATTTAAAACCCATGTAGGGGTGACACTTAGGGATGTGGTTTAGTGGTAGACCTGGCAGTGTTAGGTTAAGAATTAGACTTGATGACCTTAAAGGTCTTCTCTAACCTAATCTCTGTGATTCAATGAGATGAATTTACTGTCAGAGAAATCTTATGAGCAATAAGCTTCAGGCAGAGAAGATTCCTGGGAATAAATCTAAAACAAGCATTAACATACCCTTGTTACTTAGTACTCGTTACCTGTTGGCTGGCAAATATGTTAGTGCTGCATGTTTCTCATGGTTGAAGGAAGAGAGGTTCTAGCAGACATGTGGTTTGTATAGTTGAAGGCAATGGTGGAATGTAGCACTTTATAGTTTTTGGCTGGAGCAGGCCATGTTGGTGTTCAAGTTTTCAGCTTCTACTGGACTGGACTCCCCACCTTCTTCAGTACACATGATCTGGTGGCATGACATGAAAAAGAAGATCTGAGTTAAAAAGAACAAGGAAAAACTTTGTCTTTCTCCTGATGGCAAGCTTTTTCCCAGCTATGCAAAAGGCGTCTGCTCCACTGGACACTCTGCGGCCATTCTGTTTTCTGTAAGAGCATCCAGAGAAATCCTGGTGCCTCAATATAACCAATAAAGGACAAACCTCCAGGATAAATGTTGCCTAAGCAGCACTTTTCACAGACAGTAAAGCCTTCACAAAGATAAAAAGTTGGCTAGTCGAATGGAAACAAATACATGCAGAAATACATGCAGAAGTGAAAACATTCAATGACTGTTCAGAGACTGTCTAAGCATTTTGGCAGTGAAAAGGTCTAAGACTGAGTCTGCGACTTATAGGAAATGAAATGTTTTTGTTGGTAGTTATCATTCAACATCTCCAATAAAATGTAATCTTCATGTGCCAAAGCAGAGCTGTAATGCATGGAGCTGGATGCTCTGCTTTCTTTTAAGGAAACAGTGGCAGGAATTAGTTGCTTTCAGATTAGATCCCAAATCCATTTTCTACCTTTCACATTCTTGCCTTGTTTTTTTTCCCATACGCTCTATAGAACAGACACATTCTTAGTTGTCATGGCTGTCTTCCTGTTTATTTTTTTATTTTGCTGTCTTCCTGTTAATTTCATAGAATCATAGAATAATTAGGGTTGGAAAGGACCTTAAGATCATCTAGTTCCAACCCCCCTGCCATGGGCAGGGACACCTCACACTAGATCATGTCACCCAAGGCTCTGTCCAACCTGGCCTGAACACTGCCAGCAATGGACCATTCACAACTTCCTTGGGCAATGCATTCCAGTGCCTCACCACCCTCACAGTAAAGAACTTCCTTCTTATATCCAATCTAAACTTCCCCTGTTTAAGTTTCAACCCATTACCCCTTGTCCTGTCACTACAGTACCTAATAAAGAGTCCCTCCCCAGCATCACTATAGGCCCCCTTCAGATACTGGAAGGCTGCTATGAGGTCTCCACGCAGCCTTCTCTTCTCGAGGCTGAACAGCCCCAACTTTCTCAGCCTCTGTTCATACGGGAGGTGCTCCAGTCCCCTGATCATCCTCGTGGCCCTCCTCTGGACTTGTGCCAACAGTTCCATGTCCATTTTATGTTGAGGACACCAGAATTGCACACAATACTCCAAGTGAGGTCTCACGAGAGCAGAGTAGAGGGGCAGGATCGCCTCCTTCGACCTGCTGGTCACGCTCCTTTTGATGCAGCCCAGGATATGGTTGGCTTTCTGGGCTGCAAGCGCACACTGACGCCAGCTCATGTTCATTTTCTCATTGACCAGCACCCCCAAGTCCTTCTCCGCAGGCCTGCTCTGAATCTCCTCTCTGCCCAACCTGTAGCTGTGCCTGGGATTGCTCCGACCCAGGTGTAGGACCTTGCACTTGGCATGGTTAAACTTCATGAGGTTGGCATCAGCCCACCTCACAAGCATGTCAAGGTCCCTCTGGATGGCATTCCTTCCCTCCAGTGTATCAACCGAACCACACAGCTTGGTGTCATCGGCAAATTTGCTGAGGGCGCACTCAATCCCATTGTCCATGTCACCAACAAAGATGTTGAACAAGACCAGTCCAAACACCAATCCCTGAGGGACACCACTCGTTACTGGTCTCCAGCTGGACATTGAGCCATTGACCACAACTCTTTGTGTGCGGCCATCCAGCCAGTTCTTTATCCACCGAGTGGTCCATTCATCAAATGGATGTCTCTCCAATTTAGAGACAAGGATGCCGTGTGCGACAGTATCGAACGCTTTACACAAGTCCAAGTAGATGACATGAACAGCTCTACCACTGTCCATAAGTTCTGTAGCCCCATCATAGAAGGCCAATAAGGCCTAAAGAAATCATTTGTTTGGTTTCTTTAAAGAACTAATATATATCATCCCCTCCATATAAATACATTATTCAAAATGAGGAGCTTGAACATTCTAAATTATATTCAAGGTTTGATAGGTTGGATGTCTGGCAGACAAATTAATTTCTTATATATTGTTTATGAAACATATAATGTTTACAAATTGCTTTATTTATTTATTCCAGCGTTTTAGTTACTCTCTGTTAAAGAAAAAGAAAAAAGGAATTTTTAAGGAGTACAAACCTTAGTCCTTGTGTCAATCACTAATCTGCAAGTAGTAGCTCATAGGAAAGGGCTGTTCTGAATGTAGATTGTTGCTTGAGCAGCCGCGGTTTTTAGTTTTCTGACTCTTATGCTGTTGGCTTTGCAACCTGTTACATAAAAGCTAGGTTTCTCAAGTGTTTTTGCTTTTTTGTTTTCTTTTAGAACCAGTGCATGTTAATATGTGCACACAATTATGCTATTAGTTGCATATTGGCTGAAAGAAAATATTTCTATTACATGCATTTATAATTCACTTATTTTCACTAATTAAAGGGAGAATCAAGAGAATCAATTTGTTTCAAGTACAGAGAAACAAATCACATTGTGTCTAAATATATTTAGGGGTTATTGATGAGTGAAATCTGTTATTAACATGAATTAAGTATATAAGCATGCTTACAATTCCCCATCAAACTATAAAAAAAAGAAACAGAAACAATTTTGTTTAGACCTTAGGAAAGGAAGCTGTACATATATAGGACAAGGACTAATGACCTTAAACTAGAAGAGGGTAAAATTAGATGAGACATTAGGAAGAAGTTCTTCCCTGTGAGAATGATGAGGCTCTAGCATAGGTTGCCCAGAGAAGCTGTGTCTGCCCCATTCCTGGCAGTGTTCAAGGCCAGGTTGGATGGGGCATGGAGCAACCTGGTCTAGTGTGAGGTGGCCCTGCCCATGGCAGGGGATTGAAATGATTTTTAAGGTCCTTTCCAACCCAAACCCAAACCATTCCATGACTCTATATACCAACAATGGAGATTTTTCCAAGCCAAAAGGGGAACATTTTGAAGTATTATAACAAGAATAAGGAGGGTGTGAAAACTGAAATGAGAGTGTGACAACTGAAATGGTCACAAATCTCATTTGGTAGCAGCAGCACTCTGAGGTGTTTGCAAGACTGGGTCTCTATTTTTACAAGGAGCATTACATAACGCACAAGTGGAAAAGTATCCTGTCCAAGTGGAAATAAAAACAAACTGCCTTCAAGATGATGTAACTCAGCTAAACATGAACCATTAGTGTTGTGCTTGTATTTTCAGCATATCTATAAAAGAAAGAATTTTAAGAGAGGTATGCCAGAAGAGCTATATAATGAAAATCTGGACCTTATTGATTTTACAGTATATTTACATGCCTTTTTGCTGCCACAACATCATTTTGCTGAGTTCTGTAGCACAAGATCAATTTGTTGGTATCCTTTGGGCTTTCCTCTGATGCTATCATTCATACGGGGAAGTATGAACCTGTGGGGGTTATGCATGGGGTTTCCATGTGAATACTGGTCTACACAGTAATAAAAGTCAAGGTTGGCAGCAATTAGTAGGTAAAAGGCATTGTAAAATTTAAAGTTGTAGGCTAAAGAAGCAGAACATTATCAGGAAGAACACTCTAATGTTTGTCCAGTAGATTTGTTATCCTGACATTACAATAAAAGGCTATGAAATAGAGAATATTCTCAGTGCAGTCAGACATACCAATGACAATGATGTTTTCCTGGCCCTTTGAGTGTCAGCTCTGCATGCCTGCTGAGGAGGCATAAGCAGCTACTTGGAGCAGGCTCAAGATGCCTCTGTGGCAGGACAGACTGAAATGTAGCTTAGAAATGTAGAAAAATTAATATTAAATTCAGTAAGACTGTGTAAGTAAATAAATACCATGCAGCCTGCATATGGTTTTGGAACCAGAAACAATGGAAAAGGATTAGGATAGGTGTTATAAATCAATATATAGGTAGCACAAGGGGATGCCTGACTTTCTGCTAAACCTTAATTGCCGCAGAAATAGAAATGTTGCAAATTAGTTTCTAAGGTAAAGGGGCACAGGGTGAGCTTCAGTTCATTCTTGATGTACATGGTTAGATTTATTTTCTGCACTAGTATTAGGAAAAATACCTGAGCGTGCTTTCCCCCTTGTTCATTAACTCTGTTTTTTTCTAGGGTTACTCTTCTGAAATTAGAGGATATGCAAGATACTAATGGAAATGAGAAACCTAACAGAATCCTGACTTGTGCTGACCCGTTTATGAACTAGCTTGTGTTTTATTGCGTTTCTGTTAGAATCCAGAGTTAATAAGTAGAAAGAAAGAAAAACTTCGTCAGAAAGCATCAAAACTTAGAAATAATTTGCAAGACATTTGACATAGGCACTCATATTATTCTGAATTTTCATGCAAATCTCAGTTAAATCACATGGAATTAGACACAAATTAATATCCATAAAAAAGGACAAAGCCCGCTGTTAAGAAAAGTTGACTGCTCTTGATTAACCAAAGAGCTGCCAACACAGAAAGTGTATGGGAAATAATTCTTTATCATTACCCAGGTAATGGCATAAGAAGATCTTAGTTAAATTTAAGTGAAAAAGCAGAGAACCTAAGGCCTACTGAATTAATTGTCTTGGACCTAGCACTAAGCTGAAAATCTTGGTCACATTATTTTTAAAAAGAGGTAATAAATAGAATAAAAAACATCTTGCAGTTTGGACAGCCTGTCCATAGTAAAGTCTCTGTTATTTGCACTAAGCCTAATTTATGTTGGTAACTCTTGTTGCAGTTGAAACGTTTGCAGTGTGGAGAAAGTATGGAAAATACAGTGCAAGTACATTGCTTTTTTGATCATCCTGCACTTTCTAATACCTAGCACTGGATAATGAATCTCTCCCTAAGCCAACCTTCTCCAAGGGCTTTCTTTCCCCCTCGCAAAGAAAGTTCAGACACAAACACTACTACATAGGCAGTTTCTAAGTACTTCAGACAGTTACATGCACAGCCTGAGCAAAGCTGTCATGTGAGAAAATATGATACACCTGGCATTGTGTTTTCTTATGAAAGAATGTTAGTGGCATGTTGGAGACCATCAGAAATACCTCCCCAAGGTAAGGCAGGTTTCAAGGACGAACAGCTACAAGCCATGAGTGACTCTGTCCAAGCCACGTCATTAAGAAGGTAATGATTATGGAGACCATATGTTTTCCTTGTTACAGAATTAGTCATTAAATTTTGCCTTTTCCAGTTGTAAACTGATCCTGTAGGCAGGATGACAACTTTATGAAGAAAATTAAATAAGCACAGCTATAGTCTTTTTATAAGTATATATTCTAATAAAAGCTTTATAAAAAAAGCTTTATAAAAAAAACTTTTTATTGGAGTATTTTGGGGGTATTTTTGCCAGTTTCACATACTTCAGGAATGAAATACGGACCCACAAGTTGTTCAATTTTTGCTAATGGCTTGCCAAAAAAAATTAAAGTAACAGAAAATAAATTCCCCAGTGGGCTGTAAGTAAAACCCGTTTTAAAAGACAGAAAAAAGCCAGATATTGAATGTACAGGTTTACTTCAGGAATAATGGCCATCAAATACATTTGACTCAACAGCACTTTAGTGTTAGCTGAAAAATTCTTTACCAGTTACAAAAGTGATACATGAGCAAGAAGCTGGTAAAGTAACATGAAGCGCACCTAAATAAACAGCTGCACCAGCAGCAACAGAAGCTCCCCATAAAATTCCCCCCCCCCCCCAAAATTCACATTTTCTAGATAAGATTGTAACTACAGTAATTATAACCAGAGAAGGCTGATGCTTTTTCTGTAGTTCACCAGGTTGTTTCTATTAAATAACTCAAGTGCATTTCTTTCTTCTGAGGTATACTTCTTGGCAACCTGCATGTGAGCACATGACAACTTACAAGAGCAACAACTTCAGATAATTCATACACTCAGCTTGAGGCACACAGGGTTTTTGGAAGGCTTACCATGTTTTTGAAAGATTCCCTTGACTTTTCTGTTTCTTGGTGTGGTTCTGGTTAGGTCAACCTGAGACACTTTGGAAGCTGCAATTTAGAATGCCACAGTTTACCACCACCATCATGAATTCCTAGCCATTGGCTTTTCACAAGGTCAGCACTGACTTTCCTTTCCCAAGCTTTTATTTGCTCTGTATTCATACTCAAAACCTCTTCCTCTCCATGTGTGTATCAGTAGATGTGAGAACATCCACAGCGGAGCACTGCCTTCAAAAGTAAGCTACCTGGAGAGGAGTGGAGATGTGTCTTAATGCCTTGCTTTGACCCTTGATGAATTAAATTGCAGGCTGAGTCGCAAAGAAAACTTAAGTATTAAATAAGCTTTCTGTGTCTCTTCCAGCTGCGTTACTTATTCTTTTCCTTTTTTTTCCAGAAAACACTGTCATCTCCTCTTCAGTATCATCAACCCTTTAATAAATTCAGACATGTTTTGAAAATCTCCAGAACACCACAAAAAAAAAAAAAAGAAAAAAAAGACCATGTCAGCTGAATCTTAGTTTTAACTTTGATGCAATATTTAAATACAACAGGAGGAGCTATTGGGTCAGAACAGCGGCTACATTCACCCTTTTAAAGCTCTCTGGTTAAAAAAAACCTGAGTTTTCGATGATAAGAAAGCCTTTACTGTTTGAAATAGGCTGTATAAAACTAGAGGTTCTTCACCTTTTTTAATTAAATAAGTTTTATCAGCTAAAAAAGCAAAAGCAGAAAACTACAAGATTGCAGAGAGGATTGCAATGTAGTTTTTAAAGAACAATTTTGAACTTCAAACTTTAAACTGCTGGATACCACTAAGCAGCCGGTTCTTGCAGATTTATAAAGGCCATTTAATTTATCAGCTCTGACTCAGCATCAGTACATTTAATGCATTCATTTGCTTTGGCCAGCCAAAATGGTGCAAATCCAATTCTGGTAGGTTTAAGTGTCCTGAAAGAGTTTTGTATTGGCTTCCAAATTCACACAAGATGGTCCTTTTTTACTGACCAGGTGAACTTACACAAAGACCATACTCAGATGTATGCATATTCTTTTAAGAGAGAACATTTAAAGCCTCTTATAGCCATTATAGAGCAGAATTACGGTTTTGTTTCAATTCCAAAGATAAACAATGTTTATATTTTGCTGAAACCTAAATCAACAGAGATATTTATCAAAATATGAATATTTTAAAAAATTATGTATGAAACATTAGTGTGGATTTTAAAGAACCGTGGTTTGTTTCATTAGATGATCAACTTAAATACAGCAGTATTGAGCAGAATGAATTACACTATATATCTCCATGGGTCATGTAATCTCCTGCTTTGGAAAGTAAGCCCTCTGCAAACATTCACTTTTTCAGTATGCTGTGTACATTGGGATAGTTTGAGCTTGACTGAAATTAGACTAGCCAAGCTGCCTAAAGTCGTGTTTCACACTAATACTGCTATTTTTCAGTTAGGGTTTGAATATTGCTCTCATGGCTAAAAACCCTAGCACCTCCTGACATTTTAGTTTCTTTACTGATGTTTACAATTCATGTTATAACCAATGTCTCTGAAAGCGAGCAGAGTCTAAAACTCTTTTTAAGAAGCATCTAGGCACAAATGGCATGACATCTTTGGCACCTACTTCTAAGCAAGCAAGACTCAGAGAGAAAGTTGAAACTGGATGCCAGTGAAACCCGCAGGTACTTCTAGAGCTTGGTCCATCCCAGAAATCCTGTATGGTCTGCTGTGATAGCAGACAGACAGGACTTGGTGACTCAGCTGGCCCCTTTTACTCCTGTTGTTACAGCTAACCCTTGCGAGAAAGAAAGAAAGAGCTAGAACCTGTTATACCTTCTAACTTGGCAAGAGACTTGAACATAATATTGAGTAATTAGAGACAGTCAATAAAATGTTTTATTTTCTTTTTTCCAGGTAGATCTTTACAGAGACTCGGGGTCTTAAGGTGCAAATTGACGCCTAAGGTATCCTGCTAGGAGCTACACCTCCCAGCCTCTGGTGAAAACAAGGGGCCTGGATGGTCCAGCAGTTCTGTAAGCACATACCTTCACCAGACACTTCGCAGTGCCTTCAGCACTCTGGTCCCAGATGACTTATGTTGACCCATTACACGGGGGACTAACTTACTAACTGTATGCTTTGCAGACCAAAGTATCACTGAACTCGAAGAGGGTTAACAAGACCAGATCTAAATCATGCATCATGCAGCTTTTCTTCCAGTGCCATGAGGTGGCTAAGTTTCTGAAAAAGGCTTACAAACTCAAATAAATCTGCCCTACACGTTCTTTTGTAACACTGCTTTTAATGAAACTTGCTTACCTCTAGAGTCTACACATTTTTATTTGTTCTTATTTAAAAGCAAGTTATTTCATTTGGCAGGATCTACACTCACAATCTTTTGCTGAAAAGACATATTACAACAGCATGGTTTAAATCAAGAGTGTCCCAAGCAGAACAATAAAAGAAAAAAATGTGGCCTTTAACATGGTTTTCAAATATTTATTAAACAACATATGAACTTTTTTTTCACCCAGTGATTCTGCCTGCAGTATCTGTAACCTAGTAGCCACATTACCCCAAATTGACAATTAAATAGCAATGAGTCTAAAAACCCAAACAGCCTTCCCCCTCCTACCCACTAGGCACTTTTGCTATTGTCTAGGAACAGAAATAATTTTATTAATAGCTTAGCTAGCAAAAGTACAAAGGCAGCAACAAGAAATGTCACTGTGCTGGTACAGAGAAAACCCTTTTGTCTGCTTTAGGAACATGCTCTAAGAAACCTGGCTCTCGTATTTGGGATCTGAAACTACAATCACTGCTAGGGCTCCTTCTTACTACAAAGACAGGCATCAGCATTCTTGGGATCTGACATCAGCCTTTTTGGCTGGCTTTTGGGGTTGTAATAGCTTAAAGTCACAGATAAGCAAGCCTGGAAGAGTACAAATCCTGTCAGAATAGTTTCCATCTTTCAGAACACAAACAGCAATCACAGCTTTAAGTTACCTAAGAGAACAACGTTTAACGTGTGCAGGGTACATACCATTACAACAGATTAAGAAAATTAATAGACAGCCAGAAGTTTCACCCCAAAGGAGAGTACAAAAACAATTTACGCATCATTAAGGTGAGTTTGGGAGCGGCAGGCGAGTACCTCGCCTTATCCATATTTGCAGCAGGTGAGCTGCAGTAGAACAGGCGATACATAAACCAGTGGCGGGGAATTGGAGACGAAAAAGCTCACTTTGCTTTGTAACCAAAGATGAACGACATACCACAAGGCGGTATTTTTAAATACGGGATATTAACTTAAACATACCTCTAACCTCCTGGCTTATAGAAACGCGAGATTTGTTTAGGGAGTCAAACATAATAAATAAGTTTTTTTTTTCCGGGCGCGGCGGTGCTCCCGCCAGGCAGAGCCCGGTGCGGGAGGCTGGAGGCCGGCTCGGTGTCCGGCTCAGGCGCGGAGATAGTCGTTCTTGAGGCGGCTGAGGCGTGCGCCGTGGCTGCGGACGGTGAGGGCCAGGAGGTCGTGCTTGTCCCGCAGCCCGCTGGAGATGTGTCGGGTCTCCCGGAGCAGGGCGCGGGCGTGCAGCAGCAGCCCCAGGAAGCTGTCGCCCAGGCGAGCCTCCTCCCGAGCCCCCTGCTCCTGGCCCTGACGGAACTTGCCCTCCAGCTCGCTTAGAGACCGGTCCGAGCTGGAGTAGGCGTCGCTGATCTGAGCGGATTCTCGGCGCAGGTAGGTGCTGTAGCTCTCCTCACCGTCCAGGTCGTAGGAGATGCTCTTGCCGATGCCCTCCAGCACCCGGCCCGCGTCCTCCACCTGCCGGCCCAGCACCGTCAGCTCCTCCCGCAGGCTCAGCCCGCCGCCCGCCGCCGCCGCTGTGCCGCACCGCCGCTGCTCGCTCACCCTGAACAGCAACTGGCACCGCTCGGGGTCGTCGTTCTCCTCGTAGTCCCCATCGGGGACGAAGTAGTGGTGCAGGGTCCCATTGGACATTTCGGGGTACAGCGGCCCTTCAAAGTACCCGCGGCAGAAACTGCACAGGCACCACAGGCACAGCAGGCGCAGCGCTGCCGGCATGCTGCGGCCGGCGCCGGGCAGCCTAGGGCAGTGCCCCGCCACGCTGTCCCCGACTGACACCCATGGGGGGATCCCCAGGCACAGGCTCTGCCGCCCCGCGGGTACGGGGGTTCCGCGGCAGCAGAACTGGGTTGGGTCGGGTCGCAGTGGCTGGCGGGCGGGCCGGCGGCAGCTCAGAAGCCCAGCGGCGCTCTAGGGCCGGGAGCGGGCGCACCGCCTTTAAAAGCCGGGCAGCCGGCGTGGAAAGGAAGCGGCCCCAGCGCCGGGCAGGGCCGGGCGGCTTCCACCCCCCGCCCGCCCCGGCCACCGGCTGCCGGTCTCAGTGGGCACCGCCCCCCGGCATCTCCCCCTAGGGGCTGTCCAGCGCCGGGGGCTGCCGGAAGACACGTACACCTTTATCCCCTAAATAAACAAAGCTCCCAGACCTGGAACGGCTCAGCTTCCCTCAGTTTCTTGTTAGAAACGACTAGTGTGCTCATCGCCTCATTTTCACCGCAGCTTCCCAGCAAACATACGGGGACGCGGCAAAGCTGCAAACACGCCTAGTCCCTCACCGGTCAAAAAGGTGAAAAGGAAAAAGGTGTGAGTTCACAGAAACACAGAACGCTTTGGGTTGGAAAGGACCTTAAGATCATTCAGTTCCAATCCCCCTGCCATGGGCAGGGACACCTCCCACTATACCAGGTTCAAGTATAAAGTGCAATGCAACACACCTTGATACAGAAATGAAATATAAAATCTGATCTTCTAATGTCAGATATGATTGATAAAATTCTAAACACAGTTTGTGCTACAGGGCTGACCATGTAAAATTTTAAGCTTTTCATGAAACATCATTCTGCATCAGTCTAGTAGCTGGATTATGTCAGAGTTGAGCCTTGCATGTAGCTCATATGAATCTATCTTTGCTATATTTTGAGTTGTTAAATCAAGGTGAGATAGCAAAAAGAAGGTCTGTAAAGTTACCGGCTCCTTTCACATTGTCATCTTTCCTCTTTCATGGATAAGATCACCAGTGAGCAGAGATTATACCAAATCCTGCAGTCATCCAAAGTTAAAACTCCCACTGCTGTTGGTGAGGGCTTTGCATGCATGTGTATTTATATTCCCTCCTTAATGTAAGTAACTATCATCCTGATACTTTCTTCATGTTGTAAATAATTAGGATGCTTATGGTTACCTTTCTTGGGAAACAGGCCAGACACTTCTGTTTTACCTCTGCTTTTTTTTTTTTTTCATGCTGGGCATTGCAGATAAGAGCTTCATGTGGCCTAGAGGACTTTGGCTCTACCATTTCTTACACTGCTGTAACTCTGAACATCTACATTTCAGTCTCAAGCCCCTTCCCTCAGGGCATCTTTGTTCTTTATAATCACAAGCCTATCCTGTCTTTGGGTGCATGTGTGAAGCTGTAGAGACTAGCTTCTCAAGCGCGCTGAGCTCCACAAGCTCCTCCTTTCCTTGCTTGCAGTTCCTTGAGAGGCTCGAGCGAGGCACCTTTCTCCATGTAACCAGCTCTGGTGGCTGGCTTCTGACTCTGTTGCCACGTGTCCCGCTATCAATGGGTAGGTCAGGAGGTGCCTGGGAGCACACTGATGGGTAACTACAGGGCCAGGCCCTTTAAGGTATGACACAGCAGCACTGAATGCAAGCTCTCACCCTCAGTGTGGCCTTTAACACTTCACAACAAACTGATAATCAGTGTTCCTGAGTATTGACTTTAGAGCCTACTGAAAAGCTTTATGTAAGCACTGAAGGTCAGAAAACTAACAAGAAAAAAAGAGCAAAAATTAGACCAGCCAGTCAGCCAACCAACAAAAAACCTAACCCAGAGATAGCAAGGGTAGCAGCTGAACCCTTCACTTAATGAATCACTTTAAAGTAGTCTCCCCAGAATCGGTTAAGTTCACGCATACGCACACCTCAGGATGAGCAATGTTTGCTGAGTTCAGACAACTTCTTGCACACTGCTGAGAAGCCAGGCCAGACTAGCTATCCAAACAGAAACACTCCACACATTCGGAAACGTTTTAAATTCGTAATTAAGTTCAGCAAACACTCATATAAACAGGTTGGATTAGGCTAAACTTTTGTGCTTCAGCTTTCTATAAAAGGTTTAAAGCTTATCCAACTGAGCCTGCTTGGCGTTTGTCCTCTGTCTGTGTTTGACAACAGGGGCTCTCTTTTATTCCCAGAATGCTCTTGTTTCATCTAATATTTTAGTTGGTTCACAATTATTTGCGAGCCATGGTACTTTATCTACAGAAGTTTCTACCCAGGCAGGCATTACTGCCAGTTGATGGTTTAGCTAACACTTGGGTTGTGGTGGACTCCACTTCTGAGGTCTCTTCATGGAAGTACCACACTGTAAATCCCTCAACTCTAGCTTTGTCAGAATGGTTATGTTTTCACCAGTGCCACAGTGGGTAAAAAAATCCAGGCTCAGTAAATACTTGTTCTCCCTCTCTTCATACATTAAGAGACTAAGAGGTGTCTGTTGCTCCCTGCTGCAGCCGCCGGCTCCCCTCCACTGCTGTTTTTAATCCAATGCGCATTATCCAAGTTTTATTTAAATTTTGCTTCAAAATAGTCTCTCCCCAAGTAACCCACTTGGAATGTCTGCTTCTGAAGGAAGTCTGCAATAAGGGATCTGCAGCCTTGGTGTCTCAATGAGTAAAGCTTTGGCAAAAGCTGGAACTGACTGAAAGATACACAACAGCCTGCTCCAAGAAAATACCTATTAATGGTTCAGGATTACGAC
This sequence comes from Neopsephotus bourkii, assembly GCF_033783945.1. Taxonomy (NCBI): domain Eukaryota; kingdom Metazoa; phylum Chordata; class Aves; order Psittaciformes; family Psittacidae; genus Neopsephotus; species Neopsephotus bourkii. The sequence goes on along the minus strand of NW_026901356.1, from coordinate 387,152 downwards.
ACAACAGATTCCTAAGTTTTAACTGAAAAGCATCAAACAATGGAAAAGATGTTTCTTTACATTGACAGAACAATAACGTGCATGAGCAGTCATTATTCTTTCCAAAATCACATCTAAAAAGACAAAAGTCTTAAGACTGCAGTGAGATAATCTCACATGGATACACTTAAACTGCTTATAAAACTGCATGGCTTCAAGGGTCAGACATTTTCATCGCAGTTCATTGGAGGAGGAACATCACAACAATGGCTGAAATAACAATATAAGTCAGCCTAGAGTTCTCAAAAGTAATTTCTGTCATTATGTGGAAGGCACAAAGGGCAATCAAACTGAAAGAGGACAGAAGGAGATTTCTCCGGAATACCAGAAACATGGGGTGGAGACAACCAGGGAGGAGAGCAAGGTGTTTTCTGCTGAACATTCTGCTGGGAACCCATAGGGGTATATTTGTATGAGATCAGATATCTGGGGAGCTTTGGGGATGCATCCAAGAGATAGCTGCTTCTTGTGACATGCTCCCATGAAGGTTGTCATTGAAATCCTGCTATTGTCAAAATTTCAGGATGACAGTCTTTTACTCTCCGTGCCTGCCCAAGCATAAAACATGGAAAAAGTCCTGTAAATGAAAAGAAAGCAGCATTCTGATACTGTTGGTTTACAAATACTTGGCATGATACACTGTTCTGTGGTGAAGCCATTGTTTTTCCACTGAACAGCATTAGGTTTATAGTACTATAAGGAACTGCAGAATTTACTCTGCATAACCACTTATGCAACAGCACCAAAGTCAGCCTCCAGCCCAGAAACTGCCTATAAACAGATGGCAAATATGCAGCTCAGCACTGGATTTCAGGTGACGCTTGCTTCATCTTTCATTCCTGGCTCACATATGCTTGCTATTTCCGTAGCAGATCACAGTAAACTCTGCAACATCAGAATGTTTCAGATATATAAGGCCATTAATTTGGAGAACAGATATATGTTATATGGTCCTAAAGGCCCCACAGGCTTTAGGGTATAAATGTTGTTTTCTGACTACTGGCTTCTGTTTTCCAGCTGTGAACTGTTCTCTGGCTTTACATAAAGATACCTTGTTTAAACATGAGACTAACAAACACATGTGTGTAATTTCTAATGGGAGGGTGTAGCACTAAATGCTCAAAGGGCAGCAAGCAAGGTGGGCATAAAATGCCAGGGTTTAGGATTTTCTGGTAGGAAAATTAACATAAGAATCTACCAGAAATTCTGCAGAATAAAGAAGGACTTGTAGAATGAAACTTGTATAACACATTTCATATTCATTAAGTATAATTTTCAAATACAACAGAAGTTAGGGATGAATATGCTGAAGCATGAACTGTACCGAATGTTTCAGGACCAGCATGCTTATCTGTTGTTGCACTGAAATATTTAAGTTTTCACAAAATGTGTCTAATTCAGAATTCAAACTGCTGAACAAGAGGTTTCTCAAATACACATTTGTAGAGAAGCCACCTTCATTGCTACCTGAAGTTTAAGGCTGACAGAATCTGATAACCCTTTTCTTCTTCAGAGGTTTGAGCCTGAAACCATAGCTGGTTCTGGGTGTAGAATCCTCTGAGCCCTTTAGCACTGGCCATTCTTGGAAAAGCAATACAGAAAACTGAATTCAAAACCCACAAGTAGTTTTAGGAAGTAATGGGTATGAGGTTGAATGTGAATACAACTAATAGAAAGGGTATGTCAGGCTGGTTGTCTCAGAAGAATATGCAATTAGTATTAAATCTACTCCAACTTTAGCCAACACCAAAATGAGTTCAAAGTTGGCAGAAAAAACAGAAGTTTTACCAGAGCCTGTCTCTGTAGTAGGTTGTGGTTTACTCTATGTAAATATATTCTTTAAGCAGAAAATTGAGGATGTGCTCAGGTTATTTTTGAAAAGAGAAGTGATGCATCTGGATGCCTCCTAAGAAGGGAAGAGGCTAAAGGACAGATGAAGCAAGATGAGTATTTACTGTCCTTTTACTAGCGCAGTTTCTGCTGTTGGTGAAAACCTTGAACCCCAAAAGGGATATCATTAGTATTTCTTCAGCAAGCTTCCTGATGTGGAAATAATAACACTTCCTCAGTGGAAATAAAAACACTTAAAAAAGCATCATTGGCCAGCACATGGTGAAGTTCTCCCATTACCGTAAATGCAGTTGTTATAGAGACAGTGGATTGTGCTGTTAAAATGTTGATTTGATTTTCAGTCCTTTCTAAGTTATTTTTAATGCTCTCTGTGAATGTGAAAAGGATGCACATGAAAATATACTTTGCAGATGTTACAGATACATAGTTCAGTAATTAGTTGTGATAATGCATTCTCCTTCCCTGTAACCTGTTAGGATTAAAATAGGATTTATTTTAGGATTTAATACTGCCCCCCCTTTCCCCCTCTCTCTCTCATACAAAATAGAAGCAGCTTGAAATCTTGACATGTTCTGCTCAGCTGGGACTGGAAAAGAATTTACATAAAAGCCTTGGAAGAAATCTAAGAGAGTCTGGTGGTGAAATGCTGATGTCATTTCCAATGGGATTAATGCACTGATACAGTTGCTCAGGATTTGCAGCCCTGTGATTTTAGGTACTCATTTGAGACAGGATCTTAAAAACACCTACATTTTCTGAAAGCTGAATTTCACCAGGCCTGTTCTCTAGGTCAGTTCCCCAACAACTGAAGTAGATTTACACTGTATAATTTCCAGTTTTTCCACCTTTGTAAGGGTGGCATTTTCTGATTTACACACATAATCTTACGTATTAGGATTGGGGATGGATTCCTGAATAAAAGCTAGATCCTGACACTTTTTACACTGGTTAGTCATCAAATTTCCTCTTCTTAACAATGCTTTAAAATCCCTGCTCATGAATTTAAAGTGGGAGTCTACCTATTCAGGCTAAGCAACTGCACACAGCTTTATTAAACATGTCTCCACAATGGTTTATCCTTTCTATTCTCTGCCTCAGATAAATCTGAAGTATTTATAAAGTATCCTTTGTGCATATAAAGGTGAGAAAGAAGATGGAAAATGACAAAAAAAAAAAAAAATCCTAGGAGTTAACTGGTTTAATCTCCTCTCACCCATACCTTTCCTAATGTAGCAAATCAGGAATAAACGAAAACATGCTTCTGTAGTAAAGTTCATTTGTATTCCCAGGTCTGGTTTTTAGGAGTTGGAAGCATCCTTTTTGTATCCTAATACGTTCACTCAGATTTTTATTTAAGTGCTTTAACAGTGTTATTAAATTTAAAACTAGACTGACTTTGTATTTAAGCAGCAGAAGTCCAAACATATGGTTTCAATTGAAATATATCAAAATCTCTCTGTTAAAAAAAAAAATATCATTCCCTTTAACAAACATTCTTATAAAATTCTACTTGAAGAAGCAGGTGAAGGGGTACTATTTACCTTCAGCTCTGTATTTATTTTTGTGCAGTCATGGTTGACTGTTCCACAGGTTTTTAATGCCTTGGTGCACACAGAGCACTCATTCAGCAGTTCTAACACTGTGTTATTCTCCCATGCCTGAGGTTGGTGCAGAATATCGATTGCGAATTTATACCTCCTGCTACAATTTACGACTGTTATTGAGAATGGCACAGCTTAGGAACCAGCATTTGAGATGACTGGCTTGTGGCTCTGCAGGCCTTTAGAACCAAAGTGCATGGGGTGCTCTGCAGAGCTGCAGGAACACTACCTGCCTGTTTCCACATTTACAGTCAAGAAGCAAAGACATATGATCAGCTTTAATGAAAAGAAGCTGCACTGAATAAAGTTTGCAGGCTAATTTAAGCTTAGGAAATATTACAGCTCTTCCAGCTTGGTTGCCTTGGATGAGAAAGCCCCAACCTTGCTGCTGGTATTCAGAGCCTCTGAACATCATGTTTGTTCTCACAAATCTGTCCATTTTGGTACACGAATCCCACTGGATTTGATGCTCCCAGAGCCTGTGCCAGCTGTTCAACCTGATTTTCCCTACAGACTGTCTTGCTGGGGTGCTGGAAAGCCTGAGATAACAGTACTGCAATGAGTTGGCAGACCTGGAAGGGTTTCCTCCAGGATTAGACAGGGGATGTATGAGCATCAACTTGCTGAAGGGTCTCAGTGCCCAAACCCACAGAAGCACAAAGAAGAGCATCTTCCCTCTTGCAGCAGAATAAATGCTTCCATTTCATAGTGAGCAGTTCTGGGGGCATTTGGAACACTTTAATATTCAGATCCCTAAGGAGGTTCAATCAAACCAAAGCAAAGCTGTGTCAACTGTTTGAGATGAAAATTAAGAGGGCGCATTCAAGTCTGGAAGGCAGAGTAGGACAACCCTCCTCTATACAAGAGTAACCCACAGGCAGGACAACTCCCCGTGTGTTAAATGGCTGCAACGTACACCGCTTATATAGTGCCAGAAGCCTTCGGAGCAAAGGGAGCCTGTCTACAACTACAGGGATGCCTCTGCATCCTCTCCCAGTCTTCTCCCAAGGAAGACCCTATGCAATTAAGTTTCCAGTGTTAAATCTGTAGGTGGCACCAACAAGGACTGAACAAGAAAGGAATAGTGTGAGTGTGTGGCCTCTTTCACCCCATTTACCAAATAGCTTAAGGCAGACACATTCAGAGCTATAAATATTGCTGTGAAACAAAACAAAACAAAAAAATAATATAAAAATGCAGTGAATATTCCCAGTTCTGTCTCCCCTGTTGCACAGTGCGATATCCTAGCAATAAGCTCCAGATAAATGTTGGCCCCTGGCACTGTGCCACGCATTTGGTAGGAGGTGGAATTTCACCCTTGGTTTCAAACCTGTTAGGTCACTGCTTATTCTGTCATTTTACCATATATTTTGCAGGTTATGCTCCTGGAGTGGTATGGTACTGGACTTCAAAATCACTAATTTTTTATACATCTGCACATAAGATGATGGCAAGGGGTGGCATATCCTGTGTTTTGTTAACTTCCTATTGCACTGGAGTCATTTGAATGCAAATTTGACGAAGTAGTTTACCAGAGATGAAAATTCTTGGAATAGCAGCAAAGATTTCTTTGAGAATTGAACAATACAGGTTCTTTCATTTTCTACTTATCTTCACACTTGCCTCCCAAAGCACTTTGTGCAGATTGCGATTTTTAGGTGTGCTTGACCTTTGCTGCCCCAGGAAACTGCACTTTCAGAAGGGCTGTGGGGTTAGGCTGCCATCCAGGATTTGTCAACAATGCTGCAAGTAAGAGGCATTGCCATTGCAATTACTGACATGTTCTTATGTATTTATCTTCAAAGAACCGTGTTTTGCTCATCTTCTCCTACTACTGACACGTTTGAACTGATCCACCCTGCAAAGCATCAGGTCAAGCTCTATAATATTAATTTCTGACAAATGAAAACCAAACCCCCACCGCAGACAGAAGTGTGTAATCTTTTGATTAACTTGTAACACTGAAGAATTCGAACTAACAAGGAGGTCTCGTTGCAGAGATGGATGCACTAATCAAAGAACACTTAGACATCTATTAAAAATCACCTACCTTTCTTTCAAAGTAATCCAGCTGGGATCATGGATAAATGAGCTGAAAACTCAAGCTTGTTTTTTGGTGGTTTCCTGAAAATGTATGCATAGACTTTTCAGAAGGGTTAAATTGAGCAATGAGCATTATACTACAGTTTTTGGGAAGGCTTACATAGCTTATCATAGCTAGGACCACTAGTTCTGGGGCAGTTATTTAAATAACATTATTTGCACATTATAAAATCTTTTGCATGTCTTACTCCATTTATCAGTATTCTTTCCCCTCTTTTTTTTTTTTTTTTTTTAAAAAGGATCACTTGAGTCTAATTCACTGCCTAGAATGTGAGCACACCTCTGAGAATGGTATCTGCATGTTTGCTGCTGTTGCTTCTGCTGCAGCGACAAAAGAGATCAGGAAGACAAAGCAGCTCAGCGTAAATGGAGAAAATAACTACCTTAGTAACTAAGAGATAATGAGGGCTGCATTTTCCAAACAAGGTTTCTTTAACTCGTGGTGAAAGTGTTGGGAACTTCACCTGTGCCTTCAACAGGGCAAAGTCAAAGATGAACCTTGGAGATACTTTGCTCTATATTGTAACTGGCTTGCTCACACTTGGCTTACGTGCAAATTACTTGCAGACAGTAGCATTTTCTCTTTTCTCTTCTCTAATTTTTTTTTTTTTTTTTTTTTTTTTTTTGAGCTGCAAGTGGTCTGGAACCAGCACAATGAATAATACAGGAACCATCAGCTGTTTCTGGAAACATGAGTTTCCACAAATGATAGGCATTTCCAGATATGAGTTGCAATTCCTAAATTGTTCACTGTGTCAATTCCAGATGATTTACAAAAAAAGAATTTGCTATTGTTAATCAAATTAATACATTCTAACAGTTCTCATTGACCACCAGCTGTTTGGTATCATAATTGATACGTGATGGCTAGCCTGGGGACAAAGTTGTTGTATGAAAGAAAGCATCATGGCAAAGAATACTTCTGGTACAAAATTTCAGCAGTGTTATTTCTGCTGAGGTTCACGAAAGTGTTGGCATTTACAAATGGTTTTGGTTATCGCACCTTTTCAGACAATTAGCTGTAGGATTTGATTAGGAACAGCTGAGTAACTAAAACATTGCCTTGTCTAATGCAAACAAAACAATCCATTGCCACACATGATTAAAAAAATAAATCATATCCAGTTTAGAGAATTTCTGTTCTGTTGTTTTCCTACTTAAAATTCCATTTTAATCTTTTCATCAAATACGTAAACCGTTTTGAACTCTAACTAACTGGATACATAGTCACACTGTGAGGGACTAACATGGTAATACAATAGCAATCCCCTGCAGCCATCATAACTTCATTAAGTTGCTTCATCGGTTACCAAACATCTTTTTCTGTCCAACTGTGACAGTAGTAAATATAGTGGAAGTGGAATGTATTACCAGATAAAAATGTGTCTAATCCTCTCTGGAATGGCATGGAATATTCTCTTTCATCATATTGCCAATGTCTATTAGAAACAGAAGGGTTTGTAGGTGATGTAAGACTGTATGAAGAAAACCATATCCCACTTGTTGAAGCTAATACATAACAGGTAATAAACAGCATATATCAATGGCCAGGTTGGACAAAGCCTTGGGCGACATAGCCTAGTGTGCTGCATCCCTGCTTGTGGCAGGGAGGTTGGAGCTAGATGGTCTTAGAGTCTTTTCCAACCCCAACCATTCTATGATTCTATGATAATGTCTTGAATGTGGATATTATTTCTGACATAAGCAGAGGGGATTTTAAGTCTTCAAAGAAATGCCTCCAAAAGCATCAAAATTTTACCAGTCCTCAGTGGTTTGCAAATTTACACTTCTGGGCACTACCATGAGCATTAGCAACTGTAGGATCTGTGAGAGACAGTACAGGCACAGGCAGCATACCCTTCCAGTCATATCTCCCTTCACCTCTCGGAACAGGTGTTGACAGGAGGCTCCAGTGATGATGTCCAGGATTCTGGATCTTGAAGGTGACTCTTTGGAGAGAGCTGGTTGGTTGGATATTTGAAAGCAGGCAGCCTTAGCCACCAGATCCTTTGAGAGCAGCTGTTACATGTTTCTGTGATGCTGTAACAAATCCAAAAGAAATGTTCCTCAGTAGTTATCACCTGTAAATCAACCTTTGCAATGAAAACCATCAAAAGACAGCTGGATGTCTAAAAAAAAAAAGTGTGGCAGAGGCAAACCTGACAGGCAAGACAGGGGTGGAGATGTACCTTCTGATTTATTTATTTATTTTTTTTTTTCTGTAAAAGAATAAGCAATGTCTATCCAAAGTACTAGAAATATTAAAGGTTAAACCTTGGCTGTGTTGACTCCAAAGCAGAAGATTTAACTGATTTTGGAAAGGCCAGTATTGTACCTATGCAGATTGCCTTGTAAGAAGACCCTTTCAGTGACCTCTTTGTGGCTCCTGCACTGACACGGACAGGACTAAGGACACCTTTCCAGCCCCAAGGTGCTCTTCTAAAGCTGTCATACTACCTTCCATTTGTTCTTTATGTATTTTATGTGCCTAATTATAATTGTGCTGATCCTCACATGCCATGAAGTGATGGAACATGCTATGACGTAATTCCTGTAGATTCAAAAGAATAAAAAAATAGACTTGCTTCTCATAGGATTGTTTAGGCTGAAGAAGACCTTAAAGATCATCATGTTCAACCCTTAAACTGCCACTGCCCCAAGCCCACCACTAAACCATTCCCCTAAGTGTTACGTCTACATGTCTTAAATACCTCTAGGAATGGTGATTCCATCACTGCCCTGGGAAGCCTCTGCCAGCTTGACAACCAGTTTGGTGAAGACTTTTTTTCTAATCTTTAATATAAACCTTACCTGGCACAACTCGAGGCCATTTCCGTTTGTGCTTTTGGAAAAATTGAGGCTGAAGGCCACATTCCTGTCTGTATTTAACTGTGCTCATGTACGTAGTCCTAAAATTGTACCAAATTCAGCAGGGTTAGTTATATTCAGAAAGGGAAGCATGTGCTGAGTCCTCATGAGACAAAAGGTCTAAGGAAACAGTCATTTTCTGTATGATCATCCCCACCAGGGGGTCACACAGGTGAGCTGACAGGTTTCAAACACCATGGGAGGAGGGCTGGAAAAGGGGTTGACCACATCTCCCTTTTGGGAATCTCAGCCCTTTCTCCTTTTCCCACTAATTGCTTTATGCTTCTAAACTTCTATGAGTCAATTTAAGGGTAACCCACAAAATAATCATAGAAATTTTGTTTTACCACCATGTATTTTCAGTTTAAACTACATGTAATATGAGAAGCTGACCATATCAGAACAAAACATTAAAAAGTATGAGCCAGAAAAAACTTGAAAGCAATATTTTCTCACAATGACTATGAGTAGAGACAGAGGTGCTTGCAAATCAGTAAAAATCAAAGGGAATATATGATAGAATCATAGAATAGTTTGTGTTGGAAGGGACTTTCAAAGGTCAACTCATCCAATCCTCCTGCAGTGAGCAGGGACATCCTGAATGCATCGAGCATGGCCTTGAATGTCTCCAGGGATGGCAGGAAAGTGTATTTTTTTCATTGATTTAGTGGTATTAACTAAATATTTTCTTTAAGGAAAAAAAAAATCCATGTAAAAGATCAACAGTTCAAATTGCTGAACAACATCAGAGTCTGACAGCTATTTGATATAATCAAAACATTGCTTTTCTGTAATGTAATCTACCAAAATCCAAATATTCAGGGTTTCTGCTACTTGCATCCCTCAGACATAAAAAAGAAACTATCAAATCTTTCCTGGAAGCTTTGCTGGATTTTAAGGCATGCTTGGATACAAGCTTGGATGCTCCCACCTGTCATAGGTCTGAAATGCCAAGGCTTTGTTTAGCTGCTTACCTGATTTCTTCTTGCTGAACTTGGGCCAACCATAAAAACCTCACAAAGGCCTGTATAAACATGCAGAGTTAAAAGGAGGTGTAGGTAGAAATAGTAACATCTCTTTTCTCTCCCTCCACACTTCTCATCACTGCCACTGTGTCAGATCCCAGGCAGTGCTTGCCCAGAGGTAAGGAAAGAATGCAGCATCTCCTCAGGGGGAAAGGGGCAGCCTTGGCAGCCTGTGTCACTGGAGAGCATTTGAGCACTTGCTCTGGGTTTAAATCCAGGTTTTAAACAGTTTCTTTGATCAGACCAAGAGTGATTCCTACAACCTATTACACCCTGGAATCATCTTTCATTTGGCTCAGTACCCAGACCTGTTGTGGTATGCTTTTGGGGATATTTAGCATAGAAATTTGGTTTGCCCTTAGTGAGTGTGAGGCTAGTTACCTCCTTAAGAAAATATCCTGACATCCAAGGAAGCACTGAAAGTAGCAGTTCATAGACCTGGGGCTTTAAGATTAGCTTACAAGTAATCACTGATGCATTCTTTCTTTTTAGGCTCATCCCCTTGTAGAACACAGATAACAGTATGTGTTTTACCATACTGGATTTTGCAAGGATTAATTAGTGGGTCTTCTTATGTGTACACTTTGACTCCTGTGGACCATATTTAGCAATGTGATTGTGGCAGCGTAATTCCTTGTAACCACAGGGGAACTAGGACTTTTGCACCCATGGTGAATGGAGATATATGCTATGAATTACAGCTCTGAAAGACAGACAGCTGTTCCCTGCAGCACACCACTTAGCAGCATAGCAGTAGCTGTACAGCTGAAATATTTTCTTACCCTTTCCATGAAGTTTAAACCAGAAAAAAAAAAAGGGACTTAACTTCCTGCCTTGACATCACTATGTAATAATTGAACATGTGTGTCTCTCACTTTAATGTCAAAGTCAACTTTCCCCTGATGTTTGAATGCAATCCCTTTTATTTTGCTGAAATATCTGAGGACAGGCAAATAAATGTTCAGACAGCAGTTGCTACTAATCTGTTCCTTGCAATTAGTTTTTAGCCATACACACAGCTAGAAACACTCTACAGCAGAATCTCTTCTGTATATGTATGTGTGCGTATATACATTTTTCTACGCTTACAGTGCCAGGTAAGAGGCTGTCAACATGAGCGCCTTGTAGCTCAGTGGGTAGCTGTCCCAGACTTCTATTTCACCAGACTTTTGTATTTTAACCACATCTTTTTTTTTCCCCACCAGCAGACTCTCCTGCCCCTGTGCTGGCCTGGATGCTGCTCCCTATGAGACTCGGGGCTGGCAATGCTTCCTGGATGCTCCTGTGCTTGCCCTAAACCACCACTCCCACTGTGTGATCACTGGGCTGGCGCAGGAGGAAGCCTTCAGTGGTCCCATTGGCATTTGCAGCTCAAGCAGCTGTTCCTTGTCTCCTCCAGAAGGGCAGTGGGTCAGATCTGCTTGTGGTCAAGGCAGCTGACCTAAACCTCAAATTCCTTCACAGACCAGCCAAATTCTTAGCAGCCACATCCTGCTCTTAAACAGGACACAGAGCATGGAGAAGGGTTGGAAACCTTTCGAGTTACTTTGTGGCAGATGTGTTTCAGCAGGGTGGGAGCTCAGAGGGCCTTTAAAGGTACACAGCACAGAGAGGAGCAGATTTGTTCTTATTGATGCAAATTACAATTGGTTCATTGCTTTGTCCAAGAAATTGAGGCCTGTATGAATAATCTTAGACAGTGAGTTCCAGAGGTACTAAGAGTCCATTTTAAAAAGAATGTAAACAGAACTAAACCTCAGCAGTAGTATAAATCCTGTCACAGCAATAATCTGTGGCAAGGTGTGGAATGTTGCAAGGTCTGTAAAACTTAAATTATAAGCATAATATTCATTTTCCCAGATCTCCATCCATCTGCATAGAGGAGCCATCGGAGCACTGCACACAGAGCCGTGGGACCTCTCTAGGGGAAGGTCTAGGAAGGCAGAGAAACCCCCCCCAAGCAGCACCTGCTGTGCAGACCCCAGGTACTAGTTGCATGTCTCAGCACGCAGAGTAACAGGTCAGGTGGGAAACCTACCTGTCCCAGCAGCTGCCCGGAGCCCTTCTGCCTGCAGAACTGACCAAACTGTGCACAGAGAATGACCAGTGTTCAGCAGAAACTGGTCCAACACATGTTCACATAGGACAGTCTTCTGTACATAGCTGGTAGTTAGGAGGTGCTTAGTTCACAGTTTAAGGTGATAGAAACAGAGCATGTGCTTGCCAGAGTAGTCCCATAAGACCTCAGCCCAGCTGGACATATGTGTGCAGGAGAACAATAGCTTGGAGAGTCTCACCTGATCCAGATGATGTTGCAAGGACCGTTGCAGTGGAGGCTCCCCCCACCATCCATGGAACAACTGGCCATCCTGTTGGAGAGGTTTGTTTTCCCACACCAGTGTCATCTGTGAAAGAGATCCCAAAGAGTTGGGAGGTTTTTCGGGTTTTTGTTCCAGCTAATGTTCTTTCCACAAGTGCCTGTGCAACAGGCAGAAATCTAGGGCTGAGAGTTCAGATTGAGAACTGAGAGACTGAAGTTTCAGAACGGAGTGTTAGGCACTCAAATGCAGCCCAGAAAACACCATGTCTGTTCCATGGCAGGTGGGGTTCAGGGCTGCAGTCCTTCTCAGCACTGCTACAGGCCACAGAGAAATAAGCTTAACAGTTTTTCTTTCACCTTTCACCTTTGCATTTATCTAGGAAAAAACCTCACAGGGGCTTCCAGTCAAGAGTGGGATGAGAGTCACTATTTTTACCATCTAATATTTTCTCCTCTGCATCGCTAGGTCCTTTTCTCCCTGTACTACATTTAGCACACGAGAGTACACTCCTCAAAGTGGAAAACTACTTGCTTGTCTTTCTTAAGTGATTATTTTGTGATTCTCCTTAATAACAGTATCTGTTTCGGGATAGTTAGCATGTGCCTCTAGAAGAAGGACAGACCTGTTTGCTGGATTTCCTCATTATTTAGGTGCAGCTCATTTCCTCATTATACGCAGCTGTGTGCTGCACATCAACCATATGGCTCTTCTAAGATACAAGCTAGCAAAGATCAAGCTGCACTATTCTTGCTGTGTTTTTCTTGGACACTGGCTCTTCCTAAGCAGCACTGGGAAGCTGTCTTGGAATTGCTTATATATTCTGTAAATATGGTAAATTTCCCTAAGTGCTGCCTGAAATGAAGCATGCAGTGAATTTTAAAACAACGGACACAATGGAATAAATCCAGCGATTTCTGAGAACCTGAAGGGAGTCAGGAAAGAAATACATCAGTTTAAAGAAAAAAAACCCCACTGCTGTCGGAAGTTCATCTAGACATGCTCTTTTAATTTCATGATGAAGGTATAAATTCTAGTCCTCAGGAGAGTTATCAGAATGATAACCTTGGAGACCAAAAGCCATTAGTTGATGAGACAGATGTATGGGCTGCTTGCTGGGGAAGACTGTGGAGTTACTGTCATCTTTCCCAGCAGTCATAACCTACTGGGTTGCCATGTACAGGTCCGGCATTTAGATTTGTGTTATCCTGAGTACTGATAACAGCTGTTTGTGGCCAGATCAATGTGCAGATATTTACCTGACTTTACTCATGACACTGCAGAATGCAGTGAGTTCTGGTCCACAGAGGTTACACTGCTAGCAAATAGTTACCAAGCTGGCTGGTTCACAGCTAGATCCTGCAGCTGCGCCAGCTACCACAGCAATATTTATATTACTACATCTAGAGACACCTTTTCAAACTTAAAGCAAAGTTCTGTCCCAATATGGGGCAAGAAGTGTAAAGCTAGCCTAAAATTGGTGAAAGCATCCTCCCTGGAAGTACCCTGTGGGGATACCAAGGCCAAGGTTAAGCATGTTGTCTTCCATCTGTTACTATCTTTTTAATGACAGACACTATGGAAGAAAAAAAAATCTGAACAGTTTGAATCACAACAGCACTTGTGCAGCAGGAGGACTTCAGTTTACATGGGGATTTCCTTTATTCAGCTGTTATCAGTGAACCAGGAGCAATGATGAGGTGATAAAAACTCAAGGCAGCTTTTATGGAGAGCACGGAGGAACCAGGCAGACTGAAGAAACCAGCTTGCTAAATTTAAACTATTTATAGGTGGTTTCCAAGGAACCCAGAAGAAAATTAAATCCCCACATAACTCACTGATCATGCTACTGAAAACCTGAAATCCCCCCCAAAACCTTTTTCAGTCAAACCCCCAGCTCTTTTGGCTTTTACACTCTTTAAAACAAAATACCCAAGAGGAGCAAGGCAATTGTTAACAACTCTAGCAGGTAACAAATGAAAAAATTTCTCCCTGCTTCAAACCGGCTGAGACAGCTTCTAAAAAGAGCCATGTGTGCTTTTTCCAGTACAGAGAAGGCTGAACAGCACTATTCCTCTGATACTTTCCACTTGTAGATGTCTATCGAAAATCAGAAAAGAATCATTAAGCGTTATAAATGCAGGAGTTTAAGAGGTCTTCCCTTTAGTGTAATCCTGTGTGTTGGAATAAGGTGACTCATTTACAGATTTGCTGGATTTGGAAAGAATATTTCTGGGAAACCCATAAATATAACTCACTAGGATTTATTTCTAGCAGGAAAAAGGCATTTCCTCTTTACCTATCCTGCTTGTCTTTTCCACCAAGCTTCTGATATTGCAGTCGTCTACTAAATGGGTGTGCAATCCCCTCTCATCATGCGTATTGTGTTGGCATAACCATTGCCTTACCATCACCCAGCCCCAAAGAGAGCATGAAGTCCAAACCTGTTTAAGCCATGTGTGCACTGAAGTGCTGGGAATGCGAAATGTGAGAAAACAGATGTACCATTGAGCTGTTGCTTACAATTCTTTCTGTCTCCTTATGCCATTTCTTATTTATTTGTCACCATCAAGCTCTGCTTATGAGTAATACCCTGCAGAAATAAGCTCTGGACAAACAACAAAAGTGACCATCTCTTCCCAAAAGAATGTATACACTAAATACTAAACAATAAAAGAACATTTTTTTAACTAATATGCTTGGTTTAATTAATTAATTTATTTATTTTTAGAAGCTACCACTTTCTCTAGCTTGTTTAACAGTTTAGTCTAAAATGTATTTCCTCAAGCAAGTCTTTCTTACATTTCTTGTCTCTAACCACTGCTTTGAATTTCTGTCCTGTGGCTTCAAGCTCATGTGACCAGGAAATAAAGCTGTATAGCTCTGGCTGCATCATATACTTCAGTATAGGTTCACAAGCTTACTGCAAAAGTAGCATTTTCCTGCTCCAGCCTAGTCTCCTTCCTTTCTTGCAGTTACAGTCATACCTATATTTATCCTGCTCTGGGTAGCTGCTGGTAGTTTCACAGTTCCAGTGCTCCTGAGATAGGAAGTAGGGATAAACTGCAGGAATAAAGACTACACTATTTGCTGTACACTTTATATCAGGGAGAAAAATCTTCTAGGCAACACAATCCTGTTGCATTATAATAGTAATTATAATTACAAAAATGGCATTAAAGCAAGATATTCTGGTCAATAAAGCATGAGGTCTGGTAGCTTTGTATTTAAAGCATCAGCTGGGAAGGACAGAGCTTCAGTAAACATCCAGCACACACAAAAAGAAAAAAAAAAAAGGAAGAAAAAGAAAAAAGGAATGAAAAATATTAGGTTGAGTTCATATCATTCTTCCCATAGCAATAAGTAATGTTCATGTTCAGTTTTCCCACCACTTTTTTCTGACTCAGTTGTGGCAGCTTCAATCAGTCAGGGACTGCAAACCATTTCAGCTTTAAAGGTCAGCTGTTTCAGGGGCCTGAACTCAGTTTGCCCTGAATTTTGGTATGCATTGTTTGGTATGCTGGGGGTAGGGCGACTCTGCCCAACATCAGATATTTGGCTGAGAGAGCCTTCAAAGATATATATCCCCAAAGTCTTATTTTTTCTTAAGCTTGACAAATTATAGCAATTATGGTGTGTGCAGGCTCAGTGATCTTGTTCAGACCACCAAAGAGCATCCCCATCTCCTGCAGAGCTCTTGCTCTCTGGGCAGGGCAGCACCATTGCAACAGATAGCCACAAAAGGGCTTTGTAGATGTAAGTCTCAGAGCAAAAACCTAGCATTATATGGTGTAACTGGGGAGAAAGGAGTCAAAAACTAGTCTACTTCATCAATTCATGCCAGAATACGTCATCTTTATACAGCACAGCATAAAATGGCTGCAGGCAAACACCAGAAACTTTGCGTCTCAGTGCAATTTTTATGCTTTGACATGTGCAGACGTACTATAAAATACGTTTTTTCATCAGCAAGATGAACCCTGCTATTGCTACTTTGTACTCACTGCCTTATTTTGCAGGAAACTTTTGGTCTGTTTGCATCTGTTTATGGAAAGAGAACAAGCATTTCAAGGGAAAGAGAAGAAAGAGCACCAAACTGGGAAAATGCTTTCTCTGTCAGCGCTACAATATTAATAGTGCTTGTCGTTTCGTACTGCAATAAATAACGAGCCATTCCTTTCTTAAAAAAAGGCAGCGAGAACACACCCTCAGCTAAAACTATCCCAAGCAGAAAGGCCAAGTTTCCATAAGTGCAAGGCTACATTCATTATATGTCTAAACAGTGAACTGGGTTTGCAGCAAGCAACTCACCTCTTCTAGAGCTGCTACTTTAAAACTTCATTTTCAGCGCTCGGCAGAGGTGACCAGCAGAACAACCACTGTTTCTAAGCAGGCCACTTTTTGGTGCAGCTGAGAATGCTGAAGCATGGGGAGCAGGGCAGGTCCCACACACCCAGCTGTGGGGCAACCAAGGCATGAGCTCAAGTTCATCGTCCTCTTAAATATGACAATTCTGTCTCTGCACTAATTCATAGAAAGAAGTTACATTATTTCTTGCTAGCTCATAGCTGTCAAACACTACTGTTCAAGCTTCCCATGGCTTAAGTTTCTTTTAAAATCCATATACAGTTACAGAATGCCTGTCTAGCAAACTTGCTGATGAAGCCTAGCTCTTTCGTTTGGAAAGTCTGACATGAAGTAGCTCTGCAAGAAGTTAAAGAAGCAGTATCAAATGTGTTTGCAAAAATGTATTTTTTTAATATTTGTGTTTTCCTTCCAATGGAATAGAATTTCAGGAGCCTGTAAATGATCTCTTCCTTTACAGATTTGACCGGTCCTTCAGGAAGTCAGTTACCCGAGGGCTTAAGCCTAAGGAAGTGCTCTAAGTTATGCACAAATGTCTTTATATTATGAAATGAAGAGCAACATTGTTGCCATTATTTTTCGTGTTTGGTTGGTTTGGTTTGATTTTTTTTTGTGTGTATTGCACTAGCATATAAATGTCTTTTGCAAAATAAGAAAGTATTTTTTAACTTTGAATTTTTCTACTCAAATGTAAGAAAAATTACCATATGAGAATAATACCTGCTCGTGCAATCATGCCTGTGATGAAGATCATAACCTTTATTCTATTCTTCTTCACACAGGGCATAAGATTTGCTCTTGTTTGCCTCTGCCAGAAGGTAGTGATTACTCCCTTTTCAGACTGGAGCAATTAATCAGGGTAAGCAGTTTCTTCTGAAGTGAATTAAGTTTAATCACATGGTCCAAACTTAACTGCATTCATTGTATTTCTAACATGCAATGGCTAAGCTTTTTGCTTGATGAAAAAATCAGACAGATTTGTCTTGAAGATGGCAATGGCTTTTAATAAGCGAATTTTGTAGCAGTTCTTCAAGTTGCAAAAGCACTGCCTGTATCCAACTAGCCTTAGGCAGATGCGGTCCAGAACACTTTTCACATCAACAAAAAGCCCAACAGCAGTTGATTAGATTTTATCAAAATATTATGCTAACTACTATTAAAAACTGAAGTTACAATGGCATTTTTATCTTTGCATTCACTGCTGCAGTGAACTGATATTGAAAGAGAAATAAATCAGAGGTGGTATGACTAAGTCAAGATATGATATATCAATCATAATAAGATGGTAAGTCAAGACAAGATATATCACTATGAGGGTGGTGAGGTGCTGGCACAGGTTGCCCAGAGAAGCTGTGGCTGCCCCATCCCTGGCAGTGTTCAAGGCCAGGTTGGACGGGGCTTGGAGCAACCTGGTCTAGTGGAAGGTGTCCCTGGCCATGGCAGGGGGTGAGAACTGGATGAGCTTTAAGGTCCCTTCCAACCCAAACAAGTCTGGGATTCTATGCCGCTTCTCTAAACCTAGCAGATTCTGCAAACTGTTAACAGCAGTCCAAGACAGGAAAGAAGAGTGAGAAGGGGGCAAGGTACAATGTAACAGATGCGGTTTTTCTAGTCAGGCTTTTTTTGGCAGTGTTGTTTTTAAATTAGTCCTAGATTAGATTATAGTGAAATATTACCCCAGATTAGAGCCACATGCATCACTTTTCCCCCCTAGTTGCAAACAGATAGCATCTTCATTATTTTAAGAATGAAAATCTTGCATTCACGCAGCTCTTTGTGACAGTGCACTGCCACCAATACATACTGGTTTTGGTGCTGAAAGACTACTCTTTTTCCCAGACTACCAAAATATGCTGCATGGACAATCAGATGTTTACTTTCTTGATACTTATAACTCATAATTTACTGAGTGGCTGTCTCCCTCGCTCAATTTTCAAGAGGTTTGCAGATGGAGAACTTTGATAGCTGGCTCTGCCTCATCAGGGCAAATGGTGGAGACAGCACAAGATAGGAATCCTTTACTTCTCCTTAGCCAGACATCTTCCTGGCTCTGCCACTGGTTTGCTCTATACCTGTGTACAAAACACTTAATTTTTTGTACTAATTATATTTTCAGAGGTCATGGGTACTCCTTAGCATCTTATAGAACAAGTCTTTGCAGGAGCACAGCTCATCTCATACTCTTTGAATTCACTATCTAATATAAAAATTTAGGTTATAAGTGTCAAGGTATGAGGAGACACATGGATTGAAATACATCTTGAGCCAATACTACAGGGGTCTCACCCTATGTGGTCCAGTTTCTGGAACAGAGACATTCTCCAGTGTTGTCTTATCTCAAGGACATAGCTGATTCTTCTGGATGCAACTGGAATTCAGCATAGCCGCCATAGGGTAATTCAGGTGGAAATACAAGCGCAAATGTGAACACAGGGACAGAATCAGACAAAAATAAAAGACTGGGCCTGAAATGTTTGTTGGAGTGTCTCAGTTTCAGCAGTTTGTGTGGCTCCCCAGGAGAGTGGTTTCCCAGTGCTACAGCAATTAATTCCCAGCTGAGATGAAGACATTGCAAACATTACTCAGCAGCAGCAAAATTATAAGAATGACTACTCCAGTGAGCAGCTGGAAGAGCTGCTCTGCTGAGAAAAGAATTGGATTTGTTTTGATTTAGCTCAAGCTAAACTTTGAGGAAAGCATAATTTCCTGCAGGCTTGAAACCTGGCTTCTCAGGATGCTCCAGAAGGGCATTTCTAATCCCTGAGGCTGGCTCCTGGCTCCTTGGGAGGCCAAGGCATGTGGTCCTTTCCATGACCTGACTGCTTGCCTCCTCTTTTGCAGCTATCAAAGACTGACACCTTAATATGTGTTCTGAAGAACTTTACAGGAGATCAGATTTCATTACATCATAATTCATATTAGGAAACCCATCTAAGCCTACTAAAAGACCACCCTTCAAAGGCAGCCTGTTTTTTTGTCAGTTCCCAGAATTCAAGGGACATTCACATGCTGGCTCTGCTCCTGTTGCCCAGACCTCTCCCTGGGTACCCAAGGACTGAGCACAAATTACATGTCCATTTCAAAGGCCAAAATGGCACTTGAGGTTTAGCTAATGCTTCTGCTGGTCTTATTTGCAAGGCAAAATTCATCCTAAGAATCCAACAGTCATACAAAAAAATTGTTTCTTGAATATCATATTATACACATACATAATCGTAAAAGCCTTCGAATTAGAGGCAATGATATCTTAACACAGTGTTAAGATTTGAGCAAGAACTAAATCTACATGTATCTCAGCTGCATTAATTTTCAATTTCCAATATTTCTAACTTGTGGAGAACTAGGCCTTGTTTAGGGTTTTTGTGATATTCGTTAAATTACAGAATAGCTTGGGTTGGAAGGGACCCTGATCCAGTTTCAACCCTGTGCCACAGCCAGGGACACTTTCCACTAGACAAGGTTGCTCCAAACCCTATCCAACCTGGCCTTGAACACTGCCAGGGATGGAAAATTCCGCCTATGAAATTCTGATGGTTCCAATTGGACCATTTTGCTTGTTAATTTTCTTCATATGTAAGAAAAAAGAAGTAAAAATTGTAAGACAGCCCATCATCTTGCAAACAAGCAAAAATCTGAGCCAGATCAATTTACTCAACTACCAAGTGTTTTTACAACTCTGTGATGATTAGACTGCTACACTATATTTCATTCTTTGATTACAGCTGTTATAACCATCACCTAGAACACTAAAAATGAGCTATAGAAACTATAAAACAAAGATCTTGTGGCTGACAAATGTATCTTTTGGTGCCAATAATCATTTTTCCACAATCCCGAATGTGTTACAATAATGGTTGCTAGTTTTGTTCAATGCAACATATAGAAATCAGAAAACACTAGCTTATATACACATCTTTGAGCTTCCACAGCACAGTTCATGCAAATTTTCAGCCAGTAGTAACTTGCCAGAAAACAAAATCCTAACCAAGATTTAAATGATGAATTGGAATGAAAAGGATTGTCAAGGAGTTCTCAGGCTTTAGAAATAGACAGAATATGTAGCTCAAATATTACAGTGTTTGAAGGTAAACGTAACATTACAGATTTGAGCTGAGTGTTTATTGACCCATTTAGCTAGGCTGACACGTCTTTAATACTTTAAAGTAAATGAATGATTTTCTGATAAAAACCAGACAACCTCATCTTTTTTCTTGATTTATTCATTGCCTATAAGGATAAAACATGTCACTGATGTGCTTCAACCACCAAAAAGGCAGCCTACTCCTCCTCTCTTGTTAGATGATCCAGATCAGTTTGCTGTGACGACTTCATTTCAGTAAAAGGTGGAATGACTGCTAACTTATTAAATGTGTTAAGAGGACTTCTGTCAAAACGCTTTCCTTTTACTGTGCATTTCAGTGTACAACAAAAAGGGGAAAGGAGAAAACCACATTTCCATTGGCAGGCAAGCAGCTCAAATTCTAATGTATTCATCCTCCTTAAATTTTAAGCTAAATTAAAAGTTTCAATTGACCTGAAAACTGAAATTCAAACCAAATGAAATTACAGACAGATTATCAGTTTTCCTGATCTGTGACAAACCTCTTTCATGCACTAAACAGAGTTAGAAACCTGGAAAAGTTTTGATATTTGCGATGAAAAGATTAATTATTGCAGGCTCTAACCAAGCTTACAAGGATGGCAGATTTCAGCTACAAACAGAATTCTTGTTGATGACAAACCCCTAGGAAATATTAACAAAATATGATGCTTCCCTAAATCTGGGAGGCATAATCAATATGAGGAGGATAAAGAAAACTTTATAACTTGCACATAGAAATAGAAACAGGATGTAGTTTGGCAAAAACAGGTACTCTGGAATTGAAAGCAATAATCTATGCCTTGAGCTTGCAACGCATCAAATTAAATAGCAGAAAAAGAGAAAAAGTTTTGGGCATTAGTTGATCACAGGATAAGTAAACCACTCTAACTCAGCTGTGGAAGAATCTGAGTGAAGCCTATTTTGGGCAGAAATAAGTATTAGTGTGATTGTTAAAGTATTAGTTGGATTGTATCTTGAAGTGAGTTAACAAAAATTTCCTATTAAAGCAAGATTATTTTAAATTAAAAAAATAAGCATAAGAACAGAAAACTCTGCCTTATGACAGAGACTGGAAGACACTAGCTGCATTAAGCCTACTAAAATGAAGCCTGAGAAGCAATATACTGCTTTCCGTAAATATACGATGAGCTAAACATTAGGAACACATGAGAACTATTTAAGCTAGATGACAATATATACACACATACATACTGCAGATAGACATAAACTGGATGGAAGTGAGCCATGAAGAAGAAAAGTTCTTGAACATCCTCCCAGTAAAAAAGCACGGGCCAAGGATTGAAACCATTCAGAAACTAAGGTTGAGCGACTCATTAAAAGAATTATATGCCATGGTTATCCTTCGTTATATAGAGCTGGTTTCTGTGAGCTGATGGAGGGTGGACCAGGTTCTTACTGAGCTGACCCAGCTCATTTTGATGAGTGGAGGGAAAGCCCAGGAACTGACCAGCACAACGGAAGAATTCTGGGTGGCTAATGGTGGGTGATCATCAGACTAACAATTGTGTCCAGGGCACAAGGTGAAACCAGCGTGGCACAGGATGAATGGCAACGGTTAATACTGCTGAATACCCTAATACTGCTGTGGGGAAGAATGTCACACTGACTGGCACCTATGGGGGGACAAGAGGAGCCTGGAAGGGGAAGCGAGTCACAGTTAGCCAGAAAATCATCTGGAAAATTACATCCCTCATTTCTTATGTGCGCTTCTGATTTTCCACCTACGTGACTTGAAAGCCTCAACTTCATCTTGAAAATATATGCACATAAAAAAGCCCCAGATCCAAGTTTTCTCACACTGAGCACTTCAAGATATTCCATAAGTTGGGTTCTTCATACTTCAACTGAGTAAGACTTAATACTCAGTAAATACTCAGTAAACACTCAGTGTCTTTTATGAGAAACCCTCTCACAAATGCTTTATTTCCAGTTGAACAAATAGTTCATTCAAGGATGCATTAACAACCCAAACACTAAAGCTTTACAACACTTGAAATATTTTCCCAGTAAAACAGTCCCTGTACGCTTAAGTATATTTTTTCCTAGACTGATTTCGCAGGAAACTATACTGATCCTCATCATCCATTATCACAGCTGAAGTACCTATACCACAAACACAATATCTAATTTAACTGATGATAGTAATGGCCTGTTACTGTTACTGTTATGGTCATTATAGTGTGAGAAGTCACTGTTTTTCAGAAAAAAATGCATCTATTATTATTATTAAATTATCATTACTGCTTTCTATTATTATTATAATAATATAAAAATACTGGAGGAATCTGTTTCTCTGCCACCGTCTGAAAGACCATGTCATCCCTTGTATATACATACCTCCTTCCCTCTTCTACTTTCTTTCCTCCTATGTTCATTTGCCACCCACGACAGGCATTACTGTAGTTCTCTTCCAGACATTAGGTCAAAATTTACTACGTGTGCTATGACTGCTATAATACCTCTCAATTAAAAATGTAGCTTTAGTCTAGACATGTAAACAATTTCATATTTATATTTGTGGAGGCCAGATTAGCCAGAAACCGGCCAAAAAGAGCCTGTCAAAAGCCACAGTTTAAGCTGAAAGAAATTATTTTTCAGGTAGCATGTTGTTTTTAGAAAGCTGAATGTGTATCTGAGGAAGATTTTGTGTTTGAGGAGCAACAGGAGCCGACTCCAGGGCTAGGTAGAGTCTGCATCAACTTGATTCAAGCCACGTCCATTGTCTCGGACTGGGTGTGCGCTGTTAACTGCCAGCACCAGAAGAATGTTGCTGAAAGGCAAAAGAAGCATTAATGCAAAGAGTTTATACCCTATAAATTATATGATATATATGATTACATATGATTACAAAGATATATCCTATAGCATAGGAAACCTAAAGCACAACATCATTTAGTCATTAAAATGTTTTGAAGACTTGCTATCAATACTCTCTTCTGATCTGAACAATAATCTTTAGAAAGCTGATGAAGAGAGTAAACAAAGGCCAATCCCTGCCTCCCTCAACAGGAACCACACACAGCAGGGGGGTTGCAACCAGTGAAACAGGTAAAGGTGATGTTAGCCTGGCAGGCAGAAGAAAACTACTTGCGAGCATGCTACTAAGGTAACTACTGCTTACTATTATTATTAATCCCAGCCCCGCAGGTTTAGAAGTTGTTGTAGGTAAGCAGGTGAGTGTTGTCCCCATTGCCAGATGCTGGGTCCCTAAGGAGGAGGGACTGGCAGAGGTGGCTCGAGGGGGCTCAGCCAGGAAGGGCACAAGAGACACAGCTGAAATGTGCTGCCTGGAAAGAAAGGAAGTGACCAGGGAAGCTTAGAGGAGATATGGCAGTGGCTAACATCACTGTTGGTGGCAAGAGCTGAGACCATGAAGGAAGGTATGAGTGTAACACATGAATCCTTCAATGTAACTGCTGTGCTTAGCATGCTGGAGCATAAACATGGGGAGATGGCTTGACCCAGAAGGAAGCAAAGAAATGGTACAGGGAGAAGTTATTATAATCTTCCTAAATAGCTGCCTTGTGCTGCTAATGCTGGCACAGCTCCCATCTGCATCATGCTGGCCACTGTCCAAGACATTTCAGCCTTGCTGTTCCATACGTGGTTCTTTGACAATGTCCAAATGCAAGGCAGTTTCTGGCTGTCTATGTGAGTCTTTTCCTGAGCAGATGCAGAGCACAGAATTTTTGAGCAGATTTGTGATTTCTCCCTGTACTCTGTGTGCTGTTTGAACAGCTTTTTCCCTTGGGAATGTCTTTAGACCCCTTGATTTCTCTACTTGGGTCTGAGCTCCAAAATAGCACTTATGAGCTGACTCTCTGTAGTGGGCATGGACATCGCACAACTTCGCAGACTCTATCCACAGCCACCAAAAGGAGCACAGCTAAGAAAGTTTCACTCGAAATAACATATCAGGGATTTATATGTAACATAGAATGTATAAACCCCATCTTACTATCAGATCTCCAATTTTTCCTTGCCTTCCACAAATGACTTTAGCTCCATACACAGTTCCCTATACTTCCCAAGAATGACAGAATAATCCTGCATTACTCCTTTCCCATCCTAGCTTTGTCTTTCCAGCAAAAAAAGCCTATGTTCTGGGCTAAAATTATTAAATAAGTCAAATCATTTTCATTTGGCCTTGTATGCCAATAAATTAGAATTTGGATTCTTGTTTGATTAAGTTTGTTTGCAGCTATGAAAATGTAGGGCTGTAAAAAATTATACTTGATTGCAAGCTCAGTTCTGTAATAAAATGTAGACTGGTTTTGTCTGTCTGGTTGGCTTAATCCACTGGTTACTCAACAAGCTGTACCTATAACTGCAATTATATATAAGCTTTACCAATTGAGCCAGCTGGCTAAAATCCTTTGGTTGTTCCCTCTTTGAACATCTACTTAACATAACTGGTTACAAAATTCTCAATGGGTACTTGTGCAGATGTGGGTTTAGGCAATTTCTAGATTGCATGATTGCATGAAGTAAGTAAATCTATGATGTCTAGACTTTCTTTACCACATGACTCCAGTATAGAAGGTTTTGACCAGCACTGTCCCAACCTGTGTAATTTATACATCTGTAGTGTATTTTCACTGTACACAGACCAAGTTTCTGTGTACACTGATCTCTGCCAAAGAACTTTTCCAGTTGTTCTTGTTTGATCAGCCAAGTTATGATTCTAACACCAATTCCCTTATTACTACAAAACAGCAAGAACCAAGCACCAATTTGCTGGACAATGTTTTGTTCATTGAAAGTATAACAAAATCATCTGCTATTTCTTTCCACTGTTCTTGTTTCTGCAAAGGAAAAGTTTTTAATTGTTTTATAAATTTGCAATGAAATGTAGTTTAATTGTCAAGCTATTTCTCAGTGCTAGAAGAACAGATCTGTTTAATTTCTTGGTAGTTCTTTACTTCCTTTAGATTTCTTATGAAGAGATTCCTGGTTGTTGAGATGATACAATTACCCCTAAATATATGAAACATAAGCTGAATCTTTGGTTCAGACATTTCTGCACAAATAGTCTTAAAAGTACTCTCCAGAGTTACCAGGCTGATAAAGAACTTACAAATACTGTTTAAAAATAGTGATGGTGATGCAAGTCTAATCTTTAATGTCATCTCACCTGTGATTTTGCCTTTATTTGGAGAAAAAACAAACAAACAAACAAAACCTATGCAAATGTTTTATTCAGTATTAAACTGATTGGTATTGTGAAAAGGAACAGTAATATATAAATAAAATAATATCTATAAATAAAATAAATATAGCTATATACTTAAAATAAATATGTATAAATAAAATAATACGTAAATAAAATACAACTACCCCAGATTTGCTTTAGTTTGCAACTTTGTGTGCTTTGATTTCACCTTAGTTACGTTGGTTTCCTGGGCTTCTTAAGCAGTGCAAGGTGGGGACAACACTTCATGACCAAAATACGGAAAGGATTCTTTGCAAAAATCTGGCTGAAAAAGACAGCAAATTACTTTAGTCCTAGGGCTTGGTCTGAACATGTTTCTTAGCAGTTTGTTCAGATGGACATATTGATTTAATTGGCTAGGTTGAAAACCGTGAAAACAGGATATAACTCCTGTTGGTGCCTGTATTTATTTAGGATCCTCCTGTAGCTAGGACTCTTTGGAAAACAATGGTTCACAGTGAAGTTCATTAGTGTGGGTTGTAACACTTGTTATTAGAATAATCTGAACAACCAACCTTTTACTTGTGACTGCATGTTTCACCAGCAGGAAAAGAAAGGCAACTAACCCTCAAGATACTCACAATTTCCAACATAGTGGATACTCACTGAGGTATTACACAGAGAGAGGTGAGCATATCTGAAGAAGCTACATATCTGCTTTCTGATTTCTTTCCCCATCTCCAGTGTCAAGCACTGCATTCCAGTCCTGATGTGCCTGGCTGCATCCTCTGGGTTTATTCTAACAACTCAAGATAATGACATACAGCAGATGTCTTTCCTCTTAGATTGCTGGTGTCTTTTTGCAGACTCAGGAGGTCTGAGTCCCACTAGCCCATTTTCGCTAACCTGAAAAAAGGACTGTGCCCTACCAACCTTCCAGCTCCCAAGGCAACCCTCCTGCAGCATGCAAGACTCCATTCTGCTTACAGATATATATTTCCTATGTCATGATCCTCCTGACATCAATGCTGTCAGCGCCAAGTGCTCCTGGAATGGGCTTTTCCAGGAAAAATGGGATTGGTTTTGTTAGAAACCCTCTGAGCTTGTTTGGGTTTCAGAGTGACAGAATCTATGAAATCATATCTGTCACTAAGAAAGCTACCGAATCGTTGCTCTGGTTGTGGTTTAGACAAACTGATTCTTATGAATGTTTTTTACTAACTGATTGTACTGCTGGTGTATTTTTCCAGGCCCACAAAGACTTCATAATAGTCATCTCCTCCTCAAGTCTGCTTGCCTTCAGGATATACATCTGCTCTTGGGATTCAGAAAGAGCCACCTGCATCCTGCTGTTTAAGAATACTGCATACAGATGTACACATATACACGTATGCATACACACACATTTATATATATATAAAAAATAAAAAGCCACAATATTTTTGCTACCCCCTAACCAGAAGATATGCTAACAGTTCCCATTTTCTTTATTTTTTAAAATAAAAACTGATGTAATTAAGTAGTTCGTGTTTATAATCACAAAAATCTTGCTTCAGAGCACAGTTACAAGCCACGTTATTCATGATATAACACACAAAGAATGAGCCATATGTCTGCAAAAGGAGGCACACAAGTTATTATGTAGAAGCTGTATCTTTAATTTTAAACATAATTCGCAAGAACTTTTGGTTACCTAATCTCTTCTATCCCTTTCCTATTTGGAAGCAAAACACCCTGGGGTCAGATTCAGTTACAGGCCAAGATAATGTAACTCATATTATCTCACTGTGATTACATTGGTGTGAATGCTTTTCAAAATCTCAAGACAAAAGCTTATACTACAGATTGTTTCAACTCAACCCCCCCATATGGCATGCAGGAACACGTTGCTCTTCCTCCACCACTGCAGCCACCCACCCTCCAGCATCTTTTTCTTCCCTAGAGACATCCATGACAGTTTCCCTTAGGATGAAAGCTTATCTCTCCAGGGTAGCCATAAAACCTTCACCCCTGAGGCAGCAAAGGTAGTTCGAAACAAAGGAATCCTTTATTTTCCTTAGTTTCAATGATAACATATTCCTTTGGTACAGCTTCCCCATGGCCCCTCTAGCATGCAGCTCATCCCTCCATCTGCACACAGCAACAAAAGGAGGTGTCTCCCCTCTAGCTGGTGCCCCAGCAAAACACAAGGGCTATGCCATTAACAAAATTCTGTTTTCCACAGTTCCTCTCTTAAGTCCTCCCCGAGGTCTTATCTAGAACTGTTCTGGAGTTTTGTTTTTTTTTTTTTTTTGTAAAAAAGATACAAGTTACATGCATAAAATTAACTGATGTGCATTCAAACACAGACTTACAGATATCTTAGACTGTCAGAGAAACTGGAGTTCCTTCTTTTCTTGGACTGCCTTCAAACTTGAAGACAGTTTCCAGGAATAAGAAGGTTTCTGTTTATTCTACTGACTTGTAAGACACAGCCACCTAAGTAAAAAAACAAAAATTCTCTTACGGAAAATATATTTTTGGGTGCTCTTGTTAAAGTTGCCAAGGATACTCTTTATTCTTCATTTATTTTGTCACCCTTTGAGAGCTATTTATGGTGTCTACAAGGAGCACTGAACTTGCTTTCAGAGATGCCACTCACTTTGTCGTATTTATTGCTCTCCTGACATTAGTTAGAAGATAGAATTTGGTGCAGTGTTTCCTCTCTGCTGTTCCTGTTTAGCTATGGTAATATGCTGGATAGTCTTTGCTTTATGTTCATGTAAAAAACAAAACAAAACCAAACCAACCCAAAATCCAAGCATCAGCACTGTCTACAATTAATAACAAAATTAATAACAAAATTACAATTAATAACAAAAGTTATCAGCCTTTATCAAATAATACTTAGAAAGTTAAACTTCTCTATACTGACATTTCTAAAAGTTCTCAGTTGTGGTAGTCAAATGCAGAGGTAGGCATGCAGTATCAATTTGCTGAAGGCATTCTTTATGCAATTGTCATTTAATATTATATGCAAATTCAGATTCTTACCTAAAATAATGTATCTCAACCTAGAAGAGCTTTAGAAGATGACCATGACTGGCAGTGAGAGCTATGACAGCTTCCATCTGATTACCTTATAACAAACTGTGAAAGTTTTTATTTTTTGATTTTGTTCCTCCACATCAAGATTCAATCCTAAGGGATTGTTTCCTTCTGCTGTGCAACTCTGCAGTACTTGGAGACGATCCAATGCCTGGCGTGAGGTGTGAATTGGGTAAGGCTACAGTCCAATTTAATACCTCGCTAAAAGTTTACTTGGACCTGGATCCTCAATTCCTTATAAATGAATCAAAATAATAGCATGTAGATATGGCAAGATAAGGTTCCAAAATCTTACCTTAAAAACACAATTGCTGACATATGCCTTGCTTTATAAATGCAGTTACAGACTGAGAGCTGCATGTACAAAGCTCTGACAATTTGCCTTGGTTCCATAGCTTTTGGTATGAGGTTGATGAGTATTTGTTTTCCATTGCAGCCAAACACAAGGGCAATTTAAAAACTGGTTCTAGTATTTCTCTCCATTTAGAATACTAAAAGAAATATGCCAACAGAGCCCCAAGTTCACTGTTAGCCCTTAGAGAAAATTTATTCCTCACGACAATGGAACAACCTGGATGAACAGAAATCTTAACTCCTGTTGCAAGTTTACCTTCCATTAAAACCAGTTTCACTTGACACTTCTTGTTCTGAAGCAAGTTAATTACACAGGAAATGTTCAAAGTCACAGCTCAAAGTAAAATGTGAGTGTTGAGTACCAAAATGCTTGTTCACCTTTCTAAATTACACTCAGAGTGACAGTGATCCAGTCTAGCAATCAGCCAGAAGCAGAGAAATGAGGCTTTATTCCTGGTCTCAGCCCACTGTTCTTCCCTGGACAGATCAGTGCCAGGAAAGGAGCATCTGGCAGCCAAAGAGAAAATTGCCAGTGAGCTGACACTCCATTTCAGCCCTGGACTCTGGGAAAGGGCTGCCCCCTCTCCAGCTGTTTCCAGGGGAGATGGAGAATCAGTCCTCTTTAAATCTGTCCCTTCCTTCTCTCAAGAAAGAAGGATACCAGAAGCAAGAGTCATTGGCATGTTTCCACTGCAAACCTGCAGTATACGATAACGTAGGAGAGAAGCCACTTGAGGTTACAGAACGAGTAGGTGTTTACAGAATTATGCTTTTCAAGCTTCTAGGAGTAATTAGAGCTAAAACGTGTGCCCAGATCCAAATTCTATCTCCTGGGAAAGCAATGGAGAGTGAAACCTATTGTTTTCACAAGTGACAGGACTAGCAAAAGAGGGCATATGTAAATGACAGTAGTAACAGAAGAAGCCATGTCCTCTTAATTCTCAGTTGCAAACTGCTAGCCTCCATTGGGATGGTAAAGCTGCAGAACAGATCAAAACATAGTAGTGATTTAAGCCTCAGGGCTTGTAATAGCCTGACCACAGTCTGAAATCCCAGGAGTGTCAACTCTCCTTTCTGGAAGGAGAAAAGGAGTATCATGCAGTCGGTTTTGCAGGCTTATTTCAGACAAGGTAGAGCTTTAAAAAAAAGGACATGATTATGTGTCTGATTCAAAAATATTGTCTTTAAAAGGGAGTGAGATTGCTTTTATTCTCTTTCCTCCTTGTTCTTCAAAGTGATCCTAACAAGCAAATGTGAAACATGTAGTAATCCCCTGAATCATATATATGTACATGTATTTACACATATATGTGCACGTATATTATTGTATTAACACCCCATGAGAATAATGTATCATTCCTAATATTACATATAATATATTGTGGTTTTAATACCCTTACAGATTAGACAGTAATTAGCAATTAGTACTAACTTGGGTTTAGCACTGTTAGTGCTAAAGGCATTGCAGGTATTGCATGTACCATGTTGCAATTCTGCGCAGGAGTTGGGCATTGCATGCTTCTCCCTGGGTAGCAGCTGCACCCTCCATATTCCATTTGTCATTATGAGTCCTTCAACAAGGTCCCAGACACAACTCTTAGCTAAGCACAGGCTGAAGTGGGAGACGTCAGAAAGTCTGAGCTCAGTTTGGAGGGGCTTATCCATTTGGCAAACAGCCTCACTCCAGTGGTAAGTCATCTTACACTTGGCCAGCAACCTCAAGGGCCAGATGCCAAAGAGTAGAGGATATTTCTCCAGCAGCAGCTAAGCTGATGACTGCACATCGATCTTATTTTGCCAGCATTTAAGTTGTTTCATGTCTAGTGAGAAGAGCTCCCACAGCTGCCTTGTCCTCCTAGATGCTAGATGCTTTTGACTGACAGTCCCTAATACTGCAAGAGAATTTACTACAGTTACCCAGTATGGAATTGCTGCTGCTCATCTCTTTAAATTGAAACACATGCTTATGTGCCATCTTTTCTTTTTATTTTATCTTTCAAGACAAAGTTGTGCTGCCTGATCAGTCCTAAAGATCCTTTTCTTCTGAATGCACCCTTAAGATCTTAATTCTTCTGAATGTACCCTTAAGATACACGAGCAGCACTTCAACAGAGTCATTTAAGCTCTGTAAGATACAGCACAGTAAAGTTACTGACCTAGGTGCTAGCTTCTCAGGAACATGCAAAACACTATTGTACCACATAAGCAAAGGAGTTTTTAGTCTGCTGTTTATTCTCCTGCTTGCATATGAAAACTCACTTTTTTTGGGTTGCAAGGCAGGATTCAAATGGTTGAAATTAACATCAGACCACTGTTTCTCCTTGACACTGTGATTATGTGTTATCCATAATGCATTGAACAGGTAGTGACATGAAATTTAATATCACTACAGGGCTTCTATACATTATTCGTTGAAAACTGAATGTCCTGAATATAAGCATGTGCACTGCTTTCACCTTTCCCACTGAAACCTCCGCCCCTGAAGCAAGCAGGGCAACTTCAACAGGATGAAATTTCATATATATCTGCATATCAGCTCCTACTTAATTGTACAGATTTCTAAGTTCATTAAAAACAGAGGATGGAAACTCTCAATGACATTTGATAGATCATGGAGTGGAGTGTGATCAAGAGCTGTTGGTGTTATTTGGCTGGATTCATCCCAGCTCTACTGCAGTGAAAGAGCCCTGGGTAGAGCAGCTCTGCATAACTATCTTCGCCAAAGCTCTGCTTGGTCCTTTACATGGTAGGCCACATAGCTGCTGGCAGAATTTGCATTGTGTAGCCAACCTGCAACATCAGAGCTTTTATTGGGCAAATCAAACCTTTCATCTAATACCAGGAACTTCCCATCACCCCCTGCAAAAGTTGCCATGGACACTTGTGTTAAAGTAAATGACTGCTGAACCATGCCTTTGCTCTCTACATGATTTGGATGAGTTTGTTACACACAAAGGCATACTAAACAGTAAATATGGAAATAGTAATTAATTTTTGTGGTCTATCATCCTCTTTGAATATCACAGAATAATGATAATAATTAAAACAAAAATCCAGTCGCCTAAAAATACTAAAGAAAGACTTCCTACAAAAGCCTTCCATCTGTCAGTCTCTGTTATTAACAGCTGTTGTGACTGCCTGGGATGTTTCATAAAAGGCTATGCCCTAAAGCATCGCTCACTTGGCAGTAAACATGTATTAAATAAAGATATTCAACCATGAAAATTTTACAGAAAATAGCCACCCTGATACTCAGGCAAGATTGTTTCAACATCAGATTGTGAGTAGCAAATAATTGAAAAACTGTGCTATCATCACTAAACCAGTTCACCAACACTAATCTATTTAAACTCTCAAGAATAAGCACATAGTGTTGATTGATGTAATTCCTGGAACAAATTCAGAAAACAATCACAAATGTGTCAGGCATGTATAAATGATCCCATTCAACAGCAGGGAGAGTGTTTAACTTTGTTTCCAGTTTCCAGAGCAACAAGTAAATCAAGATCTTCTACAGATCAGAGACAGTATTCCCAGCAAAATGCATACATATATGCATTCAAGGATTTTCATAGAACAGTAGAATCAACTAGGCTGGAAAAGACTTTTAGGACTTAAGTCCACCACTAAACCATGACACTGAGGGCCTCATTACATGGTTTTTGAACATTTCCAGGGACGGTGACTCCACCACTGCCCTGGGCAGCCTGTTCTAATGCCTCAACACTGTCTCTGTGAAGAAATTGTTCCTAATATCCAATTTTAGAAACATTTACATCAACATGATGAGCTGCAACAACAGTTCCCATGATGGTCTTCAGTTGTACACACAGTTTCTTAATCTTACTATTTATGGTTGCCATTGCAGTAGTCAGTCAGACCCAAACAATATGGACAGTGGTCAACAGCAGGCAGGCTCTGTCAAAGATGTCCCCTGGCCCAGAACATCATGCTCCCAGCAGATCAGATGTGAAAAAGAAGATACAGAGGCAGGAGCTGAGCTGCCATTCTGCAAGGGAAAAGCTTGGACTACAAGGGACTGTCTCAAAGCTCAGGGCAGACTCTGGAATTTTCTCCTTCTGCCTTGGACTTCAGCTTCAGGATTTTGCTTTCTGTAATGATGGAATGAAGTCTGACAGGCTAAATCAGAATAATCCTGGCCCAGAGAATCACTTTTGTAATTGAAAACAATTGAGAGTACAGCAGAGTGGCCTTTTTTTTTTCGGTTTTTTTTTTTTTTTTTTTTTATTTACATTTTTTCCCAAATGACTTATTTCGTGGTTAAGTAAAACGTTGGCCCTACTCCAGCAGAAGGAAGCACATGGATGAGTTGCTGCCATTACATCTTGTCTAGGCAGCTGAGATGCTTTGGGAAAACACCTGTGATGCAAGTACAAATCGTGGTTGTGAACTTTGCCAAAGTAAACCTTTAATCCATGTGAACACTGCACTGCTAAGTCCTTTCTTCTTTCCCCTCTTTTATTACCAGATCACTTCTATGCTAATTATAGCATAAAAAGTAAAGATGTAGTTAACCTCAATGCAGCCCCACAGGCAGGACTTGCTCCCTCAGTGAAGTAAATAAATAAAAAGAGGAATAAACACCCTCTTTTTTTTTTTTTTTTTTTGACATTCAGCACAAATGTAAAGAGCCTGAACACAGGCTGATGGCCAAGTGCCAGGACTGTGATATTCTGCAACTGGAAACACACACTTCTCAGTTTCTGACCATGATGTCTCGTTAATGCTGTGTGGTGGCAACTCACTGGGCAACTGCTGGGGTTTTCAGAGCACATTCACAGTATCACACAGTATCACAGTATGTTAGAGATTGGAAGGGACCTCAAAAGATCATCTAGTCCAATCCCCCTGCCGGAGCAGGAACACCTAGATAAGGTTACACAGGAACGTGTCCAGGCAGGTTTTGAATGTCTCCAAAGAAGGAGATTCCACAACCCACCTTGGCAGCCTGTTCCAGTGTTTCGTCACCCTCACTGAGAAGAAGTTTCTTCTCAAGTTTAAGTGGAACCTCTTGTGTTCCAGTGTGTACCCATTTTCCCTTGTCCTATCATTGTTTGCCACTGAGAAGAGCATTCTGTGGTTTGTCTGAGGCTGCTCCTGGGCAAAAAATGCTTTAACGTGAAGGCTACAAAAGAAGACAAAGATGTATCCTTACGTACCCATGAAAGATGTTAAGGACTGTAAATTAAACATGGGAAGACTAGAGCACATTTTCTGTCCAAGAGACTGTAGTACCACTTTGCACAAGCCATGGTGAGCAGGTGGCAATGCCTGATCCTGTTCTGTCTCTTTGGCATTGCAGCTGAAGCTCTTCTGGGTGTCAAGCTAACTCTTAGACCCAAAGCTTACTACTATGGTCCCAATGACAAGGAATGCAAAGGGTAGTCTAGAGCCATGAGTGTCATGCATACTGTAATGGCATAGATGAGAAACCTACCAATGGCCTTGAGGACAAGAAATCAGTTTTTGGAAAATGATGAGTTTAAATTTGCTTTTTTTAAAAGAAAATATGTGATTTTGACAGCATACATGAAGTAGAGAGTAGCAGAAATTTTTAGTCATTCCAGAAGTCATCTGATTTCACCTGCTGTTATGTCTGTTCCAGCTAAATGACCCCTGGGAGTGAAGTGCTGCATGAATATTCTGGGTACATATCTCCCATCATAATCAATATTTTTTGTTATTAGTTTCCTATTAGACCCATGATGTACTAAACATTTCTACCTTGAATGAAATTCAATTCCAGCCTGAAGATGTTCAGTTTGTAAGCAATAGAAAATAAAAAAATCATAGAAATTTAATTGGCCCCTTTCATTTGTGAAGAGTGCTCAATCAAGTAAAAAAGGGAGACAGAGTGCTTCTGCAATAAAAACCTTTTAATCTGTTTCTAAAGGGGATCCAGTTAAACATCTTTCATGGTTTTATTTGCATTAGCATTTTAACTAGGAGAACAATGCAGGCCTTGACACATAAATTGCTGATGCCGTGGGTCTAGGGGCCTTTGCACCCACCACCTCATTCTGCTCATCTATTGCACATTATCACTTGCTAACATAGACATAGAGTATTTTATATAAACTTCACAGGCACATGCACTGAAGTGTAGTTTTAGAACAAATAATATAAATATCCATGCACTGAAGTGTAGTTTTAGAACAAATAATATAAATATCTGAAAAATCATCAAATTCCAACCCAGGTTACAGACTGGTTTGGGGTCTGGTGTTTTGCCTGCAAAATGAACTGCTTTTTTTTTTTACCAAAGAGTGAGCATTTCAAAGGATCTGCTCCTAATTTGCATTACCATTGCCACAGAACCTAATTCAAAGCTTTTTAAACTCACTAAAGGAATTCATTGGATTTCAGTCTCCTTCTTTTCAATTCATACTAATTTATACATTTGGATGGGAGGGAAGACAAGGGGAGATTTAACCAACACTAATTCTTCAGTTCAGGAGGACAAAATCAAGTTCTGATGTAAATGAGCCAATGAATATCTGCTCCCCTCTCTGACACCAGCTAGAGTTCTTTCAAATGATGCAAGAAAGCATGAAAAATCAGGTTTCAGTTGCATATAGGTCAACGGAGCGGTCTGCCTTAGTCGATGAGGAATGGGTTAAAGACCAGTTGAGCAATCTGGACATCCATAAATCCATGGGTCCAGATGGGATGCACCCGCGGGTGCTGAGGGAACTGGCTGAGGTCATTGCTAGACCGCTCTCCATCATCTTTACCAAGTCTTGGGAAACGGGAGAGGTGCCTGAGGACTGGAGGAAAGCAAATGTCACTCCTGTCTTCAAAAAGGGCAAGAAGGAGGACCCGGGTAACTATAGACCGGTTAGCCTCACCTCCATTCCTGGGAAAGTGATGGAACACCTTATCCTTGGTGCCATCTTAAGGCATATCAAGGATAAGAGGGTTATGAGGGGCAGTCAACATGGCTTCACCAAGGGGAAGTCATGCTTGACCAATCTCGTAGCCTTTTATGAGGAAATAACACGGTGGATGGATGATGGCAGAGCGGTGGATGTGGTCTACCTTGACTTCAGCAAAGCGTTTGACACGGTCTCCCACAGCATCCTTGCGGCTAAATTGAGGAAGTGTGGTCTGGATGATCGGGTAGTGAGGTGGACTGTGAACTGGCTGAAGGAGAGAAGCCAGAGAGTTGTAGTCTATGGGGCGGAGTCTAGTTGGAGGCCTGTATCTAGTGGAGTGCCTCAAGGGTCGGTACTGGGACCAGTATTATTTAATATATTCATCAATGATTTAGATGAGGGAATTGAGTGTACTATCAGCAAGTTTGCTGATGACACTAAGCTGGGAGGGGTGGCCGACACGCCAGAAGGCTGTGCTGCCATCCAGAGAGACCTGGACAGGCTGGAGAGTTGGGCGGGGAATAACTTGATGAAATATAACAAGGGAAAGTGTAGAGTCCTGCATCTGGGCAGGAACAACCCCAGGTTCCAGTATAGATTGGGGAACGACCTGTTAGAGAGCAGTGTAGGGGAGAGGGACCTGGGGGTCCTAGTGGACGACAGGATGACCATGAGCCGACACTGTGCCCTTGTGGCCAAGAAGGCCAATGACATCCTGGGGTGTATTAGAAGGGGGGTGGTTAGTAGGTCGAGAGAGGTCCTCCTTCCCCTCTACTCAGCCCTGGTGAGACCTCATCTGGAATATTGTGTCCAGTTCTGGGCCCCTCAGTTTAAGAAGGACAGGGACCTGCTGGAGAGAGTCCAGCGCAGGGCAACTAAGATGATTAAGGGAGTGGAGCATCTCCCTTATGAGGAAAGACTGAGGGAGCTGGGTCTCTATAGTTTGGAGAAGAGGAGATTGAGGGGTGACCTTATTAGTGTATATAAATATATAAAGGGGGAGTGTCACGAGGATGGAGCCAGGCTCTTCTCAGTGGCAAACAATGAAAGGACAAGGGGAAATGGGTACAAATTGGAACACAAGAGGTTCCACTTAAACCTGAGAAGAAACTTCTTCTCAGTGAGGGTGACAGAACACTGGAACAGGCTGCCCAGGGAGGTTGTGGAATCTCCTTCTTTGGAGACATTCAAGGCCCACCTGGACACGTTCCTGTGTAACCTTATCTAGGTGTTCCTGCTCCGGCAGGGGGATTGGACTAGATGATCTTTTGAGGTCCCTTCCAATCTCTAATATACTGTGATACTGTGATACAGGCCCATTCCTATAAAAC
This sequence comes from Neopsephotus bourkii, assembly GCF_033783945.1. NCBI lineage: Eukaryota > Metazoa > Chordata > Aves > Psittaciformes > Psittacidae > Neopsephotus > Neopsephotus bourkii. The sequence goes on along the minus strand of NW_026901356.1, from coordinate 350,039 downwards.
TGATCCGCCTCAATGCCCTTGGTACAAGTAGGAAGACTTACTTGTGCTAATGTGCTAATTGTCATTTAATTAAAAACACCCTGTGCTACATGTAGTGACATAATCTCATGAAAAAGGAATAGAACATATTTTACCAAAGGAAAATAAAATGGATTTTTATATATTTTTAATTATCATTCACAAACTTTGTAACAGTATGGCAAAATCCTCAGCTTGTAAAGCCATTTCAGTGTGAAAGAGCATGTGGAGTTTTATGCCTGAGGAATGGTTATAACTATGACCAATTTTCACATATATAAGCAAATCTACAGGTGCAATTATCCTCCTTCAGTTACACAATGTAATTTTTTTAAAGACACAAATATGCTCAAAGTCTTGGCAAAACATAATCCTGAGATTTTCATGAGGAGTTTAAGACATTACCTTTAATTTTCAGTGTATTTCCTGAATGCACAGTATGTTTATCATCCCACTCACTAAAAAAGAGGCCTAAGCATGCAAAATGCCAAAAAAAACTTAAATAAATGTCAAGTGAAAACTGAGCATTAAACAAGTGAGTTTAAGTCATGGAAATGTACATGATTTGTTTCGCTTATGATGATGATAAAATTGAAATTTAAGAGGCTACTTTTGCAAATAATAACAATGACAAATGACTTGACTACCAAGCATAAGTGTCAAAGAAAGGAGTAATATGCAAAAGAAACAAATGCTTTAGGAAGAAAGGCAGATGCTTGAAAGTATTGTGGGGTGTAATGGCTGTAGAATGCGTTTCAGTGAGCAAAGTCCTTTTGCCTAACTTTTCAGCTATACCTCTCTCCAAAAATACAACTGCATTTTAAGCACATCACAAAGTCAGATACATGTTTAATTTTACATAGGAGAGCACTCCCTCTGACACCCTACTGACTAGGAATGGGCTTTTTTTCCTCCTTCCTCATGCTGTGAATATAAAAGTAAGTGTTCAGTGTTTCCTAAAGTGTGGAGCACTCCCTTTTGGAGAGGGATAGTCTGGGCAAAATGGATGCAAGACTGTGAGACTCTGTGGTGATGGATTATGCTTATTGCATAAGGAATAGATGGGGTCCAAGTGAAACAGTGGTTGAAATGGTTTTGGAAATAGGCATTGACATGTGCTAAAATACTTTGCTGAATTTGTGATTATACATAGCATTTGCAGGAAGTTGAGCCCAAAATCAACAAGACAGTTTTTCCTTAAAAAAACCCAAACTCCAACCTCAAAACCTAATAGTTCAAGTAAGTTCTAGAAAAAGGCTAGGGAATGTAATAAAAAACACCTCCTCCTGATGTCCTCCAAGAGACTCCCAGAGTACGATGATTTTCTATATAAATGGTTTTAAAACACCTACAGAAGGGATCTCGTTGTCTCTCAAAACTCAGAGTTTTTGGAATATATATAAGCACACACACATCTATACACACACACAAAATAGTATGTATATCTTAAATAATACGGCCCCATTTATTTCTCTAACAGGGTATCAAGGATTACTGTTGGATCAAGTCCAGAGGAGCGCCACAAGGATGATCAGGGGGCTGGAGCACCTCTTGTATGAAGACAGGCTGAGAAAGTTGGGGCTGTTCAGCCTTAAGAAGAGAAGGCTGCGTGGAGACCTCATAGCAGCCTTCTAGCATCTGAAGGGGGCCTATAGGGGCACTGGAGAGGGACTCTTCATCAGGAACTGTAGTGATAAGACAAGGGGTAATGGGTTCAAACTTAAACAGGGGAAGTTCAGGCTGGATATGAGGAAGTTCTTCCTTATGAGGGTGGTGAGGCACTGCCCAGAGAAGCTGTGGCTGCCCCATCCCTGGCAGTGTTCAAGACCAGGTTGGACGAGGCTTGGAGCAACCTGGTCTAGTCGAAGGTCTCCCTGCCCATGACAGGTGGTTGGGACTAGATGAGCTTCAGGGTCTCTTCCAACCCAAACCATTCTAGGATTATATGTATCTAGTATACAAGCACTCCAAGATAAGCAGTTTGCTGTGATGAGATGATTTTATACACTTGTATCAGTGAATGCTAAGCACCAGAAGAATGTAAGAAGACTTTATTCAGGGCAAAGTATCTGACCCATTTCCCCCTTCCCTGAGGATAAAGAAAGATAACTGCATAAGCAGATGTTGGCTTCTGCAAATGAATGATACACAAAACAGAACTTGAGCTCGTTGGATCAAATTCAAATGATCACGCATACCATTGCTGTATATAAACTACAGATACTTCAGTATATACAAAAAAGATAAAAGCCTCAGAAAAAAGGACTAGTGTGTATGAGAAAAGGACTTCAAAATCTAGATGAAAAAGACGGTAGATTAACAACAGTATGACAGGGAACCCTCTTGTGTACCCCAGCTGAGGAAGTATTTGTGGCTACAAAGACATCTATTTCATTTAGAGCAGTGTATGTGAAAGCAAGTAGCATCTCCATTTTCAGGCTGCATTTCAAGGGAAACTGAGGGCAATGAAGCTTGAACTTGTGCTCTGACCTCACACTTCACACTGATATGTCAGCATTTTGATATAAAGCATAGTGACAACTTCCTCCCTTACTCCCCCCGCTCCCCTCGCATTGTACTTATGAGCAAGGGATGCAATGAATCCATCTAGATCTTGTCTGCCTCTATTTTGGCTGCCACTGTTGTGCTTTCACTGCAGGCATAATCTAAAGTTGCTAACTTCATTTTCCTTCAAAAACACATGGCAGGCAGCAAGATTGGAATCATCTCAGTCCCAAAACATCTCAGAGCAAACATAAATTTGGAAGGTATCAGCAAAAAAAACCCCAAACAACAAACCTCCCAAAACCAACCCAAATTTTGTGTTCTTTCAAGTAGAACTTTTTTTTCCCCCCAAACTGGAACTATTTTTAAATCTTTTACTCAGTCTTAAAAATATAACTTGCCTAAAACATGGGGAAAAAAAGAACAACTCATGGGAAAAAAAGAACAACTCTCCTTCAGGCCTAAAAATTAAAGTTGCTTCCTCTTTATCTGCACAGGGCACTAAACCATTCCTAAGTTCTTTGTGTTGCAAAAGGTACAGCTCACACAAGAACAGTTATATCTGGATTACATCAAGTAATATTCACTCCAGTTCACAGACGGCAATTTCCTTGCCAAGTCTTATATTATTAATCCCTTGGTAAGCTGAAAGGAAAAATATCTGGTTCTAAACTCTTCATAAAATGAAGAAGGGAAATCCATGCCTGGGGAAGGGGGATGAAAATCTAACCCATAGAGTTTTAACCATTATTTATGAAGGTTGTTTAAAGTAAAAGAAGAGAAAAAGCTGGAGTAAATTTCAGCTACTTATAAATACAAATAATCACAATATTGACTATACGATTGATGTTTAGGACATTAAGATAACTCCAGTTTCATTTCAGTGTGTCTTAAAAAAATTAATAATAATTTGTTCCAGATACTTTAGGTATTACCTTTCAGCTACATTCTGTAAAATTTATTACCTAAGCTTCCCCTGTGATTGAATGTAAAACTGACATAGATGTATGTGGAAACAATTTGCCTTAGGTGAAGATGTTCCAGTACCGGCATGGAAAATCTGCTGAATGTGCACACTTACAATTTATGACAGAATGTAACACTTGGCATGTTATTTAATTTGTATCTCTAATATAAAAAGTGTTCATTTTTTCCTTCTGGAAAACAAATGTAATCTTTAATTAGTACAGCCCACTGGGATAAATTGACTGCTATCCAAAGGTCATTCCTCCTTAGTGATAGCATCTGTAAGGCTTTTTGGCTGGTGGGATTCTCAAGTGGAAACTGCCTAGGCATACACCTGGGTGTGCATGCAGTGCAGTGGGAGGCCAGGAGAACAACATCATACATGGCAGGAACAGTGTCAGTTATTGACTATCAAGATAGCACTGAGAAGATGAAAATATTTATTTATTTCAGGTTAGAAAGTAATAAGAAGTTAAGAAGAAAGGCTATAATCTTTCAGGAGGCCCTGCAGCTGTCTCCTACTCACCAGTTGTGCTCAACACAAGCAGCCACGTGCCTGTTCTGGTGGATTTGGGAACAGCCAGGCTAATCCCAGCTGCGGAATGCTGCACAGGATGATGTGAGCTCAGAAACGCTGCAACAACTTGAAGTATCACCAAAGACCTCAAATCTGTGGATATTTGCTATTGCTCCAGTTGGACCCTCTGCCTCTCTTCAGCTGCCTGGGGTAAGAGGATTTTGGGAGCCTTGCAGTTCTGTGGGAGCTCCCCAAGCAGTGGAGCATCCCCTCCTCTCCCTGCACCCCAGCCCCACCATGTGATGCTAGTGTGACAGCACTAATGCCTGATTAGTCCCTGGGGAGCTTAATGAGAGAGTTATTTAGATAAGAAAATTAATAGTATGGCTAACTCCACAGTGGCACTTGGAAGCAGACCAGGGTAAACACCCTGTTACGTGCATGCCATTTCTGACATCGTGCCCTCAGCTCCCATTCTCTCACTCTGCAGATCTGCTCCTTATTTACCTCAGTAGCAATGGAAATGTATTTTAAACACACCATTTCAAAATCTAGGGGGGGCAAAATTTGGGGTCCAAATTTGATTTAGCATATCTAAAATAATCGTCTAGGAGAAAGAATTCACAAAGCTTCCATATGGACCAGTCATTTTTATAGCTCTTCAAATTTCAGAGGTATTTATGAAGCTCAGACATTGTTATGCAAGCACATATGCAGAATGAATTATTCATGGTCTAACAACTAATTAAGTGACTGCCATGCAAGTCTCTGAGCAGTTTTCATACAGTCCTACAACTAACAGATTCAACTGTAAGGTAAACTTCTACTGAAGCTGTGGAAAAAAGTCTGTAACGATAAATATTCTGAATAATGGTGCAAAGAGTTGTAAGAAAGTCAGTATGACTGCTAAACTTAGATCAATAGGAAAAAGAAATAGATGTAGGACTGCTACAGATCTTTACTACATTATTTCCAGTTCTACACCTGATGTCAGCCACCCACACAAACAAACAAAAAAGTAGTAAGGAACTTTGAAGGAGAAAAGTGCAAAAAGTAGTAGGGTTCAGCTGGAAGTCAAACAGGAATCTTCACTGTACTGCATGACTTTGGCTTGGACAAAAAGGAACTGGACTGTTAGCACAGAAAATTAGTAAGGCATTAATTTTGTTGTAAAGTACAGTTGCCAAATGCTGAAGAGCTCTTCTACAGAAAAGACAAAATTTTAGCAGCCTGTAAGCTGTTATACATTATATATTATGTATATAAATATATTATGAATATATAATATATTATATATTATACATATATAGCAGCATGTAAGCTGCTATACATTAAAGGACAGCATGCAAGTGCCACAAAGTGGAAAAAATATAATTCTGAGAAAGCAAAGGAACTGTGAAATAGGAGACTTGCTCACAAAAGGCTCCAAAATACCCACATAGACATGGTAAAGCCTTACAAGAGGAAGGAGGATACCTGTCAGCAGAAGGGTTCTTGACATCATAGTTACCAACTAGACATGGTGGAAAAAGACAGTGATCCTCCCTATAAGCTACACAGGAAAGTAATTTTGTAGTAGAGATGGGAGAAGGGCTCAAGATGCTCAGATAAGCCACAAAATGAAGGTGTGTGTGTTGCACTGAATGAGATATTAGAAGAGACCCAAAGGGGCACTCCAGAAAATATATGAGGAATCAGTAAATTAATTCTTCAACTTTTGGTTTACTTTTCTGTTTTTCTCTCAGCATCAACTAGTTCAACTGCTGAGAAAGAAAACTATGGTTGACTCTGGTGTGTTGATGCAAATACCTTACAAAATTAGTTGGCATCTTCGTGGATAGGTCTGTGTGAGATCTTATTTTGCTCCTAGAAGCAACACTAGTGACTAATGCTCATAGTATAGACTTCTGTAAAGTTATATTGACATATGGTGATACATATTTTTGACAGTTAATTTGAAGCTCTGAAACCCATGGGCAAACCCAGAACAAACCTTCCAGAAGAAATCACATTGTAATGACACTCAGAGAAAGAATCCCCCCCAAAAGTGACCAGCAATGTGAATTCTTAATCCCTGTGTTTCCAAGTAAAGGAGGCCACACTGAGAAATGGCTTACATCTATAATTCTATCAGTTTCACAGTTTCTTTAATTCTGCCATCAAGATTTGAATATATAAAAATCTGCCCACATCTATATATCTTAAATAAAGTCCTCCCAGACTTAGTGTGCACTGAATTGTGATAGTTGTATTTGTGTTTTTAAAAAAATACTTGTGTGGGATTTACGTATAATTATCTGTCATTCATTATATGTTGCTTAAATCATAGAATCACAGACTGGTATTCCACATTGAATCACAGTGGTGTTCCACTGGGTCGAAAGGGACCTTAAAGCTCAACCAGTTCCAACACCCTGCCATGGGCAGGAGCACTTTCCACTAGACCAGGTTGCTCCAGACCCCATCCAACCTGGCCTTGAACACTGCCAGGGATGGGGCAGCTGCGTCTTCTCTGGGCAACCTGTGCCAGGGCCTCACCACCCTCACAGGGAAGAGCTACTGCCTAGTGTCTAATTTAAATCTCACTTCTACCTGTTTAAAACCATTCCCTCTTGTCCTGTCACTACTTGCTCTTCTCAAGAGTACCTCCTCAGCTTTCTTGTAGGGCCCTACAAATCTTTCTGAAGACATTTTTAGGAGTAGTTAGGGTCCATGTTCTTTATACTGACTTTATGAACATATTTAGGCACAAACTAGCAGATAAGTAATACTTTAGTAAAACCTTATTTCATTATTGCTTACTTCACTGCAATGCAACATAACCCAAGGTCTCCGTGGTCATTACTTCATGGAAAAGTTGTGCACCCCTGTCCCAACATGCTGGTGGGGAAATAGTATTTGGCAAAGTCAAAGGCAAAAAATGTTTCACTTGGTGTTAACTGGCAGTCCAGCATGGATGCTCAAGCTGTACGTAAGCCAAACCACCTATTCAGATGCCTGGTGAGTTAGCTCTAGCCTGCTAAGTGAAAATGCAGGCTTAAACATTGGAATATAGCACTATAATGTATAGGATTTCAAGAAGAGTTAATTTTTCCTGGCATTCACTTTTCTTCCATATGATCCCACCGCCTTAGCAACTCTTTCAAATAGCCTTTGTTTGAGCTATATGTCTACCAAAGTGTTACCAAGAAAACGTATTTGCAATAAATGTTACACCAGAATATTTAGGACCATCCCTTCAGCGTTTTCTTAGATGATACTTAGTAACAATAGTTAGACCAACACTGTTGAATAAATGTCCCGACAGAGCAGTTTCATCTCTGTTTCAACTGCTTCAATCCTCCTACTCCCCTGTAGAAATAAACTTCTCTTGTTGATAAATTAGTAAACCTCTTTCAACATTCTAAGTGGCTTGTACCACGAGCAGATTTGTTGTTTGATGGGACACAGCCCAAATCAATCTCTTCATAGAAAAATAAAAGTAAGCTCAGTCACTTTCCAACCATCAAAATCCCTAAGACTGAGCCACATTCTGAAACCTGACTTCATATCTCGCTGCACACATGCAGTATCTTATTTTCATTGTCACACCAGACTGCTAAAGCATACATTTCAATGACAGATGGATTTTCCAGATTCCAAAACTCTGTGTGAACCCCTACAGAGACACACGCATATGGCAGCATCCCTATGGGACAGGTGATTAAACTGTCATACTGAAACAAACGCTATGCAAACTGAAGACAGCAGAGGGGTATAGTGTAACTTGAGGAGGTTCCCAAGTGCCCTGAATTCCACATTATATCTCCTAATCCTGAAGAAAATACAATAAACTACTGTGTGGATATTAGAGATGGATTCTTCTTCAGGCAGCCCTTCCTTTAAGCATACATCTTTTCCTTCATTTAATGCTCTTAACAGAACATGTCCTTAATGATTACTAGAGCAATGTTTTTAGGACTTTTATCAGATCCCGGTAATGGAAAAGTTATTTCAGAAGACTGAAGCTAGTAGCATATAGCACTTACTTTAAAAATAGTGTTTAACAATCAGAGAAAAAAAAAAGAGTAAAAGAGAAAAAAACCAAACCACCTCTGTTATTTAGTCTGCTTGAGCTGATCATAAATTGTTATTAAAGTAGCTTTATCAAGACACATGATTTAAGCCTATTTTACCTGGTTATGGGCAACAAGCTTTGTACAGCTGAAGTACGTTTTATGCTTGGGGTACTCCTCCTGTATCTTCTAATCTCTTTTCCATACTACATTGAGTGATTTGCTCCATAGGGAATACCTGTTTTCCTCTACTGAGTAGATCTAAAGCAGAGGTCCTATTGCAGGTTTCATTTTATACAACTTTTACATGGTGTTACCTTTATTCGTGGACTCAAATGCAATATTCAAATGTAGTTCATTCATATTTGTAGAGCAGAATACAGGGCTGTACAGAAAAGAAGGAAATAGGAGCCACAAACCGTGCAGCAAATGTGAGAGGTTCTCATGCCTGGTGTGCTTCAGGAAGCACTGTATGCTTACATGAAAGCACAAAACCAGAAGTTAGTATTTACACTATCTGACAGGCAGTTGTGCTCCCTGAATTTGGAAGATGTTTTGCTTTGCACACAGCATAAGTGCATGCCATGGGACAAGGTTAAGAAATTAGGTTCTTCGCTTCTACCAGGATGTCTCCCCTTAACTGATACAGCTATTGCTTTGCTCACCTCTCACCTTTGCTTCCTTAATGAGTATAAAACATGGAAGATACAGAAAGAATGATGTAGGTATGGGTAATATTTGTATAATTCAGTACAATCCACATTATAGCAAAGAAAACTTATTTCCAAGCTTCCTTTTTTACATGTTAAGTCCTTCCCTGACTTATCCGGATATTGGTTGCTTAGGGTGTAAATCAGTCCAAACTCTGAAGCCATGTAAAATCTACCTTTCTTAGTTCCTGATTCCCTGGAGATTTAAAACTCTCATATGATTAAAATGTGATCTTAAAACAGTTGTTACTGGACAGAAAAAAAAAAAAAAGCCAAAACCTAAACACCAAACCCAAACAAAACCCCAGCCTACTGAAGTCCTAAAGAATACATGCAGACTGTTAAGAGAGGACAGATGCATCCAATGCACAATACATCCAATACATAATACAATGCACATCCATATGGACACATGCACAAACACATGAGGTCTCAGGATGGGACTAAAAGAGCCACTTGGAAGAGTCCTACTGTTGAATGATGTGAAAACATTATTGATCACCCATACATACAAAAGGACTGTCATTGCATGTAACAATATTTTTCCAAGCCATGTTTCAAAAGATGACATTAAATTGCTACCTGCTTTACCTCTCTACAGGAATGGAAAAGGAGCACAGAATAAATGTTGCATTCCTCTGACTTCCTTTCAACTAGAATTACCAAACTCCACATGTTAGTGTGGGTAATGTCTGAGCCTTAGGTCTGAGCATAGATGAGCTGTCTGGCTGCCTGGTTAACTGCTCCTATGAGCACAGGTCAAAGCTCTCAGGTGATCATTCAAGAGTGGTGGTCAGATTTAAATCTGACAAAATTTATCGAATGTAATAATTTTCAACTGAAATGAAATGCTAGCGAATTGATTAACATAGTCAAAGTGGCAATAACTAGGTTTGTGTTGTCTGAAGAATATAACTACAGTTGTTTATTTTTAATGCTGCTTTTTTGTTAAATCAGATGCCCATACAAACAGAAAATATTCCTGGAATATTTTCCTTTTTGTTTACACTGCAGGCAAAGTCTAAAACATCCAAAAGAAAGAAAGAAAAAAAAAATCACAGTTGTCAGTAATCCCCTATTGTGCTTATGACATCTTTGAAAAGCAGGACTTATTATTTCTGTTTCTCTTCATCTTTCTTTTCCCTTTTACTTGATTTTTGGAAGCATATATGCTAAAGCTGGCTATTAGAACCTTGACTTATACAAAATAACTTTTTCTAAGTTCCCTTTCTTCTATTTGCGAGTAGCATGTGTTCTTCCATAGGTGGGAAAGTCATGCTTTGATCAACACTGAAACCCTACTGTCAAAGTGTAAGATCTTTTTAAACAAGACACTAGCAGAGAGGGAATACGCATTTCTGAAATAAAACTGGATGCTGATTGCGAATCCCAGCTTCTCAAGTATGGAAGAATAGTCTATTACCTATAGTATTTATATGTATCCACATATATGGTAGGAGTGCCAAAAAAAAAAAAAAGCAGATATACATGATTAGAATCATAAGCTTTTTCAACCAAATGTGGCTACTTCAAATTCAAAACATGCCTTATCAAAAGTTGATTATTTTATAAGCACTGTAACTGTATTCAAACTTGAAGAAAAAGTAACAGTTGTACCAAATACATAACTTCTTTTTAACACATATTTTCACACTAACTTTGGTGGTTTTTCTTGGAGATGTGTATTAGCAAGTGTTGCATACAAGCTGCATGCAATAATTTGGTGCTTTACATGAATTATGAAATTAGTGGGTATAAACACTCAATGCTGTTTTATGCAGCTAAGTGTAAATATTTTTTGCATTTTTTTAATTTATTCCACAGTTATGACTGAAGTTAAAAACCTGAGGTTTCCACCCAAGTATTTTAAAAAGGGGAATTATAATGATGTCTTGAGTTACTGTTAAGTTTAAAAGATGCTTTGAAAGTATTATGTATGTATAAAAAAAATTATTCCAGCATTCTAGTTAGAAATACAGGCATAGAAAATACAAGTCTGTATGAATTAATTTAAACATAGTTTTAGCTTAGGAAGTTTAACTCAATATATGGGTTATTAAGAGAATGCTTAAGGTGTTAAAATCAGAATACTAAAGATACAGTACTGTTATTGTCTCAACCAAGAAGAGTACGAAGATGCTGACCCTATATTTAACCAACCCTTGAGCTATTTCCAAATCTGGCCTATTTCAAAACTACACCAATGCAGAGTTAATCAGCACAAAGTTAGAGTCCAAGAAAATGTTTCCCCTCTGTGTGGATGTAGATCTCCAACCCAAGGAATCCTTATCCTCCTGCTCCTGCTGTTTCACAGGGAACATCCTGTCCACCACAGCCCCCAGATGGGAAAGCCAGCAGAGAACAGAAGATGGGACCATATGAAAGCTGCCATGTCCCCAGTCAGCCAGTTGCCTCACCAAACCTCCCTTCAACATCTGGTGGTGAGATGAGACTGCAAAGAGTGGCCAGAGAAATTAGTCTCAACTTCTCCTAGCTGTGAGTTTTAGGGCACAGAAATGCTGTTGCATAGAGAAACATTCACAGTTCCTCCAGTGAAAAACCGAAGCACTAAGAAGTTATTACAGGAAGGAAAGCTTGAGTTAACATTCAGTAAGCGGAGAGAGACACAGGGAATTCATTTGACCATTGTGTCCTCCAGTGCAGCTTTTCTAAGCAGTTGACAAATACTGGTTTTGCTCATACAAGAATAAAATGAGAATTTCTTATATTTTCCTCATTTGTATTCTTACTAAGGTTATCATATTACAAAAAGTGAATTAGAGGAAAATAATGTTTCCCTTGTCCAATTTAATAATCTGTCTATATATGAAACAGGACCATTTGGGGGATACATCTGTTAATTTGCTGCAGGCAGATCTGACTTTTTGTAGGCATTCCTAAGAAGAATGTATTTGCAGCAATCATTACTTATTGATTTTGCTCTGTCATGCTTTTAATTTTCCTGTTCTTTAGTATTTAAACTAGTCAAAATTAATTCTTGGGATATTCTGTCTTGTCTTTGATCATTGTACTGCCTGAGGGATGGTTGAAAGAATTTACATAGCTAAAATAGCCAGAATCACACACTTGGAAGAGCTTCAAAGGAAGACATTTTCCAACATCCTCATTTTCTTCTCTGAGCATGCAATGTGATGCAATCAAGCAGTTACTTAACAGGAAGAAAAATGTTCAGTCATTGCGTACAATACAACTCTAAAAAGCAGGAAAGGGTGGGGAAAGTTTTCACTAGTGGTTTGTTTGCCTTGTTGTTTGGTTTGTTTGGTTTGCAGGAGTCTTATTTTAGTTTTTGTTTGCTTGGAGTTTTTTTCTAACAAGGTCAGGAACTTCTTTTAGGCCTTCTTTTAGGGAGAGCGCTGCTATAAATCCAAAAGGAATAAGCTGAAGTTATAGACTGAATCTATAAGGAGAAGTAGTTGAAGATTTGAGAATGGAAAGAAAATTTTGAATTCTTGTTGCAACAGAAAGGCTTCCCGAGCATAATGCTCAAGTGGAAGAGGAGAGTTTACAGGTCATGGAAGGAAGGGCTGGCCACTTGGGAGGAATATAAGGCTGCTGCTAGAGGATGTAGGAAGGCAGCTAGAATGACTAAGGCCTCCTTGGAATTAAAGCTGGCAAGAGGGGTCAAGGACAGCAGAAAGAGCTTTTTCAAATACATGGCAGGTAAAACTAACACCAGAGGCAATGTAGGCCCACTGATGAACGGGACGGGTACCCTGGTGACAGAAGATACAGAGATGGCAGAGTTACTGAATGCCTTCTTTGTCTCTGTCTACTCTGCCGGAGGCAGTCCTCAAGAGCCCTGTACCGCTGAGACCTCAGATGAAGATAGGTCAACGGAGCGGTCTGCCTTAGTCGACGGGGAATGAGTTAGAGACCAGTTGAGCAATCTGGACATCCATAAATCCATGGGTCCAGATGGGATGCACCCGCGGGTGCTGAGGGAACTGGCTGAGGTCATTGCTAGACCACTCTCCATCATCTTTACCAAGTCTTGGGAAACGGGAGAGGTGCCTGAGGACTGGAGGAAAGCAAATGTCACTCCTGTCTTCAAAAAGGGCAAGAAGGAGGACCCGGGTAACTATAGACCAGTCAGCCTCACCTCCATTCCTGGGAAAGTGATAGAACACCTTATCCTTGGTGCCATCTTAAGGCATATCAAGGATAAGAGGGTTATGAGGGGCAGTCAACATGGCTTCACCAAGGGGAAGACATGCTTGACCAATCTCGTAGCCTTTTATGAGGAAATAACACGGTGGATGGATGATGGTAGAGCGGTGGATGTGGTCTACCTTGACTTCAGCAAAGCATTTGACACGGTCTCCCACAACATCCTCACGGCTAAATTGAGAAAGTGTGATCTGGATGATCGGGTAGTGAGGTGGACTGTGAACTGGCTGAAGGAGAGAAGCCAGAGAGTTGTAGTCTATTGGGCGGAGTCTAGTTGGAGGCCTGTATCTAGTGGAGTGCCTCAAGGGCCGGTACTGGGACCAGTATTATTTAATATATTCGTCAATGACTTAGATGAGGGAATTGAGTGTACTATCAGCAAGTTTGCTGATGACACTAAGCTGGGAGGAGTGGCTGACACGCCAGAAGGCTGTGCTGCCATCCAGAGAGACCTGGACAGGCTGGAGAGTTGGGCGGGGAATAACTTGATGAAATATAACAAGGGAAAGTGTAGAGTCCTGCATCTGGGCAGGAACAACCCCAGGTTCCAGTATAGGTTGGGGAACGACCTGTTAGAGAGCAGTGTAGGGGAGAGGGACCTGGGGGTCCTGGTGGACGACAGGATGACCATGAGCCGACACTGTGCCCTTGTGGCCAAGAAAGCCAATGGCATCCTGGGGTGTATTAGAAGGGGGGTGGTTAGTAGGTCGAGAGAGGTCCTCCTTCCCCTCTACTCTGCCCTGGTGAGACCGCATCTGGAATACTGTGTCCAGTTCTGGGCCCCTCAGTTCAAGAAGGACAGGGACCTGCTGGAGAGAGTCCAGCGCAGGGCAACTAAGATGATTAAGGGAGTGGAGCATCTCCCTTATGAGGAAAGACTGAGGGAGCTGGGTCTCTATAGTTTGGAGAAGAGGAGACTGAAGGGTGACCTTATTAGTGTATATAAATATATAAAGGGGGAGTGTCACGAGGATGGAGCCAGGCTCTTCTCAGTGGCAAACAATGATAGGACAAGGGGCAATGGGTACAAACTGGAACACAAGAGGTTCCACTTAAACTGGAGAAGAAACGTCTTCTCAGTGAGGGTGACAGAACACTGGAACAGCTGCCCAGGGAGGTTGTGGAGTCTCCTTCTCTGGAGACATTCAAAACCTGCCTGGACATATTCCTGTGTAAACTTATCTAGGTGTTCCTGCTCTGGCAGGGGGATTGAACTAGATAATCTTTTGAGGTCCCTTCCAATCTCTAGCATACTGTGATACTGTGATAAGTGAATTGGCTCAATAAGCAACTTTAGCAGAAGAAGACTTGGGCAGAAGTGTATTGGTGTCACAGGAACTTCACTGAGGTAAAAAACACCCCAAAGAATATTTAGTTTAATTTTTAGTTTTTCTGTAGTGCATTCATGTAGAGTCTCTCTACCTATTTATTTTCTATTTCTTCAGCACAGACTTTAAGTTTGTGCAGAGATCTACCAGAACTTTGTAATCTGTCCACTCTGAAGAAGAATTTGCTTGTAGGATATTTGACGCTGGAAAATATGTGTCCCTGGTTGAGAGACACCTACATATCGCACTCACATATCTCATTTAATTCAGGAAACTAAACTGAATTTACAATGAAAGAGTACATTACATTTTACTTGGCTAAACAAATTCTAAACAAGAGTAACCTAGAGGAGGAATAGACTCTGAATACTTAGATGGACCATCTAACAAACAAATTTATCACCTAGAGCTGAGGGAGTATATTCCTTCTGATCTATTTATATTTTTCATAGCTTAGCTAATCACTTAAAATTATGAGCTAAAAATTAGATTTATTTGACAAAATATCAATTCTTTTTTCAGTTCTATCAAAATCATCATAATGAAGATATTTTCACTTTAGTACTTTTATCCTCATTCTGTAAGAGTACACCCTCCCTTAACCCTGCCCACAACTCACTAGTAATTACTCAATGCCAGTACTGAACTAAACGTAATCCTAGTCATACTCAGGGAGTTTTCACTTTTTGGAAATGGATGCTGTTTTATGTCAGGCAGAATGGTTTTCAGAGGTGAGAAAATAACTTGTGGACTTTTGCTTTTATCTTGCAACAATTAATGCAGAGAATGGCTAAGACTATTATGGGATTTCCAGATAAAAATCCACATACCAGTAACTGTAGGCACAACAACAAAATCACTTATTTACTGAACCGAAAAAACCTACCTGTGAATTTTAGCATACATCCTGCCATGTGTATCACCTTGGTAGCTGTGTTATTTATAGTCATCTGTACAGATGGTGGAGAGAAACAGTCATTTTCCCATTTGTTTACTTGCTTTTACTCATACAGAAATTTTGCCAGGAATTTTCTTTTAATTTTCAGGAGAATATGTTCTTCATGAAGTAAATATTTGCTATGGGTTTTGTCTCTTATGAGATCAATGAGAAATGTACTTTGCTCAGAAAGTCTCCAACATCAGTATAGAAGTGGACATCAAAAGCACAGCTAAATTACAACTCTGAGAAAACACTATGAAGCTCAGTCAGACTTCTGGAAACCCAAGATTTTCAGCTTTCTGTTTACAAAAAACCATGGTGTTCATCTTTCCTCTCTGACCAGGGGTAACACCATGTCTCAGGAAAGAGAAATTCTGAATTTTGATCATCTGTGATCATGAGAATAAAAAGTTAAGAGATACTAAGCATTGAATCCAACCTAATGAATCTCCTTGGGAGCTGGAGCACAACAGCAAATATCAAGTAGATATACTTTTCAAAATACTTATCTGAGTATTTAATCTCGGATGATGGCCATTTATTTTAGCTTATTTATTACTTCATGTGGAGAAATTTAGCTTCAATTTATTCCTTTTTAGTTAATCAGTGCTTGAGTAATTCCTGATCTCATGTGAAGAAGGCTGACGCTAAATTCTAGTTTCCTTGCAGTTATAAAGCTATCTTTAGGTTTTTCCTCTCTTTACAGAAAGATGGAGAACAAATCACATCGTACTCTCAAAAAAGGCATTGTGCATCAGATGACCTTCCAAAACAAGTATATGGAAATTTCTTAATACAATTTTTTTTTTATATACATTTAGAAGAACACAAGAATCATATAAATAAAGAGATTTGGAGTGGGTTTTTTTTGGAGAATTTTAGAGAATATTTTTGGGAAAGCAATCTTATAAAAAAAAGAAAAAAAGAAAAAAACAATCACAAGTAAACCAGAAGCAAGCTGAAGTTGTCTTTTCTTTCTTTTTTTTTTTTTCCCTAACAGCAAAAGTGTATTAGTTATTTCCATCTCTGCTTCTGTTAAGAAACCTCCTGTATCTTTTTTCTAGCTTTTCAAGCTCTTTCACATATAATAGTTCTGATGACTTTTTTGTAACACATCCCTTTTGACTGTTGGAAACAATCTGGGAGCAGCAGGAACATCTGCAAACTGAGAGAAAATCTCAATTACAGGACATATTTTGGCAAGTGTCAATGCAATGAACTTCTGGTAAACACTGACTTAGCCAACTTAACTACTGATGTTGTGTTCAGATAATGTTATGGGTAGAAATCACTTGTTTTGGGGTGGCCTTTCAATCCTCAGTAATTTGAAGGTTATCTGAGGTTGAATATGTGAAAAATAAAGGTGCTATGCATGCTGGAAGAGTTTTTAACAGGAAACTGTAATTTTTTCAAGATAGAAAACTCAGGCAAGCTATATTTCCATTTTCAGTGGACATTACCTCTTTCTGAAGGAAGAAAGGTTGATGATTTCCATTTAGGTTTAAAATGTGTTTTTAAAAGTGTAATTACATATGCCAAATGTTCATCTTTGTCCCACAGTGTTAATATAAACTCACAGCAGGAATTAATGGGACAATCATTTGGGTTTTGAGCGATTACCAGAAAAGTAGCAAGGACATGAACATCAGCTGCTAATTTTGACTTTGTTCTGGAGCAAATAGTATTTCTTAAACTCTTTGGAAGAATTAGAAAAATCAGTACAACAAATTATTACCACATGGAGAAACTCAAGCTAGCTGGAGGCTATGACTTACAGTGTCATGTGGTGAGACAGACTTGAATATCAGAAACAGCAGTGTCTGGGATAGGTTATCCTTCTAGAAAGGCTCAAAAGTTGTACACTTAATGGGTTGGAGTATGTAAAATCTATAGTTTCTCTTTGAAAAGCTTGACAGAGTTCTTGCAGTTCCTTTCATGAAGAGATCCTTCATTAGCTTTGCACAAGCCAGTAAGAAAATTACTGAGATCATAGAACTGACTAGGTTGGAAAAGACCTTTAAGACCTTTAAAAGACCTTTAAAAGAACCACAGTATAACTGGCAGCTTTCAGGATGCTAAATTTGAACCCCTGTACAAAAAAGAGGATTTATGTCTCCAAAAGCATCCCTTCACTGCCCCTTTCCAGGTGCACCTTCATTGGTCCAGCAACTGGAGTCCAGTTGGACTCCAATTGGAGTGCAACCATTACCCCAACACTGCTAAGTTCACCACTAATCCATGTCCATAAGTGCCACATCTACACATCTTTTAAATACCACCAGGGGTGTTAAATGCAACATCATGGTTTTCCACGTGTTTTAAAAGAATCAGCCTGACAGAAACCTGAATATGAAAAATACGTGGAGTTTCCTCATGTTGTCTCTTACATCTAGCAAAGTAACAATCCAGAATTTTATGGCATATTGAACTCATTAAGGATAATCTTTAAGTGAATCCTGATTCAAGGTTTATAATATTTAGTACTATAGGCTAAGCAACCAGTTTATTGTTGCTTCCTGAAAGTGGAAAGAAAAGAACTGACATCTTCCTGCTACAATAAAACCCCAGTGTACTGAAGGAAACTTGGGAGATAACAGAAAGCTTTGGGTTTTTATCAAGCTTCTTGTACTATGGTTTTACTTGTTGTGGCATTTGTAATTTAATTTCAGCATAGTATTCCAATAGCATTCCATAATATAATTTATGTTGTCTTGCAAAGGTTTTATGGTAGCACCCTGGTATCATACCTCTGGTCAGAGCGGAAGACATATCTGTATTAAAAGTAAGCCCTGAAAAAGTTAGTATTATAAACATGAAATATAATTCATTCTGTACTTAGAGGTAAATATGTCCCCCTCCTTCTTGTAATCCTAGCCTCAGGGGCCCCTAGCAAAATAAAAGCTGTGGCTGGGTGCCAGCAGTCCCCAGGTGCCCCTGGCCTTCCCTTAGTCAAGTGCCTAAGGGGCATGTTCCACCATGCTGCAACATGCCCCCAGGCAAAGGCAAAGACTCAAGCACTGTTTTCTTTGAGGTACCACTGGAATAGGTAAGAGAAACGACCTAGTCCCTGTCTCCATTGTTCTCGACATTTAATAATCAATTAAACCAGGCATTTTAAACTTAAAACCAAAACCAGTGTTGGTACCTAGACATTTTTACTACAAGTGCCGTGACACTCAGGTTTTGTTCTTAAGCCCTGGATACTGGAGCCCGTTAATGTTTCACTGCTCTCTTTACTGTGGAAATGGAAATTTAGAGATTTATTTTTTTTAATTTAAATATTTTAAAAGACATTTAAAAATATTTCATTTTTAAAAATAAAATCTTGGGATTTAGGAGACCCAACTTGTATGTTTAAGATAATAGTAATCTGAATCATAACATGAAACAATAGAAATCATTGTTCACTGAAGAAAAAAAATCTCCAGATCAGCTTTTGGGGACTGGTGCATTCAGCAACTGAGATGTAACTGCTAGTCTGTATATTCACCATCCTAGCATGCAAAAACATATGGATGTAGTTATTAGTAATTTGAAACTGCTTTTAAATTGTAGCAAATTAAACATTTTTGGATTGTTGAAATTGCAGGTCTTTCAGATATATAAAACTAGGAGATATTAGCATGTTTTAGTGTGTTTTAGTTGCATGAGTTACTTGTGATTTTCAAGCTATCGTGTAAACTAAAAATCTACCTGAGTCAATCTATTATAATAACAGGCAACTCAAAAGAGAAACAGTAAATATTAAACATAAGGATTTAGAAACTGCTCCTTAGTCTTTTTTTACACAGTCTTTTCTCAGGGAATTATTTTACAGCTACCAATGTGCATTTGCTTGAACAAAGACCTCTAATTTTGTTTACTGATAAAAGCATAATCAAAGGATAAACTAAATAAAAACTCCAAGCCATAACAAATATTTAACTAAGAGAAAAGGAGTTGTTACCACTTGCACAGAGCAATCAGCTAGACCAAAGCAATGATCTTAAGGTCCCTTCCAACCCTAACTATTCCATGATTCTATGAATGTGACATAGGCAGCAATAAGCAGATGGTCTAAGTCCTGTCCTGCTGCTAGACAGAAAATCCCCCAAAATCATTCAGCTTGAAATGTTGTGCTGCAGGAGACACTGAAAGCTTTGGCAGGGCTAAGGCAGGCTGTGTTCCTCTCTCTAAACCATTAGTCATCTCCTGAATCCTAAAACATCTTTGATTGGATCAACTGGGTAATCAGTTTGTACCAGGCATTGCCACAAAGATTGGGCAGCTCACCGGCCCTGCACCAAACCCCCAGTAGCCCTGAATGCCAGGTTGCTCTGAGGTTACAGTGTTACACTAAACAGTGCTGCTTGAGTGAGCGCCCCAACACACCTGAAAGCCCCATAGCATAACGGGCAGCTTTTGGCCTGCTAAATTTGACCCCTGTACCAAAAGGACTATTTATGTCTCTGAAAGGATCCCTCCACTGCCACTTTCCAGGTGCACCTGCATTGGTCAAGCAAGCAGCCTTCACCCAGATGCTGACACATTCTGGAGCCTTACAACCTCTGGCAGCTGCTTTCCCCTAGCTAAGAAATCAAATAGTGTCAAGGACATGCTCTGGCATCACCAAAGTAGATGGCTGTCATGAACTATAGAGGTATGTTGAAGGGCTGAGATGCAAAGCTGAAGGACACTGAACAGGATGAACAGAGGGGCCCACTGTAGGAGAGGAACTGGTTTGAGACCATCTTAAAAACCTGAATGTACACAAGTCCATGGGACCTGATGAAATCCATCTGTGGGTCCTAAAGGAGCTGGCAAATGAAGTTGCTAAGCCGCTCGCCATCATATTTGAAAAATCATGGCAGTCAGGTGAAGTTCCTGATGACTGGAAAAAGGGAAATATAACCCCCATTTTCAAGAAGGGGAAAATGGATGACCCGGGGAATTACAGAGCAGTCAGTCTCACCTCTGTGCCTGGCAAAATCTTGGAGCAGATTCTCCTGGAAGGCATGCTAAGGCACATGAAAAACAACAAGGTGCTTGTTGACAGCCAGCATGGCTTCACTAAGGGGAAATCCTGCCTGACCAATTTGGTGGCCTTCTATGATGGGGCTACAGAACTGGTGGACAGCAATAGACCAGTTGATGTCATCCATCTGGACTTGTGTAAAGCGTTTGACACTGTCCCACATGACTTCCTTGTCTCTAAATTGGAGAGACATCAATTTGATGAATGGACCACTCGGTGGATAAAGAACTGGCTGGATGGCCGCACACAAAGAGTTGTGGTCAATGGCTCAATGTCCAGCTGGAGACCAGTAGCGAGTGGTGTCCCTCAGGGATCAGTGTTGGGACCGGTCTTGTTTAACATCTTTGTTGCTGACATGGGCAGTGGGATTGAGTGCACCCTCAGCAAGTTTGCCGATGACACCAAGCTGTGCGGTTCGTTTGATACGCTGGAGGGAAGGAATGCCATCCAGAGGGACCTTGACACGCTTGTGAGGTGGGCTGATGCCAACCTCATGAAGTTTAACCATACCAAGTGCAAGGTCCTACACCTGGGTCGGAGCAATCCCAGGCACAGCTACAGGCTGGGCAGAGAAGAGATTCAGAGTAGCCCTGTGGAGAAGGATTTTGGGGTGCTGGTCGATGAGAAAATGAACATGAGCCAGCTTCAGTGTGCACTTGCAGCCCAGAAAGCCAACCGTATCCTGGGCTACATCCAAAGGAGTGTGACCAGCAGGTCAAAGGAGGTGATCCTGCCCCTCTACTCTGCTCTCGTGAGACCTCCCCCGGAGTATTGTGTGCAGTTCTGGTGTCCTCAACATAAAAAGGGCACGGAACTGTTGGAACAAGTCAAGAGGAGGGCCACAAGAATGATCAGGGGACTGGAGCACCTCCCATATGAAGACAGGCTGAGGAAGTTGGGACTGTTCAGCCTGGAGAAGAAAAGGTTGCGTGGAGACCTCATAGCAGCCTTCCAGTATCTGAAGGGGAGTTATAGGGATGCTGGGGAGGGCCTCCTCATTAGGTACTGTAGTGACAGGACAAGGGGTAACGGGTTCAAACTTAAACAGGGGAGGTTTAGATTGGATATAAGGAAGAAATTCTTTCCTGTGAGGGTGGTGAGGAACTGGAATGGGTTGCCCAGGGAGGTTGTGAATGCTCCATTGGTGGCAGTGTTCAAGGCCAGGTTGGACAGAGCCTTGAGTGGCATGGTTTAGTGTGAGGTGCCCCTGCCTATGGCGGGGGGGTTGGAACTTGATGATCTTAAGGTCCTTTCCAACCCTAACTATTCTATGATTCTATATGTAGGTCAGGGCAGCTCAGCCACATTTTCTGTTTGAAGACCTTGCCATCGAGAAATCCAGAGTTTAGAAAATCCTTCTACTGCCTCCTTGGAAGAGCCAGTCACATCTAGGGCGGAAGCAATTTTTTGTGGTTCCTTTTTCTTGTCTTTGATAAGTGCATGACTGCTTTAGAGCATGAAGTAGCTGAAGTATCTTGAAGGGGCCTAAAAGGGTGCTGGGGAGGGTCTCTTCATCACTGACTGTAGTGATAGGACAAGGACGAATACTTTCAAACTGAAACAGGAGGTTTATTTTAGATATAAGGAAGAAGTTCTTCCCTGTGAGTGTGGTGAAGCACTGGCACAGGTTGCCCAGAGAAGCTGTGGCTGCCCCGTTCCTGGCAGTGTTCAAGGCCAGGCTGGATGGGGTTTTAAGCAACCTGATCTAGTGGAAAGTTACTCTGCTTGTGGCAGGGGGTTAGAACTGGATGATCTTGAAAATTCTTTCCAATGCAAACTATTCTATGAATCTATGATTTGCCCTGTGCTTCCAAACATTCCCCATGAGAAAGCGAGAGGAGCCGAGGAAGAAGGGGTCACTCGGTAACTGCTGTCAGGGCAGCACTTGGTCAAAGCCACTTCCCTGCCAACATGATGGCAGAAGAAATTTTTCCCACAGGATACTCCAGGCTATATATGCCCTCTGAACACATTGCTATGGCTCATTCATGCCAACTGATCATTAACAAGAAACAGAAAACAACTTGGCCAGTGATAGAGGAAGGTGTAAGTGTCTGAAGATCTAATTTTTTTGTGGACTTATCTTTTGAAACCCTTTCTAGTAAGTCAGCAGCAACAGACTGAAAAGGGACAAGAATCTGGAAGTGAAGTAATTGCTTATCTGTTTTATTCTAGTTACGTTTCACTTGCAAAGATTTGGTAAATAGCACAATGTGTAGAATTTTCCCTTGTGTTAAAGTCAGTGTTACCCCTCAACTAAAATTGCTACCTACTTTCTGATAATGGTCTCCTTTTCAATACATACAAGTCTCCCAGCTATTCTATATTAGGCAAAAATATTTATTTCTGAATTAATTTTCTGCTGCATTTCAACATAAATGATTTATTTTCTCTTTTTGGTATAAACAACTACTCAAGTCAGACTGCTCTAAAATGCCAAGGTAAACATGAAAAAAAATCACATGCATCCACTTGCCCTCTCCAGCTGCTTTGTGGCTGCTCTGAACTGGTGTCCAAGCAGCCCTGCTGTTGAGAGGATATGTACATTGCATCATACGAGCTGAGGAAAGTGCAGCTTAACAGAACCTTTCAGATGGATCAGGAGAAAATAAGATTATCTAAGAAATTAAAAATAAAACCAACTACGTAGATCAAAGTAGTTCTAACATTGGCAAAAAACCCCACCAAAAATGCAAATGCTACGTTTACATACATGTTAGAGGTTATGTACATACAGCTAAACTACAGAAGTTTGAAGACTAGGAGAGAAAAATCTGCTGTTATTTACTGGAAGCTGCCTAACAAAGCTTTCAAAACTGGGCTTTTCACAAATGTGGAAATGAAATGTACACTTACATTTGTGTCACCAACATTTAATTTCAAATGACTCAGCTGTTAAAGACCTAATACTCCACTCACTGAATGTTTCCACAGATGGGACATCTACAGCCCCTCTGGGAAGCCTGTGCCATCCAGTGTTTCACCACCCTCAACAACTGCTGTCTGTAACAGTGTGTCATATTTACTAACAAAACCATCTGGTTTCCAACTACACAGAAGCAGAGAATGAGGTATCTATGGAGAAGTACCCATGACAACTCAGCCAACTGAGGCTTCTCCCAAAGGACCAGGGATAAGCAAAAATCCACTGGCAGACAGAGCATATTGCAAGAGTGAATGAATGCCAGTGCAAACAGTAGACACACAAACAGCCTAGGTACAATCAGCCTTAAAAATGTTTTGAATTTTTTATACTTTTTTTTTAAAATTTGTTTAATATTTTGACCTCACTAGAAAGAAATTCTGGTTTGTGATAAGCTCCAGTGAACTGTGAGGAATGTCATTCCCTCTTTCAGAGGACCACAGCCCTAAGACGAAGTCTTGCATTCAGTCATCTACTTATTGGTGACCATTACGACATTATAGGCAAGAGTTCAAATAAAAGCACTTACTCTATAAAAAAACTCATACAGCAGAACTGGAGTATGAAAACACAGACCATGGTGCCTTTACTTCCTAATGTAGCACTGAAACCAATTTTTGAACCCTAAAAAGCATTTGACAACCCCCTGTTAATGTGCTGAACCCATGAGCTTCTTTCCCATCTTGTGAAAAAACTGTGGCTTTGAAAATAGAAATGAAAAATATTTCTGCAGCTCAAACTGTTTCTTCCATTTCACAGATGAAAAATAGCGAAGCTGGCCGCTGCTTTGCTAAACTGCAGGAGGAGTTTGAGAAATGGGTGCTTTAAGCCAGAAACATCAGGCTGAGAGGCTGTGAGATAAAAGAAAACAAAACCTCCCAAAACCCAGTGCAAATGTGCATCTCAATAATGAGGGAGGGGGCACTGTGAGCATTTGACCAGCACTCCTGGATGTTCAGGTTCAATGTTCACATTACCTGTCCATTCTGAAGTGAAAAACCACAGATGCAAAACACCAGACCCTGGAGCTGCCATTCCCTGGACTAAGAGCTATTACATAGCTTACTGAAGCAGTGGGGGAGTGTTTTGGTTGGTTGGGGTTTGGGTTTGTTTTTGCCAAGAAAGTGAAACAAATGACAGCACAAGAGAGCCTATGACTGTTTATCATACATTTATTTGCTGACTTGACAGAACAAGTGATGAAAAGCTTGATCTATCCAAAGACCAGTACAGCAAGTAGAGAAATAGATGAGAGATATTCCCAATTTTTTTATGAGTGGGCCTGAATCCTGACTTACATGCAACAACTTCAGTGATGGGAAAATCACAGAGATCTTTGGACATGAAAGCATGGTGGTAACACCTGAAGCAAGAAGGGGCTTAGGGACAACACTAGGAAACAGGGATGTTGCTGCTTTCTCTTCTGTGGTCATCCACCACACCTCTCGACTTCCTCTGCTTCCTTTCCTCCTGCACATGCATTGTCCTTTCCACCCTCAGGAGCAGAAGGAGACCGGGACACATGGCTGCTGTCACTGACAGCTCTCTACTACTCTTAATTAACTTGCCCTGATGGTGGAAATTCAGATGTCATCTCCAACACCAAGAATCTTTGAATCAGCTCTCATGTAGACTGACAGCATGAAACTACTCAGGCAACCTGCCACAGTGAATGAGGCTCTTCCAGACAAATGCTTCACTAACTTGTTCTAGGTATGATCATGTTTCCAAAAAATGCTTTAAAAGTGTTCTTTTGTCTAATTGTGGAACTCCAGCAAAATGCCAGAAACCTGTCCAACTGAAATGGTTTCTCTACCGTTAGGCAATTTAGGATAGTTTCTTCAACATTATAATTATATTCTTCATTATACTCATTATTATTAACTCTCTGTATGCTTTCAGGTCACTTAAGTCATCAACATCTCATTTGCCTGGAAACAGGATCCCAAGATTTTCCATCCAAAGCAGCAGGAAGTGGAAGGGGACACCCTCCCACTCCCCACCACTACATTTCCAAACACCACCATCAGTCTGAAATATTTCACATCCCAAAACTGGGTTCCTTTTGTTTACCTCGGAAAAACCAATGTTGAGACACACTAGAAAGAGCTCCATCTGGCAATATTCAAGAGAAATGGTTTTCCATTAGCTCTGTCAAAGGCTTTAGGAGCTTGCGTCAGACAGAAGACTGTGATTTCTCCAATGCACACTTAGCTGGGATACACTGTGCCTCCTTCAAAGCTAATGCTGCTGTTTTGAGGAGTCTGTCAGGTGCATTCAGCTTTAGTTAATCACTGAAAAGGATTGATGTGTTGTGTTATTACCAGGCAACTGGTCAAGGTGCTGGGGATATAACCTTCAATGTGTAAGGGCATATTATGTATATGGGTATCTTCTACCCACTTATAAATATGTAGCTAGACATATTTGGAATTTGACTTTGCTTACTGTTTTTTGACAGAATTGCAGATCAGGACTACTTGCTATATCATTATATTAAAAACATTTGTCCTTGCTAATTTTTTTATTTAAAGGACAAGCATTTAGCTTCAATAAGCAAATATCTGCAGTATCAGGCCCCAGTGTTTTTATCAAATTCTTTCTTGCGCACAATAAGGATATTTTAGATCCCTTTCTGCTTTTCTTTCTGACATGCAGCTTACTGAATATTTTTAAACTTATATAAAGATATCTATATAATTTCTGTAGTTCTTCCCACTGGATGGAGAACTCAACTCCTCCACCTTCATTATGTGTCTGTACAGATGTATTTTCTTACCTTCAGTTCAGCCAAAGCAGGTTACCATTTCTATACCTTAACAAATCCTACAGGATCCAGACTTATAATGCTGCACACTGAACATATAAATAATCAATAATGTCCCATTTCACATCTCTTACTGTCTAGGAAAAAGGCAACAGGTAAATGCAAGGAACAGATGAGAAAACAAAAGGCAAGAGTCAGAAAATTTGGAGGCAATCAATGATCACATCACATTATCTGCCCGTCCATAGCTGATTCTTCCCTTCCCTTTCGCTTCCTCTTTCCCTTTCCCTTTTGACTGCCATAACAGAGATGGCTTTTGGACATGCGGTCTAATGGCCAAAAGTTGACTTGCAAGTTCCTATTTCAGCCTCACACAGGAAATAGCATCTTTGCATCCTTTTGGCAGAACAACAGCAGTTGGTACCAGAGACACAGGACAGGTCTGAAGCAGTAGAGACAGGTACTTGGTATAAAATAGCTTATGGCATCCCGCTAGTCTTCCCAGCAACACACAGCATGAGCCAGTACCTAAAGGAGGCCTGCAGGAAAGCTGAGGAGAGACTCTTGAGAAAAGCAAGTAGTATTAGGACAAGGGGGAATGCCTTTAACCTGACAGAGGGGAGATTTAGATGAGCTCTTAGGCAGAAGCTCTTCCCTGTGAGGGTGGTGAGGTGCTGGCACAGGTTGCCAGAAGCTGTGGCTGCACCATCCCTGGCAGTGTTCAAGGCCAGGTTGGACAGGGGTTGGAGCAACTAGGTCTAGTGGAAGGTGTCCCTGCACATGGCTGGGGGTTGGAACTGGATGAGCTTAATGGTCCCTTCCAACCCAAACCACTCTATAATTCCATGAAAACAGATCTTCTGGTAATACTTGGTAGAAGCATCAAAGAGGACCATACCACCTTTCTGAAGTCTTTGAAGTTCAGAAGAAAGAAGCATGCAGGAGTACCGACTGTTTTTGAGGTGGAAGATATTTAGAGCCTATGTTTTGTCATAGTCAATTTAGAGCAACTTCTAGGTCTGGGGAAATATCTGAGACAAACTGAGATTTCAGCCTGAACAGAAGTCAGCCCCAAATCAGAGAGGTAGTCTGGTAATGATCAGTATAGAAATGCTAGCTAAAGTAGTGTGTGCAATTGGCTGCAGTCAACAAGAATCAGGCAGTGAACAATAACAGCTGAAGGACAGAAGCAATTTCAGAAATGAAAAAAATATAATCTTGGAAATTAAAAATGAATCCCCATAGAATATTAAGTGGAAATATCTTTACATTTTGAACAAGCTCATCTCATAACCAGCTTATTCTGGCTTTAACACAGTTTACAATAAAATGAGCCAATTTTCAATATGAATACCCTTTTTCCATGATTCTACAATTTAGATAACTCGTGTGACTGCCAGCATAAAATCTCCAAGCAGTGAGACATTCCAAGTAAGCATTTAAGTACAGCTTGAATTATTTTCGAATTAGGACCAAATGTTGCCCAAGCCCCAGCGGTATTCCCTTGATCCAAGTCCATTGCACTATACATAGAATTGAAATCTGGACTGGCTGCAAACAAGCTTGTAGGGAGCTTACGTATGCTTAGTTTAGAGTGCTGTGCCATGGAGGCTCTAGTGTCCAAGTCTGCTATGGCAAGAAAAGTGACTTATAAAGGTAACGTTTGGCAATAATTCTGAAAGACCTCAAAGGAGATAAAGGCCCTCTTTAGTTGAGGCCCCACAGAAGAATGGTGAAAACTGGACATCCACATATCATTGAAATGGGTACAAGAGAGAAGGTAGACTGGAAAATGAAACCAGCTCTCCAGCTTTCTTCAGCAAGTCAGCATCAGTGACACCTAGTGACACTTCAACCCTCTCTCCTGACAGCAACAAATACTGCTGGTGAACTCTCCCTGCAATACATCATACCCCTCGCAAAAGCCAGAGGAATGAAGTACTTCACAGTTTGTCTCAGAAAACTATGGTGAATTTAGTCAGAGGCTATTCACAGACCTCGAAGCTGTCATTACTTTCTAAGCCATATGGTATTTGTAGTTCTGCTGAAGTGGTTTGGAAAAGGATTTGAGTGAAGCTGGTAGCATGAGAATATTCACAGCAATTCACATTACCTTGATGTATGGCAGAGGCCATGGGATGATGAAGCAGACACGTTTCCCATTTAGTTTATATAATTAGTTATGATAGCACAAACCACAACACGCACAAAGCTAAACTGGCTGCAAGCAGATGTTTGTGCTGCAGTTATTCTTTCATTTAAAACAAGCTAGTAGAGTATACGTGTAGAACTTGTTCATGTTGAAAATTGAGAGTACAGAAAGATCTCCTCATATTCTCATTACGATATGCTTTCTAATCTGAATTGACTAATCTAATCTGACTAATGAATGCATTTCCAAGAAAACGGAGATGTCATCACCTAGGGTAGAACAAGAGACAGCTGTTGTTTAGTTCCATGTCAGTATGTCCCTAATCTGCTGTTCACGCTACAGAAAGTCTCTCATGCTGAAATGTTATTAAACTTGTTTCAAAATGCAATATTAATTACAATAATTTTCTATCATACTATGTGTACCAATTAAAACAAAACAACACTAAACTTCTTCCTGAGGAACATTTGTCTTCTGCTACAATGTTACTACAACATATGTACTCTTCTGATTTGCCCTGAGTATTATTTCCATGCTTTTTATAGGATACAGATGTTAAATTGATGGCTTGAAGTGTTTCAAAATGGTTCTCCACTCCTCAGCAATTATTGAAAGATTGTTACCACATCTGGTAACCCATCAGAATGTCCTGAAACTTCATATGAATGGGGAAAGTTAGTTGGTTTTCATTAGCTCCAAATTTTTCCCTCTCCACCTCCTTTCAAAATCCCATGAAAAACATGCTTGTAAACTTGCTGATGAACCAAGATTTGTCCCTCCCCTAATTTTTTTTTTGAGGTTGTCCTGTCCAGACAGGAGCTGCTGCTAAACAGGAGCATTTCTACAGTGCCATAAAACATTTTTGCAGTGTACACAATGTCCCAGGTTTTAATTAAACCACCACTGCTCAACTCCCTTTGCTTATTTAAAATGCTTTGAGTTTAGTACATTGTTGTTTAGAAAACTTCAACTTAACCAGTAGAAATTATTAATTGGCGATTCTGCTGTCCCCTGTGAGCTGGAGCAGTGTTTTGTGCTTCTAAGAAGCACATAGCTGTGGGTGCCCAGAGGAAGGCCAGCAAAATTACTCCTGGAATGAGAACAGGAGCTTGAAGACACTAAAAGCACAAACTCGTTACATCTTATAGGCTCAGTTATTATTACTTTTGAGGAGAGGGAAAAAGATTCCAGTTTATTGTTTCAGATTTAATAAAACTTGGACCAGGAAGATAAATGAGTTGAGTGGTATGGCTGTAAGTAGCATTCACAGGATAAAATTATCTTCTGGCTGATCTATTTTGACAGCACCAGTTCTATAAATATTTTATGAACCTTCTTTATAGACACTATATTGCTTTTAACCCGGCATTCCTTCTAACCTGCAATAATTTAGAGTAAATAAATCTGTGTTGCAATGTATCATCTGACATTTCCAAACCCTCTTGAGAGTTTTGCTCCATCTTCCCTTTTAAAAGAAAACAAAGGCTTTACTCAGGCTGCTTTAATGTGAAAGCAGTCAAGAGAGGCTGTTCAACAAGCTTTTGAACAAAGTCCAAGAATTTGGACTGAAGTTTAATGAAGTTTACCTTTTCTATATAAGGAAACTAAACTAATCCCTGTAGTCATCCTTGCATGTGACATCCAGTCTTCAAACCTTCTTTAAGACTCACGAAAGCAAGCAGGAACCCAAATTTCCACCCCAAGAAGATATCAACAAATCTCCATCAACCTGAAGAGGATTTACTTATCTATTGCAGCAGGAGAATCAAAACCCTGGTGTGCAGGAAAAAAATTATATTCCCAGCTCTCATTTGCAGGACTTGGACAGACTGAGAACATTAACACAAATAACATGAGTATTGAAAAATTATTCTGCTTTTAAACTTAAGGCACACACATATCTGCATCAGTGCGCATACACAAGGGTTTCATGTAATTGGAAAAATAGATTACACTATCCCTATGCTAAGATCTCCCAGTTCTGTGGTAATATTTTTTCCTGTTTCTTTTGATTTTCTGCTTTCCAGATGAGGAGTGGAAGAATGGGAGTTGAAAAAAAAATTAAAAAGTCATTTAATAGACCACAGAAAAAATTAATGGAGAAGGAAAGATATTTTTTGTGTCTCCTCTCCTAACAAAATTAACATCAACTTTGTTTTTTAAAGTCTCCGCTGTTCCTGATTTACTGTTTTTCTTTCTACCTGATTTATTTTCCAGATGGAAGACTGTAAAATGCAGACAAGTTTTCAGCATGGTTTCTTATTTCCTGCTGGGTTATTTTTTCTGCCTAAGGAGCTGTTAGAACAGAGGACAGAAAAGAGGCTGGATCAACAGGCTATGGCCAACGGTATGAGGTTCAACAAGGCAAAGTGCCAGCTCCTGCATTTGGCCCACAACAACCCCATGCAATGCTCCAGGCTTGGGGAAGAATGACTGGAAAGCTGGTCAATGGAAAAGGACCTGGGGTGCTGATTGATGGCTGCTGAACATGAGCCAGCTTGTGTCCAGGCAGACAAAGAAGGGCAATGGCATTCTGGTCCCTATCAGCAATAGAGTGGCCAGTGGGACCAGAGCAGAGATCATCCCCCTGTACTGGGTACTCATGAGGCTGCATCTCAAACCCTGTGTTCACTTCTGGAC
The DNA here is from genome assembly GCF_033783945.1 of Neopsephotus bourkii. Taxonomy (NCBI): domain Eukaryota; kingdom Metazoa; phylum Chordata; class Aves; order Psittaciformes; family Psittacidae; genus Neopsephotus; species Neopsephotus bourkii. The sequence continues at coordinate 319,316 of NW_026901356.1, read as the reverse complement.
CCCTCATTGCAAGAAAGACATTGAGGTGCTGGAGTGGTTCCAGAGAAGGGCAGTAGAGCTGGTGAAGGGCCTGGAGCACAAGTGTGATGAGGAATGGTTGAGGGACCTGGGGGTGTGTAGTCTGGAGAAGGCTCAGAGGGACCTTATCACTCTTTACAGCTACCTGAAAGAAGGATGTAGAAAGGAGGTGGCTGGTCTCTTCTCCCAAATAACAAGTGATCAGACACAAGGAAATGGCCTCAAGCCGCACCAGGGGAGGCATACTAGGAAAATTTTCTTCATCGAGAAGGTAATCAAGCATTGGAACAGGCTGCCCAGGAAAGTGGTGGAATCACCATCCCTGGAAGTGTTCAGAAACTGTGTAGATGAGTGACATGGTTTAGTGGTGGCGTTGGCAGTCCTGGGGGAATAGTTGGACTTGATGATCTTGAAAGGTCTTTTCCAACCAGCTGATTCTATGATTTTATGATTCCAACAGGCCAAAATAACCAAACCAAGTGAAAACTCCACAAGAAAAAGCAAACTGCTAACTCTGGCTGGTGATAAGTATTATTTTGATTTACCTAAAGAAGACATATGCAGCCAGGACCATCTGGAGCATGATAAATAATTTCTGCACTTTAAGGCACAGTGCTGCAAGGGGCTGAGCATTTTCTTCACATCATGAGAGAAAGCTCCCACCTTCTGTGGCACACTTTCTCTGTGTGTGTCAAAAGCTGGTTTCAGCCTGTTGACAAGTTCCCTAAGATCTTCAATGTATTTCTGAGACTCCCTAGTTTCTGGTGCAAAAAGTGGAAGCACTGGGGAGTAGCTGCATGCAACATTTGCTAAGATCTGCAAATTCTTTACTACAGCCATAACAGAAACAGTTTAAATATTGTAACGATGAAGGTAAATATTGACAAAACAAGACCATCATCAATAGCTATGACCACCCAGTCAGATTTCCTGTGTGTGAATGCATCTTGTTAGAGTTGGGATAGATCATAAGATGATAATCACTCTTGACAAAAAATTATGAGCACCTTAGAAGCTGAAGGACACATTGTTTCTTCTAATTCTGAAGCTAACATTTGCAGTATGTTACCTTGCACACTGAAACAGAAAATCAAACCAAACCACGAAGATTAAGTTTGGACTTTTCTCAGCCAAGCAGTTCACATGCAAGAAGTGTTAAGAGTTAGGACTGCATTTAGTAAAGTCAAGAATTATGAACTTCTTAGATTAACATAGGGATTCATATTTTTATATGATGTGTGTCTACATGGAACTACTAAAATTTCTTAGCTTACAATAATTTTAGCCCAATGTTGATATTAATAATTAAAATAATGAACCCATTTCAGTAAGTGCCCTGCAAGTGAAGAATCCAATCCTGATATCTAAAAGATCAACTTCTAACCATGAGTTTTAGATACGCTCACCAAAGGCACTAAAAAATAGCAGATTTTGCATTCATATGCACTCTGTCAGAGTTCCTACAACCTTTAGAGTACGAATCCCAAAGCCACAAATGTCTGTGGCCTGCAGAATAAAGGATACTCTCATGAAAGTATGAGTTCTATGTATCTGCATCCAGCAGACAAACCAACAGCTGCCTGATTACTCAGGAAAGGCATCTGTCTAACACAATTTCTCTTCAAGTATTTTCTACCTCTTGTATTTTTGTAGATCAATAGCATCACAGATCACATCAATGACCTCCAGCAATAACATGGGGCATGCCTGTGATTAAATGCTCTTTATTTTCCATGTTCCTGCCAGTTGTTAACAACAGACAAACCTGTCATGTGGACCCAGTCCCTTCACTTGAAATGTGACAACACAATCCGCTCATCCAGTTTTCTTTCCCTGGGCAATGATTTTGTATCTGGAAATGGTTTAGAGAGATATGCATTAATGTAGGTCCTGAGGCTTACTCTAGTCACATATAAACATTTTCTGAAAGCTCACTGAAGATTTCTCAGGAGACTAACATAAGAGCTTTGCAACCACATTAATAGCAGGTACTGCTTGCAGTAGTGTTTAACAAAGTGTTTCAATTTTGTCCCTCTGCACTCCCCTCTCCTTTTTTTTTTCCTCTTTTAAATTGTAAACCACCAAGTGCTCACCAAGCAACATTTTGCAGCCTTCCTGATAAAGCATTTTACACACACAGAGCACACTTTCCAGCTTCATTTATGTTAACCCTGACAACACCACCTGTAATACTTGGAGATTTAAAGAAACAGCAATGATATAAAATAATCCCAGCGAAAGGTAAAGCAAGTAGCTTCATAAAGCACAGATCACAATTGTTCCTTTTATACTGACATTGCCTTAAGACTTTTTAACCTCACAAAAGAAAAACCACCTAGACCAAGACCCTATAAATTTGGTAAGAAGCCCTACAGTCTTTTTTCCACACTCTACCCTGTATGGGATTTTAATCACAGCCCTTCAGGTATCTGCTCTTGCCTTGATCCACCTTCTGTTTTACAAATGGCTTCATGCAAGTGATACATAGCTACAAAAATGGCATGTGCACTCTCACCATCACAAGGGAGAATTGTCAGTTTTCTAAGATTTTTCACTAGTGATTAAATACTTCCACTGAAAGCATCTAACCGATCTCCAAGAGTGTTATGTGTGTGTGGCTTTGGTCGGTTGGTTGGCTGCGGTTTGGGGGTATTTTTTGATGCTGCCGATGTTGGTTTTTAAACCCAAATACTTAAAACTAAGTCTGGACTTGAATATAACTGTACAGTTATAGTCAGCAATGAAGCCCTGCCTCTGTGAGAAATAATATGAGTCCTTTTCCAAATTTGTGACTTTCACAAAGGCAAAAATAAATGAGTGTAGACAAGCAGGAGAAAAAGGAGACATGATGAAGCAGTGAAAGAATAAAAACAACATCATAAGGTGTAGGATATTCCTCATATGCCCCAAAGCCTTCTATTATGGTTTGATCCATGGATTTTCCTCATCAGGATGAGATTTAATACTAGAAATTCCATCCACTGAAGGATTAAAACATACTGCAGCCTATGAAAAATACCAAGAATTAATAAGGAGCAGATGTGATATGTTTAAGTTGAGCACAAGAAAAGCAAGCATTCATATTTCAGCTGCAAAATCATCCGCGAAGCATGGTAGGCACCACTGTCAACTTGCTGCTGTAGTGAGTGCCACTGGCTTCTTGGCAATTCCTTTGGTAAAAATTGAGAGAAATATTCCACTTATAGTTTCTTATGTACAGAGGACTGTGCAGTTAATTGAAATACCAATGTCTATGAATCAAAATAATGTACCATCACATTCCTTGTTGAGTAGAACGGTCTGTGCACCAGTCTGTGGAATTAAAAAAGCAATTGAATAGTTTTTTAAAAATGTTTCCTACTGATTTACACAGTACTTAAATGAAAGCAAAGTTTGAAATAAAACTGCGAAGAATTCTGAGCTTATGAAACTGGGTAGCAGTATCTTATCTTGAGGTACCTTGAGGATAACACGTTCCAAGTTTTTTCAGACTGAGAAGGTAAATAAATATAAATAAATAAATAACTAAATGAGATGGTTCCTATGACTGGAGTGTTGGAATGGAAGGTTACAGACTCTTTAGAAAAGACAGGCCTGGCAGGCACGGAGGGGGAGTTGCCCTTTATGTTAGGGATAGGCTGGAGAGTATGGAACTCTGTCCGGGGACTGGTGAGCAGTTAACAGAGAGTTTGTGGGTCAGGGTTAAAGGGAAAACAGCGATGGGAGACATTACTGTGCGGATCTGTTATAGACCCCCTGATCAAGAGGAATCTGCGGATGAAGCACTCTATAGGCAGATAGGAAAAGCCTCACACTCACAGGCCCTCATTCTCATGGGTGACTTCAAGCACCCTGACATCTGTTGGAACGACGGTACGGCCCGGCACAAGCAATCCAGGAGGTTCCTCGATTGTGTGGAAGACAACTTCCTTCTGCAAGTAATAGAGGAGCCGACAAGAAGAGGTGCCATGCTTGACCTTGTGCTCACCAACAGGGAAGGGCTAATTGGAAATGTGGCACTCCAGGGCAGCCTTGGATGCAGCGACCACGAGATGGTTGAATTTGAGATCCTTAGGACAGTGAGAAGAGCGTGCAGCAAGCTCACTGCCCTGGACTTCAAGAGAGCAGACTTTGGCCTCTTCAGGAACCTGCTTAGTAAGGTTCCATGGGATATAGCCCTAGAGGGCAGGGGAGCTCAACACTCTTAGTTGGTCTTCAAGGATCACTTGCTACAAGCTCAGGAGTGTTGCATCCCAACTAGAAGGAAGTGCAGCAGGAGGGCCAGGAGACCTCCTTGGATGGATAAGGAGCTGCTGAGGAAAATTCAAAAGAAAAAAGAGTCTTATAAAAAGTGGAAGCAAGGACAGGCGGCCTGGGAAGAGTACAGGGATGTTGTCCGGGAAGCTAGGGACCAGGTTAGGCCCAGTTAAACTAAGTTGAGCTAAGGCCCAGTTAGAGTTAAACTTGGCTAGGGATATTAAGGATAACAGGAAGGGATTCTACAAGTACGTAACAAATAAAAAACAGACTAGGGAGAATGTAGGCCCCCTCAGGAAGCTCTCGGGTGAACTAGCTACACAGGATGTGGAGAAGGCTGAGGTTCTGAATGACTTCTTTGCTTCGGTCTTCACTGGCAAAGGCTCTGACCGCACCACCCAAGTCTTGGAAGGCAGACGCAGGGACTGTGAGAATGAAGACCTTGGGCCCACTGTAGGGGAGGAACTGGTTCGAGATCATCTTAAAAACCTGAATGTACACAAGTCTATGGGTCGTGATGAAATCCATCCGTGGGTCCTAAAGGAGCTGGTGAATGAAGTTGCCAAGCTGCTGGCTATCATATTTGAAAAATCATGGCAGTCAGGTGAAGTTCCCGATGACTGGAAAAAGGGAAATATAACCCCCATTTTCAAGAAGGGGAAAATGGATGACCCGGGCAATCACAGACCCGTCAGTCTCACCTCTGTGCCTGGCAAAATCTTGGAGCAGATTCTCCTGGAAGGCATGCTAAGGCACATGAAAAACAACAGGGTGCTTGGTGACAGCCAGCATGGCTTCACTAAGGGGAAATCCTGCCTGACCAATTTGGTGGCCTTCTATGATAGGGATACAGAACTGATGGACAGCTGATGTCATCCATCTGGACTTGTGTAAAGCGTTTTACACTGTCCCACATGACAACCTTGTCTCTAAATTGGAGACATCAATTTGATGGATGGACCACTCAGTGGATAAAGAACTGGCTGGATGGCCACACACAGAGTTGTGGTAAATGGCTCAATGTCCGGCTGGAGACCAGTAGTGAGTGGTGCCCCTCAGGGATCAGTGTTGGGACCGGTCTTGTTTAACATCTTCGTTGCTGACATGGACAGTGGGATTGAGTGCGTCTGCGTCCTCAGCAAGTTTGCCGATGACACCAAGCTGTGTGGTTCGTTTGATACGCTGGAGGGAAGGAATGCCATCCAGAGGGACCTTGACATGCTTGTGAGGTGGGCTGATGCCAACCTCATGAAGTTTAACCATGCCAAGTGCAAGGTCCTACACCTGGGTCGGAGCAATCCCAGGCACAGCTACAGGCTGGGCAGAGAAGAGATTCAGAGCAGCCCTGTGGAGAAGGACTTGGGGGTGTTGGTCGATGAGAAAATGAACATGAGCCGGCTTCAGTGTGCACTTGCAGCCCAGAAAGCCAACCGTATCCTGGGCTGCATCAAAAGGAGAGTGACCAGCAGGTCGAAGGAGGTGATCCTGCCCCGTTATTCTGCTCTCGTGAGACCTCACTTGGAGTATTGTGTGCAGTTCTAGTGTCCTCAACACAAAAAGGACATGGATCTGTTGGAACAAGTCCAGAGGAGGGCCACGAGAATGATCAGGGGACTGGAGCACCTCCCATATGAAGATCGGCAGAGAAAGTTGGGACTGTTCAGCCTGGAGAAGAGAAGGCTGCGTGGAGACCTCATAGCAGCCTTCCAGTATCTGAAGGGGGCCTATAGGGATGCTTTGAAGGGACTCTTCATTAGGGACTGTAGTGATAGGACAAGGGGTAATGGGTTAAAACTTAAACAGGGGAAGTTTAAATTGGATATAAGGATGAAATTCTTTCCTGTTAGGGTGGTGAGGCGCTGGAATCTGTTGCCCAGGGAGTTTGTGAATGCTCCATCGGTGGCAGTATTCAAGGCCAGGTTGGATGAGGCCTTGGATGATATGGTTTAGAGCGAGGTGTCCCTGCCCATGGCAGGGGGGGTTGGAACTTGATGATTTTAAGGTCCTTTCCAACCCTAACTAGTCTATGATTCTATGATTCTAAATAAACAAACAAATTAATAAATATATTTTTTCCCCTCCAAACATTATCAAAGGTTGTCTTAGGAAATAATTTTTCTTTCACTTTGCATCATCATGTGCCAAATCCAGGCATCACATTCCCTGCCAACAAAGCAATCTCCTGATAGATTCTGATTTCAGTCCAACAAAGGGGAGGAAGAGCTGGGATATGGGGCATTGCCTTCCCTCTTCCTGGAAACTATGCAGAAGAACAATAGCCACATAAACTCGTTCACTGAGCATCAAAAGTATTTTTTACATTAGAGTTAACTTAGGAATGACTTTAATATTAGGATAGCATCCTACAATCCATTCTTGAACAAAACTCTGATTATTGATTACCAAGAACTAATTTTGGCATCTCTATGTTAGGTGTTTAAATTCAAATAACTCCAGTCTAAGTCTTGAGAAATCTTTGATGGCTTTCTTTACACAAGACTGAGACAGATGCAAGCCCTGTAAAAGCTAGCTTAGGGACCTTAGGTGCTGAACAGCAAAAATCATATTGTGTTTCTGGCATGGCAGACATCACTAAAATTATACTAACTGTCAAGAAGATTGTGAGTCTTTACAAAAGAAGAAAGGGGTATTTCTCTAATACTGATTGATTCTGCTTAATACTGTGGGAAGCTGCTGGATTTGCTATGCAACATATCCCTACCTTGAATTATTCCAGACAACAGAGGAGCAGATATCAAAACTTGATACGGTTTTTAATTTAGTGTTTTCTACTTAATTATTATTTTGGAGATCATCTGAGCAAAATGTGGCCATGCTTGCCTCCTGAGATATCGAGGAACTAATGTAATGAAGATACAGAGCCAGATACCAGACTGGAGTATGTCTGTACAGCTCCACTCACCTTTGTCCTTCTTATGTTATCAGAAGCCTGGTACTCTTATCTACCTCTCACCTCTGTGAGCTGGAAATGTGTCTGATGTATCAGTGTTTAGGATGCAACACTCTTAATGTCACAAGTACTGATAAACACCCTCAATGTCATTTATTACCTCATAGGCTGCAAATTTACTACCTCACAAGTATTTTATTGTGATTACTGTTGCATATAATATACTCTGCTTGCAGAGTTCCACTGCAGACTCCCAGGTGTCTATCAGTCGCATAAAAAAATGGAATGCAAACTCAGCTGACTTTTTTATTTATGAAATAATTGTTAATACCTCTATGTAAAATGTGTGGCAATAAATATATTTTAACATTTAATATTGTTCTAAACTTGAATTTCTTTATTTATTCATTAAACTAAGTAAGAAGTATTTAGAAATCCACTGATTACCTTTCAATCACAATCAAATACATGCTGAATTTTGATGGTCCAAGACATGGAAGGAAAAACCTATCACATGTCCCCTACCTTCTGCTTATGTTTAAAAAAACTAAATAAAATTCCAAACCTTGGTGAACACAGCACCAGAGAATTCCAAAACCAGGTAGATCATTATTCTTGCATGTGCAGATGGCTGACCTTGATTTAAGGCTTTTGTGAGAGAAGGGACCCTCTGTCCAGCTGAACCCCCCTCTGCAGCTGAGCTGGATGCGTTTGCTCTAATATAAGTGCAGCTCTTTCCTTACCTGCAGTCATTTTTCTCCATTTCCACCTATGTGGGAATCACATTAGACAAGACATTAGGACTTTTGAAAGCAGAGTACCTGCCAAAGCATCTCTTATAAAACAGTGTAACTTGAAGGTACCGAAAATAGAGAGATTGACTGTGCCAAACAACTAGAGGAATGAGTTTTGAGTTCCATCAACAGAAGAAACAGGAGTGAAGCCCCGTTATTTTAGGGCCATGATTTTACAGTCTTCTTGTCAACTTCCATAAAGGTTTATATTTTGTTCAGATAAAATGATCCTTTGTCTCCACTTCCTCATGTACAACATTCACCGTGAGACTGAATTTTTAGAAAGCCCTATCACAGTAACACTTTTTGCATCCAGTTCACCTTTTTCAAGGATGTCTACAGCCTGAAGTATTTGAAAACATTGAGGACTGGTCACACTCAGTTTGAGGAGCAAGTGACAGAGCCTCCTTCTCCTCCTCATGCTTCTGATGCAGCTGAGTATTTATTCTCAAACACAACTCTTTCTTCTCATTACCCCTCTAAAAACACCCCACAGGATGACCAACTGCACTTCAATTATTTGTACAGAAATATATTTGGGTTGTCCAAAGGAGTTACTTTAATCTATGAAATTAAAAATTATACTTTTTCCTAGCTTAACTTTTGCTATTTAAATAACAGGCTTCTTCGATGTAAGAAGAGGAAGATTTGTCTGCATTCAGACAGTGTGTGGGCTCTGATTTAGGAGGAAGAGAGCCTGACTGTATTGCTTTGCAAGAGAAATAAATGGTGAGTAGGTACTAGACAGTAAGACATGAGCTGGAGCAGTTCTTTCATCCATTAAAACCTGTAAACATCATGGGAATTCTGCTAAACTTGTATGAGCAGGTTTAGGTGCACCAAGGTTTCTGGTTTCTAGTCTAGTGCATATACATGATCATGATGTTGTAAAAGCCAAGAGCAAACCCTCCCCCTGCCCCAGTTTTCTTGCCAAGATCTTCGGTTGGTTCCTCCTAAGCTTCACTTTGGAGTAACTGCTCTGTCTGCAGTGTAATCCTTCAGGATATCACAGCTTTGTAGCAAAACACAAAGAAGGAAAAAAAACCCTAAACAATACAGAAGCAATCCATTGTGCACAATGGCAGCTACCAAGCACTGTGAGTAGAGGTGTGCATAGCCTGGCAGCTACATACATAAACTATTGGATTTGGTATACAAACATAGGAAATTATATCAGTGCATTCCAGACAAATTTATACAGGTTGTTTACAAAGCATGCATGTACACACACACACAGAGTAGCCCTTTCTGATATTCCCCCCACAATTCATTCCTGGAAAACTACTGTCATAGTCCACAGATGTCAAAGATGTCAGGTTTACTTGTTGCTGACATTCAGTAAAAGGTTTAGGGTAAAGCAAAACACAAATCAGTGTTCAGGAGAAATATGACGGGGCAAAAAAACCCCAAAACAAACCAAAAGCAAAACAACAAACCAACAGTGTCAAGTTACAAATTTTAAGTATTTGGAATACATTTTCCAATGGGTACACATCTCAATGCTGGCAATATTTATGTATATTAAGGCCAAATGAGGAGCAGAACATACACATGCACTTGATCATGTACAAACTCATTCATTACGTCAAGACTTAAAATAGGCTTCTCATTTCCATGAGCTATTAGAGCTGTTAATTCATGCCACAAAATCATTGCTAATGCAGGATGCTAACCTTCAGAATCAAACCATGCTCTTACACCGAAAATAAGGCTTGACACATAGAACCATGGGTTGCCTTTCAATGATGTTGCTAACAGCTCAATGTCTTCCAATACTCTGCATTTCTTTTGAGAAGTACCCACACAAAACCCAGGAACAACAGTCACTGGAACACAAAAACCAAGATGGCATTGATATAGATGTTTTGCCCCAATTATGAAGGTCTTTACTCAATAAATTATATACAGTTCTTAGGTCCCTTTCCTTTAAATTAGCCAACTCCTAAGGAAACTGGGATGTAAATATGAAAGCAAAGTGCAAGAGTGATAGTCTTACCACAGCTCTTACTGCTACTCAGTCGTAAGCCAGATGCTTTGTCACGTGCCTTAAATCTTCATCAGATCAATACAGAAGCAGGTCAAATCCTGTCTTACAAATTTCATGCAGTGCCAAGGGAGAAAAAATGACTTATTCCCAAACACTTATTTTAAACCAGTAGAAGTCCAAGCCTTGACTACAACTATGTTCCAATTTCAGTATTATCATTTCCAGGTTATTCCTATCTTGTTTCTCCTCCATAGACATCACTCACCAGCTGTTTCAGTGTTATGGAGCTGCGCCTAGATACTAAGCCTTCTGGAGGAATACGATAAGTAACTACGCATTTTGCAAAATGAATTCACAAGTGTCTAACACACGTTGCAGTAGTCAAGAGGAAGAGTACTGTGAGTGCTCATTTGTATTAGCATAATTAAATTACCCTGTTAGATAACATTTTGAGAACACAGTGTTCTACAGATTGTCCTACAGTTGTAAATCAAAGACTTACAGCCTGTCAAGGGTATTCAGGTTGTTAACTCCACATGTGTCTTGAAATCTGCTGGTGGATCTGAGGAGTATGGATACAGTGACACATATATTTTTGCACTGTGAGTGGGCCCTGGACCCATCTCAAAGTGTTTCCCCATACGGCATCACTAGATGCAATAGCCTGTGGCTACCTGTTCAAAGGCTGGTTAGTCATGTCTTTTTCTACATCTCAAGTTAGGCATCTGGTCTTTCTCATTTTCCTTTCCCGTGGAAAAGGATAGGCCTGAATTACTAATCCAGAGCCACACAGCCAGCTGGCAGAAGTGAGGCACCGGATCGGAAGTCCTGGTTCCAAGTCTTCACCCACAGACAAACCCTACTTAAATAATAAACCCAAAAAAGACAGCAGCCTCTCTTTTGTTTTTCCTTTCACTCCTCCAAATAGAGAGCAACAGCTACTCTTCCACAGATGTTACAGGGTAAAACAACAGTGAAAATTAAAGAGCAACATTAATAAAAAAAAGCACAAAGCAAAAGATCCCCCAACCAGAATAACCAGACTTTGAAATAAGCAGGGAAAAACTGAAATGTCAGTAGTAAACAATCCAAAAAGTCTGCAAACTGCTACTCTGTTCTGTGTGCAGAAGCATTGAGGTGAGTTGCAAAAAGCAGAAGCTGGAAACCAATTCCTGTCATCCCCACATCCAAAAATTCTTTGGCAGTAAAGTGATCAGTCTCTCAAGAGCAAGTGACTTACCCTGAATTTTTCAGTTATCCTGTCACAGATTCAAGAGGAACATAAAATAGAAGCAAAGTAACCGATCTATTCTCAAACCTGCGATAGACAGGCAAGATTAATTTCCCTTTGAATTTTTCAGATGCGATAAAGAGATGCCCTGTTTCATTTACATAAAAGTAGATAAAGGATTTTTTATTTGTTTTTAAAGGATACATCCTTTCCAACCCTAACTTTTCTATGTTTCTATGATTCTATGAGTCATGTGAGGAAAAAACCGTCATCTCTCTTAAACAATAGGTCTGAATTTAAAACTGCAGCTTTTCCATCATAGGCCTTCATATATAGCAAACAAGTAGATTCAGAATTTACTGCTGAACCTAAGTTATTTCCAATGTCTTCAACTTCAATGTCTAAGTTATTATCATTCATAGATCACATTCTACTATCGCATTTTTCATTTCCCCGCTTAACTTCAGGGGTTAGCTTTCCAAAACAGGTCAACATGTGTGCTCAGAATCAAGTTTTTGAATGGGTAAATGACTCAGACTGAATAAATATAACATTCAGCTCCCTGCAGCTTACACTGAGAACCACTCAATCACTCAAGGAAAAAAAAAAACAAACCCAAACAATCCAAAACCAAAATATCACCCAAAACAAAATTAACATGATGAATGGAAGAAACACACCCAAAATCTCTGAGGCCTCTCTGATTCACAAACATATATAGATGCTTTACATATATATATATGTATATAAATGCACACACAATGGCATCAAATGAAAGGAGGGGAACCAGGTAGCTATGGGACAATCACATTTTATGTAAGACACAGGCACAGTCAAACACAATACGATATTTGGGACATTTGCCAGCATAAAAAAAACTTATTGCCAATAAATGATGAAGCAAAACTTACATGATTTAAGCTGCTACCTGGGCACGACCACTGTTTATCTCCCTTTACCGTTATCTTGTGAGAGAAAAGCTTCAGCAGGCAGCAAGCAGGGAAGTTAGTAGCAGGATAGAGCCCTAATTTTTGCTGTAACTGGCTTTAATTTAAATTTGGATTTTTTTTCACCCATAAAGTACCATCCTAGCCCGAGCCCTCAGCAGTGGGATTTATTGATCCTAAACCAAATCACTGCTGACACCATATCCATAGGTTGGGGTGGATGCCAATGAGCTATAGGCACAGCCCTGGTACCATTAAAAGCTTATCCTGGGCATCAGGAAGATGCTCAATCTAGAGCAGGGAGCTGTTACTTAGAATCACAGAATGATTTGGGTTGGAAGGAACCTTAACAATCATCTTGTAAAAAGGGCTGTTGATGTGTACCTCCAGATGAAGTTTCATTTCCTTCACCATGGCTCATGACAGTTGGGGTGACCCAGAGATAATTCTTAAGCTTATCCTGCCAAGATCACCAGGTACTGCTGTGAGCTGGAGGCCTTGTGATACCCATTCAGAGATGCTCTCTGAAGTCTGCAGTATGCTCTCTGAAGATGCAATCTGCTTCCCCTTTCTGCACCCTCTGCTCCCAGATAAGCAGGGCCCAAGTTTCCTTAAGTTATCACCAAATTAGATCTCTGGTTTCCCAAAACAAGTGAAACAAAAGTGTCCCTGCTATATTGGAGACAACAGTACATAAAAGCTGAGCAAAGTATCAAAAAGAACTAACAGCTGTATGAGTAATTGTTTGCATGAGCAAATTCCAAAGACTTTTTTACAGCTATTCATGCTGTTATGACGTCTCTTTGCCTGATTTCAAAGCAATTACTGTGGCAGCACATCACAAGTCTGGCTTCACATGAGGTGCACAGCACATGCTTAGCTCTTATGAAAACAGGCTAACGTGGCAGTGCCTGCAAGCTCCCCTACTATCTCCTGGCTGGAGGCAAAGTCTGTTTTCCATCAAGCCAAATACATTTTCTCCAACTACTAATGCTCGCTTTATGTCACATTATTTTTTGGTACCCTACAGAAGTTTCCCCCTCTTTTTCTCTCTCTCTCTCTGCTTTCTGCTCTTCAGGGAAGGATAAGAAGAGAGGCTTTCTGCAGCCTTTAAGATGGCCTCAGTCTACACAAAAGCTCATATAACTGAATCTAAAATAATCCTGAGATTTTAGCAAAGCAGTAAGAGCAATAGGCTCTCGGATGCAAGGCAGCACAGAATATCTGCCAGGGCAAAAACCCACAGAGAAGCCATAGCCCAGCTATTTTCCTCCTCATCTCATACCCTATTGCATGCATGTCAGAGACAAAAGCAGGCCAGTTCCTCCACTCAACTCTTCAAAGAGAAATGCATTAAATATTCACAGGCAAGTTTCTAGTTATTTATTTATTTTATTGCTGGACTGCTTTAACTATGACAAACCCTTTATCTTTGATTATTTTAATTATTTTGATTATTAAAAAGGGGCTGGAGCACCTCCCGTATGAAGATAGGCTGAGAAAGTTGGGGCTGTTCAGCCTGGAGAAGAGAAGGCTGCGTGGAGACCTCATAGCAGCCTTCCAGTATCTGAAGGGGGCCTATAGGGATGCTGGGGAGGGACTCTTCATTAGGGACTGTAGTGATAGGACATGGGGTAATGGGTTCAAACTTAAACAGGGGAGGTTTAGATTGGATATGAGGAAGAAGTTCTTTACAGTGAGGGTAGTGAGGCACTGGAAGAGGTTGCCCAAACAAGAAGTAAATGCTCCATCCCTGGCAGTGTTCAAGGCCAGGCTGGACAGAATCTTGGGTGGCATGGTCTAGTGTGAGGCATCCCTGCCTGTGGCAGGCAGTTAAAACTGGATGAGCTTAAGGTCCTTTCCAGCCCAAACCATACTGTGATTCTATGATTCTATTATTTTAATCTAAAAAAAAAAAAAAGAACAGATAATAATTTGGAGGGAGCAAATAACAATTAATATCCAAGTAGCTAAACAGTTCAAAAGAAGCCATCCTCTTTGCAGAAAAAGGCACAGAACCTTTTAACAGTGTAGTAATATTGCACTGTAATCTATACCAAGATAAGAATATGAGTGCATAAGGAGAATGAAATTACACAGGCACAACAGGATGGAGAGATCCCGTTGAAGTATATTAAGAAAAGTGAAAGTGATGCAATAAATAAATCATTCAATAAAAAAGAATTGTTAAAGATTATTGATTTCCAAGTCCTACTAAAAGAGGTTTTTCTTTGATTTGTGTTTTCAATGATATGTGAAAAGGTACCTTTTGTAATACAAGTTCATTGGAGTGCATGAAACCTCTAACCTAGGTGAAGGCGCCAGGCCTATTTGGTGTTAAAGAGCTTCATTCTTCAGACGGTGCCTGAATTTCCCCTTTCCTTTTTTAGTAGGAAGAGTAGTGGGTTAGGGTTTTAGTAGTAGGTTTTTTTTGGTAGGGTAGCATGTGTCAAGTGAAGGGTTGTGATCCTCAGCTTTATCCTAATTAGGGGAAGAGTAATGGCCTCTTGTAGAGATCATTTACAAAAATCCTGCTGTGAAACTCCTTCCAAATGCTTGTTGCAGTGTTGAGGTGGTATTTCTGCTGCTATTAACAACTGAAGACCAACAGAGATGACTTCGATTTCTGGAGCTTTTAACAGTACAGAAACAGTGAAGCACACATGACATTTCCATCCTTTTAAAGTGCACTTTGTGCTTCTTTACCCTTAAATCACCTGCAAGGAAATCTCATGTCCTTATTTCCTTCCTAGCTGCTACATACTTCTTGAAGTACTTTTCGATCAGTATTGCAGATGCCTTGCTTTTGTTGTATCTTATCCTTATTTTGAATCAAACAGCAATGTAACACTGCTATTTTGTTCAGTCCTTGACTGTTGCCTGTGGCTGAGATATGCAGTGATCCTTCTCAGGCTTCAAGTTTTACTGCCTGTTAACTTGTTCAGCTGATGAATCAAACCCCCCAATTAACTGCCTTAGCTTGCAAAGCTAGTTTAACCTCTAAGCCAAACAAAATTAAGTTATGCTTTTTCATACAATTAAAACCACACTCTTCCCTGCAAGAATCTGAAATAGCCAATTGCCCCGCATTCCCTTGGTCTATCTCCTTCCCTTCTCTGCCATGCTCACTCTCCCGTGTGCTCCCTCTGTTGCACATAAACACTTCCATTGACAAAATCAGGGTAAATAAAATAACATTATTCTGGAAGATTTCCCTGATAATGCAGGGACTTGCAGCAGTGGCTGGACATCAGAATGGACATGTATGGGACATGTCACACGTAAAAGCATCCTTAAGTGAGGATTGCTTCAAAACAGAATGGGCCCTTCCCCAGTCCCACCTTTTAAGGAGTATTTACACAGTGTCTCAGAAGAAAATAGAGACGCTCCAAAGGACAGTCTTATCTCCTTGGTGTCTACACTCAGAGTACAGCAGCCTTTCTGACTTGTTCTGTGTTGCAACCCAGTCAGCACCAGACATACTGACACATCCACCCAGCTCCTGCCTGTTACAGGAGCCATTGCATGGGCTATGCAGCTTACAGTCTTGACTGTAATACCTGATCATTTATTTTGATCGATATTTGGATAAAAACATCTTTCTGCATCATGTCTCTATCATTCCTGGAAAATTAATCATTACCCTGGGTGGATAAGTAGCAAACTACTTTGCTACATGCTCTTTTCCTTCTATTAAAGAAAAAGGGAACTGAGGGTGCAAAGTCAGCCTGTTGCCCCATGTGGCAGGTGCCTCCTGTGGCTGTGAAGGTGGAAAGAGCTGCAAAGATGGCTCAGGTCCTTGAGAAACTGTGACCACACAGTAGAGAGGGACTCTCATCCACTGCACTACAAGTTAGAAGAGGTTAATAATAACTAACATGATTTTAACCTTTTTTCTTTTTTTTTTGTTTTGAAGTCCAGTGTTTCAGAGTAGCACTTTTTTCTCCATGCAGCTCCCCAGCTGACTGTCCTTGCAGAAGAGAATCCAATTCTCAGTGCCAACCCTATGCACTTTTCTCCTTAGAGGAAAGTATGCAATAAAAATCCACCTCTGTACAGCCCAAATGGCCATGCTTACAACATGTGCGACCAGATCTGCAAGTGACTTTGCAAACTTTGTGCTCCAAGATGCAAAATAAAGTAGATGAGAGCTGACAGATGGGATGAGGATTCACCACCAGCCCCAGGCCCTGCCAGGTGCCCTGATGTGACCCAGTGATGCCAGGGAAGAGAGATCTCACAGGGAGGACCCTGTGTCCCCAGGTAATAATCTATTTGGGAACTATAACCAATACCTCCAGTTCCCCACACTACTGGGTTATAATGATCTTTGTATAGATAAATGAGCATGTCCTTCTGAAGAAAGAGTAATCATTAAAGAGAAGCCTCTTCAGAAAAGACAAAGTCCACCATCAAAGAAAGATAATAACCCTTAAGTTTAACAGGGACTTCTGAACTATACACCTTTGATTTTTAGTGTATTTTGTGCTCCAGAAATTTACCTTCCCTCAATAAAATAGTTACTACTTCTTTTGCAGCCATCTAAATATGACTTAAGTCCTCCGGTGCCTATTTCTATGAATTTTTCACAACTCTATATTAAAAAATTTAAGAAGGAAGCTGAAAAATTATTCAGTTGTGTCAGGGTACAGCAAACCACTTGTCTACTGTATAACAAAGCAAACTTTGTATAACAAAGACTTGATTCTGTTATCTTCTTTCTTAGGAGACAAAATATCTTTCTAACACTTCAGTACTGCATGGGTATTTATTTACCTGACAGCTGCAGTCTAAATGCTTTTTAGTGAAAACCAGCATACACTAAATAGAGGAACTTTCTGATTTAGGTGTTAGAAAATTGCTTAGAGAAACAAATGCAATATTTATTGTTTATAATGTTATTAAGAGAGGCTGTTGCTCTTTATAAATACTATACAAAGTATGCACTCATACAGAGATGTTAGTTTTATATTTTATATGTATGGATCTAAACAACTGGAACAGCACCAACAAATTGATATCCAATTTTACATGTGATTTGTTATAATCTTCCCAAATAACTCCTGTTTTTATAATAATGGGCAAATCTCAGACTCAAGTATTCAACTTAAGCACCAAAGTATGTGCAGAAGCTACAAAATTTCTAAGCCATTTAGGAACTCAATACTCATTTTTACCTCTTGTCAGTACTAATGATCAGTCAGTCTGTGATCAAGGGTCAGATCCTGGATCTGTTACTCATGGAAAAAAATATTTAACAGACTAACTCAGCTGAAGCCAGGGAAAATATTCGTGGTCTAATCATCGAGCATCAGACTACACGACGCTAGTCTGGCCTCACAAAGAGATGACTTCTGTCATCTGAAACTCAAATTTACTCCAAAAGGGAAAACTCTCATATAAATTAAAGAAAAAATGTACAGTTATATGCCAACACTATTTCTTCCAGAACAGTGCAGTATGCAAGTACAGCTACAAATATTTGAACGTGAAAAGCAGAAATTTAGGAGCTGCAACAGAAATAACAATCATACTGAAGACAAGTAACACCACTGAGAAATATACTCCAAATATTGGTATAGCAGATTACATATATGGGTCAGCTTGTGTACATACTGGAAGACACTGTCTTGATCATCAAGTGAGCTGTCCACATCATTTACTGTAGTAACAGGACAAGGGGTAACGGGTTAAAACTTAAACAGGGGAAGTTTAGGTTGGATATAAGGAGGAAATTCTTTCCTGTGAGGGTGGTGAGGCACTGGAATAGGTTGCCCAGCTAGGTTTTGAATGCTCCATCCCTGGCAGTGCTCAAGGCCAGTTTGGACGAAGCCTTGGGTGAGATGGATTAGTGTGAGGTGTCCCTGTCCATGGCAGGGGGGTTGGAACTTGGTGATCTTAAGGTCCTTTCCAACCCTAACTATTCTATGATTCTATGATAAAAAGGCACAAAATGTGTAAAATAAATTTGTTAAATAAGTGGTTTATATTCACATTTAAAAAGAGGATGTTAATCTCCCTATGTGTTCTTTTCAGATGCTTGGCTGCGTTTGTAAGCTTGCATTTCATTTTCTCAATGAAACTTGTTAATGCTCTTGATTTCTGGGTTATAAGTGAAGCATCTTCCCCCCTCATTACTTCACACAAAATTTTTTTCATTTTTTTCATTATCTCTAATAAATAGACACAAGTTGACTGTACCTTATAGAAAGGAATTCATAAATATTGATCAATCCCCTATCGAATCATCTGCTGGATATGGCAAAAGGTGGTGTTTGCTTTTGGCAATTCGTGCCTGCAGCCCTAAGAGAGGGCAGCATCCTCGGGAAGAAAGTTTTTACCATTGTTGTGCATCAGTGTGTCATGACTTTTCCTGCTCAAAAAGCAGCTGGTTTATCTCAAGACTGAAAGTCTTCAATGCTACATGCAGGATTATCATACAAGAAAATGAATGTATTCCCATGATCCAGAATTTCTATCATAAGGGAGGACCAGATACCAGAAACTCAGGATGCAGTTTTCTACTTTACCTTTAGAGATGTAAGGAATAGTTTTATTCTTTTTTGTGGGCACATTCTCTATGATAAAGTCACTTCAGTACACCAATATTTCAGGGAGGAATTCACATTTTGCTATTTCTATTTGGTTCTAGATATCAGTAGAAAAGTTTCATTATGGCTCTCCCTAATGCTATTAAGTGGGGGAGGCTGCTCAAATGTTGGACCCCCCTGCCACACTTTACAACACAAGTGCAATTCCTCTACCTGATTCTGGTCCCATTAACCCAGGCCCTGTCAGGTTCCTTGGAACACCGACCACACAGGTATCTTCATTTTGTTGTTTATTCTGTGTTAGCTTAATGCAGATGCACACAGCATTTTTCTGAGGGTTATTCCAATCCTTTCACTTCTCAGCCAGTCTGTGTGAGATCAGTTTCACCATTCTTCACCCTCTCTCATCACAGATAATGATGTTGCTGCCCATTATTAAGTCACAATAGACACTACTTAAAAGAATATTGACTTCGATTTGGGATTTAGAGTTTGGTGTTTCTTTTTTTTTGTTTGCTTTTTTGTTTGTTTGGGTTTTTTGTTTGTTCTGGTTTCTTTTGGGGCTTTGTTTTCTTGTGCAGTTTGTTTGTTTAGGGCTTTTTATGTGGAAGACTGGGATAAAACAGGCCAGAAGGACTTGTGAAGACTGTTTAAGTAAGCCCTTTGTACCAGTGTGTTTTCACAGGACATGAAGAGTTATTTTGTCAGAAAACTCTTTGTGCATTGTTTAAATCAGATTTTCCCTATATACTACTTCATGCCCCTGTGGATGTGTGAAATGCAGGCTCTGGGTAGACAAGGTGGCTGTGGCAGGGGAGGCAGCGGTGGCTTCAGCATTGCTACCTTTCTCCTAAGGCCCTGCTTTCAAATATGTGAAGCATGGTACATAAACCATCACTTTTGGGGAGTGTAAGACTGAAAAGATGCAAGTGGTCTATGCCCATTCATTTGAAAGATACTGAGATGCCCTCTCCCCCTTAAAGGGCTGTTATATTCCCCAAAATCAGAGGAAAATGTACAGCAAGTCATGGGAAAAATCATCTGTGGCAGGTTTTCCTGTCTGACTTTGGGAAGCCAGACTGTGGCTAACTAGAAACACCCTTGTTATCTTTGCTATCTCAAGCACCTGCTTCAGATGCCAAAAGGAGCCTGAAACAGGCCCTCAGATGCAAACAGTCTCAAGTGCAAAATCCAAACACTCCAGTTAGATTTCTTGTCAGATTCTTGGTTCACACTCAGATAGTGAAAGAGGTAATGAAGCTTCAAGAAATCAAGATTCTCCCTTGGGTTAGCCTGGCTAAAACTTTATTTCATAGGAGTTTTCACAAATTAAATAAATATAAACCTCTTTGTTATTTCAGGGACATAAAAATTTCAATTATTCCCAGCTAAGGAATATGATCATGACAGAATAACAAGTGTTTTCATACTATTTTAGGAAACTATTTATTCTTCAGAATTGTACTTCTAAGGTATATTTTTTTTCCTATATGAGATTTAGCTAAAATGGCTATTCTGAGCACCACCATGAAGCTATGCTGAAAAATGTATCAGAGGGCTACAGCACCATAAGTAGACATTTAAATTTTTAACTCTACTTCCAGTTTATTATTCTGCTAGCTTTTTTTCTACTTTATGCTTAAAACATGTTCTGCATTCATACTGGGTTAAATTAGCCTGGGTTGGTGGTTGACCCTGGTTGTTGCAATGGCACCACATTTCTTAATCCAACTTTGGAGGTATGAATTAAAATCTGCAGAAAATATTCATGTCCTTACAGTTGTAAGGAGAGAGAAGAAAACAAGATAATCCCAAAAGCAGAACGCCTGGCAAGTGAAAGTTGCTGTTTTTCTTAAGAGTGGACACCCCTTGAGATTTTTGTTCCGTACAAAAGAGAAACATTAACTAGAGATGAGGATATACTTAGATGAACAAAATACTGTGCGGTGGTTATATGAGAATTCACAGAGCATTACCTATACTGTCTGACTTATCCGCAGTGAGGCAAAATGGTTTACTGCTCTCTCACCTGCATCACACCTTCATCACACTGCCCATAAGTGATTTGGAGAAAACTACAGCACAAACAATGCTACGACAGCTTTAACTGCTAGCCCAGCTCTCAAAAAGTGCTGATCATACTTCACAAGTGTGCACTTCACACTATTTTAACTCCTGGGGACTAAAAGTATTTCAGCTGTAAATTAAGCAGTGTCTTTTAAGAAGTAACTTTGCATTTTTGTTAGTTTATTTTAATTCACATTCTGCAGCAGAAATAGGCGTTTCAACTCCTCTTTTTACACTCTGTCTCACTGAAATCCACCACAAAAATTGGACAGTCTCTCTGCACATTCAGACAGAAGTCACTTCTAGCCACAGGCTGTCCTGGATTTTCCCTGACTGTGCTAAGCACGGAAGGTTGCTGTACATGTACTCCTCTTTCTCCTAAGCAGATGGATGGGAACAGGCAAGGCCTCAGGCCCTTACACCCATTAATTTGCAAGGTACATTTGATTCAGCAAAATCATCTCTGTTTACTGGTGATTTAAGAAGAAGTGAGGATCCATTCCCAGCTGAGACAAGGCTGAAGAGGCCTTTTGCTATTAAAGGCTACACCAAGATACTGTATTTCTTTCTGAATTGTCTCCAAAATGAACCCCGAACGCTCACCTTAGGGCTGCAACTACACACATTACCTCTTTTGAACAAGTTAATCCTTCAGGATGACAAGTCATTGCCTGCTGCTTTGGAAAATGTCATGGCATAGATAGGGATAAAATAAATATCCACTTACTAAAAAACAAAACCAAGCACAACACAACAAAAACCACACAAGGGACATGCAGTTAATTGAATTGATTACACTGAAGACATTAAATAAAAGCACTGCTATTGTCCAGTCTTCTTCTCTTTGTCCCTCACCTCCTGCAGGTCTGACCAAGTTGTAAATGGATAAATAAAAAAAGCCACCTCCCACACGAACCTGCACAAGTTGCAGGTAAAATTGGTGGTGGTGGTGGTCAGTGAAAAACCAGTTTCTAACTGAAAGTCATCCTCAAACAGTGGGGCTCAAACTGCATTTCTGCTCATGTGGAACTGCCCTGGGCTCACAAAGACCCCAAGGCTTGTCTACAGAGCATGAGAGGAAAGCGCCATGGTCACTTCTGAGAAGTAAAGGCTCCAGTTCTTTAAGGCAGCCTTGACTTCCAGAGGGTCTACACCAAAGAGCACACTTCAAATGCAGAAGGACAATTCTGAACCCTATTGCTGATGTTCAAGTTTAGTTTTTAACCACATGAGGGAATTGCTCCTCTAAAAGCAAACTTACCAGTGAGGTTACAGTTCTGTACATGGACCTTTCCTTCAATTTGCTCTCCTTTATTTATTTCTTTATTGCTCTGATTTTCTTATTTAAAAATGCTGAGAGGTTAGAAAAGAGTCGGATCAAGTCAATGTGTCAGGCTAATGTTTAACCATAAATTAACACCTCACAGATAAAAAGGGAGCATACTACAGATTTCAGAGCTGAATCTGCTGCCCCAGCCTGACAGAAGCTTCAGTAGCGCTAGGGTCTAAGTGCATTCAGCACCTTCCTAACTCATTCTTAGCTACTTTTTTCTTCCTCCTTAGGAGTGAACTGTGGAAAAAAAAAAAGTCTCCTAGCTGAATAGTCTCGGTTTGTTTATGGTTTATCATTGATGAGCTACAGATAAGATTCAACTTTGCTGCCAACCGAGTTCATCTGTTCAGAACAACAGCTACAGAAAACCAGACTCCTCAACACCAGAGAATTGTCCAACCGCTGCTATGTCAAACTTTGTAGGTCCAGAAGTCAAAAAATTTGTGGCTTGGGACTATGTTGTTTTTGCAGGGCTGTTTTTAGTCTGTGCTAGCATTGGAGTCTTTTTTGCAGTTAAAGAGAGAAAAAAGAAAACTTCAAAGGAATTTTTGGTGGGTGGTAGGCAGATGACATGTGGACCAATAGCTTTCTCTCTCACATCAAGCTTCATGTCAGCAGTGACTGTTTTGGGGACACCCTCCGAAGTCTATCGTTATGGGGCATCCTTTGTGCTGTTCTTTCTTTCATATGCACTTGTCATCATTTTTACAGCAGAACTCTTTCTACCTGTATTTTACAGATCTGGCATTACAAGCACTTATGAGGTAAGTAAAAATAATTTTAAAAGACACTATTTTAATATAAAAGTCTATATCATGCATATAGATATTCATAGAGAAAAAGCTCTGACAGAAGATTTTTTGCAGTGTTTTACAGAACAAATATATCAATGCACTAATTCTTTTTCAAACCAGGTGGCATTACTCAAACTGGTTATTCATACTGCGGTAAGTTGAAAGAACAACTTAAGGGTCAGAGCTCCTGTTATGCATATACAGCAAAGACAGGAGATGGGATTACACACCAGCACCAAAGGAAGTTACAGCTGAAAAGTATTTTAAGTGTATCCAAATGCTTCTGGTCTTATAAGCAACTATTCCACTTATATATATATACATGTATATATGTATATATGTATATACCTGCTTTTGCAGAGTAGGTATTAAAGACAGACATTAAGAACAAAATTCAATAGTATCCAACTCAAACTTGGTCTAGAGCTGGCAATTTGGTCTAATTTAATATTTGAGATCTAAAAAAAATAGTCAAGTAGATACTTGATAACCACTGTGATGCAAGGAAGGAATAAAGAGGAAAATGGCTGCAAGTCTCCTTCAAAACAAACCAACCAAAACCGAACCAAATCAAACCAGCTCAGGGCTGGGGAATGAATTCAGGTATTCTCTAGGAAATGAAATTAAATGAACAACCTCTGAATTTTCTAGAGGTTTTGCCTGGCATTCCTCCTGGAACACATTATTTTCGTCATATGACGTTTCAGTAATTGAGAAAAATCAAAATACACAGCCAACCTTGTGATGTTACTGCTAAGAGCACAGTGTGCAGCCCTTACCACCTGCACACCCAGAGGGCAGCTACTGAGCATTCGGGAGTAGTCCTTTAGTCACTTTAATCAACAGGCTCAAATTTGGTCTCTCTTGTTCTTGAGCAGTTTGAACCAAGCAAGAATTGGATGAAGAAAGCTGAGTGAGTTCATGAGGAAGACTTCTCATGTTCTCTAAGCTCAAACCCTAGGAGCAGCTTTGGTCAAACAACTCTGCCTAGGTATTTGGAAGTAAGTCAGTTCTAGGTTGGAAAAAAGTAAAATTGACGATCTGCTGCCACTGCCACAAGTAACCGCATTTTCTAGCTGGTTTCGGTGCAAGATCAGAGAACGAATTACTCTTCTCATTTGAACCACCAAAGCTGTCATTGCACCCAGAGAGTCCCCTCAAAATGACTCTGCTGGCTTGAGGAATTATTTTTAGAAACAAGTTACATAAATTAGCTATTTATCTGTATGGCAGATTGTGGGGCTTATTATGCAAGAGACATGAGAAACATGAAAATGAGCAAAATTAATAGGAAAAAAGCTGCTTTGGAAAACTATACCTAGAGGTTTGTAAAAGAGACAAGGCTTGTACAGCCTGCGCCTGGAGTCTGCTGGGAGCACACGGGACTATGGCCCGAGGAAAGATCCAGCCCGTCCATGGTTAGAAGGGATGCTGCCACAGATGTAATTTTTTTGGTCAGCTCTACAGAGAGGCTCCAAGTGGTGACTCAGGTTTAAAAGCTGAGCTTTTGGGGCTAGAGAGCTACTCACCTCTACAGTTATGTGGTAACTAGAGACACTTCCCTACATGTAGCTGTATGTCCCTAAGAACTCCACTTGCTGCTCCATGTTGATGATGTGCAGACTGAGACAGGGCAAGCAAGAAAGCCAGTTTAGCTCAATCACTGTGGAACTCTCTTCTGTGTTGCTTCTTCTCCATCTGTTCCACCACCACTTTGGTCATTACAGGAGTCAAACCACACTATTTCTCCTAGAGATGACCTCAAGTTTCCTCTTCATACAGGTGGAATATACTTTCATTTTAAGTTTAAATTTCTCTTCCTTTCAGTTATTCCCAATACAAAGAATACTGAGTATTGCAACCCAACATATAACTTCAAGTACCTGTTACTGATGAGAAGATTTTTCACATATAATTATCACTATGAGTAATAATAATCATGCTCTCCTGCTCATTACTTATAGCAGCAGTGCCAGCTGCCAGTAATTTTAGTTGCATAGAAAAAAGAAGGCTAATAGCTGTGTCACAGGTGCTGCATGTGCAATTTACTGAAATTCCTCTTTTTCCCTAGTATTTGGAGTTAAGATTTAACAAGATTGTCCGTCTTGCTGCAACACTGATCTACATCCTGCAGACGGTGAGAAGCCATTGACTCTGTTTATGCCTATTTCACTCAACATTTCTTTTGACAGACTAATGTCAGACTGCACATTTTCTATAATGAGATGTTTTAATGAGTACTCTTTTGTCCTGTAATTTTTTACTTGGACTGTGAATGTTAAAAAGAATGAATGGCTGCTTTGCTAACTTTCTAGCTTTCTTAACTTTTCCTTGTTTAGGATTAAAAATGCCATTTTTGTTGTCTTTGAAACGTGCATGTTTTGCTGAACTCTCACAGCTTGTCAGATTCTTGATCTCATTATGTTCCCTTGTCTCTCTTTCCAAATGAGTGGATTCTGTCTTTCTTGAAAAGCTAAACGAGCTGTACTGAGTACATTTACTTAATCAATTACCATTTCTGATAGCGGGGTGAAGGTATCCCATTTGAAAGCTGTTGCATGTGGCGTCTCCCTGGGGGGGATGCCCAGGTAGGACCAACCCGGTCCCAGGAGGTACCATCTCAAAAAGTCACATAGTTATGTATTTGATGGAAAGATGAATTTTATGGGATGTTTGAAAACATTTCTTTCTACCTTAATTCCATTTCAGTCATTTCAAAACCCTTAGGAACAGATTTGAGCGCTTATGTATTTTCAGGCTTTGTTTCTCCCTCAGTTCTGTCAGAACATATGCATGAGAGCATTGAGGCAGCTACTTTGAAAGGCTTTGAATAGAAAAATGGATGTTTAAATTCCAAGATCAATGCACCTTATTCCAAGATCAGTGCACCTTATTTCAGTATAACTGTTTGTGTTTTCCCAAGAGCTCCTCTTTCTACTTGACTAGGGTATTTTTGTCATCTAGTCATCTTTGCAACTGGTGAAATAGGTAATACCAAAGCAAACAATGGTCCTTTGATCAGAAAGGAATTAAACCAGTGATTTTGTTTTGTAAAGGTTGAAACAGAAATCCAGATACAGTTAAATGAACTGATATAAAGAAACCCCCAGATCTCATATTTTGCTCTTCTAAATAGAAAATTATCCCTGAGCATTTACACACACCTTTTTTTCATTAAGTTGGGTTTGTTGTTTTTTTTTTTCTTCATTTTTCTC
Source organism: Neopsephotus bourkii (assembly GCF_033783945.1). Classification (NCBI taxonomy): domain Eukaryota; kingdom Metazoa; phylum Chordata; class Aves; order Psittaciformes; family Psittacidae; genus Neopsephotus; species Neopsephotus bourkii. The sequence goes on along the minus strand of NW_026901356.1, from coordinate 293,211 downwards.
CTCCAGATCCTTTACACAGGAATAGTAGTTTATGCTCCATCACTGGCACTCAACCAAGGTGAGTTCCCATGCTGCACTACACAGCTATCCCAACCAATCACACAAGGCAAACAGAATAAATGAAGTGAGGAAAACAAAGTAAAAAACAAACAATCAAAAAAACCACAAAAATTCTGTGAGAAGTTTTTTGCCTGCTCCTCAGAGCTCTGCATTTCCCATGCCTCACATCTCCCTCACACCAGTGCATTAGCAGGAGCTTCACATTTGCTGTTCTGCTCTGCTTTGCACTCAGTAACCACCTAAAGAGGTTAGCAATGAACAATTTCTCAACATCCTTACAAAGTTCACAGTACAAGCTGACGATCCAAGACCGTGTTCTGTACTTTGATTCCCCTCTTCCCTGTCTCCCGTGCTCAGGTTCCCATGGGCATTACTCCATTCCCTGTAGCTGGAACCAAATACCATGCTGCTGTCTGTCTGCACACTTCAATTAATCCTTGCAAACTGGACATACAGCTTCCATCATAACAGATGGGAGTAGTGATTTTACTGCCATAGGGCAAAAAAAATCGTGATGGCCTAATTCCTGATATGATCAAAATCGAGGCTCTTCTCATTGTTTGACGTCTGAGTTGTGATCAGTTTGTCTGACCGCACCTTCACACAGCATAAAGCTTCCTTCCTCTGGAGCTCAAATGAATTTTATGTGACAATTTGTGTTTGTTGTTAGGCCACATTGACTCTGCTGATAAGAGAACCTTTACAAATAGATATGCCCTCATAAACTACTCCTGGTGGGAGACTTCAGTATAAGCCAAAACAGAATTTCAGCATCTTTTGTAAAGTAACTTTATGAACTAAAATGTACAGGAAAACTGGTTTTAATGCAGCATATTCTAGCATTAAACTGTTTTGGCTTGCAGGGAATGGAATTTAGTTTGGGTTGGGATTTATTGTTAGGGTTCCTTGGAAATATCTGAAGAACCTGATTACTTAAGGGAAAATTCTGGACTAAGAACAGAAAGCACTGCTTATAAGCTGTGTCCCATAGGAATGATGTTCTTGCTGTGTGCGATTCCTCTTACATGTTACTTTTGCACACCTGAAAGTTAGTTAAATCAAATTTGCAAGAAAACAACAATGCAAACCAGTATCCAGAAGCATTAAGAAACCTAAACAATGCAGCAAAGCTCCTAATAGACACAAAAGAGTAAAATAATACTTGCTCCGATCCTTCTAAAGCTAAAGGATCATAGCTTTTCTGTTACCATCCAGGCGGCCTACCTCCATTTCACTAACCATTTGGTTTTCTTTGGTTTCACAGTCACTGGATTTGATCTCTGGGGCTCTGTGATTGCAACAGGAATTGTCTGCACTTTCTATTGCACCCTGGTACGTGACAGGCATAACTGAACAGCTGGAACATACACTGTTAATTCAACCATGCTTCTTACTTGACAGGCTATTGCAGAAGGGTGGCTTCTACATACATTCCAACTGACTGAGGTTTAAAGTAGGAGAACATAGAGATAAATTTCTTTTAGACTCTGTGGAACAGATAAGTCTATTTGGAGAAAAAATTATTTCCTCTCAAATCCTGTGCTGTATGTCTCAAGGTTTAAACCAAACAGTTTGAAGCACAGTCCAGATAAGGAGGTGATAACCTTCCTCTGCCACACTAAATCTTTTGAGAGAAGATGATTCTTCTTATCTTTTACAAGTTATAGACTGAAAAACATCGCAATGAAAAATGTGCCTCTGGTGTCACCCCAGATTAAGAACAGAGTGATAAAACCTAGGAAGGCCAATCAACAGGTCACAGAGAGCTTTTCTTCTGAGTGGAAGCAACAGGAGACCTAGCATTACAAAAAAGATAAACACTGTTGTGGAAGCAGCAGAGGGCTCAGGACACAACCTCATTTCTGTTCTCATTACCACTATGGAATCTGTTCACTATTCCAGTCCACCCTTGCTGAAAACACTTGTTATGCTGCTCTAGTGCAGATTTGATCAAATATGAAAGCAGCTGTGGAAAAAGCTGAATCGAAAACTTTCTGGAGCTCTTTTTCCAAGTTAGGCTAATTGTGGACCACTGGGCTCAGAGGATTTTAGAAAGTGCTATAGGAAGTACAAACAGACCAGCTTGTATTCCCTAAGCTTTTAACTTAGGGGAAAAAAAAAGAAAAGAAGCATTTAACTGGAAGTCAAACATTTGCATATGACTGTAGACAAACCTTTCAAAGCTATGTCATTTTCTAGCCTGCAAAAATACAGCCTTCATGGGAGAATATGAAGTTTAAGAGCCCTGATTTGCTAGATGCTCTACATACAATTTCTGAGCTCCTGAAATAAGGGGTCTTTCTATCTTTTGCTGTATTTGAACAACAGGAAAGAAGCTAAAAGCATACATAAAAGCACTATTTGTTTTAGGGTGGATTAAAAGCCGTTGTTTGGACAGATGCTTTTCAAATGATTGTCATGGTGGTTGGCTTCACAACAGTTTTGATTCGAGGAACGACTCTGAATGGCGGATCAACCAAGGTCTGGGAGGTTGCCTATGAAGGATCACGATTAAACATATTTGAGTAAGAAAAACACAGTGCAAACCTTTTCTTTTTTGCATATTTAACATTTAGAAATTATACCCTCACGAAGTCAGAAAGAGTCAGTCTTGTTACTATATTATCAGTGAACAATCTCAGTAATTCAGAAAAGTCCATTCCCTACTTCTTTGATTCTTGGAAATGCAGTTGACCATCAGAAGAACTTAACTCCTCTTTCTATTACCCTCTTTGATGAAATCAAAGCCCTCCTGAACTGAAAAGGAGCTTTGACATTTTTCTTTGTGTAGCTACAAATGCAGCCCAATTATTCCTTCCAATTATATGTCTTTCAATTTCTATTCATAAATCTGGGACTTCGTGTTAAGTACGCTCACCACAGCAGCCAGCAATGGTGCACCACTGCACTGGGATAGAAAACTGACCTTCCTTTAGCTATTTGTGGCATTGACTGAAAAGTTCATTGCTCAAGGCAAGTCACTGACAGAACATAGCAGCAAGGTCAAATGTTATCTGCTATATCTATCAAGATTAGCAGAATTGCAAAGATGACAGATGTAAGATGTACTTCTACTGCTTAGAATTACTGAGTAATGAAATTTCACTGTTGATAAAAAATAGATAACACTGCAGCTACAGCAATTTCTCGTAAAGGAAATGACACATCATGGTGATTTAACTAGGAATTTGGAGGACTTATACAATTTAGCAAGTGGTTTTGTTTCTTGCAGAGGACAGGGTCCCAGGCAGGATGGCTTGCAGGTCTGTTGATCCAGTGTGACACAGATCTGAAATCTGAGCATAAGCAGCCTTATAAATGTGATTTATCTCAATCATTCTATCCTCTGCATGATATATGTTTATCTTGACTTCATAGCAACATGTTCCAATATAAGAGTAAAAAAACTTCCAAACTTAACCACAGTAGACATTTTCTGCGTTTGATACATACTACTGATGCAGTACTCCCAATTCAGAGGGTAGGACATGGTGGATAGTTCTGAAAAATCACCTGCCTCTTGCTAAAGAAATGTGTGTTTATGTAAGTGAACTGAGTTGCTTTTTTTCTCTTTTAGCTTTGATGTCGATCCCTTGAGACGACATACCTTCTGGACAATTGTTATTGGGGGAACATTTACATGGCTAGGGCTCTATGGAGTTAATCAGTCCACAATCCAGAGATGCATTTCTTGCAAATCAGAAAAGCATGCTAAACTGTAAGTTACCTGCCATTAACCTGTTCTAGCAATCAAACCTACTGATGTGGAAGTCTAAGCTTGTCAGGTTTGTCAAAAAATAGCTATTTTTGCTCTGACAGTCTCATTCCCTCTGGCCCTGAATGACATAAGTAAATGCAGAAATAAAACCAGGTAGCCATTAACCTCTTGCAGTTTACTACTTTGGGGTCAGGCTGCAAAATTAATCCTTGGAAGCAGAGTATGGAAAAATGCTAACACAGAAGCTGTGCTGTCTGCAACTTCATTGGTAAAATGTATTTATTAGAATTGTGGCTTTGCTGTCTTGTATTAAAAGTGGTTAATGATTCAATAGAGCACTACAGTACAAGGTATTATTTAAATAAAATTAAATCAGTAAGTTATTAATGCTCTAGAGCATAAGAATAATTAGAGTCAATGGTAAAGAGCCAAGTGAAACTTCAGAATATAGACACACAGGTCTTCCTCAAAATCAGCATTAGTATATGCATAGCTAGATACCAAACCACCAGACTTTCTTTTCCACATGCCTAGCAGTAGTTGCTTGCCCAGTTGGCTAAAGCATAAAGATTGGTAGGTTAGCTTTTGTGCTAGCTGCAATCATACTCATTTTTCTTAAGGTCATGCTGGATTATATAAATTTATCCTGTAGAAAATTTAGTCTTTGAAATACAGCAGTGAGAGCATCACTAGCAACAAGTTCTGAAAAGAACTTCAGGTCCCAGTAGCACAGCTGTGAATTGGCCCTAGCAAGAGGCCTTGCATAAGGTAATGCCCAAATACAATGCAGGTTATGTAAAACCTGCCAGCTTTTGGGAGCTACAGGATTACTGAACCACAGCCACGCAGGCTCCACAGCAGATGCTGTCACTCACACCCATTCCATGGACTAGTGAAAAACAACCAAGTGTGTTACTTTGCATGGCAACTTTGCAATCATGACAGAATGCCTACAATGGCTTAAAAGGAGATGTTCAGGGCTTTAAGTCCAGCTGGCAACTAAACATCACTCCGTCACTTGCTCACTACTCACTTCTTCTCCCTGGTGGGATGTGGAGAAGTGAAAGGGAAAAAAAGGTAAAACCCTTTGGGTTGACTTAAAAGCAGTTTAATAATTAAAATAAGGTAAGATTTTATTATAAGGAAATAGAGAGGAATGAAACAAACCAACCAATCCAAATGATGCACAACACAATTGATCATCACCAGCTGACTGATGCCCAGCCCAACCCCAAGCACTAAGACAGGAGAAAACCAACAACTCACAACAGACAAAAATCTGCTCTTACAGGGGACAGAAGGGGCAGACCCAGTGCTTGGTGCTGCCCACTCTGTGTCCAAGTTACTGGTCTCTTCCAGCTGTATACCCTGAGCCTTCATCCTTGCCCTATAGCAAGGCTGTATGTTTTCACATTTTTTAAATCAGTATTCCATACAATTTATTAACCTGCTGATGCCTTTAAGAAATAAAAAATAGTTAGCTTTGAATTATACAGCTAGCTGTGATTAAGGTGTCTCCCTAAAAACTTAGAAAAAACCTAACTTGTAACAGTGTTTCTATATGCATTTTGTATCAAACAGAATTTCTCTGCTTTGTTATAGGGCACTTTACCTCAACTTACTGGGACTGTGGACAGTCCTGGTGTGTGCAGTGTTTTGTGGCTTGGTGATGTACTCTCATTACAAGAGCTGTGACCCTTGGACTGCTGAGTTCATTTCAGCACCTGATCAGGTACAGATACCCATTATTATAACAGAGCTGCTTAGGACCCAGATGTAGCACACATGAAGACAATTAAGATTTCCTGGGGTGCTTTATGTCCTGCCAGCACTCAGACACAAAGGTGGCTGGTGAATCAGGGCTAGAATAGATCTTTTCTGGTTCTCCTTGTTCTCTTTTCTGGTTCTCCTGTGCTACCCTGACTGAGCACTTCCTCGAACAACATCCTCTTAAATTCTGACACCTCTTGTTAGTTGGAATAAACCCAGAATTTAGCAACATGCTCCACAGCAACTACTTCTTTTCCATTACCCAGGAAAATCTTAACTAACTGCTTGTGTTACTCTTGTGCTTCTTCTACCACAGCTCATGCCGTATTTTGTTATGGACATTTTTTCCTCGATGCCAGGAGTCCCAGGACTGTTTGTTGCTTGTGCATTCAGTGGAACGCTAAGGTCTGTGGTCCTGAAGTGACAGTTTAGCTGCATACAATTGATTTCTTGAAGACACAGAATGAGGTTAGGACATGAAATCCAAAGAAAAGCCCAGCTGTTTTACCCAGAACATTCTAGGAAGCAGCAGTAGTGATTTGCTGATTTGTATTATATTTATGCCAAAGTCTAGCTCAACTTTGCCAGCATCTTTTTATCCCAAGTATGTTTTAGAATAACATTACCAATACAGACAGCAGAACAGAAAACCTAAGCTCGCTTTCTGAGATACCTGTGGAGCTGCCTCTGGTGAAATTGCCTTTACTGAACCTAACTGCCACCATACCCCAGATAGGGATGCTTTGCTTTTCAGTAAGTCTATTTGTACATAAAGCAGAGTTAGACGAGGAAAAAGAGAAGTCTGCATGGAGAACTTTTAAAACTTCTTTAGAACTTCAGAATCTACAGGAGTGCTGCATCTTATTGTAGTTTTTACCCTCTACGGGCCAAACATCAATACTTCATAGGGCGTTTGAGAGAAAGGAGTCAAGCTCACAGTGGTTGCATGTGAATAATGTCAACCTCCAACAGACTTTTTCTAAGGACTCTTATGTGTAGAAAAAGCAAGACAGACCTATCAAAAGAGGGGAAGGGGAAAAATGCCATCAAAAATCCCTGTGTAAAAGGCACTGGCTTCTCCTGGCAGGAGACTAAGAACAGAGTCGAGGGCACAAAGTATCAGATACCATGCTGTAGGTATGGACCTTGCCATGTTATCAAAACAAATTCACAGAGACTGTATTCACCAAATATGTGTTCACTCATCTACCTAAAAGAACCAGCTTATATTTTTCAGTTCTGAGAGAAAACACCCTGTTCCTCCACAAAATGCCTGTTATTCCTAGTTGTCACTGCACATCCTTTCATTTGTAAGTGAGTAGAACTTTTATTCTGGAGCATGCTTGTATTTCGAAGGACTTGCAGATTGGCAAACTGAAGGGTCAGTCAGGATGAGTTTCTATCTTCTGTGCCAGCATGAAACAGAGCCCCTTGCAATCCCAGAAGGGACAGAAACCTCATCAACATCAGTAGCATTTATGAAAAATACTGTGAGATGTACAGTTCTTGAAGAGTATCAGTGCTGAACAAGAGGAAGCAGCTTTTTATAAATACATACTGTTTATTATTTACTTAACATTCTTCTAACTTTCTACAGCACGGTAGCTGCCAGCATCAATGCTTTAGCAACTGTTACCTTTGAAGACTTGGTCAAGAAAGGTTTCCCAAATCTCTCCGAGAGGATGAGCACGTGGATCAGCAAAGGTTTATGTAGGTACTCTAGATGGGATCCATTTCTTTAATACCAAAAGCATCCATACCCACAGCTGCTACTATTGTAGGAGAAAATAGGTCAGGATTTTATATACTTTGAGCCTTGAGAGTAGCTGACTCTCAGTTGGCTCTGAAAGCAGCTCTGCACGTAATGAAGGGCATTGCCTAGAGACTCTTCTTCAGAAACACACTTGTGATTTAGAAAGATCAGCCTGGTGTGTCAATAAAATTATGCATTGGCACTATATGGTACAGAAACAAATATCGACTAGCATCAACTGAAAACCTCTGCAAAACTTGTTTCTACTGAAAATATTGGGGAACACTCTGGGATCTTCTTTACAACACAAGAGCAATATCAGTGTAGGTTTTTGTCACATTAATCTATAGTAACATTAAGAAATATTTTTAGTAGGCAAATAAGACATTTCTATTCAGTGTTGCATAAGCAGGTTGTTCAGCTTTTCAGAGAGAAAACAAAATTTATAAGAGAAATGAAAAACAGGTCATTAACATCAAAGTGGTTTGAATTTTAAGATACTTGTAAGAATTATTGCAGTAATATTATAACCCTTTCATAAGTACTGTAATAATACCATAACCATTTATTGATGTTAGTAACGGTCAAATAGGAGCCAACCCAATACAATTTCTTTTCTGCAAATGTCTCTAAATTTCACTATTCCTGCTTTTCCTCTTATTACTTAGCTTTTGCTCTCAGGACCTAGAAAGACAATGTTTATATCTGAAGCCAAGGTGTGTTAGCACATTAGGCAAGTTTCGGTTGGCTTTACTCAAGACTGATACATACAGAGTTTTGACTCCCAGGAAATTAAAACTGTGTTATCATTGCTCAATTCATTTATTAGGTTATTCTAAAAGTGTTACTTAAAGGCAACAGAAACCTTTCTACATCAGGCATAACTTCTAACTTAATTTCATCACTAATTTCTGCTTCATCAGAAAAAAACAAATAATGAAAAACACAACAAAACTTCACGCAAAACGCCGCTGTGTGCTTAATTGTCCACTTCAAGTGTCAAAGCCCAAAGTGCAAGTTTCTGCTTACTGCCGGGTCACTTCAGACACTAAATGAATTATAAATCATCCACTCTATTAACCAGCACTGACAACCTCACTGCTTCATCTTTTTCAGGTGTATTATACGGTGGCCTGTGCACTTCGATGGCTGCAGCAGCATCTCTGCTAGGAGGAGTTGTGCAGGTATCTCTTGCCTCAGAAACACCATGGGCTGAACACGAACAAACAGAAAGGCAACAAACTGACCAAATAATGCTGACAGCCCTGGGGACTCCTGGATTATCTGAACAATTTCTGTGTACACTTTGCTGAGAGGAATAACTAGGGGGGAAAAAAAATCATAAATCCCCTAATTTCTTCACTGTTTACCCACTCCTGGGAAATGATACTGTAATGCCATCCTCAACTGTGCACTGAAATCACTGCTCGTCTCTTCACCCCCACCATTTCACAGACCGAAAGCAGAACTGCTCATGCTCCCTCCAGATGTTGCACTAAGCTTCTGTCTCTTCTCTGCATCACCAGGCTTCCCTCTCCATCCATGGGATGTGTGGTGGGCCCATGTTGGGATTATTTACCCTGGGAATTGTGTTTCCTTGTGCTAACTGGAAGGTAAGGAAAAAAAGTCCTGCTCTAAAGAAAACCTCTTGGTGTTGTTTGCTTAAAGCTCCATCTTGAAAATTGTTTGGCTTATTTAGATTTAGTCTTTGGGCTGCTTTTCAGATTTAGAGCCTAAGGAGTTAAGATGTGCTTAGAGGTCCCTTTTCACTGCTGAACTTATCCCAGTTGAATTCAACTCTACCCAGCTGTGGAGTAATTGCTGATTAGATCCACATGAGGGTTGGGTTTTTTTGTTTGTTCGTTTTCTAATTATTTTTATTTCTGAGTTTCTTCTCTTTCATTAAGAAGACAAAGATATTTAGTACTTGCCCCAGCCTATATTCACCTTGGGATGCACAGAACAATTTCAATTGCTCTGCCTTTGCTAACTGAAGCAAAACACAATTATGAACTCACTTCATATTGCCCCTTGAGCAGCCCAATCCCATTTACCCAGCAGCAAAACTAAACTCTGAGTTGCAGTTTTGATCATCAGTTTTGCTTGAACTCCTATTACTAGAGCACAATAAATCACTCTGGTTTATACCTTGGTTGAGAGAAAATAGGACTGATTTATACTGACAGAGATCAGTGATCACCTATTCCTCCTTAATTCACGTTCACAGAGAAGCCTTTCCCATGCACCACTTTTAACACGATCTTTCTATACCTTCCAAGGGTGCTATGGGAGGCCTCCTAGCTGGGATTACTGTAGCTTTTTGGGTCGGTACTGGCGCTTTCATTTACCCTGCTCCACCAACAAAGTCCATTCCTCTGCAACTGTCGACTCTCAACTGCACATTAGCTAACAGCACCGAGGCACTGATGACAGCAGCAGCTCCCACAGCAGCTCTAGACAGGTATTTTCCCTATAATTACAACCTAAACCTGTGTTTTAGCACAGCATGCAGCCTGAGCCTGCAGTGCACTGCCAGTAAACACCAAATGGGATGGGAGCACACTGCCAGATCATATACCAGCTGCGGTGTTAGCTGTATTTTTCTGCCATATTTGAGACATCTTAAATGTACCCACTGGTCATCACTAGCTGCTTTTGTCACCTCTTCACAGACCTCTGCTGGCAGACACCTGGTACTCCCTGTCCTACCTGTACTTCAGTGCCATAGGCTGCCTAGGCTGTGCCATCACAGGGCTGCTGATAAGCTTTATAACAGGTCGGTATTTGATCTATATATGCATATATAAATGCTTTTACACAATAATCTGACTCAGCTGTTACAAGAGTTCTAAAAAAGCCCAGCAAGCAGCTTGGGAGAGGCTCAGGAGAGGGCAGTGGGCTCCAGTCCTGCTCCACCCCACCTCATGGTCTGAGACACCCAGCTATCCATACGTTTATGTATAATTCTTTTTTCCTTTCAGGACCCAACAAAGGAGAAGATATCCCACCAGTGTTAATCCAACCAGTTTGCAACCTGTTTTGCTTTTGGTCCGACAGACTCAAAGCTCTGCTCTGGTGTGGTGTGCGGCACGACAGCCAGGAGGTGAGTACCTGAGCCCACAGCTCAGCCCTGCCATGGCACTGGTGCCACAGGTGTACATGAGGTAGGCACCACACGAAGAGCATGCCAGCCTCCATCAACCCCTCTGTAAAGTTATGCAAGGGATGCTGCATAGGATCACAGACTGGAAATGAGATCAGCCAAGCCCTAAACAGTGCTGGGCAGCAATAAGTTACCAATCTCCCCTGTCTACACAGCACATGGGCTGTGGAGACAAACAGCCCTTGGGACAGCTAGCAGCCCATGGAATGGTGGCTGAACTCCTGCTCCCTGCCTGCCTTGCTCTACCAGCCAAACAGGGACAACACTGCACTTTGCACCCTGAGAGCAGTTCACTGAGCTCCTGCCCCTCCCACCGAGCCAGAGAATAAAACTTGAGCGCTCTCCTGCTGATACTGCCATTGCCACCTTCAGACCTGGCAGGGCTTCTTCCTTCCAGGGCAGCACTACTGGCCCATCAGCTGCAACCACCAGCACCTGAGGGGCTGTGGCCCACCACCTCCACAGACACAGGACCAACTCTTCCACAGGTGTCTCTGGGCTTCATGAGCCATGCAGCATGAGCATCTCCTCCTCTTGTGCTGCTGTAACAGTACCAACCCCCTGCCACGGGCAGGGTCACCTTCTGCTAGGCCAGGTTGCTCCAAACCCCATCCAAGCTGGCCTTGAACACTGCCAGGGATGGGGCAGCCACAGCTTCTCTAGGCAACCTGTGCCAGCGCCTCACCACCCTCACAGGGAAGAACTTCTGCCTAAGATCTCATCTCAACCTCCCCTCTGTCAGTTTAAAGCTTTGTCCTATAACTACAGAAAACAGTATGAATGTTTTCAAGTCCTTTAGAGTACCCTTTAAATCCTGAAAGTAACTTTTCAGCTGCAAGGCTCACATAGAAACTATCCTTCCAGGCAGCTTAAGTTTGGCATTAAAGCTGATGGCTTCATTTGGACAGCAGCTGTGATGCCTCTAGATTTGCCTCAGCTGTTTCACTTGGCTTTTAGGTGCTCAACATAACTTCATCTAGAACTTTCCTGAAGCAAAAGCTAAAATCTCAGTAAAAGCAAAATCACATATGCATTTATTGGCTTGTATTTGCTTAAAATGTAGAATACTGTTAATCAAGTATTTACAGTGTGAAACCACTGAGGCAAGTGTAGGCCAATCCACTAAAATGCACATAAAAATGCAAATGAAAATCTAAATTTAAGTGTTCAGGAATGCACTGAGGGCACATTTAAAGACTTTCATATGAACAGAGTTGTTATGAGAAGTTGGTTTTGTGGCTTTTGCCAAAGACTTTCCATGGGGAAATGAGAAAATCAATGGTTATGTATGGAGGGGACACACACTGAAGAGTGCCTGTTTGTGGGTATGAGACTCATTTTATGTAGTGAAGTAACTCCTCAGATTTATAGGAAAGGATGTCAGAATTTCAAACTGCAACAAGACAGCCTTTAGCCAAAGGAAAAAAGCCATGAATCCAGACTTCAAACTACTGAGGTATTGTTTTTGCTTTGTCTTTTTCAGGTGGGCTTGGAAAAAAATCTGCCTAAAGTTACTGCAAATCAAACTGGAACTGATGACACCTTCAAGAATAGTACTGACAAAGAAAACAAATGCCAGTTCCCTGGTTACAATCCCAAGGAAAAATCCTATACCAATATGAGCAGAGAATCTCGCCTCTAGAAGCTGAGAGACAAGGGACATTTAATCAAACTCGATGTCTTCAGCTTTAGAAATGAAGAGGTTTGAGGTTTTCTTATCACATTTACCAGCTTGCAGATGACCAAGAGGGATGAATTGCTCTCTATAGCAATTAAGGTTAGATTTTTATTTATGAATTTCATGACAGACCTGAGAAATCATCGGACAGTGGGGTTTTGGAGGCACTGCTACTTCAGAGGAAATGCTTCATGAATCTTGTTGTGGAAGCTCCTCCTTGGAAGTAGCTGCAATACATCTGTATCCCATGCTCCATTCAGTAACCAGTCGTTGAAGGGAAACTTGCAAAGGGGAACTTGAGATAAATTAAAATTTTAGAGTAGCTTCTGAGGTCTCTCACTAAGGTGAGGCTGTGAACTGCCCTCTGAGGGAGGGGAAAGAAGGGAGGTCAGGCTGAGATAGTATCTGCCTATTTCTAGGTGTCACAAAAGGCCTCCTCGCAGGGATATTGTATAGACCAGACTGGTCTTTCAGCGACCGAGTTGTGTTTGCTTCCTCTGTGGAACTCAGATTTCTTTGTAACGTCTTACTGTAAAACCTACAGGAGAGAGTAACAAATTTGACTTCAAATGTGGGATAGTTCTTTATCCATGTTAGTCTTGGAAAGACATCCTTTCAGTTCAGAAAGCTCCCTACACCACCTCTATGCAAGAAAGAAAATAAAATGACAGTTGATGATGATGCCTCCTGATTGAAAGTATTGAATTTTGAAAAAAATACACACAATTGTGCAAAATCAGTGGTCTGATAAACCATCTTGGAAGGAGGTACGTAGCCCACTAAGACTCTGTTCCAGTGAGAGATTTTCTCTAGAACTTGCCTCTGTAAGACAAACTCACCTTGATAAATGTTTGAATGTAGTTTTTTGGATGAATGTTATTTGTGTTCATACAAAGCTTGTAATTCAATGACAACTTAGTTATGGACCCAGCTGATAAATTGAGCTCCTGGATATACTGAGCTCCTGTTGCTTTGAAGAACCCAGCTGTTGCTTTTGCTTTATCAGTGACCATCTTTATGATACAAATCTAGGACAACCTGGTCCTTGAAGTTACTTCCCCCATCTGTTTTCATGCCCTACCTCTGGAAACAGTTTCAGGATGTTCAATTAGAGAACAGAAAGTGCAGTCTGTAAATGACACTGCTGTCCTTGTGTGGGGCAGTTTGTCAGTAAACTGAGAATTAGGTCAATATTTGTGTTCACCCTTTTCACCCCACATTTATAATATCATAAAAATTTTCAGCTGAGTCTGGCTGGCGGCCTGTTGTCTCACATGGCATACTTTCATGCTTCCAGACTCAGTATGGTTAGCAAGGTAAATATAAAAATTCAGTAAATGCTATTGTATCATTTATATCTCATGGCCACACACATTATTGGTTATATTAGATTAGGAGAGGCTAACTATCGTGTTTAAAGATGTGAAAGAATTCTGGAGTAAAAGTGGTTCAAAACAACCATTGTGAAGCTACATAGCTGGCCAGTGGATGAAAAAGCCCTCTGTACTGGTATAGTTGGTGGATATCTGATGCAGAAACCTCTACCTGTGAAAACAACCAAGTCTGCTCTAAATATTTCTCAAGGCACTTACTCATTGCAGTATTATTATGCTCTGCATGCTGTATTTTTTCACAAGTTTAGCATTTTCACAAATTTAACATTGGATTCACTGCAGATTTTTTGTCCTTTCCCAGAAGAGTATTCTCCGAATCAGCTAGAACTGCATTCTCTCAAAACATTTTTGAAGAAACATCCTCGAGAATTTCTCTTTAACTTCATGTTTCTGAGATAGTTTTTTTCAACTAAAGCTGCTCATCAAGCACAAGTGATTCCTGTATTTGTAAAGGAGCCAGGCATTCCAAGCGTTTTACTAAATCCTACATGTATAATTAATGTATGACAGCTAAAATCATTAATTGCTAGTTCAGTCTTCTACCAAGATACAAAGATGTGGCCTACCAAAACTGGAATACAGAAAAATTACCATCCTGCTTAAATATTCACACCGGTGTTGTTTACAGTTATCTTCTTCTCATTTCATTTACACCCTGAGCCACTGATCCTTCCAGAGAAGAGCTAGCCTGTTGAGCTGAAAAAATGAGATTATGAGGAACACGTAAATTCTAAAAGAGGAGCTTATATTTAAAAAATTGCTAGTCACTAGTGAAAGCCATAGACCAGAAATCACTGAAAATTTGAAAAGTGAGTCTATATGTGAGTCTAAATATAGTATGTAATTGCTAAAAGTTAAAGGTGTCTGAGCCAAGTTTAGCCCTTAAATTCCTTACACTACTATGGTTTGAAGACTCATGAGCACTCCCTTTTCAAGTGTATCCTTTTTTTTTTTTTTTAAATTAACTTTGAATATTTGGAATAATGAAGCTTAAAAACCTCTTTCAAAGATATCCAAGTTTATTACTGAAAAAATGCAATATTCAAATGTGTATGATACAGTAAGTAGTTGCATTTGTACATGTAAACCTTGGTAAAGTAAACAGCATCTCAAAGACAAATTTATGCCAAAAGTGTCTTACAATAGTTAATCAATCAGATCAACAACTTTTTCCTTGGTGAATTCTTTTAGTTCTGGGGCACACAAGAGCTTGTAAAAGTAATCTTAAAACACAAAAGAAACCAAAAGCTGACATATCAGAGGAACTTCTAGCTTGCGGTGCATAAAAGTCAACCTCTCTGAAACGCTCTGTGGCACTGTAATCTTATTTTAAGTATACTTACAAAGTGCAGATCTATGAATAGAAAAAATAGTTGAGATTTTATTCTTATTCCTTACTTAGAAACCAAGTTGTATTTAAATATTAAATAAGTTTCAAGTATATACACATTTTAAGAAATCTCTTATGATCATGATATTGCAAGTTAACCAGGACTATCCAAGTAAAAAATGACTGAGCTATCTTATTCAGTTAGATTTTACATGATTCCATTTAAGATAACCGAAATTTCAGTGATACTACTCTAGGTAAAAATCAGAGCCAATGGTTTGGAAGATTTTTCAGTACAAAACACTGAGTCATCTAAATAGAACACTAAATTACAAGGTGATCCAAATTTTTTGTCATTATTAACAGAAAAAAACATCGTATTCTCAGTGGTTAGAATCTTGTTAGCTTAGACTACATTTGGTTTGATCGTAATTTCTCCCCCAAATAGCATCCTAACTAGCTCACGCCAATAAGAATGCAAACTACAGAGAACATATAACAGTATAGAGGTTACGGCAACAAGTTAGAACAGAACTTACACAAAGTAATTTCCAGTGCAGTGAGGAGGAAACACGCCATTAACATTCTAAAACTAAATCCTATTCCTGGATTTAAAAGTTCCTGTGTAACATGGAACAGCAAAATGGTATCTCTACAGTTCCTTGTGCTGTTGTAACTTTGTGCTGTCATGGTAACATGGTGCTATCATGATTACACCAAAACCATGCCTGTACAAATTTCTGGTAAATGTGGTTGATAATGTCAGTATTAGAGAAAAAATGTCAATTATGTAGATTTTAAAATGCTAGGATTATGTAGCGCATTTAGGATGTGTGTGGGTGGGATATAAGAAGTGCAACATATAGCACTTGGGAAGGGGCTGAAAGGACAGATCCGGAAATGGGTAGCCTACTGGCACACTTCGGTAGACCCTGTGCTTCCTCCTACCACTCCATCCAGTGCATACCAGAGCACCAGACAAACTAGCATTTGTGCACTTTCTGCTTTGGCATCTCAGTTAGGGACATCCAAAAAGAGCCTGCAAAAACCTTCTGCAGTTACAGAATTGCCCTGGAAACTGGACTGTCAGCAAGAAGGCATCACTTATTAAAATACTGAGTATAAGTAAAGAGTGAGAAAAAGAGAAAGATTTAGGAGGATTGTCGTCATGCTCCATCTTCAAACCCTTGTTTTGCAGAACCTGCCAGAGTTCTGGAGAAAAACATGCTGAAGTGCAGAGGAGTCCTTTGCTTCCTCTGCTCCTCCTCAGCCTCCACACGCTGGCTTGTTGCATTTTATCTCAGCAGAACATGTGCATGAGGTTGACTATGAAAAGACTGAGGGATCTTTAAAAGCTACTAACTTTTCCACCACAAGAATTTAGGTTTGTAATTCATTTAAACACTTTCCAAAAGTGTCATTGCATGCATTTTAGACAAAGTATGCATTTGAACTGACAAAAAAAAAAAGCACAACAAAAGTGTGTAAATGTGGAATTCTGTTTGAATTCTAGTGTCAGCATTAACACCAAATAAACATGATTACAAAAGGCTGGCTATGTATTTGTTTTAACCTTTACCCCAAATAAGCAACATCAGTAGTCTATGAGGATTATGAAAAATAAAATGCTTCTGGAAATATTACTGTATTGTAAGTGATTGTTGATGTCACTGTTCCCTTTCTCCTGTGCAACACTTAACAGAAAATGCAATTGTCTGATTTTCCATTAACCCTATTGACTTTATATTTAGCTGTTTGTCCTGGGTTCAGCTTAAAACATGAAACTGTTTGTATAAAATAAGTTTTATTGATATGGCCATTGCCAGTGTATATAAAAGTCCCTAGCTTTTACCAGTTTTAATGAAAATTTGTGACACTTTCAAGTTATCTATATACTAACCTTTTCAGTTTCTTTTCAATTTATGGACACGGATGATCTTTAGTTAATCAAAACTATATGATGCTTCTAAATATATATGTATTAATTTGGCCATGAATGAACTGAGACATAATACAAAAAATTAATAAAGCCCATTATGCCATGTAGGAGTTCACAGTCCTACACAGCATCAGTGCATTAGAACTTTGCAGTCCTAGTAAGTGCCTGGATCCCATGGCTCCAGAAATTCTCTCTGGCAGCGAACTGGAGGAAGCCACAGCAAGCAAACAGCGCTACTTACTTACAATAGGCTGATCATTAAGTATATTAGGAATAAAATACCACAAAAGTTCTTGCCTTTCCCCCCACTAGCACTCATTCTAAAGCTGTGTTTTCCAACGTACTTTTCCTGCTGAAGAACTTTTCATGAAAAAAACTTCAGAGATTCAGGA
Organism: Neopsephotus bourkii; assembly: GCF_033783945.1. Lineage (NCBI taxonomy): Eukaryota > Metazoa > Chordata > Aves > Psittaciformes > Psittacidae > Neopsephotus > Neopsephotus bourkii. The sequence goes on along the minus strand of NW_026901356.1, from coordinate 276,014 downwards.
ATTTACACATTAAGGTAGCCATTAACCTATTATCACTATGCCCCTCAGACATTTTTTCTTTTGAGCTTTTCACAGGACAGAATGAGTCAAACTGATCCTCAGAAAACAATTTAAGACAAGTTGGTGTTGGAGAAGGGCATAAAAACAGCTGATGGGTGTTTTCTACAACTTAAGATATGTACTTCCAAAGAAACATTAACAAAATAACCACTTATCATCCACCATCACCATGGAAATTTTAGCCTTGTCATCATTAATATTAGCTTCCATGTTCACCTACATTTTCTCTATAAATTCTTTAACAAAAAGGGTTAGGAAAGAAAAATTGAAAAGTGAACATCACGTCATTTGCCTTGTTTCCAAATATTAGTACTCTGTCATGATGCTCAAACACTGTACTCCGTTTCTGGTAAGGAAACTGGATTACAGTATAACAAGTTGAGAGCCTGTGCTCAATCTTCAGACAATTCTGTTAGTACTCAGTTGTGAATACTGAGTTCTTCATGCCTCCACCTATACAGAGACAGACATTGAGCTCTAAGAAGGAACCTCTCATTAGGATGGCTAATGCAGCAGAATTCTCTTTTTTTACTTTTTTAGTCACCAGAACTCAGATCTCACACATTAGGCACAAATTTAGAATAGTAAGTCATAAGCAATGAGATGTGTATAATATACATGGACTTTTTGTTATTTCTGAGATAGAGATTTCTTCTGTCTGAATCAACACAAAATTTGGTTAGGAATAATTAAGACATTTTGGACTAACCTTTTGTATTTCAAAATATCTAGTTGCTCGTGCATTCTCTCTAAGGGCACATGCATAGAGCAAAGTTGTAACAGATTAGATCTGCAATGACCTAAAGCATTTTTTGCACAAACTGAAGTTCTAAAGCTTTGTCAGATTTCACAAATGCAGCTTGCATGCACAGTCTATTCATACTGGTCATTTGTTTGGAAAGACAATATTTAGCATCTGAAAAGATCATTCACCATTCATAAAATACATTATTCCTGAGGACAGAGTGTGCTTTATACTTCAGTAAAATAACGTGCAGTCAATGCAAACAGCATACTAAACAAAGTCTAGCAAAAAGATTTCTCAGCTTAAGCAAATAGCTAGAGTGGCAAAACCTTCAGACATTGCTGATGTCCTCAAAAAATAAAACAACACACACAGTGTTTCTCCAGAACTTCCTGTGCTTCTCCAGTACCTAAAATGTACAATGTCAGATCTACATACTTGCCTTTGAAATACTCCTACATACCAGTGTTGAAAATCATTAATAACATATATATTTAAAACCCAATTACAAAAAGGATGTCTTTCCTATGTGTTTTTTAAGTCCAATTGGAATTTGCCTAAGTATGTACTGACATGTGCTAATATCCACAGCAAAACCAGGGAAGTATAAAATAGTATTTCTGATTTTTGCCTGATTTTATCCTGTATATTTATACCTTGGGCCAGCCAAAGCATTTTGTTTTTAGAGAAAACATTAAAAAAAGACAGCTCATCTGTGACCTGCTGAAGATCTGAAGTACTATTACTACGTGGCACAGAAACAGAAGCTGTGACACGTTAATGCTGTCAAACGGTGCTTGATAATCTACAGAATGAAAAAGACAAGAGAACCTGTGTGATTCTATAAGCACTGAGGGGAGTGCATTAATTATTTCTGATAAGGACTCCTGAGGAACTTAACACACAATCCAGAATATGAAGGAACAAAACAGCCTTTCCAAAATATGGGAAGTGAGTTCCACCAGTCCTTTATCACAGAACTAAAACCTAATATATCTGGATAGACCAGACCTTCAAATTTCTTTCCTCCTTTGTGCAGTACTGCAGATACTCCTACAGTTGCGTTGTCTGGTCACAGAGAGCTGGAATTAACCCTGAAATCTCATGAATATAGTGAAATGGCTTAAGAATTTAAGGTCTCATGCTATGCCCTCTGGATACAACATATCTTACTTATCTGCTCTGATATGCTCTTGACTCTAAAAATTAATTTTATATGCATAATAAAATGATTGTGCTAATACAGTCACGTGAATACTGGAATCACACTTTTTGATTCAGTAGGGTTCTGTAAGTAGTAAAAATTCAGGTCTTTTCATATCTGTCAGCAGTGATTTTGCTGCAGCTTCATCCCTAAAAATAAAGTTAAAATGTGCAGCCTTTATAGCTACTGTGCTTTGCTGACTCTTTGTTTTTGTAATTTTTCTTCATCCAATATAGAGAAGCATTATTTAGAATTATACAAGAGAAACAGAATGACTGGAACTCTCTTTCTCCATGCCCTTCTCTGCAAGATAACCCTACACACTTGCTCACATTGTTTAAATTATGTGCTGCTCTTTTCCCATATTATGAAACATTGGCAACAGGCAATTTCATTACCAAAATGTGACTATAACCATAAGCAACATTGCTGTATGCACATAAAACTTGAAATTTGATTCTTTATATGAACATCTACCTTCTAGAGTGATTTTTATCAAAAAAGCCCCCCTCCCCAAACTGTAAGAAGGCATACAAATAATAATTAAAAAATCTAAAAGTAACCACTGTGTGCATGTGTGCATTTATATACAACCTGTATACATGTCTGCCTGTATCTAAGTCCCATGATTTGACATATTTATTCCAATAGAAGTAGTGCACATTACTGGGGCATTTACATTTACAGTAAGAAGAGGAGCATTGTTATAAAATGCTCTGCTTCTCCTTCCCTGAACAAGCCAATCAATGTTATACTATGTGCCTGATATATATCTGCATAAGCTTGCATACTAGAAAGATATTCATATATTGAGGACAAAGTCATTTGCACAGTTATGAGAACATCTCAAGTTAGCATTCTGTGAAGTCATGGAATCATTGCCCAGACAGGCCAAAACGAACAGTAACACAGACTTTTGCATGCTACACCAGAGCAAGAAAATGACAAATCTTTCATCCTGGAAGCATGTGGAGGTGGCCTTTCTGCACACAAAAGTGAAAGGCAATTGAACAGCCATATCATTTTCAAACAGAGCTGCAATGTGGGCAATGCAATGTGTTCTCTCAGTGCTGATGTTTCCTCTTTGAATTTACAGTTTTTGGTTTTCAAATAGAAGGATAAATTAATGACACTGACATGTGCAAGTCTTAAACTGCATAGTATATATTAAGCAGCCACAGACCCCTTTTTTTAGGGTAGGACCACATCCACAATCTCAACAAGAGACTAGGACAAACCTGACAGAACAGTAAGCTTGAAAGATCATTTATATTAAGCTATGGCCACAAAGGCAACAATTGCTCTTTTCTTCAGAGGCATTACAGATGGAGCTGATCAATCAGAAGCTAGGTGGAGCTGAGCAATCAGAAGTAGTGGATATCAGGTAAGTTTGTTTTAGTCATGCCCTTACTGTGTAAGTTGACTGGTAATTTTCTCTTTCCATTTTGCTGTTAGTATCTTCACAAACAGCATGAAAATTCATTGTCTTTTTTTAAATTATGGTGTCCAAATTTTTTATCTGTCTGCGCATTCCTGAGTGCCAATTCTGACCAGAGTTGCCAATTCACTGCAGATCCGTCACAGGTAAGGCTTTTCATTTCGTTCATCAGAAGCATCTGTGTTCCAGTTGCCACCAAAGCCTGCAACTGTCCTGCTCAGGAAGAACATATATACACTATATATCTCATGCACTGATGCCGGACTCTGACTTCATTTTGTAACTGCACTCTTCAATTTCCAAACGGCGTTTTTGTTGCAGCATGGTAGTGACTAAGGCCATTCATGGTGATATTGTTTCCCATTCTTTTTCCTTTCTCTCTGCAAATGCTCCAGTTCAGCTTCATACATCATTTCCTGGACTAAGTATTTCTCTCTCCTCATTCTGTCACACAAGTCTTTAGGCATGTCTGGAATCAGGTAGGCAATGAAAGACTTTATTCCAAAAACAAGGTGCTGAAAATAAGAATGAAAAGAATTGCTTCAAAGGTGCATAAATGTTCACTTCTAATATCCACATTTTAGAGCTTAAAAGCTTGTGGCAAAACTGGAATTGAGGTTTAATTCATAACCAAAAATCAACTCATTTGTTTTTTAAATATACTAACTATATAGTTTTACAGAAATGTGAAAATGCTGAAGTCTTCTGAAAAGAAAAGCTTTAGTGACCTAAATGAAGACGTGACTGCAGGATATGCTAGTCTGAATAACAATCGCTAACACTGCCTACAAGCAGTCTTTGTTAAGAGCCTGTAATCAAAGTAACCAGACTCCTGGACAGCCTGTAATACATTCTTCAAAGTTAGCACACACATTTCTATTTTTACATTAAGCCAGAATCATGTACATTTCCCTGACATAGATTTTAATTGGTAATAACTGTGCTTTCTTTTTCGATAAAACACGGAAGATTTGATTCAGAACTGACCTGATGTATGACTCAAGGAAACACAGTTTTGGAGGGAATCTAAAAATCTCTGTGTGCTATGTCAGTTCAGTCTGACTGACAACAGCTTGGGGAAGGTGATTTTTTTCCCCTTTCTCCTGACTGCAATGAACAAGAAGCTAATGATGCTGACAATTTCTTTTATGGGACTACTGTAAAAAAAAGTAAAAATAAAAAATAAAAAAAAAGTCAAGAGTTTAAAGAGGTAGAAAGGAATTGTTCCTTCTCATGACTAACCTCAAATACTATGATGAAGGCCAGACGTGCTGCCAGGACATGCCAGAACTGTAAAGTGAATTCATATGGAGTTGAACTCCATGGTGGGGCTCTGTAATCTCTATACCTGGAAAGCAAATCAAAACTCAGTGAGCTAGTCTGTGCTTGAAAACCTGGACAAGGAGAGAAACTGAAGTGAAAGTGTACTTCAAGAGCAATTAAACAGAAAAAGAGAAGAACAGTCAACAAGACAAACAAATAATAAAGAAATAAATGAAGACAGCACTTTTTTCTTCCAATATTCCAGAGCAAACAGTTTCTTTCATTGTAATAAAGCTGACACCCTGGAGTATTAAGTTCAAGTATGTTGATTCTAAATTGGTTCTTGTCTGCTTCTAAGTGCTTGAGATTCTCCAGACAAAGTTTGCATAAATCTAACATGATTCTAAAACTTCTTAGTCAATTAAAGCTAACCCTCACTGCAAAACTAAATTTGAAACCAGGAGTTCACTCATGCAGTGTTGCATTTATTTTTTTATGCCTAATTTCTCATATATATCTTGCATAATATTTTGGGATCTCTAAAGGGGTTAGAGCCACAAAAAATTTAAATCATGTACTTTAATTAACGGACCTCAGAATGCTTAAGAAAACCAAAATGAGAATTTTTACCCTCTTGGCAACTGGGGAAATTTTGAAGTGAAACAATTCACAGAGGCACAAAAGACAGGGCTTGCAAGAGTCCTAGAAAAACTCAGAACACAGGTTTCCAGTCTGTTAGTACTGCATCCTACCACACAGTGTTTGCACTTGAGACATGGTTCCATGCTGAGCCAACTTGAACTCCAACACTTTTACAAGCAAAAAAGAAACCGTTACACCAGTAATTTACGCACTGACTTCCTGTTTTATGTCTGTATTAACGTCTATGCCTGTATTACAAGAAGGGAGAGCATCAAACATACCGGCAGTATCCTGAGTATCCCATTCCAAGTTCACTCAAATCAAACACTGATAAACTGCTGTTGACATATCCTTTTAAGCATCTGAAAGGAAAAGACACAGGGAGAAGACATTCTTCATGAAGTGGTTATGCAGCACAGATCCTCTATGTAAACAGCCTGCTATCACATGTTGTGAGCGTATACATTTCTTTGCTTATCAGGACAAAATCAATTCTAAAATTTCAAACAGATAAGCAAGGTTTTATTGGAAAGAAACAAGAAATGTGTTTCAGGGATAACACTGTCTAAAAATCCACTTTCAGCACTTTTGATGGTTTTGCTTCTTATCCATCAGCAGACATAAACCGAAAATGGTTGCTACAGTGTTCTCTAATGTCTCAAAATTAGACCAACTGTACTTAGAAAGATGGTGAGAGGCAGAAAGATGAGCTATTAGACACCCTGGCAGAATCTGCCCCAAGTCATGCAGCATATACCAAAAAATGTCAGGTTTTGAGTTAAATCAAAGAATAACTTTCACCAGTAAAATCAACAGTGCATATATACCGAACAGCCATCTTAAAGGCACCAAATTATTAGGATTGATGGCAGAAATGACATAAATGCACTGAATTAGTGAAGAAGAAAAAATTTTGTCTGTTTCTGGAAAACCAGGGACACATAAGACATCCCATCTTCTTGGAAAGCTGACCTGTAGTTTAACAAAGGGCCTTTTGAAAGGCAAAGAACATTAAAAAATAGATGATGCATCAGGGATCCTATTATACTTCCTGAACCTTCAGGTTTGCTGTGACACCTCAAATAACTACTGGCAAAAGAAGAAATAGAATTACATAGTTCTCTATTAAATAGGTAGTGTACATTAAGCACTAACTTTTTTCTGCCATGGTCTTTTCTCATCCTTTCCTCATCCTTTCTGCCCCTAAATTCTCTCCTCCCGGGACAGCACAAGAAGAGTAACTCTCTCTTTCGAATCATTACAGATGGAGCAATAAAGAAAGGATGGACCAACCCCTGTGGTTTGAACTGTGGCATAGTCTGTGAATGCAGAAGTAGTGGCTTGCTGGACAAGCCTCGATCCTTTCACTCTTACCATTCCTCCTGTGCAATAAAGAAGGTAACTTGTGCTTGTGAGATGTGCTATAGCACTAGTGAAGTGATGTTTCCTTTTCTTTAGTTAACCTTGATCCTGTATTAAAAAGACAACAGAACGCTCCAAAACCATGCCCTAAAACCACCTATAGTACACTAGTCCTCAGATAAAAGAGAGGGTGCCCATAAGTACTGTGAGCTGTTTAGATCATGTAAACGGTCATGACAGACAGTGGCAAATGCAGACTGAACACGGTGGACACAGTTCAGAGACACTGGTAAGTTGATGGAAAGAAATGCAGGAAACTGGACTGATGGGGCAAAGACAGGCAAGCTACCTTGCTTGAAGCTAATTAAAAACATATATGGAGTCAGGCTGAATAGTGTCGAGGCTCATCTTGCTGGTGCTTGGCTGCAAGCATTTCTGAAGAGAAACAGGCAGGGAAGTTTGAGGGTGAACAAGTCTTAGGGTAAAAGAGGGTTTAGCATACATGTGTGTGGGAGCATAGTGTTAGCAGAATGATAGAACTATTACAGAAAGGAAGAAAACCTTATCTAGAGAAAGCCTGTAAACTGCTACGATGTGTAGTGGACTTTGTTGTTTGCATTCAGAAGGGAAGACATGATTTTTCACTTACATGTCCATGCAGTTTGTTTGCAAACTCTGTGAAATGGCTGAGTTACACTTGCACTTAGCATCCATAAAGATTTGCACAGATGTAAAAGGTAAAATACTGCTGATATATGTTATATATGTTAACACAGAAAGACAGCTGAAAAAGTGATCTTCCACTGAATTATACATGTATATATAAAGAATATGCTAATTACTTTTCTTGTCTGTACCCTTGATCCGTACAGGGACCATATTTGTATGCATAGACAAAACGTGGAATGTAATCAGAAGTAATGGCAATAACAAAGGCATTGGTGATGACAGCCAGGACTCCAATTCCTTCCAGAATCCCATACCAGATACCTAGAAGCGAGAGAAATAACAAGGAAATCATTAAGTTTTTACAATCATATTAAGTCATACTAATGACACTTAAGCCACTGTTAGTCATATAGTTATCCTATCTTATTGAGAAAGACCTACTCGGTCAGAAAAGGTAATCCAGATTAAGTCATGTCCCCACACCCCTGCCACCACTGACTCCCCCTGAATGAAGTTTTACGGTAGGACACATACTGCTGAGAAGAAATGGCTAAAGCAACAAACGTATAACCACAATTCTTGGTTATAGAGGCCAAATACAAGATGTTGGAAAGAGATTCCTTATTTTTTTAATTCTGTTTTAAACCAGAAGTGAATTTAGTCCTTGTATGTCAAATAGCATTTTGGACCTTGTCCTAGGTTCAGCAGTAGCAGTCATTTTTCTCTTTCTTGGTAGCTGGTGCAGTGCTGTGTTTTGACTTTCAGCTGGGAACAGAGCTGAAAACAATGATGTTTTGGTTTGGCCAAGGCCTTTGTGAGCCTCATGCTCTGCCAGGGAGGAGGGAAAGCCGGGAGGAAGCAGAGACAGAACACCTGACCCAAACTGACCAAAGAGGTATTCCATACCACAGCACGTCATGCCCAGGATGTAACTGGGAGTGACCCAGAAGGGCTAGGGCTGCAGGGTTGGAGGAGGTATCGGTCGGTGCTTGGTCGGGCTGGGGGGGTGAGTTATCGGTCGCCAGGTGATGAGGTGTTGTATTCTCTTCCCTTGTTATTTCCTTTATCATTACTATTATTGGTGGTAGCAGTAGTGATTTGTGTTATACCTTAGTTACTAAACTGTTCTTATCTCAACCTGTGGGAGTTGCATTCTTTCTGATTCTCCTCTCCGTCCCTCCAGGAGTAGGGGGAGGGCAAGAAAGGGGGGGAGTGGGTGAACAAGCTGTCTGGCTGGGGGTATACCACGACAGACCTAAAGTTGCACAAATCAGAAGTGTAAAATACCATTTAGCCTGTTTTCAAAATTCGAACTATTATGATCCCCTTTTGGAAACAAAAAACAAATTCGAGGAGTCCTCTTAGCTAAGCAACTGAGTATTCTTTTGTTGCTTAACAGGAGAGCTGTCACTGAGATCTGTGGGTTACATTATCAGTTTTACTTTTGATGCATGAACTATTTTAAGGGTTAAGCTGCATAAAAGAAGGAAAAAGTCATTAGGTTCTCTCACCTATATCTGTTGCTCTTGCAGGCATAGGTCTTCGCCACTGAGTGACAAACTTGTACGCATCTAACCTTATTTCGATGATATTGTTAAGCAATGCCAGGAGAGGTGCCAGTGGGAAGGCAGCAACGAAGATGGTGGTGAAGCCAAACTGTAAAACTAGACAGGCATTTCTCTGGTTAGAAACTGGAAGTTCAAATGATCTTTTAACATGGAATATAGTTCCATTTTCTTAAGAAAACTGACACCTCCCTAAATTTGCTCACCCATCTCTAAATATTCATCCATTAAACCATGAAGATTCATAGGCTGTAGATTCCAGTCCTTTTCCCACTGAGGCAGAGAAACTTTATGCTCCATTAATTGCCCTCCTCTCTTCATTTTGCGTCGTGACCACCAATTCTGTAATAAACTTTATTAGATAAACAGAGTATTATGATTGACTGTATTTGCTCAATAACTTACAAAACTTGCTGGTATTGTTTTGAAGTAAGAGGGCTTATTTTGAACAGCACCTGAATGCTTACTCAGGTATTTTCTGCAAACACTTATGATATACAATTCAAAGAAGTCCTCAAAATTCTGCATTATGATTTTAATTATGTCTTTCATGTAGCATGCTAGTCATTCAACAAATAAGCCTTTCAGAATATGGTATTTGCTTGCATAGACTTTTTCTGTAGGATTTACCTAAATAAAAAAACAATCATGCTTAGCAAGAGCATTAAACCAGTAAATAATGCTTTGTTTTTAATCCTGGGAAAGACAAACCAAGTAAGTGAATCTCAATAAGAAATCTAGGCTACTGGAATACATTGAACAGTCAAACACATCTACTACTTTGGAACAAACCTGAAGATCTAAATGCTCTACAGATTATTTTTTTCTTGAAGTAAGAAAGTGTGTCTAAAAAGGCGTTGCTGAAGTTGTGAAGATTTAAGATTTTTTTATAAAGCTGTGCAGAAGTCTTTTCACGAAGTATCTATAATATTAAGTAGGTACTAGTCTCACACATTAAAACGTTATACAAATGAAAACTATTACCTAGTACTGTCAGAGGTGGCAATTAAAGACTATTGTTTGTTTCCAGATATTACTGAAAAAAGACTGAAGATGGGGAATAATTTTCTTGTAAGTATTTTTATTAACAGGCTCTTATTTTTTCTCAAGCTAATTTAGGGTTTAGCTCTTAATCTCTCTTGCTCCTGAAAGAGCAACTGCTGCCTCAGTTGCAAACAAGTGCTTGTCAAAACAAAACAGTATTTGCCAGAAAGGATTATAAGCATGTTCTCAAATTCTGAGCTGAGAAGACAGGAAGACTGATACTTCAGGTAGGTTTCTTCTTTTCAGAAATCCAAGCCTTACAACACAGTATATAGCTCATTTGAAGAATGATTGCACATTGTGAGCATAACCCTTTCTGACAGATTTTCAAGGTTGAGACTGATTAATTAATATTTGATTAGCAACCTTCTCCTGAAAACATATTCTTTCAGTTTTAAGAGAACTGTAAGGTTCTTAGCCCACTACTCTCTTCAGCAGCTGTTTGTACTATGGAAAACAAAATCAGAGTAAACAGTTTAGATGGTTCACATATCCAAACAAGCTTTGTCTTAGAGCAGCAGTTAATGCTTCCCTTGGGAATGCAGTTAAAGTGTATGAGATGCAAAAAGCAAAAATACTATACAAACGTATTTTTCCCTATCACTGAATCGCAGTAATGTAATCACTATTTGTAAACCAAATTTTAACATCTGAACTTACGGATAGCCTAGTTCCATGAAGTTGTTCCACATTTGTTTTAAAACCATAATAACTCCCATTTGCAAGCACAGATCTATCAAGCAGCCGCTAGGATGACACTGAAATGAAATAGGAAAAGATCAATAGCTAAAATCACAGAATTCCTTTCATTTTTATTTGTTAGAGGGTGGATGAAAAATACTCAAATGTGTTTGGTGAAAAACACTAACCTCGAACTGCAGAAATATAAAAAAAAATTAATAACAGAAATATTGACCCAAACTTCAGCTGAACAAACTTTAGACATATTATTTCTTGGAGAACTAGATCATATTACATAAGGGTATGAGTGCTCGGTATATGATAAATGATACAGTCCGTTTCACTTAGACCAATACATACAAATTAATTTCAGAAGAATGGAGCAATGTTTCATTAGTAACATCCTAAGTGAACAGAGACTTAATAGTTGAATCTCTGGTACCAGTATCTTAACTATATAAATTGCTCTATTAAAATGTTTAGTAACTACTGAAATTCTTGTTAGAACAAAGCTGAGAAATTTATGGTATTTTACTCTGTGGCTACCAAGGTTCAATAAAAGAAACCTGTTTTTCAGAGATAACTTCAGCATGGTAGAGATATTCAGGGAGGTGCAATTCAACCACATTTTCAAGTAGATTTTGAAAATATCGTTTTTTTTTTCTTTTTAACCTAAGAAGCAAAGAAGGTCGGAAGGGACCTTAAAGCTCACCCTGTTCCAACCCCCTGCCATGGGCAGGGACACCTTTCACTAGACCAGGTTGCTCCAAGCCCCATTCAACCTGGCCTTGAACACTGCCAGGGATGGGGCAACCACAGCTTCTCTGGGCTGCCAGGGCCTCATGACCCTCACAGGGAAGAACTTCTGCCTAATGTCTAAACTACATCTCCCATTTGTCAGTTTAAAGCCATTCCCCCTTGTCCTGTTGCAGCACGCCCTACTATAAAGTTTGTCCTCATCATTCTTATAAGCCTCCTTTAAGTATTGAAAGGGTGCTCTAAGGTCTCGCCAGAGTCTTCTCCAGGCTGAAAAACCCCAGCTCTCAGTTTTCCCCCACAGCAGACTTGCTGCAGGCCTTGGAGCATTTTTGTGGCCTCCTCTGGACCTGCTCTAACAGCTCCACATCTTTTCCTGTGCTGGCAGAAGCTTCAGAGGCTGATAAAAAAGCTGATTATGTTTATGTCCTCTGTCCAAAAATTCTACACACCCAGGAGATTCCAATCACATAGGATATAGAAGTGAGGTAAGGGAACATCACTTCTCTTTTCCCAAAGATAGAGATATGCTTTTCCCAAAGATAGAGACAGAAAGAACTGTGTGTCTTGGCCAGGGTCACTTAGAACAGTGGAGAATGAAGAAGGAAAAACACATGTCCTGTTTCCTCTCCTTTACTATAAGTAAGAGTTTACTCTTCACTGCACTTAATTAATATCCTTCAGCCATTTTCTTTTTTACACATGGGAATTTCACAGGAACACAGAATAGCATTGCTTACCTCTTCAAGTCTCCATCTGTTAAAAAGCTTGTTGTACTTTCCTGGGCGGCCTGCAAATCTGGAAAGTAAGATTTCTGTTTCTCAGTGCACGTTCCAAGAACACCCTGTATCAGTAGTTATTTCACAGCATTCACTGAGCAAAGTCAGAAAATATAAACAGATTAAATCACACAGGCTTAAATCTAGTATCTGTAGGATATGGAAGTTTCAGAATGCAAACAATGACCATTATTTTGCAAGTGACTCTAAGGTTTTATTATGTCCAAGACAAAAATCCTAGCTTCAGAGGTTTTAGATGTTAGATATTCAGCCTCTGAATTTACTGCAGAAACGGGATCTGCTTGGCCATGTGAAGTGTGCACTCTCAGAATCTTTTTCCAAACCCATCAGAACCAAAAGATTTTCAGAGATCTAAGAGACTCTTGTATAACAAACTGAATCAAAATCCTTACTGACCTCAGTGAAAGTTTTAGATGAGAGTGAAAAAACCTTGTGCCTGGTCCTAGTAGACACAGGAGACAGCAAGATACAAAGAAGATATTACCAACTGTCCTTCTTAGAGTGTTGCCTGGGTTTTTTCCCAACCAATCTTGAACTGAAATTATATTATAAAACTTTATAGAAGGCACTCTGAAATACTCTAGGTTCTGCATGAATTATAATTATCATAAGGAAGATGAAGCAAGGTTAGATCTGTCTGGTATCCCATGATTTCAGCTAAAGATAAACACGAAAACTGGAGCCAGAATTTCTGTCTCCTACTCTTTTTTAAGACCTGCCATACAATACTTATTACTTATAGAAACAGATTCTGGAAAATGGAATAAACATGGAAAGGGGAATAAACAAGAAATAATGAATAAAGCTTATTAATGTGGGGCTAAATACAGACCCATGTTTAGGAAGTGGCTTGTATATTCAAAGGTTCTGAATTCTTATCTAGTAGGAAAGTCATGTACATAGACCCCACTTAAAAAGCAGACTTTTTACTCTCTAGTTTCATGAGTAAAGATTTCAAGGGTCTAATCACCACACACAGTTAAAAATATTAGTGTTATTAATTATACTCAGAATGTGACTTGCATCTAAATCTCACAGTTCCAGTTGCTGATTTATTTTCTTCAAACCCATAAAATTAGCAAGGACTATGAGTCCTGTGCAAGTTTTCCTTTAAGTGCAATTAGCTAAGGTAATTTACCTGCCAAGGAAAAAGGCAATGTAGAAGATGGAGCTATTCAAGTTGACAAACTGGAAGAGGAACATTTTCAAGGCAAAGCTGTTTTCCCATTCAGATTCTGTTCGAGGGTGCTCTGTGGAAAGACACAATATACATTATCTAAACAAAAATGACACTGAGTTATACCCAAGTTTGCTCACCAATTGAGCAACACTAACAGAACAAGTGACAGTTTCCAGTCATGGTGCTCCATCAGGTTGCAGTTAATTTTTTTTTCCTCAAAGTGTTCAGTCTGCAGGCCACAAAACCATTGTCCCAGCTCAGCCTACACTAGTTCTAAGCATAAACAGGAGATACAAGCTCCTTGGTACAGAACAGGAGAAAACTCTTTGGGAAGAGTTCCATTCCATGAAAAAGTTCTGAATTCAGTATAAACCTTTAATTTTAAGGCTACAGGTATCTTGATTAAAAAAAAAAAAAAACAAACAAAAAAAACCAAACAGAACACCCCCCGCCAACAGAACAAAAACCCCCCCACAAAACAAACAAAAAGCAGAAGCACTTTGGTGTCAGCAGAGCAATAGCCAGGGACTGCCAAGGAAAACAAAGGAGACACAACCAACAGCCAGTTGGTTTCTCACACAGGCATCTCGCCTTCTAAATACATCTGTAAGACCACTACTTCATTCGCCTCATGTCTGACTTAGAACTCAAGGGATAATGATTAATTCAAATTTCTCTGATGGATGTATCAAACTTGAAATATAGCACACTGATAAAAGTTTTTGTACTACTTAATAAATTACTTTGGTCTAATGATACCTAACTTAGAATACAAATGTACAGGATAGTAGCTTTACAAATGGGTACTTGTTCCCAGAAGTTAAGATATCCTCCTCTTTGATATAAAAAAACCCCTCAGCAAGTGGAGTGTGCTACCCAGCTTAACTGCCTGATGTTCTAAGTAATGCTTAATTCAAGAAGCCTTTTTTTCTTTCTTTTTTAAATTCTTTGAGATATTTTAGGAAAAATCAGCTTGTATACACAGATGAAATCATCATTTTCTTTCTGCCTGCATGCTAATATAATATATTGAAAAAGTTAAGTAGGAATACACACCAGTGTGATGTAGAAAAATATTTTAAAATATTTTAATAATTTGGAAAATTGACTGTGCATAATGAATCTTTTAACCTGTCCAGCTGCTTGTTAACGGAAACATTATGTTCTGAGCATTTTTTTAGTGCATTCTCTTCAATACTTGAACCAGCAGAGGGAGCTGTTAAACAGTGAGCTTGGTTTTAAACCGTGACAATATCAATTGCTTATTTTGAGGTGGGCTGATAAAGCAGGTTAAGACGAAGCACTAAAAGGTAACATATTCATACAGCAGGAGATTTTAAATGCTGTCTCTGCTTTCTTGTTTTCTGTAAGATAGAAAGCTCCATGACCGAATTACGATGAGAGGCTTCAGTACAATTTTTTAATGTGACAGAATTAGTGCAACTTTAAAATTTATGACTTAACAATTTTATCTCAAGGTAATGTTATCTTAACCCTTTTTGTCCATATGAAAGTTCATATTAAAAAACTTTAAAAGAAACTCCCCCCAAAAATAGGCATTTCTGAAAAATGGGAAAAAAAATCGGTTTTATCATTGTAAGAAAGAATATGCTTTGACTTTTGTTCTATTATGACAATTTATACTATAAAACATAAAACACAGAAGTATAAGAATAAACTCCTTTCTTTTCTGTTATTTCTTTGGTGAAATAATCATATAATTTCTTTCTCTGATACTTCTCACTTCCGTAAGGAAATGCCAGAATCATACCATGCATTGGTGAAGTTTTCAAACCCCTGTTGTCTGGAAATATAAAGGTACATGACACACCTAGCAAGAACCATGCCACTAATAAAAGACCTACATACCTAAGTCTGTCAGGAGATAGGCAACCTTTTCATATACCTAAAACAGAAATAAGAGATAGTGTAAGTATGGCATATCCTGTCTGTTGTCAAATCCAGAATGAAAAGAAGCATGAAAAGCATAGGTGTTCTATTGCCTACAGCATCAAGGTATCCAGGCAGATACCGGGCAGAGAAGGTACCTGCAAGTGGGTGTATAGTTTCCTACAAAGACTTCACTGAACTCCTTTAGTCCCATTCTCTTGTAAATGTATATATGTAAGCATGTATATTAAATATACAACAAAGATAAATCAAGAGACAATAGGTCAAGAAAAGTGTTCAAACATCAATGGCTCTCTTACTGAACAGTAAGGTGCTTATCCTCTAACTTCAGGAGCAAACCTATGTGATCTAAAGTAAGCAAAAAGCCTACTTTTGTACGTTTCTTTGCATGAATGTTCATACTGGTTAGGATTATCAGTCTATTATTGAAAACTTCCTTATCTGTCTACATATTGACTATCTCCAGTCCTAATTTGAAATGACACTTAGCCCAAGGTAGTTACACACTCTGAGAAATATTTCCTTGAGTATTTACTATTAATTGCAAGTTATTTTCAATTGCTTAAGTGTGCTTGTTCAGTTGAATGTACTTTTTTTTGACTTGGAATTGTAAGATATAATAACAGAAATAAATACATGACTGTCTGTTTTGAAGAATTCTTTTCTATTGCAGTGACTGCACGATCTCCTTAAAAGAATTAAAAGCCATTCTTTGCTGTGCTATTATTCCTTTCTATGTGTTTATGCCTGCATGGGAATAGAAAAATGATAAATGAAATACTTAAACGAAAATCAGGTATCACAGCGATTCTAGAACTGTGCAACACTGATATCACAATTGCATTTTACATAAGAAAGAGAAGAACTCAAAGTTACAATTTACTTATTTTATAAATAAGTAAATAAATAAATAAACAAACCAAAACCCTTCCCACCCACCCCCCCCCCAAAAAAAAGCCCAGCAAAAAGAAGGCACCAGCCAAGAAAATAATAAAATAGCATAGTTTCACTTAGACATGTACTTTCAAGGGTAATGTAAAAAACAGAAATGCAAATGTAGAAAGCAGTACTCCGTACCACTGTGACTTGGTAATATAAGCAAGTATGTGAAGTGACTAAGTAGTTATTAGAAAAAAAATTGAGAAACATAGTATTAGAAGAGGAAAAAGCCCTGAAATACTAGCTTCAGGCACTGCTACGTGAATAAGCAAGAACATGACATATATCTGATATACAGTAAACTCAGGAAGCTCATAAAAATTACTTTACCCTAATCCCTCCTTTGAAAGTGCAGAAGACTTACAACATTGAGTGACATGATGATCATAAAATTGATACAGACTCCAGTGCCAGATGTTGCAAACTGCCAATACTTCTTGATGAAATACCACTTGAAAGAAGCAAACTGTTCCATGGCTACCAGACGATACACCACAACAGCAAACACTGCAGTGAGGACCAGTGAAATCTACAGGGAAGTATTTATGAATACAGGTATTATAACAAAATAAACTACATCTGAAATAATTCCCACTGAATTAACAAATTAACAGGTGTTTTAAAGACTGCCATTTGTTTTGGTGAGCTGACTCTGAGAGAAGAAAATACACAACCACTGAATTAAAACATTTATTAATTATTCTTTTTCAATAAAACTATGTTTTAAAAGAAAGCAATCCCTAAATAAGGAGTAAGACTCAAACAATCAGTTTTGCCTATTTTATGTAAATCCACTAATCTTAATGAATTGTGTTAGTATTTACATCAAAATGAGATTAAAGGCTACAATAATTCCAGTATTATTAAACATTACCATGAAAAATATTCCTGAGACAGACACCATTAGACGACTCAGCTTATCAGGGAAAGGCTGAAAAGGTTCAGGTTTTCCTGTGATGGGATTTACTCTTTCCACTTGGGAATATTTAGCTTCAAACTGGGGGCGCAGCTCTTCCTGGAACAACAGGGTAGATTCCATTTGTTGTAACACTTATTTCACTGAAGTATCAAAAATCAGATATACATGTGCTATAAAGTAGAAAATTTATATTGATAAGAAATCTTTTTTATAATGCTCTATAACAAACATCCAAAGAATTTACTCTTTTGAAAGTGCCAGAGACCAACAAAGAACAAAAAACTTAAGAGCCTTCCCCAGTACGTGAGGGTATTAAAAGGATCACAGGTCATAATATTGGTCTAAACACTAGGTTATCTGCAAAAATTGATAAGAAAACTATAAATTAATGCCAGTTATGACAGTGTCTTTTGTGATATTGAGCCATTTTTTAAAAGCCAACAGCTTGTATCATGCATCTATGGAAAGCTATAAGAAAAGTAGTGGCAAAGTCTCTGTTGACTTAGGCTGCAGTTAAATCAACAATATAGTTAAATCACAGCTATGTCCTCTACTGATTTATGAAATTATAAAATCATTTTATTATTGCTGATGCTGATAGCAGAACGTTAAAGGACAAGCTATGCCTCGAAGAAGGATATAAAATCTAGTTTCTGTCCTTTTACCTGTCTTGGTCCCAATTATACACAGGATTAGGAATTTCCAGTACAAGAAACACAGAACTGAAAGACATTTGTGTTGGCATCCGTAGTAGCTCCTATCTTCTGTACGGGTAGTATTTCCACTCAGTTTTTCAAAGGATACTTCATATAGAATTATATATATAGAATTATATCTGGAATTATAATGCTAGTTGCAGAAGGGAAAGTATGCTTGTACAGACTCAGGTATAATTTTTGATGCTGCAACCAGTGTTATAAACACAAATATCTGAATGACAGTAGTGTACAGTATGTATTGCTATCTACCCTTAAATCATATTGACAGCATGATTTCCAGGTTTACTTCTGTTTAGTCTTACCTCTTCATCTTCCCAGTCTATGAGGTCCCAGTCATAGGTTAATACAGCTCTCCTTCTCTTCCAAAACTCTAGAAAGACTGTAGCTGTGGAAATCATCAACTGCATTTTAATTATGGGAAAGAAAATAAAAAAGGCCACACAGATCTCAAGAAAACGATATGTAACATGGTAACCGTCATTAGCCACTGTCAGGCTGTTTCCCTATACTAACTGAAAACTGTAAATCATAGAATCATAGAATAATTAGGGTTGGAAAGGACCTTAAGATCATCAAGTTCCCATCCCCCTGCCATGGGCAGGGACGCCTCGCTCTAAACCATATCACCCAAGGCCTCGTCCAACCTGGTCTTGAACGCTGCCAGGGATGAAGCATTCACAACTTCCCTGGGCAACCTATTCCAATAACTTAAGGATAATCACTGTTACAACTGGAACACTATTTTACTATGTTTATCTAAGAATCTCTTTTTTTTCTTTCTGTCTGCTCTATTTGTAAAGAGATATGAGCCATACTTTTTAATTGTCATTTTGCTTTTGATTTTATTCAAAACATATACGGTTTAAAATCTTTCCTTGAAGAAACAAGGATATGCATACACAATGACATCTACTATTAAAGTGCTACATTATGATCTCATTTTATTCAGTTCAAGGCAATCAAGAAATCAAGACAACCTCACTCGTTTCCCAGCTTCACCAGCTTTATACAGGAGCAGCTAATCTCTGTGTGAGATATCAGATTCTCTATGTACTTAGCAGTTTTGGGAGATCCTATGAAAATAATTACAACCAATAATTAACCCCAAGTTTCCCAGACACTGTAGTTTGACACAGAGGTTAACACCTTGTTTTGATGGGATTCCTCACAGAATGTGGGCCTGCTCAATTATTGCTTGGAAAACAGTGATTTCAAATAGGAAGTGAGAAAATTTGTTTCCTTCTGGGAAGCCAACTGCTCAGAAGGAGGATTCCTTACTCAGACTGAATAGGATGGTCTCACATTCCTAACTTTTTGTGTATTTTTGTATTATGTTTAACATCTTATTGGGTTTACATATATAGTCTATATAGACATGATATAAAATGATATATTCATAATGTTATAAATAAATATTATTTATGCTGGGGAGGGACTCTTCATTAGGGACTGTAGTGATAGGACAAGGGGTAACAGGTTAAAACTTAAACAGGGGAAGTTTAGATTGGATATAAGGAAGAAGTTCTTTACTGTAAGGGTGATGAGGCACTGGAATGGGTTGCAAGGGAGGTTGTGAATGCTCCATCATTGGTGATGTTCAAGGCCAGGTTGGACAGAGCCTTGGGTGATATGGCAGGGGGGTTGGAACTAGATGATCTTAAGGTCCTTTCCAACCCTAACTATTCTATGATTCTATGATTCATGATCCATATACTACATTAGAGCACAATGACTAGAAGTTAGCAGAAGTCCACCATACCACTACCCATATATAACAGATGGCTGAGTAAAAGGAACTTGTCCTGAATATAATTTCTAGTAGTATGTTCTTTTATTCTACCAAGCATGGATCTTGTCTTCACTAGACATTTTATTCAAGTTTTGGATGCTCCTAACAAGAACAGCACACAGCTCTCCTACTTAAGCAGCAGTGGGGGTTTGCACTTGAGTAATCTGAGGGTGAAACAACCTTTCCTCACTGTCATAGGAAGTGCTATCACAACCAGTGCAGTGCAAGACTCAGGAATGTTACAGAAGACACCACCTTGCAAGAGAAATCCCTTCCTGACATGTGAGGACTCGGGAGGAATGTTAAACCCATGCTACACACAAAGCAACCAATGCTTTTCTTATGTGACCAAATAGGTAGCAGAAATACAACACACTCTGCAAAAAACAGCTGTTTGTGCTGTGAGTCAGGCTGCTCTACGAAGCATACCCAAGACATCCACTAGCCCTGTGCCAAAACTGGTAAGCCTGCAAAAATGAAATAATTCAGCTATACTCAAAGCAATAAAAATTAAGGTAGTGACCCAATTATCAGGAATAATGAATTTTAAATCCTTCTGATTTAAAATACCCAAGTCAGAGAAACTGAAACCAAGCAAATTAATTAGTGGTGCTTTCCTCCTGCCCCCCAGTGCCAGTAATGAAGAAAAGAGTGAGGAATGGTGGACTAATGAAGTACATGAACATTTTTTTTTGTCTGGGAAGTATTTTAGCTTGTGTAAATATCTGTTGAAGTCCTGGAAACAAAATGAGACAGTTGTGGTCTAGAAGTAATACTAGACTGTAGACAAATGGTGTCTTCAGTCAGATATATAGTAATCTTACAGTGCTATTTATTTCAGTCTGTCCCTTAAGATTTTGGATAATTTGCTTATTCTTTAAATCAAGATCCGTCTCTAAGTTAGAGTTTTCAGGCTCTGGTATAGCATGAATAATAGGCTTGAGTATAATACGAATAATAATAATTTATGTCATTTATGCTACTTATGGACACGAACTAAAGTACCTCTTCCAGATTCACCTGAGCTCTTAAAAATGCTGCAATGTTCTTTTCCATGCAGTAGAACTGATTTCATGGTGATTTTGCTATGCTACAAGGCCACTAAGAAAATAGTGCCAAAAGCCAGGAAAAAAGCTGCTGGGGGTGGGGGGAAAGGTAAGTCACAAAACTTCTGTGGTGTTAATTGCTAATCTAAATGACAGCAAAAAAAAAAAAAACCAACAAAACCAGAATTCCAAAAATCAAGTATTTGTCTAGTTCTGCAGAAAGCCTGGATTGTTCCTGGCTTGCCTTGATTTTACTCTATCACAATAGAGTGATAGATTTAACCTACTGTGACAGAGTAAAATAAAAGCTAATGCCACCCTTCTCTGACTGCTCTCTGTTCAATCGAACCCCCTGGTGCCAGTTGCTAGGCACTTCTACTGACTCATCTCTTCCTTTGATCTCCCAGCTCTGAAAATGGTAACCTTTGACTTTTATCAATTAACTTCTGTAGAAAATCAAGACATACAGTAGATGATTAATCCAATAATTTGATCATCAAGATGCATGTTCTAACACCGCTTTGACCTGGCAGAGTTTGTTTGCGCCTAATCCTGCCACTCAGGAGTTCTGGATGATTTACAATTTACAGGGTCACACACAGGCTTCCAGTTTCCTGCAGAAAACATCATCTGGTGCCTCCCCTGCTTTTTCCCAGGAACACTGCTTCCAATTTTAGAGCTTCAATTACTGTTCTGAATTTTAAATCCCATAATATATGGTGTACTTCCTTTTATGGTCCAGCATTTTGGTACAGAATCACTCATTTAGGGATTTGTCATTCAGTGCTCTACAGTGCAGTTCTGCTCATTCTACGCTTCCAAAAAAAATCTTTAAATTCTTAAGTTACTTTATTTTTACTGTCCTTATTTGCACTGCCATTATTTGCACTGATGAAGAACTGAAATCACAGAATTACAGAATCATTTAAGTTGGAAAAGACCTTTAAGATCATTGAGTCCAAAGGTTAACCCAACACTGACAAGTCCACCACTAAACCATGTCCCTAGACAAGTCTTTTAAATACCTCCAGGAATGGTGACTCCATCACTTCCCTGGGCAGCCTATTCCAATGCTTGGCAACCCTTTTAGTGAAGAAAATTTTCCTAATATCCAATCTAAACCTCCCCTGGTGCAAATTGAGGGTTTTCAGTAGGTAACTCTCCACCAAGTTTGGCCTCAGCAAGCCAAGCCCCTTCTGAATACTCTGCTCAATTACTTGTTCAGGTTTCACAGTATCACAGTATCACAGTATGTTAGAGATTGGAAGGGACCTCAAAAGATCATCTAGTCCAATCCCCCTGCTAGATAAGGTTACACAGGAACGTGTCCAGGCGGGTTTTGAATGTCTCCAAAGAAGGAGATTCCGCAACCTCCCTGGGCAGCCTGTTCCAGTGTTCCGTCACCCTCATTGAGAAGAAGTTTCTTCTCAGGTTTAAGTGGAACCTCTTGTGTTCCAGTTTGTACCCATTTCCCCTTGTCCTATCATTGTTTGCCACTGAGAAGAGCCTGGCTCCATCCTCGTGACACTCCCCCTTTATATATTTATATACACTAATAAGGTCACCCCTCAGTCTCCTCTTCTCCAAACTATAGAGACCCAGCTCCCTCAGTCTTTCCTCATAAGGGAGATGCTCCACTCCCTTAATCATCTTAGTTGCCCTGCGCTGGACTCTCTCCAGCAGGTCCCTGTCCTTCTTAAACTGAGGGGCCCAGAACTGGACACAATATTCCAGATGAGGTCTCACCAGGGCTGAGTAGAGGGGAAGGAGGACCTCTCTCGACCTACTAACCACCCCCCTTTTAATACAGCCCAGGATGCCATTGGCCTTCTTGGCCACAAGGGCACAGTGTCGGCTCATGGTCAACCTGTCGTCCACCAGGACCCCCAGGTCCCTCTCCCCTACACTGCTCTCTAAGAGGTCGTTCCCTAACCTATACTGGAACCTGGGGTTGTTCCTGCCCAGATGCAAGACTCTACACTTTCCCTTGTTATATTTCATCAAGTTATTCCTCCAGCCTGTCCAGGTCTCACTGGATGGCAGCACAGCCTTCTGGCGTGTCGGCCACTCCTCCCAACTTAGTGTCATCAGCAAACTTGCTGATAGTACTCTCAATTCCCTCATCTAAATCATTGATGAATATATTAAATAATACTGGTCCCAGTACCGACCCTTGAGGCACTCCACTAGATACAGGCCTCCAACTAGGTTTAGTCAGTTACATTGCAGCAAAGCAAAACAATGAAGTCCTACAGATTCAGTACCTACTGAGACACACTCTTCAGAATTGAAACTGCTGCTTAATAAATATATAATTTAATGAAAGGTTAGTCTCATCTCCAACTTCTGGAATACTCTGAACCATATGGCCATAGCTCCAAGTCTGCTCACACTCAGGTTCACTGCTGGAGGTTTTACCTTCCAGGAACAGCAGGTCAACACTCAGTGCTAGCGTGCTGGCACCACACTGTGGGTGTATGACACTGAGCCAAGAACTGAGTCACATACAGAGCACTATATTAAATAATACATATTATGCATGTATTCAAATAACCTTTAATTGTAAAAAAACTATCAGAAAGGCTTCTCAGCACCATAATGTGTGCACAGAATCATAAAACAGAATTGTAGAATAGTTTGGGTTGGAGGGGACCTTCAAAGGTCACCTAGTCCCATCTCCCTGCAATGACCTGGGGGACATCTTCAACTAGATCAGGTTGCCCAGAACTACATCCAGCCCTGGCCTTGAATATCTCCAGAGATGGTGCATCCACCACCTTTCTGGGCAACCTTTGCCAGTATTTTACTACCCTCGTTGTAAAGAATTTCTTGCTCACATGCAGACTGATTCTCCCCTTTACTTTAAAACCATCACCCCTCATCCTATCACAACAGGCCCTGCTAAAACATCTCTCCTCATCTTTCTTATAGGACCCTTTTAAGAACTGAAAGGCCACAATAAGGTCTCCCCAGAGCCTTGTCTTCTCTGGGCTCTCTCTCTCACAACAACCCCAACTCTCTCAGTCATTCCTCAAAAGAAAGGTGCTCCAGCCTTCTGATCATTTGAAGCCCTTCTCTGGACCCTCTTCAACAGGTCCCTGTCTTTGCTGTACCGAGGACTCCAGAACTGGATGCAGTACTCCAGTGGGGGTGCATGCTGGTGTGAAGTACACTGTTGACCCAAGTATATTGCTTGTTATTTAGTTAATGCTGCTTAAGGTCCAAATCTGGACACAAATTTGTGGTGGGGCAGTTCAGATCTCATGGTCAATCTGTTAGATGCATATCCTAGCAGACACAGCAATAAATATGTGTAGCAAGCTTGTTACACACTGCAGAGAAGGCTAGATTTCAAAGAAAGCCAAACCCACTACACCAGACTCCTCTCACAGACCACCCCACCTCATACCACAGAAATAATTTGCTTTCTGAAAAGGGGTATTAGAAAAGGTAGAACTTGATCCATTTCACAGAAAACCTTCCACTTGTCCACTGCAGTATTTTCAAGAAAACACCAGTAGTTGGCCCTATATAAACACCTCCTGCATAGGCCATATCCTCAACACTTATCTCAAGGATTAGTTATGAAAGAGTATTTGCACTTGATTCCTTAAAAATGTAAAGTGGAAATAGAGAACAACATCATGGAATTCCACTCAAACAGTCACACAATACTGAAGCACTTCTGAGTCACTCTTCAACCACGTACCTGCCTAAAATAACTATGCATAAGGCACTAAAAAATAACAAAAACACCCCACAGTTTGACTAGATCAGCATAGTAAGTTATATATCATATGCCTGACTTCCTCATTCTTACTTTATATACTTAATTACTTTATATAACTATACTTTAATCCAGTATTGTCCATATTAAACCTAAAGCAAGAGTTGTAACAAATTGTTATGTATTGCAAATTAAAAAATGACATCTGATACATTCAGAACATTTGTATTTAGATTATCTAAAATTATTGCAACTGCAAACATATTAGAATCATTTCTAGCAGCATGGTTTCCTTAACAGAACTCAGAACTTTATTTTGTAGAAGACAGGTCTTTTCCAGCTTTCATGTCACACTGTACCATAGGAAACTGCAGTAACAAGAAACTATCTTCTGCTAAATTAATAGTTGCATGGTACATGGAACAATAGTTTCTACAGTTTACAGAAAATAGTCACCCATCTGAAATACCAGCTCAAATACTTCCAAAGGATTAAGCAATAAGCACTGCCTCCCCACTTTACCCTAAATACTGCAATTGCTGTGGACTCTGTAATGACAGAGCTGGGTGATGACAGCAGCCAAAAGAGTGTGGCTGGTTCCCAGACGTGTACAGGGAAGGGCTGCCCCACCTCACCTCACCTCTCCTGGATGGCGCGTTCCTCACCCCCGTCACACTGCCGTGTTTATTGTCCCTGCACTCCCTTCTTCCTACCAGACTAATTGCACTCTGGGCCATTGCAGGATTTCAACAGGCTCCTCTTGCGTGTTTTGTAGAGCTCAAAGGTAAGTCTGAGGGGTTTTCTTTTTAAATGCTTATTAGTGTATGTGATTAATTTAATATCTTATATATTATTTCATACAGTGTTCCAGAAGGCAGTCAGTGCTGTTGTAGCCAAATTCTATTTAATTTCTGAGAAAATAATTTTTTAATCACTCCCTCACCATTTTTTAAATTCAAACATTAAAGCAGAGAAGTAGCAACAATAAATAATGTCAGTATTTCACTCCAATTCATACTTTAGTGGGTATTTATGCTCTTTATGCAGCAAGCACTGTTGGAACAAGTTCAGAGAAGGGCCACGAGGATGATCAGGGGACTGGAGCACCTCCCACATGAAGATAGGCTGAGAAAGTTGGGGCTGTTCAGCTGGAGAAGAGAAGGCTGTGTGGAGACCTCATAGCAGCCTTCCAGTATCTGAAGGGGGCCTACAGGGATGCTGGGGAGGGACTCTTCATTAGGGACTGTAGTGATAGGACAAGGGGTAATGGGTGAAAACTTGAACAGGGGAAGTTTAAATTGGATATAAGGAAGAAATTCTTTCCTGTTAGGGTGGTGAGGAACTGGAATAGGTTGCCCAGGGAAGCTGTGAATGCTCCATCCCTCGCAGTGCTCAAGGCCAGGCTGGGCGAAGCCTTGGGTGAGATGGTATAGTGTGAGGTGTCCCTGCCCATGGCAGGGGAGTTGGAACTAGATGATCTTAAAAGTCCTTTCCAACCCTAGCTATTCTATGATCCTGTAAGTATGAGAGTTCTCTCAGAATCAGTTCAGATCCCATTTTAAATGCTTGGTATGGTGAAGGGAAGAATATATTCTGTGTATGCTACTTTTTACCAAACTTCTGTAAAAAAATGGTACTGCTGCACTGTTAGTGCTTCTGCTGAGTTTAGTTATCGTGGAAATGAACAGGAAATACACACTTAGGAAGGTGAGCCAGGGCACTTACACTTGTCACATTGCTAGCTAGTAAGAGGAGAAAAATTAAAATCATCATAGATTATTATTCATATTTATATTCCTCTTCATAATTCACTAAAAAGTCATAAATTATTTTCTCAGTACAAAAATTAAAATACATTTAAGCTTGAAAATTTAATATTCATTGCTCACTGAACTGAGAAGTAACTCATCCTTGAAGAGGAATCTGAATTTTAGAGCAAAGAGCTGTGGAGCAAAAATCCATTATGTTTCTGGGACCATGATTTGCTATGATTTCTTTCTGGATTCTAGAAGATAAATTCTTTATGTTTGCTTTATATTTGTTCAGTCTATTGTTGGATCACTGATGTAAAGGTAAAAATATTCTGCTTGATGAGGCTTAAAAAGCATAAGTGAGAGCTCTGCAAATATGAACATGCTACTTCAGACCATAAGAAACAGAGGTGCTATTAATAATACGCTCATCATGCCACTGTTTACTACATAAAGTTTACTACATACTTTCTCATCTGTAGAGAAAACACACCTCTCCCTGCCAAAACCTCATGGATACACTGAACAAGGTGCCTGCTGCAACTGTGTAACTTCAAGATGAGTTTTTCCTCATCCTTCTGAATCTAGCATTTGAAAAGATAATGCATAATACATAGCCTCCAGTCTCCTACAGGAAAAGAGGTTCCCCCACAAATTCAGCACCATCCATAACCGCGGGACTGATCTAGTTGTCAGCTTGCACCTGGTAGCATTCAGATGACACTCACTGCTCAGGGTCACAAAAAATTACCCATCAGGTCAGGGCTAATTGTAACAATTATATTTCTTAGCAATGGAGCATAACTCTTCAGCACGTTCCTGGAGCTGCTGCCTGTCCAGAAGGCATTGCCTTGGGTGTGCCACCCAAATATGTTGCCATTACCTTTCTCTATAGCAAAGTGGTTTTGAATCATTCCTCTCTGAGTACAAGGCCTGTTTACAGAGCCATGGAATGTTCTTGTGTAAAAAGCGTTTGTTGATTATCAGTATTCTTTAGGTCATTCTCTTGGTCATTAACACTTAGGGATGTGAAGTTTTCAGCATCAACATATGGTAAACGTGATATTTTCTGTACTATAACACTTTCTTTTACCAGCTTATTTGGTAAAAGTAGCTTTGTTTTGCAAAATAAAACCATGGACAAAAGTGAATTTCTTGCAGATTCTTCATATAACAAACTTTGAAGTCAACACTATGCAATTATCCTGTGGAAAGATTTTCATTTTTCTGCTTGTAAGGCTGCAATGGAACAAAAGCAATACCAAGGGCATGAAAGTAAATGGAGCAGGTGATAGCAATGGCTCAATTAGAGATAACAATTGGTCTACAGTGCAATCAACTTCATGGAGATTGGTTCCGACTGCAACTACTGCCATAAATCCTTCTATCATCAGTCATGCTGCACCAGCAACGGCCAACGTCAAAGAAAATGTAGCAGAAACAACAGAGATGAGCAGTCAGCCAAACAGCACACCCCCAACATCCACTGATGGCACCACTTTATCTTCAGTTGCCACTACAGTATCTAAAGATGGAATAAACAACTCTGCCACAACCTTCAACAGAATCCCAGTATCTTTAGCGACACTTACAACAACAAGTGAGCTTTCTCGACTGACCAAAAGTGCTGCAGCTACTTCTACGTCCACAGAGAAATCAAGTAACTCCACAGTCACCTACGGCACACCTTCGGCTGTGGTGCTCCCCAGTGATAATTCTTCAGCCAATGCCACCACATTGTTCCCCACCAGCGTTGCTCTGACATCACCCACAGTGAAGGAGGAGGGTACCACAACAAACTCCAGCACCATTCTGCAGGCAACTGAGCTGAACCATAATTTCAGTAACTCTTCTACTGCATTGCCTGATTCAAAAGATGCCAATGCAGGTAAGTCTATAACTGAGGACCAACTGATTTAACAAAATTATAACACTTTTTCCTTGAACAGGATGCTTTATCAGATATGTGAATTAAGAAGTGATTTAGTACAGACTAAAAATAAAACTCACCCAAATAAAAAAGGCGGGTTTAATTTTTTTTTCTTATTTGCTGTTTACTTGTTTAATACTTGCAAAAATAGGGGAAGCTAATGACACATACTGCCCATTCATACTGGAGTGGACCTTCAATGAAGATGTGCAGAAATAACACCTGGGGCCCTCACCTAAGACAGATGTGGAGTGAGTCCAGAGAAGGGCCACAAAGATAAAGATGCTGCGAGGGCTGGAGCACCTCTGCTATAGAGACAAGCTGAGAGAGTTGGGCTTGCTCAACGTGGAGAACAGGTCTTTTGACAAAGCCTTATAGGGACGGGACAAAGGGGAATTGCTTTAAACTGAAAAAGGGTAGATTTTGGTTAGATATAAGGAAGAAGTTCTTCCCTGAGAAGGTCATGAGGCCCTGGCATAGATTGCCCAGAGAAGCTGTGGCTGCCCCATCCCTGGCAATGTCAGTGCTCAAGGGCTTGGAGCAACCTGGTCTAGCATAAGGTGTCCCTGCTGGTGACAGGGGGTTGAAACTGGACAAGTTTTCAGAACCCTTCCAACCCAAACCATTCTGTGATTTAAAGCATGTAACACATCAACTTATTTAAGTTCAGAAACTTTTGTGACCAAAGATAACTTCTTATAAATACTTCCAAAGGAATTATATTAAATTGTGCATTTAATTATCAAGTCAAGTATGCGTGGGAAAACAAAGGAGTATAAAACTGTCATGGAACTTTTCTACCCTGCTGTTCTAAATCAGGTCAGCAGAAAAATAAAAGGAAGGATTAGAACACACAGTAACTTCTGTCATTAACTGGCTTTCAAGCTTTTAACACAGGCTTATCCATCATATCCAGTGGAGTACAGTTTGTACCAGGAACTGCAGGAGCATCAACTACCATCACTGTTCTAATAATTATAATGTACCTCATTTTTCGATAACGTGACCAAAAAGAAAGTGGGGTGGGAAAGCAAGTTCAATTCCAAGAAAAACAGAATACTTAGAAGAAATTTTTTATTAATTTTAAGAAATATCTTCGAGGAATGCAGTTATTCTGATAACTGAACAAGTGCAGAAAGAACTACTGGATTTCTTGCCTTACATACTCAAAAGTTGGCACTCTAAAAGTTAATCACTTGAAATTCAGAGGCTGCAGTTTTAACTGCTGGCTTAAATACTTAAAAATAACTGCATTCAAAGAGTGATTACTGCTTACTTCTTTCAAGAAAAAGACAGTGGCTGATTCTGTAATTAAACCTGAAACCTTTTTATTTGACTAAAAAAGCTCATTCAGCCTTCCCTTTTTGTTTTAAACCCACGTTATTTCCCTGAAAGTCAAGGATGGAAATGTCTGTTTTCTTTTCCAAGGGCAGAAGGTTTCTGCAGGGAGGCTGGTTTAGTCAGTCTGCAAAGTGTTTAAGATCCTTAGTGAAAAGCCTAACTTCACAAAACCCTTAACTGCTATAAAGCACGAGTCAAGTGCCTGAACTTACAGATTTATTCTTGTTATTCAACTTTCTATTCTTTTCTTCTCTCCTAGACAAAATGAACAAAGGAGAAGTAATAGTTGGTGTCATTGTAGGAGCCATTTTGTTGTCTATATTAATTGGTGTGATTGGGTATTTTATATGTGGTAAGAAGAGGTCTGAGTCTTTTTCCCACAGACGGCTTTATGATGATACAAGGAATGACCCAGGTAAGTAATAGTACAAATGTTTTGGATAAGAACATTTTGTTGCTTCTGCACAGAGCTGCTTAAATAGTCTGGTCTTAATCACAGAATCATAGAATCAAGCAGGCTGGAAAAGTCCTTTAAGTTCATCAAGTCCAACCTTTACCCCATGACTGCCAGAATAATTTATTAGGAATCGTATCATCAACTCCACTCAAACTAGTCTTCAACTGATAGCACTTTATTATTTTTAAATTTTAGCTTAAAAATACTCCCCTTTGTGTTTCTGCTTTACAAGTTATTTTTTTCAACCTCTAAAATATCAGAAAATACCGTTAACTAGTATCAGTGAACCTACTGAAAGAACTGTGGGCAAGTTCAAAATTACAGCTCAAAAGCTCTCCCAAACTTTGGTTAACTGAATAAGGCTAGACTCCTTACTCACCCAACTTCAGTTATAGAATGAGGGATGAAGCTATATCTGCTCTCAGGAGTAAAAATATTTTTAAAAAGGTTTAAAAGGAAGATTGATTTTATGTTTGCCATGAATATGTATAAACTCGCATTAAAGCATAATCACATAGTATCCAAACATTTGTATCATGTTCCTGGACTTTATTTTTAAACATTTAAACAAACATTGAGAGCCCAAACACACTTTTTTTCTCATATGAAATCAAATGAAAATAAAACTCTGGCAACATACCCTCTCTGGCTTAAATGCAAGAGCTGAAAGCTGCCAGAATGTCAGATTAGGAAACAGCTTTGAAAGTTGACCACCCATGTAGTGCTGAATGGACCTTACTGGGAGGACTGTTTTATCTTCAGAAGACTGTGGATCAGGGCCTTCATATTTTGCTCTCTCAAACATAAAAAAAAAAGCTGGCGAGAGGGGTCAAGGACAGCAGAAAGAGCTTTTTCAAATACATGGCAGGTAAAACTAACACCAGAGGCAATGTAGGCCCGCTGATGAACGGGACGGGTGCCCTGGTGACAGAAGATACAGAGATGGCAGAGTTACTGAATGCCTTCTTTGTCTCTGTCTACTCTGCCGGAGGCAGTCCTGAAGAGCCCTGTACCGCTGAGACCTCGGATGAAGATAGGTCAACGGAGCGGTCTGCCTTAGTCGATGAGGAATGGGTTAAAGACCAGTTGAGCAATCTGGACATCCATAAATCCATGGGTCCAGATGGGATGCACCCGCGGGTGCTGAGGGAACTGGCTGAGGTCATTGCTAGACCGCTCTCCATCATCTTTACCAAGTCTTGGGAAACGGGAGAGGTGCCTGAGGACTGGAGGAAAGCAAATGTCACTCCTGTCTTCAAAAAGGGCAAGAAGGAGGACCCGGGTAACTATAGACCGGTTAGCCTCACCTCCATTCCTGGGAAAGTGATGGAACACCTTATCCTTGGTGCCATCTTAAGGCATATCAAGGATAAGAGGGTTATGAGGGGCAGTCAACATGGCTTCACCAAGGGGAAGTCATGCTTGACCAATCTCGTAGCCTTTTATGAGGAAATAACACGGTGGATGGATGATGGCAGAGCGGTGGATGTGGTCTACCTTGACTTCAGCAAAGCGTTTGACACGGTCTCCCACAGCATCCTTGCGGCTAAATTGAGGAAGTGTGGTCTGGATGATCGGGTAGTGAGGTGGACTGTGAATTGGCTGAAGGAGAGAAGCCAGAGAGTTGTAGTCTATGGGGCGGAGTCTAGTTGGAGGCCTGTATCTAGTGGAGTGCCTCAAGGGTCGGTACTGGGACCAGTATTATTTAATATATTCATCAATGATTTAGATGAGGGAATTGAGTGTACTATCAGCAGGTTTGCTGATGACACTAAGCTGGGAGGGGTGGCCGACACGCCAGAAGGCTGTGCTGCCATCCAGAGGGACCTGGACAGGCTGGAGAGCTGGGCGGGGAATAACTTGATGAAATATAACAAGGGAAAGTGTAGAGTCCTGCATCTGGGCAGGAACAACCCCAGGTTCCAGTATAGATTGGGGAACGACCTCTTAGAGAGCAGTGTAGGGGAGAGGGACCTGGGGGTCCTGGTGGACGACAGGTTGACCATGAGCCGACACTGTGCCCTTGTGGCCAAGAAGGCCAATGGCATCCTGGGTTGTATTAGAAGGGGGGTGGTTAGTAGGTCGAGAGAGGTCCTCCTTCCCCTCTACTCTGCCCTGGTGAGACCTCATCTGGAATATTGTGTCCAGTTCTGGGCCCCTCAGTTTAAAAAGGACAGGGACCTGCTGGAGAGAGTCCAGCGCAGGGCAACTAAGATGATTAAGGGAGTGGAGCATCTCCCTTATGAGGAAAGACTGAGGGAGCTGGGTCTCTATAGTTTGGAGAAGAGGAGATTGAGGGGTGACCTTATTAGTGTATATAAATATATAAAAGGGGAGTGTCACGAGGATGGAGCCAGGCTCTTCTCAGTGGCAAACAATGAAAGGACAAGGGGTAATGGGTACAAATTGGAGGACAAGAGGTTCCACTTAAACCTGAGAAGAAACTTCTTCTCAGTGAGGGTGACGGAACACTGGAACAGGCTGCCCAGGGAGGTTGTGGAATCTCCTTGTTTGGAGACATTCAAAACCCACCTGGACACATTCCTGTGTAACCTTATCTAGGTGTTCCTGCTCCGGCAGGGGGATTGGACTAGATGATCTTTTGAGGTCCCTTCCAATCTCTAACATATTGTGATACTGTGATACTGTGATAAGAGGTTGACTGGATTTAGCTGCAAAGGACTGCTGAACTAAATTGTGAGTATACAGGGATACAAATCTTTCAAGCAGTATATAAAACTTTCAAGCAATATATAAAAAAATAATCCCATTATCCTTTTAGTTCTCCACTTAGACAACTCACTTGGACCATATGATACAAGTTTTGGATATGTGCCAGATGACAGAAGCAGCACAGCACACAAGGCAGTGGAAGACAACTTAGGCTGCCCATCTGACGGCATTCCTATGGCTGACATGACACCATCCCACCTTTCACTGTAATGTCAGCTTCAGATTATCTTCTCACCTGTTACCCTCATGCTTTCCTTTTTCCAAAAGGACCTGGCAGCTGTTCTGTTACAACTATTAGTGTGCAAACGTTTTGGAAAGCAAAGGCAAAAATCACAAGATAAAGGGACAGGCAGCAGGCAGGGCCCCCATCACTCTTTGACTTTGTAATTAAGTGATCAACCTATGGCTTTGCTGGAAGGATATTATACTTGCTTTATTAGAAATAATATAGACAAATAGCATCCAGGTAAAATTCTGCCTTGGGTAACTTCTGGTCACGAATGTGGACATTCTATGAATTCCCCCTTTCACTAGAACCTCAGCCTCAGCTGAAAACGGCAAGGGGAAAAAGCTGAAAAAGGCTCTGAGGGAAGCTCAAAGACAGAAATGAAGACATAGAAGCTACCAGCATTGTCTGGTAACTATATAACCAAGTGCAGTGTCTTTTAGGAAATTATGAAACTAATTATTAGTAATTGCAAGGCTACAAAAGCATGATCAGGTGCCAATGAAGAAATATCACTGAGGCAAGCAATAAAGCATGCCAGTTATACTGTGTTAATTTTTAACAACTTAATTATGGTTTTTGCATGCATGTGCATGTGTTTCTTGTGTTGTCTATGCAGCTCTGATGTTTTGCTGTTTGAATATTTTTTTTGCTTTTACCAGGCCAGCCTCCAAAATCTGTGACATTCGCTCATCCTTCACTTGAAGTTAGAATTATTAATACTTTTTAATACATATTACTTAAATAAAGCTGTTGTGTGCCATTTGACTCTATTTAAAATTGTAAAATCCTGGCTTCAATTCAGAGAGTTGTACGAATGCAAACTGGTATTATTTTCTCGGGGTTTACACAGACAAACATTTACATTGGTAAAATTCATTATCTCTTGTTATAATACTAGTTTTCCCTATTTCCAGTAGCCAAATACTGTTAGCTTCAGTGAAAGGTAATTCCAGCAAGCATTTCATGCTGGAACTATTACATGTCTTGTGTGACACTATGACACTGACCTTCTAAGAGAGACAAGACTGTCCTTGGTAACTCCTGTTAAACAGTAGCCTCTGCTTGGCTTTGGGCCCCATGACATGATGTGTGTGATGTCAGAGTGAATATAATGAGATATTCAGAATAAGAATTTGAATATAGGTATTAAAATTAAGTACTTACCATCAAGTCTTTCCTATACTATAGCTCCCACAAAATTGTTCTCATTTGTTCTACAAGAATTCTCTACATGATGTCATTTTTATATTGACTCCAGATAAGTAAGTTAACCTCCATGATTGCCTCTTAAAAGACTTCCACCTACGTGATATAAAATTCAGGCCTGAAGACATGAAGATTTTGAACACAGTTATTACATTAATGATAAAAGGTATTTCCACCCACTGCTAGCACAGAAGTTGAAACTGATGAAACAGGAATAAAAGAGGTTGTGTGACAAAACCACAATCCTTCCTTAAATTTTCTCTAGAGCTATAATCTCCCTTTACTCAGTAATCCTATAAAAGGGTCAGGTGAACTAAAAATACAAATAAAAATGCACTTACCCCAAATTGCCATGAAAATAGCAAAGAAGACAGTTCCTCCATTATCAAACAAATGTGTAACCTGAATAGAAAATGAATACATCAGGAATAAATATTACTGCCACTTTACCTTTTGCCCCAGTGAATCCCAAAGCATATAACCAGTCAAAGAAACTAAAAGTGAGGCATTCTAACCAGAAGTCCTACTTGGATGTTTATTCTTCCAAGATTTGCCTCACCCTTTCTTTCAGTATAACTGGAACTCTGGTTTTCCAGACTCACTTCATGCATCTCCAGTCTATGTGTTTCACAGGCATTAAGAGCTTCTCTGTTCATGTCCAGACAAGCTAAAAATTCCTCCAAAGTTCTTCTCATATGCTGGGTCAAATTTAATGTCAACATATCCTATTTTAAGGTTTTTCTAAGCTTAAATAACTTCCATCTTTTCTCGTCTTCCTCTATATATTACTTAATGTCTCTCTTGATTCTCCTCATGAATGCTATCCCTTTTCTTGGATTTATCTCTTATCTTACTCTTTGCTATAACATTTTTCAGGCAGAACAGGTATTCTGTTGCAAAGTCCAAGACTGACTGATAGAAAATAAGTAATAATTAGTTTCTGCATGCCTGCAGATCATTCTAAGAGTGGGTGAATCTGATGTCTCACTTGTTATGAAAACATCACAATTTATCTTACAGAAATCCACAATTTCTAATATTCAAGCCATAATCTGAAACAGTATTTGGGAAGCTGAAATGAAAATTCATGTACTCTCAATAGAGTTAAGGTTGACAATTTCAAGCCATGTAATCTATCCAGGAACAAAGGGCCTACATTTTGTCTAATGGAAGGCGGCTTAACATGTTGCTGAGCATTAGTAAGCAAAACAGAGGGCTCAAATTCCTACTTGAACAAAAAGCATAAATCATTGTAAAATAATAGAGCAAACCAACTTATCATCAACAAGCATATGTGAGAAAAAGGATCTGAAGAGAGAGGAAAAAGAAATGAAAAAGTGCTGTAAATGGCTTTGATATGAATTGTCATAAACCATCCAGGAAATTTCTACTCTTTGAAATAAGAGAATGTCTCAAAATAGAATATTCTTGAAAAGACTTCACTGTCATTGATGTTGACTTTGTTGCTAATTTAAGGACCAATTTTTAAGCTTTTATCACAAAAACAAACTTGTCCTTTTGGCAAAGGAAGGGTGCAAGTAACCAGATTCAGTTTTGCCTTCCTGTGACTTTCTCTTACATCTGAAGTTATTCTGGCCAGCAGGAATGTTCTGTACATGAGGTGTGCTGGGATGCTGGTGCTGACAGACTGCCTCTAGCAATTTACCTAACCTGCTTCTGTGAGAGCTGCCTGCTGCAAGAAGAATTCATCCTGTTGACAGGTTTTCATTCTTCTAAAAAAAGCTGGCATCACTTCTGCCTCACAAATTAAGAAAACTAACTCAAGAAAGCAGAAAAACTTAACAGAAACAGTGTTGCTTGCCTCTATTTTCTGTCTTACTGAGTAAAATAATTATAATATTATGAGAATTTCTTAAAAAACACACATATTTTGTCTTTCTGTCACTTCTTTCCCCCCCCCCTTTTTTTTTTTAAGGTTCTGAAATGATAATTGACTGTCTGGTATAGAATATCAACAAATCCAGTATGTTCCTTGCATGAATCATACAGTGGGATCAACTGCACACATAAATGGGTCTTTTGCTTTAATTTTGCTTCCATAAAGGAAAACACAAACATAATGGGTATGAGACTGTGAATAATAGGTATGAAAGGTGAACAACAGCAGTACAATAAAGGTGGAGAACACTGATTTTGGATATTCTGCTCAGTAGAGACTGCATCTTTCCAAGAGAAATAGAAAATGAACCAAACAAACCAAACCCAGAAGAATTAATGTTACTAAAAGTAGAAAATATGTATCTGGCTCCTAATGTAGAATTGCTTTTAGAAAAAGTACTTGGTGAGAGTGTTTTAGCACCACAGTCAGAATTGAGATTTGACTGTTACAGGCTAAAAGCGTAGTGTAAGGCTGTGTTGACCAAAGGCCTTTAAGAAGAGGTGAGATACTGTAGGACTCAGGTGCTAGTCCATCAGCATACCTGGCTGATGTTGCCATCGTGATACAAGACTTCAGGCACTTCAAATCCACACTGAATCAACACCCTGCCCCACGGCTGAGGGCAAGGTCTGCTGGGTGCAGGACCAGCCCCAAGAGCCCCAGTACACCACACCAACCACCCATGGATCAAAGAGTCCATTGAATGTGAATGGGAATGAGCCTGGGTATTCAGCAATTCAGATTGCAACTCAGGCATTACCTGCCTTTCCCTTCAATTATGAACTTCATTTCAGTGTGGCATTTTTGATTGAAATGGCATACAGAGGGAAAGGATGAAAGAAATGGGCGGTGACATGAAGGAATAAGGCATCTTTTGTATTTTGTTTCCAGCGTTACAAAAACTTGGCAGAAAAAATATTTGAAATATATGACTTTTCCAGCTTTCGTTTGTTCTGTCTGAAGTGCTCTTCTGTAAAGGGAAACTTGGCAGATAGTTAAGAAATTTAAGAAAGAAACCCTGACAGCAATTTTAATAATGTGAAACATGAGCACAAAGCCTTATATAATGAGGCAGGCCCCACAACATAAGCAGGTTTAGGGAGATGAACACTTACAGGAACTCCCATTTCCTATTTAACAAAATGCTTATGTATTTGCATACAATAAGCTACTTGAATGAATAAGGATTAAAACACTTACTGCAGAATAAGGGTGTCAGTGCCTGGAATGAATCAGGAATAGCTCCCCTGGCATACCAGCTCTTTAATTGTATGGAAGGAACATAGAGAAATATGTTCCCATGACAAAAAAAAAAACAAAATCAAAAAACAAAACAGAAGGAAAGGCCAACAAACTCCACCTCAGGAAAAGAAAACAAGCAGGAAATGACACTTTCTTTTCCTAGAGAGCAGATACAATTCCTTATTTTTAAATACACTAGTTCCACTTACATTACTAACAGTGTTTCAGAACAAAGTACTGTTTGATTTGAAATCAGATTGTAGTTTGCTCACATTACAGACTGTTCACATCACTAATTTGGGTGTAAACACAGGGTAAGTGCTGACACATGTTTTGGGTATTAGCTGCTCAACTTAAACAACGCGGTGGCAACCATCAAGATCACAATCCCTGCTGGAGACCAGACATTTCCTAGGAAGAAGGTAACAAGTGAAGCTGCAGTGAGCTCTTCTTTCAAGAAAACAGTGAGTGAAGGCATTACACGTATAATCTTAGAGCTATAAAAAGTCTTGCCGAACCTTTTTATTTTTTCCTTTCTCTTTGCCATTTGAGTGCCCAGATGGTAATCCTATTCAACAGACAAATTCTGAAAAGAGACAATTTGTGGTTGTTTTATGTGGTCCAATCTATCTAAGGTTGACCAGCTTTTCAGGGAAAAACACTGGCAGGAAAAGTATGGAGCTGACATGGTTTTCCACAATCTCTGCAGACCTCAGAGAAGAGTGCATGCAAAGATGGAATATTAGTGGTTATTGCTTGTCTTCCCTGGTAGTCATCCGAGATTCTTTCAAGGGGACTGGTCTGAAAATACACTGAAGTATGAATGGACTACTAAATTTTTTTCTGCTGCAATGAATTATTCACCATATGACAATAAATGTGAAATCTGCATGATTGAAGCACATGATGTCATTGTAAATATAATTAAACAAACAAAAAAAAACAAACCTGCTTCTAACTGGGGATGGTAAAATAGCAGGACTTGAAGTTAGAGGGATGCCACATGTATTAATTTCCCATTGAACTGCAGTGGACTACTGAAAAGGCACTTATCTTTCAAGAAAAAGTATTTCGATGATGAGTTGTAGGGAATGCATAATGTTATTTCAATTAAGAAAGCTCTTACCTTCAGTACACGTCTTAAAATAAAAAAGAAATTAGTAAAAAATAGTAACAAAAATTTTATGGAACCATTTTCTGCATTAGAGAACTTAAAAACCAGTTTTGACTTAAATATATAATTTCTTCAATGGTATTTACTGCTGCTGTTGCAAATAAAATTTTAATTTCTTCATTTTGGTGTTATAAAAAACTAAATTTGTAAAATCTAAATAGAAATAATTTTTAATAAATGTAAATAACATAAATGTAAAAATAATGTAATGTAAATGTAAAAATAATGTAAATGTTCTTCAGATTTTCCTTTACAGACAGATGTGAAATTTAAGTTTTATTCAACACTGGTCCTAGCTATACGTAATTTTGAAATCTAACACAAAATTGATTTTCTCTTTTACACTGCTGCAGTGTGGCAATGACATGCCCAGAGATAAATATATTTTACAAATGCAGGCTTCTCAGCAAAATTTATCTTATGGGCTAACGAATTCCAAGAAAAATGCCAAAGCTGCTCTTCCTGCATTATGAACATACCACACATAAAATATATTGCTCACTCGAAAACACTGCACATATACTTGGGATTACTTAAATTTGAAGGATAGCTTCTTGTAGCAAAATATGTAGCCATGTAAACCTTTGCATTAGTTTGACAGCGTAAAACACATCACAGGCACATTATCCTAGAGCATTCCTTATAGGAGCAGAAATTCAACTACTAAGTAAGCAGGGGAAATAGTAAGAAGTTAATTATAGAGGAAAGTAGGGAAAACCTTCCAAAAAAAGTTATTACTCAGGGGAATTTATGAGTTGATGAAAATAAGGATTTAGGAAGGAAACAGTCACAGAAAATAGAACAAGTTCTAGTATAATCTTGGATCATTTCAGAGCATTCCCTTATTAGACACATGAATGACAAAGGCTGAAAAAAAACCCCTCTGTAGAGAAACAACATGTGTTGCAGGAATCTTTGCGGAAACAAGGGTAGGCATCATGTCTAAAGAGGATCTTAAGAAATATCTTGATGGCAGTAAGACAACAATTACCTTGGCATATATGCAGCTTTCATTGAGTTTTTGTAGTGTGCAATTGCGTTCACACATAGGGCACATGATGGTCTCATTTGCCTCGCAGATCTCTTTGCTTGAGTATGAGACAGGAAAATAAAGGTTATAAAAAAGTTGTTAGCATCTTCAGATTTTCTGAGGTTATGCTGTTTGTGATCTCTATTTGTTAACACAAATTTGCCTACCCTACAAAACCTGCTCAATAAAATAAATGAAATGTTTGGCATCTAAGCAATGCAGAAGGTACCAAACATTAAAAGGATGGACATCACTGGTCTAACTACAC
Source organism: Neopsephotus bourkii (assembly GCF_033783945.1). Lineage (NCBI taxonomy): Eukaryota > Metazoa > Chordata > Aves > Psittaciformes > Psittacidae > Neopsephotus > Neopsephotus bourkii. The sequence goes on along the minus strand of NW_026901356.1, from coordinate 236,294 downwards.
TGATTTCATCAACTTCAGTTTACAGCAGCTGAAGGCCTGCTCCACATAAGGATCACATGCACACACATAGATCACCACTTACATGTCAAAACAAACTCAAAGGAATTTCTGGCAGTCATCTTTGAAGTCATTACATTTTATAATTCCTACATAACTTATGTATAGAGATAATGAAAATGCCCCACACTTTGATATACTATTTTAGGGGAAAATACCTTCAAGCCACATACTGATGTTTAAAGATCCTAAGATTTATGAAGTCACTGTCTTCACTGGGACTGTTCACATTTAAAAGTTAGTACATAATTGTCTTGACGAAGGCAAAACAGAAGTAACAGAAGTGCAAAGATGAATTTTAAGGTGAATTCTAACTGCAGTGAAAGAGCTTCCCAAAGATCCCCAGCAATTGCCTTTCCCTATCCTTTGGCAAGAAATGATGCCTGAAATGATCCTATAACACACTAAGAAAATAGCAGTATGAAAAACATGCCAGGAAATCCCTATTAATTTGTTTTAATAAGCATATTGCTTTCACTTTCCTACTCACGAAAACCAATTTTACAGTTCTAACACTGTATGGAAGATCATATTTATTTCCAAATAAGTGCATCCATTAAATCCTGTCTGACACAGCAGTAAATACAGATGCCACTTCTGTAATCTTCAGCCATGCTTCACATACCATCAGAATCACTAATTCACTGAAATCCTACAACATAACATGGACCTGACAAAGAAATTGTCCTTGGTAACCCTCAAGCAAGAATGAGCAAAGCCAATCATTTCAATGCTACAGAGTAACAGAAATCTTGCAGTGTGTCACTGAAGCAAGAATTTTCTTGCTTGCATTTTCATTCAAATAATTAAGCACAGAAAATCATATTTCAACAATATGTTATAATGGTTTGGCAATAATGCAAACTGTTGTCAAATATAAGGCTAAATAGTACTGCACTTTTAATTTAAATTCAACATTGTAAATGTTAAGATTTTCTGTATTATGTATCTTCAGTTAAAATCTTGATTTGTTTTTAATATGATATTAAGTTTCACAGAATTATACTGACAGTGTAAGTTACATGCTTTGGCTCTACTCTGCAAAGGGAGTAACATTTGTTATGCAAGTGCTTGTGGCAGGTGCTATGTTAATCGTTACTGCAACTCAAATCTTCAGTGTAACAGAGCTAAATAAGCTGCTTTGTACTGTCCGCACTCTGACTGTACTATCTGCAATCTGACTATAGCACATGGTGCAAAGACACCTCAAGCTATGCTGTGCTCATTCATGCCTGGGCTTTCTGTTTGATTGACTGCAAAAAGACGACTCGCAGCAGTGATAACTAATGATATGCATAACCTATCAAAACCAAACTCTTTAAAACCCATCAGATTAATTTTCTATATACTAATGCCCCATCCCTGGCAGTGTTCAAGGCCAGGTTGGATGGGGCTTTGAGCAATCTGGTCTAGAGGAAGGTGTCCCTGTCCCTGGAACTATATGATCTTTAGGCCCTTTCCAGCTCAAACTGTTATAGGATTGTGTGCAGTAGCTTGACATCTAACTTGAGAATAAAGATAGGTCGTATATATGGCACATAATTTGTTGAAAGTAAAGAAGCCTAATGAAGGGATGGTTATAGGGCTATTAAAGTCCTTCCATTTGTCGACCACATTCCCCACAGTTTAGCTCAGGGAGGGCAAAAGGATCAAAATATATTTAAAAGTGTGTAAAACAAGAAATATAAATAAATGTTATTCATTTTTGTTTCTGCATATCTGAGCATTATGAATATAATCCAAACACTTTGGAATATATTACGAAGTTTCTTCAACGCAGATTCTCTGGATTTTCTCCAGGTTACCTTCATCACAAAACTGAATCCTGCAATGAGCTGCCGATGCTATAACCTCATTAAACTGGGTGAACTGAGTGCCAGCTCCTGGCAACCACAGTACTACCACATTTTATTGCAAGCCCATGCAACAAAAAGGACATCTTCCATTTCAACATGCTTTCAGTAACACTGCCCATCTTGTTCTGTGACAGGAAAGAAAAATGTCCCTAACTGTGTGGAAGGGAGAGACTTTTCTTTTCTAAACATGGGACATGCATGTCTATTTTCATATAATAGTGTCTAGCCCCTGGTATCACAGTATGCATGCAGGGTTTTTGTCTCATCTTATTTAACTTCCCTCTCCCTGTACAATACATGAGAAACATTGAACGATGTCATCAGATCTGAAAGTTTATTGTCTCCTGAAACTAACTGAGGAAAGGAGAGGAACTATGAGAAGGAAGAAAAGGCAGTGTGAGAGAGGCACCTGCCATGGGAAAGAAGGAAGGGTACCACCAAAAGGGAGTAAATATGCACCATTTCCAACTTACCTGTGCCACACACAGATGAACTATATAGAGTAGCTTTCCCTTACATAGGGGGCAAGGACTGACCACTCTGTGCTGGGAGCTGAGATGCAGTCTTGGCACAGGCTGATTATATGTGTATGTGTGTGTGTGTGTGTGTTTGTGTGTGTGTACATATATATCTATATAGATACATACATATGTAGGTAGATAGATATAGAAAAATATATTCAAATGTATATAAAAAGAGCCACCTGGTATCATGACAGACCCCAAGCATGCAGCAGAAGCAAGTAAGTCATATACCAAGACAAACTAGTGACATCATTCTGCATATCCCTTGAATTACTGCTGCACAAAACCTCCAGCTGGCATTGTAAGCAAAGGCTGCTTCTACAGCAATGTGTGCTTGTGTATTTGCTTATTCCTTCTGTTGAAATTGCTGGACCACAGTGAAGAAAGAACGAAACAATGGTTTTCTACCTGCAGCCACTTGGGGGGTGGGGTGGGTCAGGGCAGCTCCCTGTGTCTAAGATAGCGAGTAATACTGAAATCTGGGGCAATGCGGCAGTTATGACACTGCTATAATGCCCTAGCACTAGATTTAAATTCTGAATTGCCACTGGGTTTCCTGTGCCTAGATTTTGTCAGTATAATGTACCTGACTCCATCTCCTCCTGATGGCTGCTGCATACCGCATTTGCATACTGCAGGAGCTGCAGTGCTCAAAATCAAATGATAGATTTAAAAACTGTTAGAGATGTTTATCTAGCAGTTTTCTCTAAATGACTGCAGAAACACCAGATTAAATAATCTCACAGTCTCAGAATATGGCAAGAATAAGAATATTTAGGTTGTGCAGTGTGTCTGCCTGCTTATAGATGACTCCTGTCTGCATTAAGTAGGAGGTTCCTTGTTGAACCTCCAGGCTAAGTAGGCAAAGATGGCAAGGAGCAGTATCTGTTATCACTGGCCTTTAGAATGAACTGCCTATGTACACAAGGTGATATAGAAAAACACCTATACACATTTTATCAGGCAAGTTACAATCAGCTTCAGTTTGTAAAGCTCTGTTTTCAAATTCACATCTCACAGTAGGTCTTACTAGCTTGATTTAGCATTGCACTGATGTGACAATACTGTGTTGTGACTAACCAGAGTGCATGTACAGATTCACACCATCAAAGTCAGAGAGGACCTTCTGCCCAGAATTAATACATCCAGATTACAGATGTGAGGCTGACACAGAAAACACAGCTAGGGCTTCTGCATTAACCCACTCTGTCAGTATTCTGAAACGAACACTGTCTAATGTTAGCTATAATAAATGTAGAAATATTCCCCTCCCCTTGCAGGCATCTAGAACTTACATGGTGGATCACCTAACTTTCAGGCTTTTGCTTCTGGAACAGAGTCAAGAGTCCCTGATGGGCGCCTCGGTGGTCTGTATAGCACAGCATGATACGGAAGAACCTCAGGATGGGACCCAACACAACCAGCCTCCACAGGGAGCCAATTAAAATCTGCTGCTACTCAGCAGCAGCCAAGGGCAAAAACTCAGGACAGGGGAACATGAAAGCTACCTTACCACTGAGCTCCTGTAATTTATACCCTGCACCATTCAGCAAGCAAGATAACTGTATCTTTCCTGTTTAAAAGAGCTAAGCTGGAGTCTTCTCAGGAGAAGCCTGTGATATAAGCACAACATTGCTATACAGCTCAAAAATAAAAAAAAGTTCTTAGAAATTTTGTTCTTCCTCTTGGGGGGTGTCAACACCACATCTTTCTCTTACATGAGAAATGCCTAAAATACTAAGCCATACCCTGAAAACAGCAGATTACTGATCCTTGTTCCCCCCTTGCTGAAACTGTGCTATTGCACATGTTAATACAAGATTCCCAATTCAACAGCTCTAGTTGCTGTGCTCTAAGAACAGGCTGATGCTCTACTTGACAACTGCTACATTTTATGGACATTTATTTTGCAAAACAATCCTAATACAGAGAACAATACCTTAAAGACAGTATAGTTTCCTGGATGATACATTTATTGAATTTAATTGCATTTAATGCACCTTGAAGTTGTAAAGTCTCTTGGGAGTTATCTGTACAAAAGAAAGCCTACAAAAGCCTTACAGCACTGTAGAATATAATAACTCACTGTGAAATATAAGATAAAGACAATTCCATCAAGAAAACTTAAATTAGTCCTGCTCAAAGATGCAGAAATGACACTTCCTATAAAATCTGACTCCAAGTTTACTCACAGCCTAAGCACTCAACCTGCTTGAAGCAACAGCTGCAACTGTAAATCACCGATACTCTTGTGTCTGATGACATCTAATGGAAAACTTTGTAATGACGGTGTAATCTCTGAAACAGTTCCTAAAAATACAGCCAGGAATTAACTCAAGCAACCTCATCGCTATATCTAAATGGATGTAAATCTCAGAGCAAAATTACAACAGTGGAAAACTTGGAAAACTAGGTTCATTTCATAAGGTTGTAATCTCTCTGAAGCTGGGTCTCCTAACTGCAGTTTATACTGTAAAGAGGGAGTATGTCTGACCATCTGTATGTTCAACCATTTCATTCACTGACTAGAATGACAACTACTTCAGTACTACAACATTAAAGTTGGTACTTGCCATTTTTCCTTACAAGCAGAATAGGAATCACTGCAGATGCAGTTGTAAGAACACTTTTAAATGGCACACATATAAAATGTGTATGCAAACCAGATATACAAAGTGGATACACTTGCCTGAAGAACCCAGAGCTCTATTTGGTTATTTTTACATGATTACCATATCTGGAAAACATTTAAAAGTATAATGATCTAAGTTGTGCCTGACGTTCTTAATTTTCAACAGGCTAGTATGTGTTATGAAATAGAATTTTACCTTACTTGGCTGGAATCCATTGTAAATAGCCCATAGAGGAAAACAAAGAGCCCAACCAGGGCAGCAGGAATAAGCATTCCAGTATACCATCCCAGCCAGGCAAAATACAGTCCAATTTTTTCACCAAAATATCGCCTACATGAAAAGGAAACACACAGATTACTTAAAACTTACAATGACTGCCGTTTACAGCAGCAGAATGATTCTAATGAGGAATGAACAACACAAGTTTATGGTAAAATTGTCAGTTTACCAGAATGTTCTATTTCAGGCCAGCATTACATTCCAGTGACACTAACTGCAGACTTACCAAAACACGTATTTTATAAAAGATATAACTCGTCTGTAATTTTCACGTCCTTGCAATGACCAAGTAGATGTACTAGTTTCAACATTATTAAATATAGGACATTTCACTTGCACACATGGACACAGTTACACAGATAGACAGATATACACATACACGCAAAAATTTTTGGGAAGGGATGAAGTAAGTAGGTATGACCTAAGTATTCCATTATAAAGAATATTTAGATAGAGAATCATGTAATATGACATATTTCACACTACTACTAGAGAAAACAATGGACTGAAAACACAAGTTGAAGATTGAGCTTTAATTCTTCAAAACTTGGCTATTATTGCATTAAGAGATGAAGTAGCAGTGACCAGAAAATCAGTCAAGGATGATACTATTGGACCAGCACAGAATTGTCCCATGGCACAGGCTTAGCTCCACAGCCTTCAGTGGAACAACGATTGGTTAGGACTGTCAGATCAGGAATAAATCTGACAGCAGGGGAAAATGAATTATTGGTACTCAGTGACAAAGATGAGGAAAGTACAAAATCCAAACATCACAATTATTTAACCTCAGTTACATATATTTCTCTGCTGTACATATGGTAATCCATGACATTAATTAGAAGATACATCTACAGAAGTTTATTTAAACCCCATGAAAACATAAGTAGGCTGTGTTTTCAAGCCACCTGATCTGGTAACTGACTGTTCATGTGGATAGGCATCTTTCCTCTCCAAGGTGCTCTCTAAGTGTCTCTGATCAGCAGACAACATTTTGTCTGGCTTGTACTTTAGGTTTCACGCTGAGAACTGTCAAGCAGCTGGACCTACGTGCCTTTTATGCATTCTTATTTGAAATTAAAAGTTACAGGAAAGCACAAGGAGTTTAGCAGTACCGTTAACGCATTGTTACCAGGTTGTATCACAGAAGCAAGCTACTCTTCCAAGTACTATTACCTGATTAAATCAAGAGGTTGGTATTTATACCACATTCCCCACCGTGCCCAACGCTCATATAAGAGGTGCCTGTGATTCTGAGCTCCGTGAGTTTTGATGGGATGTCTGCTCTTGTGGCTTCCCTGAAAAACACATTGAAATAAAGTACATTACTAGGCACTATGGAATACACTTAAAATTTCTTCAGGTTTTTTTTTTTTTTTGAGTATAATATTAAATGTTTTTAACAAATAGGTCTCTCATTAAGGACATCTCCAGGACATGTCACCTGGAAGTAACAGGCCTGACAGAAGAGACATGGTTACATATGCTTATGAAATGGCCAGTTTCTCAAAGAATTTATGACAGAACCATAGTAATAGAAGGCTATAACGAACTCCTCAACTCTTTATATGGTTTCAAGCACAGTGTTTCTATTTCGCTAATCCATTATTATTTGTATGCTTTCACCTATTTCAATTTGTCTAAATTTTTCATGGGATATATGCAGGTGTTTTTTTTCTCTCCTACAGAATTTCAGAAATTTCTATTATGTCAACTCACTTCTCCTCTCCTAGGCATTTTCTATTACTTTATTTAACTCCTGTTTAGCAGTATAGATAAACATGTCTTTCTGTGGCACATATTTTCTAAGACGATGCAAAAACTTGAATGGCATTATTCTGGAGCTATGTAGGAAGTAAAAGTCAGAAGTAAAACCCAGGATTGGTCTGACCCAAAAGGAGTCCTTCCAGGCCAAGCCCAACATTTACAGACTCACCGACAGCCTGCAAGAACAGACTCATGCTCAGCAGTTGAGAGGTAAACACAGGTTTGCTAAAACAACCTAAGCAGGATCTCTTGGATTTATAATTTTCCTCCTATTCTGAAACAGGACAACCCCTTGAAGTTGAACTTTTTATCCCCAAAAGACCTCAGCACTCTGTTATGGTAAAGAAAAGCTATCCTCCAATAACTGCAAGTGAGCCAAACTGTTTACTGGGAGGGAGCAGTGTTCCCCAGAACAGTACTTCAGAGTAAGCAGTCAGACAGACCCTGGGAGATCCATGTAATGAAGACACTTAGATTTTTTTAATTTACTTGAAATTTCAAGCATTCTCCATTGAAAGTACACTATTTACCTCCTGCAATCTGCTAACCCTCTAGTTTAAAATGAGTTAAAACCAAAGCTAAACATCGCTAGAAGTCCAGTTCTACACATTTCTCACTACAGTTAGCAAAGACATGCACCAAAAATATCAACACAGAGTGTGACTGTTGCAACATCTAGGAACACCCAGAAACAGATCATCAACTTATGCTCATAGCCACCCACCTAGAAACAGAACACCAACCAATTTTCACAGACACCTGTAGGAATGACTGCAAAGTATAAAGGAATATTTTAAAATCTTTCCCCTTCCCCTGCTCCTTTCAGCACTGTTTATGCCTAACAGAGTTCAAGTCTCAGCATTTCCACTGGGGCTGAATTTTCATTCTTACTAACTTGTGTGATAAGACAAAATAAAAATAAAATTGAAAGTGCTCCAACCACTAGCCCTTAGTGCCAGTCAGGCAGAAATTAAGGTACGAGTGGCTTAAAAATATGATTTCATTAACCTTAGCTGAAACTTTGAAACAGTAGCCATACAAAGGAACATATATGTAAAATGGATATGATAGAACAGTTTTGACAGCCAGAGAAAGCTTCACAGGTTTTTCTGGTGTTACAGCCAGCTTTTCCCTGAAGTCAGTAATGCACAGCTGGAGCATTAACAATGATGTTCAATTATTTATCTAAAATACTCCTCTTCTATATCCCCAGTATTTAATTATTAATGCTATATGAAAAAATTACTCTCAGCAATTTGTAAAACACAGGTCAGTTCTCTGAAACACAAGACCAAGCCACAATATTCAGCCTGAGCAATCCCAGAGTTCACAGAGTAACCCGCAGTTACCATGTTACTGATCGGCATTCAAAATGCCTGAAGATGTGTGGCTTGCTTCTTTCCTTTCAATACATGAAGACTGTATGAAAACCCTCTGAAATCAAACACAGGTTTTTTATTTACTTCATGGGTTTACAGTCTTCAGTAGACTTTAACCTACTGAAAAAGATACTGCCAAGTAGAAGCTATCCGGAACTATTCAGAAAAGACTAAATGGGAAATAATTAACCAGTCTCCCTAACAGTGATGAAGTGCACAAGCTATTAGAAAAACAGAACATTTTATAGGTGGCAGGCAAAAATAATTTAATACAATTAAATGTAACAATTTGGAACAACGGATATTCTCATTAAGAACTCCACAGGCAATGTCCCATTCATACAAATAAAAAAAGAAGTATAGCATTCTATTTCAGCAAGAAAATATTCCAGGAAGTTATTCTAATACATTGTATAAAAAGAATTTTAAAAGCAAATGTTAAAATAAGAGCTATGAATAAAAAGAGTTGCAACAGATTATGCAGTGACATTAAACGTTTGCACGACAAAATTAAAGATCTGAAACTGCCAGGGCAAGTTTTAATCTAAACATAAATACAAAATTAACCAGGTTACCTCATGGGGTGGAAATGCTGCTTCATATGTTCCATTATTTAGTAGCCTATTAATACCTAAAAAGAAAAAAAACACATTAGTTTCTATGTCAATTTTTTTATACACAATTTCAAGCAGTATAAATTTCCAAGTTAGATACTGAGAATGTAATTTAATATTAGATGCTTAGGATGCTGCCAAACATGTCAATAATCAATAATCCCACCAACTGTTTACGCAGATCCTCCAAGATTTCTGGCTCTGCCAAACTACAAGAGCTTTCTGATGGCCAGTATCTGCAACTTTTCTCTCGGGGTCGCATGCTTGTGCCGGATTAAGTGCGAGAAGGCAGTTATATTCCGGTTGCATTCATCAGAGCATATGATATGGATTTTATGGGTGACATACACAGAGAATGGTATGGTACAGACAACCCTTGAGGCAGCAAACCCCCTGCAGGGTTAAAAGCTAACCTATTATTTTTAAGTAGAAGACAGCTGAAGAACTTTGTATCAGAGCAGTGCTCTGCATCATACTGGCTACAGCATTCTGGATCAGTTCCTACAGTCTTCCTAAAACCAGATTTGTTGTACTATCAAAGAACATTATAAAAAATAAATAATACACAACCATGAATAATGGTAATAAAAAGATTCGGTAACTTGCAAAGCATGTCTGTAGCCCAGAGGTTCCCCAGAAATTAGTACTTATGACAGATTTCAGATTTGTCCATTCAAACATACAAATTATGCAAAACTAATCTCATACTGAAATTTGCATTCATCAGCTTGAAGGGTGTTATATTTGACCCTTGTTTTCTATGGCTTTCCTGCTACTGCTTTTCTTCAGAAACTCAAGCAACAGCTTTCTATAATTAAAAAAGATAAATTTTTTATAGCTTCAGGTTAGGAAGAAAATACATCAGTCTCACCCATTTTGGATTTTCCATCTTCATACTTAGTTCTCTGTAGCATGTGATGCACGATTCTACTTCTTGTGGAATTGCTGAAGAAGCTGTCTTTGTTGTTTATTGTAAAACTGTTTAAATAATGAATGGCTTTTAATATTCAAAACAATGCACAGGTATTGAAACATAGCTGCTCAAGTGTTTTCTTCTTACAGTGATTTATTTGATCTCTACCCCCCTTGGTTACTGCACAAGACCACAGAATCACAGACTGGTTTAGGTTGGAAGGGACCGTAAAGTTTCAAAGCCTCTGCCATGATACAAGATTTTACATCCTTGAAGCATATTCTCAGGTCCATTAAATTTACCATCATCACAGATTATGGTTGGGAAAACAGAACAACTAAAAGTAAATTCTAAAATTTTCTACTATCCAGTTAATTTCTGTTCTGGATATAATTAATTTAAACGAAGATCTCCAGAAGCAGTGGCTGCTCTCAAATTCAAGTTACTTATGAATTGGCAGATGTCTGTGTCATGGTACTGCAGGAACTATAATTTAGGAAAAATACAATAAAATACCTCCACGCACTGGACACCTGAGTAGCAGCTCCACCCCACTTCCCCTTGAAGAGTCCCAGGTTGGAGACAAATAAAGCATCCTTTCCCAGATGGCTCTGGATTCTGGATGCCAGAAATCTGACATGCAGGAGTTTTTGCCTGCTCAGCTGTGCCAAACGTGACACTATTACAGTTGATAACACCAGCTGAGCTGTTTGAGATATACCAGCAAAATAAAGTGACTAATATAATGCAATATAGTCAATTGCTGAATAAAAATGAGATTATGATGCAATTACTGTCCTTACAGGGAAAATACAGTTCATTATCATATAGCTTCTTTACTGAGAAGAAAATATTCCCCTTTAGTCTAATTTACACTTCTGCTTTAAATGAACTTTTCTCTCAAAAAAAAAGTATCAGTAAATACTTTAAAAATGAAGACACAGGCAGAATTTTAACATCTAACTTTCTGGGTCCTGAAAAAAAATAATTATGGCACAGTTTATAACTACATCACTATCCATATGCTGATCTGAACACATACAGTTCTTATTTGTTGTATATATATTAATACTTTCAGATATAAAAGCATTTTTAAAAAGCAGATCTGAGAGAAAAGAAACATTCCTGGTTTTAGCTTGTCTTGAGGTGTTCCCAATTTCAACAGCTGTCTCGGGTTTTGCCTAAGTAAAATACGTAATTAAGCAAAGCAAACTTGAGCAAATATTTGCATTTTGTCATGCAATGGAAAGAAAAACTAAACCAAGAAGGCAGGGTTCATTTGTCAGTCAAATTTCTGTCTATACCTCTGAGTGACTAAAACAGCAAGTAACATCAAACATCAAGTGACATCAAACAGCAAGTAGATTTTGGCTTTAAGAGAAAACTCACAGAAAATATCTAATATGATAGTGGGTGTTTGCCAGTGACCATCTGTTACTGGTTGCCTCTATGGCACTCGCTTAGATGAAGTGAGAAAATAAAAAATCCTTGTAGTCTCTGGCACTGCTTTGCTAGTTCCGGCACTTACTGGTGTATGCGTGCACGGCTAAAGGGGGCTGTGTAGCAATCTGTTTCTTCCAGATCAGGTAGGGCCTCCTTATCGAGCTTCATTGGATTTCTGGGCAACCAACTTTTCAGCTCTCTCATGTTCCTCTGCAAACTGAGACAAAAAGAAAGCAGATTTACAGGCTCTCACCTGCTTGCTATTTTCCATCTCCAACATTTCATATTTAGTGACAACAGAACTAGAAATTAAATGAAAGCAGAAAATTGCTACTAGCATAAAATAAGGAGCTAAGGAGCAAATTTAACAGTTTGGTGGTTTTTGTGGGTTTTGTTTGTTTGTTTGTTTTGATCTACTTGCATGCTTCACTGAAGCACAACTCATCCTAAAATTAGTGGGACTATGGTCTGAGATGGGACTGTGCTGTTGAGTCTTCGCAAAATAATATTACATGGTAGTCCCTCAGAACTGTGGATGCTTACACTTTACTCAAGAATATATTAATTACTTTCTTTAGAGGCACTGGCCAAGGCAAATGTAACTCCTCCCTCCCTTGCCTAGCAGCTTGGACACTAAAACTAATAACATTTTAAAGTACATATGAGAGAGTTCAGGATCACATTTTTAAGGTTTTCTAATTTCAGTAAGTCTTCCTCCTGCAAAATTTTCCTCAGAATCCAAGGGCTGATATTGCCTTACAAAACAGGATACCTGAACATCAAATAAAGGATACATTATACAGACATGGCTATACAGTATTAAGGCGGAACTCCTTGGTATAGCTTCCTGCAGTTTTGTAAAAAAAATGACATTATAAACTACAAACAGAACATAATATTTGCATCCCCAATTAGATTATATACTGGTGACATAAAGGTCTTTCTTCTACTGGCACCTTTGAAAATTAGTGTCTCAGGATATACAGGGGTAAATCTAGTGAAGTGCAGTTAATTTTCAGCAAATGCTATAAGTTACCTCCTCATCACTTTGATTTTGCACTCCTTGCTTACCTATATTTTTTTCATATTCAACTTCAATGAAATACGGGTATTTAAGGAGTAGATCTATTAAACTAGTGCTATAAACATTACAGATCCAGAAAAAGTCTAAAAATCAGAAAAGCATGCCCTAAATAATACTTTATTAGCAGGATTTGGGCCTTACTCAATAATAAGTTTGATACATAAAGCATGTCTATCTCCTATCCACAAAACCTGTAAATTTCAGCATCAGATTTATTTGAGGTGAATTCTTAACTGCCTGTGCTAAGCATAAGCACAGCTACTCATTTCCTAATTAAGAGTAGTAAATGATGACAAAGTAAGTTGCCCTCAGGCAGCTAAGCGACCTCTGTGAAAACACACTTCTTATTAACATCAGCAAAAGAAAAACATTCTACCCCTACTTGACACAGTGTCAGATAGAAAGCTAAATCAAATTTTACATTTTAAATTCTCAACATTTTCTTCTCGCTCTACATTGCCAAGGCATTGGCACACACTCTGTATGTAACTGATACTGCACTTGAGGGACACCACTCTATTTGACACAAAGCATGATGAGCCAAAGAACATAAATGTGTTCATAAAGTCAAAACACAGAATACGGGCAGGCACATCCCTTAAGTGTCTCCTTTACTCAAGCAATACCTTACTGTTGAGTAAGGTATACTGTGAGTTAATTATTGGTTCCAGTGGAAGTTCTGTTGGTACAAAGTTATATATTGTGTGTATCAGTAAAGTTTGCATTTCATTTTTTCCTCTTTTCTTCTGTTGTACACATGCTGATATTTTGCAGAATCAAACCCCAACCTTTTCTTTAATGAGGAAAAAATGCACATGCATTAGGAAGAACAGTAAAAGAATGTATTTGATTTCAAATTTTTATTATGAAATTGTTCTAAAATTGGTTATGTGGAAAGTCGTGATATTTTCCTCCCTCCAAAGATCTAAAAAAAATTAGTAGATAATTATTATCTTAAAAGAATTAGCTCTTGTTTAACATTCATGTCTGCTCCTTTTGACATGCAAAGTAATGAAGAACAGTATTGGACTAAATTAAAAATTATGTCCTCATTACATTTGCAACTTCTGAAGCAAAAAGATCTTTTATCTAAGATGTGATCGCTTTTTCATTACATCACTTATAGATGAGGACTCTGAAACTTCGTGTCTTCAGATAGCATTAAATATTTCAAAGTTCATCACCCCACATTCCACAATAATCCTCTTTTTTTGGCTTACATTATTTCAAAGTTGAAGTTTCACGAAGCTTTCAATCAAAGTGTTAACAAATTTAAGACAAGTTTTTGCCTAAATCATAGGACTAAGGTATTAGCATTCTTACTCAGAGTGGCTTTCTAGATCAAAAGTAGCAGATTAAACAGAATATTGACTTCAACTATTCAGTGTAGTCTTTTTAATAAGAGTTAAAAGCTGAACTGGTCTGGTGAAGTCACTCATGAAGTCAGGACTTCATGCAGTGAGATCAAAAATGTCTGAGTGGCACACTGCTGTAAAGATATGAACTACTACTTCAGATATGCTCCTACTGAAACCACTCCAGCAGGCACTACTGCAACTTTATGCACATTGGACTAGGGGATGCTGTTCTGAAACACGTATACATATTATTATTTGATATAAAATATAACATTTTATGAAGATGCCTGTAATTTCAGTTTTGCTTAACTTCCATCCTCGACTATGCAGTTCTTTTACATGGTTAGCTGTTCTTTTTTGCAGAACTAGTTAGTCCAAAAATCCTTGCCGACTACATTTACTCTGCAGACTGCAATGCAAAGAAACACAGTATAGATGAGTTTGGAATTATCTGATCAGACTCATGGAATAAGATACTGGAATTAAGCAACTGACACTGGTCATGTTAGGTATTTTTGACAGCAATCCCCACCCAGTAGTTTGGTCAGTGTTTGTGCCTCTCCAGACCCATCAACCATATGCCACCAAATGACACAGCCGTGGCATGTTTCCTTCTTTTGTATTAGGGAACATGTTACAGTTGATGGATTCAACATACGGACACAATCACCACCAAAAAAAGAAAAAAAAAAAGGAGGTATTTTTTCAATGGAATGATATTAACAATTTCCCTTCAGTGTGCAGATTAAAATCCAAAAGGTTTCAAAAAGTCCTTGTACAAAGCAAAATTATTGCAGCTCAGCTGCTCAACAAAAATCAGTTTTGGTTCTCTAACCTTAGAAGTATTAATTTATTTCAACATTTCAGTGGGTGGAGTGAATCTGCATACTAAGGCAACTCTTTTCATGTTGTTTTTCTCAATGTCATTCTTTACCAACAGTGAAATTGGTGTGTCTGATATTGTGAATACAAGATCAATTCATTAAGAATATTCAGTCTTAAATATGAGCGTTCAGGAAACTTTTGATACTTGCATACCCCACTTCTAGCAACTCACCTTCCTTTGAAAAGATTTGTGAAGGCTTTCCAAATATTGCTATTAATAAGTATGATAAAATTATTTCTATAGTGTGGACCTTTGAATAGAATTCAGGCTTCACAGGGTGAAGTACAATGTTAAGGGTTTTTTTTTAAGGTACATAAATGAAGAAATCAAGAGATATTACATAGATATCACATATAAGGAAGGTGGTATATCTGTAAGCATTCCATTAACCTCTTCCTTAATTCATGCTCCTAAATCTTCTGTGGAAGTTTTAAAGAACATTTAAGATCATATAACCACATCAATAAATTGAGGGAAGTGTACATGTTGCAGAAGGGTCTTATATGCTAGTACTACCTCACATTACATTATAGAAAATCTGTAGCCTTAACATTTTACCTTTGATATACAAAGATTGGCTCTTGCAAATTCCACAGAAATATTAGTAAGAGATTTAATGAGTTACAGAGAAGACTTAAGCTGGAAAAGTTGTAAGATGAAAAGAAACAACAGTATTATAGAATGGTTTGGGATGGAATGGATCTTAAAGATCATCTAGTTCAAGATATGTACGTCACCAATTTTAGCATTAGCTTTCATTTTTAGAAGTAGCTTCTTTATTTTTTTTCCACACTATTGCTTTGTGCACTGTATTACAGAAATTGACAGAAAAAGTATTCAGAAAAATATTCACCAAATTCTCACAAAGTAAATCACAAGTAAAAGTATTTGTCTCAAATGAAAAAAGTCAATCTGGCATGAAAACTGTTTATTACTTAGTTCACAGGTACCATGCAACTTCAGTTGCATGCTTCAGGCATCTGTCCTTCCATAATAAGGAAAATAAATTTATTTAATATCTAGGACTCACCAGATGGATTACAGACAAAATGAGACAATTTTGCAGCAAAGCTTGTTGATTTTGCCCTTGCATTACAAAGCACATCACTTACATTTTTTATAATGCACACTAAAATGGAGCAAGCATGTAGATGACTGGGAAGAGTAAAAAACGCAGTTGTAAATTTAAGTTATAGATTGTTTTATTTCAATATATTTTATCTGCTTATGCATTTAAAGTTCTGTCACTGTACCGTTCAACGGTGCTTCATCTGTTTCTGTTATATAAAAACATGATCATCTTGCTGATCAGGCTGCAAACTGATATCATGAGACTATTTAAATTTTTCCTAAGAAATAATGAGAGATCTTCATCATCTAAAGTAACAACAGGAGAACAAAATCAACTGTAACCGCAGCTCAAGATCCATTTGAGAAAACCCATGACAAAAAAATTTCAGATTTCCCTCATGTAAAAATTTTCCTATCTTTTCCATAGGCAATTAGGATTTACAAGACATCATTATGCCTGGCTAGAGCAACAGGGAGTGATTACAGCTCCCAGTGCGCCCTGTCTTTATTCCCCAGCTCCCTTAGACTCTTTTGCATGCTGCTGTGGCCCCTTGTTCCTGTCTGACAAAAGCAGCAACAGCAGTAGTCATGGGTGAGGTCTGCATGTCTGTGTCTCAGAGTTAAACAGCTTTCCCTGCAGTTATTCTGACAGCTATCAAACCTAAATTCAACACAGGCTCTTGTGTGGTGTTGATTTAGTCCATATCACCAGGACGCACATGAGGTGTGCGTTTGCATGTATAAGAAAATAGCTGAATACCAGAATCTGAGACATACCCTCAAATGGATCTTTGATGCCAAAGAAATATGCCTCGGTAAAGCAGACAGAACTGCAGAGAGAGCTCTGGCATTAAATCTTTCCTGCCAGGATAAGGCCAATTTTTTTCTGGCATAAATATTTTTGCATTTCTAAAATGAGACCTGGCAAAGATTTGAAGTACTGCAACTTGTTACACATGAATATTGTAACACTGTGAGCTAACATATTTTGAGTTTTCAAGAAAATAATTGAATTTTCCAAGTTTCCTCAATAAATTTGCAACTGCGAATGGATTTTCTTTAGCAGGGTGACTATCTGGTAAAATTAGAAGCTACACATCACCCACCAACCTGCCCATCGTTTTGCTCCTCCAGTCAGTGTAATAACATTTTTTCCTGAAAGAACAGCAAAAATCAGCTGAGAATAATCAAGTAGGAGGCAGTTGCAAAGCACATACATATTATAAAAGCACAATGGACATTTTAAAACATGCATTTTCATAGGCAGAAAACCAGAAAACACTTACAAATGCAGCTGGAATAGAAAAGTTATTAAAATGCTGTAATTTCACATACTTTCAAGTTTGAAATTTGAGTCAAAATTAAAATTTATATTTGTAGCTAATAACAATAATAGCTTGTAGTTAATAGCAGTAATAGCTAATCAACAATTCCTTCATCAGACAAGGTTCAGTGGTGTCATGCTATGTATTCATTTCATGTGGTCTTTCTTAGCCTTTACTTCAGAAAACTCATTTTAGGAGAATCACCAGGGCTCCCATACTACTAAATGCTTTATGCACTTTATGCATTAAATACTGTAAGCACTTAACGTCATGATATGCTCTCTTCATTCGTTGAAGTGCTCTACCATCGCCTTGCCTTGACATTTTGCATCCAGCTGAAGAACAATACACAGCCCTAAAAATGTAAGGGTACTAACTGCAACAAACAACTTTCATGTTAACAGTTCTTTCCACCCTTCAGTGCTCATAGACACTTAGAGGAAGACAACCAGAAATCCCCTCTAAAGCCTTATGAGAACAGTTACTTTGAAACTGTACAAATAAGTATTTTCTGCAACGTTAATATTTTGCATATCTATTTTGAGGCTTTCAGCTTTTCTTTTTGGCCTACACCTACCATTTCATGGCACATTTAAACCACACAAAGGCATTGATTTTGCAGATTCCTTGGGTTATCCATATATTTCCCATTATTCTCATCTGGGGACAGTGAAGCTCAGCATCAGGGACTGTGCTCCTCACTCATTTCATCTTCTACTTAAAATTTGCCTCAATGCTTTCCAATTCTGCAAGGTTTGCCTTTATAAGAGGAATCAAAAATTTGGCTACATGATTATAAGAGTTTAACATTATTTCAATTGATATTTTACCCCCCCCCCTCTATTCTAACACATAAAAATGGTAGTTTCACTCTGAATACTTCTCCATCACTTCTTAGCCTAGAACTACTCATAATTAACAAGATCTGCAACTGCCCATCTGGGCAGTATTTGAATCATTGAATTTGAATCACTTCACATTACTTACATTAAAGTAACAATGAACTGAATACATTGAAAAGAGTAAGATGGAAACGTGGCTTGAAAAAATAAGCAGCCATTGGAAAACTATGTATCTACCAATGTGCACAGTGATGGCAGCCTGGCACTTGGTACTACTAGGCAGAATGGTAAAACAAAGCAGTGAAGAATCATGAAAGGATTCTCAGACACTACATTTTTTAACAAAACCTCGTTCTCTTTAATTGGCCTTCGCTGTCTTGCACAGATGGGAGTCCAGCTAAGCTACAGATACGACTTATTTATTCTTTACACACAGCAATAATATGCCACAAGATACCTATAGACACAGATTTGAGTTCTTGAGCTCCAGAAACAGATGTTTTATTTCTACTGACAGACCGTATACTTAAAAAAGCTACAAATTGTTTTAAAAAAAGTACAATTCAGTCATGACCTAACCTTGTTGCTAACATAAGACCTGTTTGAAACCATATACAACACAACAGTGATTAGCACAGACAAGTCTTTCAGAATGTGAGCAAGATTTCCTTTTGCAACTGAAACACCAAGATTCCATCTGTGTTATATACATGATGTATACTTTGTATCTGCCAACACATATTCAGTATGATGCCATACTAAAACAGTTCTGGGATATTGGGTGGTCCCTCATGTCAGTAAAAGCATTTTTTACTTTTCAGCAATGAAAAGAAATACTTCTTACCCTGTGTAATAATTGTCTTGGTTTTGTTTAGATTCCTGGATTAAGCAAAATGAACGTAAAAAGTACATGGTTAATTCTTATGGCATTAGTCATATATGGTACCAAAATATATTTTTAGTGACCATACCTAAAAGCCAAAATTTTGCAGCGCTCTGCAAGAGAGCAAGGGTATACTGTGTTGAAGTAATGCAGGGAGGGTTTGCTCTTTGGCAGCCAGAAACCACTGATAGATCAGATGAAGGCTAAGAGAAATAATCTATTCTTAGAATCACAGAATATCTCCAGTTGGAAAGGACCTATAAGGATCACTGAGTTGAACTCCCTGCTCCTCACAGTGAGGGAACCACTCTAGTTCATTGTAATTGTGAGAGAACTGTATGATTTGAGCTTCATCTATGCATTGAATGAAGAAAGTAGTTGCTTCAGGAAAACAATATATGCCACTCAGTTAAGAAAGGTTTGATTAAAATAAGCAGGCTCAAGACTTAAACAAAAGTGCTTTGACAGAACATGTCATTGAATTACAAAGTGTGTGGTCACAGGATGTTGTTACAGAAGTTTAAATTACTATTTCTGCATCCATGAAAAGCCACCAGTGGCTAATATAGACATGAAGACATGAATTCTGCCTCAGAAAGTCTGTAAACCACAGCCTTCTGGAACGAGAGAAGGCACCATGATACAATGCCCTATATTTGCTCGGCTTCTGTACTGGACACTTCAGACAGGCTGCTGGCAGAGCCAAACAAACCTTAGCTATTCTGCTACATCTACTATGTGGTCACAATAAAAATGTATTTAATTTTATTTTTTTAGAAGTATGGAAATTAAATTAATACACTGTTTGAAATATTCTCACTAGTTTTAGATTGCATTTTCATTAAAATTCCTATTAAAAACTTTGAAAGGACAAAATAAATGATCAGTTTACTATTTCTCACAGTTCTATGATGGTGGTAGACGTGGAGAGTGGGCTTTTTTCTTACCAAATTACTGTGTTTCATTCTACAGCAAAACTGCCAACAAGATGAAACAGAAGAATTTATGATTTCATCTACTTTTAGTGTAATGAACAACGCTGGATAAAAGGAAGATTAAGCAACGGCCCAGAAACAAAGAAACAGGGATCAGACACTTGGGGAAAAAATGCCCAGATAATTTATTTATATCTCAGTTAATAACAATAAACAAACATAACTTCAAATGCCTTCCAAATGAAGCAGCACTTCAAATCTTAGCCCTTCTTTTCCTGAAGAGCACTACTGAACTATGAAGTTACTAGAAAGATGAAGAATTCAAACCAAATCATTGCTAAATCCTAACTTAATTTTGTGACTTCATGTATCAGAAGGATGAAGGAAGTATTTTTTAATTGGAATTTCGACTGTTTATGTATGTGTACACAGAGGCAAATACTTCTATATTTAAAATGTTGACAAGTATTTTTCAAACTAGAGAAGCTCAAATGCACAAAGAAGATGACTTAAGAAAACACCTTTTTTATGGGAAGGACTTTGAAGGCTTAGTGGGATTAGTGGAAACTCAGTATGGAACTGGGTATTTGAAGCAAGTTTTGAGCGAAAGATGCTTCATGATGACTCCAGTTTAGGAGCAATACAAGAGAGTCATACTGTGATAGCTGATAAAAGCAGGGACATGAAGGATAAAGCACTTGGCAATTCAAGTAAGAAAGAAGTGCTCTAAGGGTATTTTCTGTTGAGTCACAGAGCTTCAGCATCTAGTTACCACTTTTAACTCCTGAGGAGATTTACAGCACACTACATGCTCTTCTGTCTCTGGAAGAACATTATTAATAAATTTGAAAAGGCATGTTTTCTCCTTTAAAAACTCCTGTATTGTTGCAAAAAGTATTAACTGTGTCCTAAATAGAAACACTGGAACTGAAAGGTTTAGGTTGGAAAGGACCTTAAAGACCAGCTAGTTCCAACCTCCTGCTATGGGCAGGGATGCCTTCCACTAGATCAGGTTCCTCCAAGTCCTGTCTAACCTGGCCTTGAACATTGCCAGGGATGGGGCAGCCACAGCTTCTCTGGGCAGCCTGTGCCAGAGCCTCACCACCCTCACAGGGAAGAATTTCTCCCTAATTTCAAATATAAATTTCCCCTCTGTCAGTTTAAAGCCATTACCCCTTATCCTGCCACTACACATTCTTGTAAAAAGTCTCTCTCCAGATTTTTTGTAGGCCCCCTTTAGGTATTGGAAGGCTGCTATAAGCTCTCTCTAGAGCCTTCTCCATGCTGAATGAGCACAGCTCTTTCAGCCCGTCTACAAATCAATAACAAATATTTATTGTAAAAACATATGATAGAATTTGTTTAGAATACAGACAAGGAAGTCAATTCGTTTCATTATTCTGCCACAGGAAAGCTACAGAACTGAGAAATAAAGATATCTAATTTTATTCAAAGTATGCAAATATATGTTATATTGGAGACACATGAGACACCAGCTATTTCTGTCATTTCACTTGCTTCTAGGTAAGACTTCAGAAATACCCTAAAATCATTGAGAATACCTGAGCTCAGACCTCTCCAAAGCCTTAAAATAAGTGAACCACTAACAGTATTTTCTAAAGACATATGGTCAATATGATTTGGCAGGTAAGTCTGAAAACAAGTACCACAGGTAAACGTGAAAAGAACAGTGCTTATGATTTGTTTCTCCTCTCCCTTGCCACCACACTAAATTACATATAAGCATGCCTGGCCGCGACGTAACAAAAGACTGCATTTTAGCCTTACGAAAAGTAATGAACTTTTAGTACTAAGCACTAAATTACAAGTTTCTAAAAAGAGTTTCCACAGTACCTGAAAGGCATCCTGATGTTCATTCTTTCCGCATATTTGCACAATGTCTCCCATGGACAGTGAATTTTAACAAACATGATATCACTGTTTGTAACAGCTGGCTGTAAAGAGTGGTAGCAAACAAATACATGTTAACAATTCAAACCTCTATGGCATTCACCTTTCTAAAACCATTCCTCAGGGTCAAATTCTGCATTTAGGCCTTCAAGTGACTATGCAAGTCTGAAAACACTGTAAGTGCTCTCAGCTAGACAAAGGACAATTATTAACTTCTTTGTTTCCTTTCCAAACCCGTAATAGGAGTAAGCTAGTAATCCTCTAGGCGAATCTTTGGTCCCAAACACAGCAGAAGTTGAGAAAAGCTGAATGAAGCATTTTTGGACATGCAGTAAATGAATTTACTTTAAATCCCCTCCAAATCATCTTAGATGAGCAGCTTGAAGACTATTTCATGTGTCTCCCATGTAAGGAGAAGAGTGCTCAGCTGCTGGAGATGTACAAACAGCTGGGAGAAGGCTGAAGATCCTGCTCTGCCAAATGGCAGCTCCAGGGGACGGTTAAATAATTACAGTATCTGCGATGAAATTATAAATGTGATCTCTGTATGAATTACTATTTTTTTTTGTAAAATCTCAAGGAATACTCCGTACAAATGTTTTCAATTGATGACTTATTTATACATAAAACAAGTTTCAGCATTTCAGATTATCTTTCCTTATGAACACTTCAGTTCCACACCCTTCTCCCAAGACATATTTGCTTGAGCTTTATAAGTAAATACTTCTGTACAGCCAAGTCTGATTATATCCTCCCAAAAACTTAAGGGATGCAAGGTTTGGTAAGTAAAGGTAAAGCAGAATTTAGTTAAAGGATTAGTAAAATCTTTATTGTTCACAATTCTAACTACACAGTTCCAGAAAGTCATACGGCAGTTCAATAATACTACTTCTAGGATTTTATTTTTCTTAAATAATGTGGATAAATAAATACTACTGGAAGACAATTTAAACCACCTGATATCTAGAATTATGATCTCAAACTTCTTGTTTTCTGAAGTGTCAACTGACATCAGTTGAGATTGGGATTTTTATTGAAATTTGAACAAAACCAGGTATTTTTACAACTAGACTGTAAGAATCTTTAAAAGCCTCAAAACAAAATTTTAACCCACTCTCAGGTTAGATTTTTATGACTATTTAACATGCATTGTCAGCTACAGCTTGCAAAGACTACAAACTGGTTAAAACCTTTAACACAGAACATATAAGGTGATTCCATTGAGTTGAAATGTATAAATCGGGATAAAAGACACAGGCACTATAGGAGCTTACTTCAAGACAGACTAAATATGTACCTGTTTTGTAAGTAACTGGTAAAAGCAAAAACTCAAGGCTGTTTTCCTGGCTCTGTTTTCCTTCATTTTTATGTTATTATTATTTGTCATTATTAGGAACTGATTAACTTGACACTGACAATCTTAACCCCTTGAAAACCAGAGACATTTAGTCCTTCATGCATTCTGCTTGAAGACATAGAGGTTATATATTAAAGCAATAACATGAATTACTGAAGCTTCTTCTGGTCTGCTACCATAAGGAGCTGGAAGTTTTCACTCTACTACACTACACCCGTATGGAGACTATGTGTGTGTTTGTACAAGCATGCATCTCCAAAACATGTTAAACGTTAGTAGTAATTTAGTAATATCAAACAAATGGTAGGAACAGCCTGACTGGAAAGGCTTTTAAGATTTTCAAGAATCTTTTATAAATTCAGTTAAGTATGACAATACTATAAAAGGGGTTTTATGCCACATAAGCTACAAGACTTACCTCTCGTTCTAACATCAACCCTTCTGCTCTCAAATTCTTTTCAAATGTGCTTCTTTTTTCTACCTGTGGACTTGACTTCTTGTACACCAAGATGTAATCAATGCGCTTTTTTCCGTCTTTGAAGAAGAGCCCAGATGATGCCATGGCATCAGCCTGGAGAAAAGAGAACAAGAAAACCCCACCAAATATGGCACCTGTGAAAATGAAAAGCCCCATCACGAACTGCACGTAACACAGCATTTCCTAAAGCATAGAAAAGTCCATGCATCTCCAGGATGAATATGTAAAGAAGTAACAAGAACAGGCAGTTCATATGCATCTTTTGCTCAGGATTTCGAAATACTTACAATGAAATGAAATAAAATAGCTCCACAGGACCCATATTCTACCCATGTCTTTCAGCTGAACAAAACCCTTAAAATTATTATGTATATTAAGATATGAACTTACATTAATCCTTACTTTCCAGCAGCAATTGCTGGAAAAAAAATAAAGACAAGGAAATGAAACCAAATTTCCAGCTTTGTACCTGGCCAAATTTTACAGAACAAACATACTTGTATTTTCTCCAAAAGAGAAATAAATCTAAAAAACTTAAAAAGATATGCTACTGATTGGAATGTTTTCCTGCATATTCTAGCTGAAGAACTTTTCAATGCCATGTTAGCAATATTTAAATTTTATCTCATTCCTTCCCACCATGCTTGCAAACAAAAGGGATTCTCTGACCTTGATATGGAAAACTCTGCTTTATATGCTGCTGCTGTAAGCTATGTTTGCATTCTGTCTTTTGCATGATTCAGAATAGACAGCGACTGTATCAACTGGTGTCAGACTGTGAGGATTTGAAAACTGAAAAGGTAAACTGAGAAACTGTCGTCATCTTCTGGAGATTGCAGCACTCATTTTAACACAAACTGCACAGAACAAGTACATTAGTTTGAAGTAAGATACATTACAACTCTATATACAGGACCAGAAGTCTATGACTATTGCGTCTTTTAGCAGATAAGATGCTAGCCTTTGAAATCCATCCTATTTGGATTATTGCCTCATCCCTGGCAGTGTTCAAGGCCAGGCTGGATGGGACTTTGAGCAACCTGGTCTAATGGAAGGTGTTCCTGCCCGTGGTAGGGGGTTGGAAGTAAATGAATTTTAAGGTCCCTTCCAACCCAAAACAGTCTGTGATTCTATGATTCTATTAGATAAGAAATTTATAATACTCAGAGTTATATCCTATAGTTACACTCTCTATTGATAAATAGAACCAAGTGTTAGAGCATGGTATCAGCAGTGTAAATACTGGATACCAGTTCACTTGTTTCTATGTTAAAAGTTTTTCTTACTCCCACATACCTCACTGCCACCTTTCTACATACTTAGTGCTTCTGAGAACTCCTCAGTCTGCAACAACTAGTTTTCTAACAAGATTCTTCCTCTTTCTCTGCTTTCTTAACTTCTAAAGCAAAAGCAAAGGAAAAGTCATTCTCAGCTACTGTTGCATCATAGCTGGGAACATTATTTAAATAGATTAAGCTTCGATTTAGAATCATAAAATTGTTTAGGTTGGAAAAGACCTTTAGGTTCATCAAATCCAACCATTAACCTAACACAGCCAAGCCCAACAGGAAACTATGTCCCTAAGTGCCACATCTACATGTCTTAAAAGCCTCCAGCAATTATGATTTTGCTACTTCCCCGGGCAGCCTGTCCCAGTGCTTGACAACCCTTTCAGTGAAGAGATTTTTCCTAGTATCCAGTCTAAACCTCTCCTGGTTGAACTTGAGGCCATTACCTCTTGCCCTGTCACTTGTTACTTGGGAGAAGAAACCAACACCCACCTCAATACAACCTCCTTTTATGTAGTTGTAAAGAGTGACAAAGTCCCACCCCCGAGCCTTCACTTCTTCAGACTAAGCCCCCTCAGTTCCCTCACACTTGTGCTCCAGACCCTTCACCAACTCCACTGCCCTTCTCTGGACCCACTGCAGCACCTCAATGTCTCTCTTATAGTGAGAGGCCCCAAACTAAACAGAGGATTCAAGATCGCGGTCTCTCCAGTACTGAGCACAGGGGGGAGGACAATCACTGCCCTGGTCCTGCTGGCCACAGTAGTGCTGGTACAGGCTAGGATGCTGTTGGCCTTCTTGGCCGCCCATGCACACTGCTGACTCACATTCAGCCAGCTGTTGACCAGTGCTCCCAGGTCCTTTTCCACCGGGCAGTTTTACAGCCATTTAAGTACAGTTAAGCTTATTTTCTCTTCAGCAGCTGGTGATGTAATCAATTGCCTGCTTTTCCAGACAACACTTTTCAAAATTAATCATAAAAGCCTTCTGTTACCTGCTCCAAGATACACTCCTGCTTGTATATGTTATTAACAAGCTTATGAATACAAAATGGTGCCAGAAGTCTCAAGTTTGTCAGGGCAGGGAAGACAAGATGTCCAATGTAACAAAGAGAAACAATATGGAAACTGGAAAACAATTAGTAGAAATGGACAGTCATAGGAAGAATGATCTTCCAATCATAAATTATTTTTGAAGTTTGTTGAGAATAGGAAATACCCTTTTGTTTGGCTTTTGACTTCAGATTTTCCTTTTTTTATTCCCATGAGAAATTAAGTATAAAAGGGAAAATACTTTATTAATATACCAATAAAACAATTTTTGAAGACTAGAATACCACATACTCTATTGTATTTTTATGCATTCTTCTACTTTGATTTATCCCAACATATTCAGATAAATGGTATCTGAAGTCCAAATTAAGGTAGTCAAGATGGCTAAGCAAGATTATTAGTGCACAGAATACAGGGTTTGTCACCCCTTCTAAGAATTCTAGACTTAGACAGTAATAAATTTTTATTATTTTTAAATGCTACAAACATAATTATCTAAAGATACAAGATGCAGAGATTTGAAGGTGAGGTAGTGGACTCAGGTTTTGAATATGAAAATTTTTAAATACCCAAACATTTTTCAGGTTTAAGACACAAGCAAGAAATCTTCAGCAATGAAAAATTCCTGCACAAATACTTCAGAAAAGCGGACAAGAGCTGCTTTTGTGCTCCATGAAGCAGGTAAAATGAGACAGAAAAGCTTGGACAAATTTCTCTCAAAAGGAGAGACCTGAAACTTCTGTTATACAATTTCTGCTCATGCAAGTTCTGCACAGACATTGTACAAATTAAATCTAACTTTCTGTAATAAACTTTTGCCTTTCTTTGGATTATTACTTCTGGCCTTTCTTTCATCATTTCTAAATCATTTTCTTCAGTCTTGGAAAAACATGTTTTCTTTCTCAGATTAACAACAGTCTGCAAATATGCCTCAGATTCATCTGCCCCAAACAGAATTCTTTGAGAGCAATGTTCAATAAATAATGAGCTGCACTGACGGCAGAGAGAAGAGTTTCATCTGTTCATCGCAGAGCACTTTCAGAGTACACTGCCACCAGCTAAGAAGTGCGATAGTGAAGCCAATCACCACAACTGTGCAGGGAACCTGATCTTTATCGATTTCAGGACTGATTTGCTTCAACTCTATTGGCACCACTAGTCTCACTTTAATGCAATTCTCAAGCAATACTGTCCACTTATATTAACAGGAATATCAGGAAAAGAATTTAGCTAGTAATTTAGGTGTTTTTTTTTTTTCAGTTGATGTGAAGGAGCTCTATAAAGTATACCGAGAACAGGGAGAAGTAATTTCAATTAAATGTGAGTCAAGGTATATTGGCTATCATCTACACCTACAAAAGGGAATCAGTCTCTTAGTACAAAGGCCGTCAAGGCAAAGCACACTCAATATTTATGTGCTCTTTTGGACCAGTAAATCTCCAATTCATATGTCGTACAAGAAGATTTTCCTTGGACTGAGCCAACATCAAGGGATTTTTTTCAAGAAACTATTTTTCAGATTCTAATTAATAACCAATGGGCTATTTACAAAGTGGGACCAGCTGTTTTACAGGCTCTTTCCCCAATTAATTTAAATAGCCAGGTTAATAAATGGTTAAAAGGGTGGTGTCACAGTCAGGGGTTTGGGTGTCTTGAACATGGGACCCAAGTTTGTAGGCCAGGTCTAGCGGGGGCTGGTGGAGCTGGTGCATTTTGGTAGGAGACTTGCCAGACTGGTCAAGGATGCTTTAAACTAGATGTGTTGGGGAAGGGGGGCATCATTCCATCCCAACACACCCAGTCAGTTGCCAGCACCTATAATAAATGCTCGGAGCAATGCAGAGATATTCCAGCTGTTCCAGCCAATGAGCCGGCTTCATTTGGAACTCGGCTCAGATGCCTCTATACAAATGCCCGTAGCATGGGGAGCAAGCAAGAGGAATTAGAGATATGTGCTTGTCTACAGGGGTATGATATTATAGGCATCACAGAAACATGGTGGGATGGCTCCTAGGACTGGAGTGTTGGAATGGAAGGTTACAGACTCTTTAGAAAAGACAGGCCTGGCAGGCAGGGAGCGGGAGCTGCCCTTTATGTTAGGGATAGGCTGGAGAGTATGGAACTCTGTCTGGGGACTGGTGAGCAGTTAACAGAGAGCTTGTGGGTCAGGGTCAAAGGGAAAACAGCAATGGGAGACATTACTGTGGGGATATGTTATAGACCGCCTGATCAAGAGGAATCTGTGAATGAAGCACTCTATAGGCAGATAGGAAAAGCCTCACGCTCACAGGCCCTCGTTCTCATGGGTGACTTCAACCACCCTGACATCTGTTGGAATGATGGTACAGCCCGGCACAAGCAATCCAGGAGGTTCCTGGATTGTGTGGAAGACAACTTCCTTCTGCAAGTAATAGAGGAGCCGACAAGGAGAGGTGCCATGCTTGACCTCGTGCGCACCAACAGGGAAGGGCTCATTGGAAATGTGGCACTCCGGGGCAGCCTTGGATGCAGCGACCACGAGATGGATGAATTTGAGATCCTCAGGACAGTGAGAAGAGCGTGTAGCAAGCTCACTGCCCTAGATTTCAAAAGAGCAGACTTTGGCCTCTTCAGGAACCTGCCTAGTAAGGTCCCATGGGATATAGCCCTAGAGGGCAGGGGGGCTCAAGACTCTTAGTTGGTCTTGAAGGATCACTTGCTACAAGCTCAGGGGTGTTGCATCCCAACTAGAAGGAAGTGCAGCAGGAGGGCCAGGAGCCCTCCTTGGATGGATAAGGAGCTCCTGAGGAAACTTCAAAGGAAAAAAGAGTCTTATAGAAAGTGGAAGCAAGGACAGGCAGCCTGGGAAGAGTACAGGGATGTTGTCCGGGAAGCTAGGGACCAGGTTAGGAAAGCTAAGGCCCAGTTAGAATTAAACTTGGCTAGGGATATTAAGGATAACAGGAAGGGATTCTACAGGTACATAGCAAATAAAAAACAGATTAGGGAGAACGTAGGCCCCCTCAGGAAGCTCTCGGGTGAACTAGCTACACAGGATTTGGAGAAGGCTGAGGTTCTGAATGACTTCTTTGCCTTGGTCTTCTCTAGCAAAGGCCACACCACCCAAGTCTTGGAAGGCAGATGCAGGGACTGTGAGAATGAAGACCTTGGGCCCACTGTAGGAGAGGAACTGGTTCGAGACCATCTTAAAAATCTGAATGTGCACAAGTCTATGGGTTGTGATGAAATCCATCCGCGGGTCCTGAAGGCAAATGAAGTTGCTAAGCTGCTGTCCATCATATTTGAAAAATCATGGCAGTCAGGTGAAGTTCCCGACGATTGGAAAAAGGGAAATATAACCCCCAGTTTCAAGAAGGGGAAAATGGATGACCCGGTGAATTACAGTGCACTCAGTCTCACCTCTGTGCCTGACAAAATCTTGGAGCAGATTCTCCTGGAAAGCATGCTAAGGCACATGAAAAACAATAAGGTGCTTGTTGACAGCCAGCCTGACCAATCTGGTGGTCTTTTATGATGGGGCTACAGAACTGATGGACAGGGGTAGAGCAGTTGATGTCATCTACCTGGACTTGTGTAAAGCGTTTGACACTGTCCCACACGACATTCTTGTCTCTAAATTGGAGAGACATTAATTTGATGGATGGACCACTTGGTGGATAAAGAACTGGCTGGATGGCCACACAGAAGAGCTGTGGTCAATGGCTCAATGTCCAGCTGGAGACCAGTAACGACTGTTGTCCTTTAGGGATCGGTGTTGGGACCGGTCTTGTTTAACATGTTCGTTGCTGACATGGACAGCAGGATTGAGTGTGCCCTCAGCAGGTTTGCCGATGACACGAAGCTGTGTAGTTCGTTTGATACGCTGGAGGGAAGGAATGCCATCCAGAGGGACCTTGACATGCTTGTGAGGTGGGCTGATGCCAACCTCATGAAGTTTAACCATGCCAAGTGCAAGGTCCTACACCTGGGTTGGAGCAATCCCAGGCACACCTACAGGCTGGGCAGAGAAGAGATTCAGAGCAGCCCTGCGGAGGAAAGACTTGGGGGTGCTGGTCGATGAGAAAATGAACATGAGCCAGCTTCAGTGTGCACTTGCAGCCCAGAAAGTCAACCGTATCCTGGGCTGCATCAAAAAGAGTGTGACTAGCAGGTCGAAGGAGGTGATCCTGCCCCTTTATTCTGCTCTCGTGAGACCTCACTTGGGGTATTGTGTACAGTTCTGGTGTCCTCAACATAAAAAGGACACGGATCTGTTGGAACAAGTTCAGAGGAGGGCCACGAGAATGATCAGGGGACTGGAGCACCTCCCATACGAAGATAGGCTGAGAAAGTTGGGGCTGTTCAGCCTGGAGAAGAGAAGGCTGTCTGGAGACCTCATAGCAGCCTTCCAGTATCTGAAGGGGGCCTATAGGTATGCTGGGGATGGACTCTTCATTAGGGACTGTAATGATAGGACAAGGGGTAACGGGTTCAAACTTAAACAGGGGAAGTTTAGATTGGATATTAGGAGGAAATTCTTTCCTGTTAGGGTGGTGAGGCACTGGAATAGGTTGCCCAAGGAGGTTGTGAATGCTCCATCCCTGGCAGTGTTCAAGGCCAGGCTGGACAAGGCCTTGGGTGATATGGTTTAGAGCGAGGTGTCCCTGCCCATGGCAGGGGGGTTGGAACTTGATGATCTTAAAGTCCTTTTCAAACCTAACTATTCTACGATTCTATGAATTCACAGAAATTATAACTATTTAAACTCTACTGACTTCAGTCTACTAATTAAATTTTTACCAATTTTTCACTACATACATAGAAACAAATATTCTAGAAGAGTGTGTTGGAACCATTCCGAAAGTAATAAGCAAGTTTTAGATTCATATAAGAGTAAATGACATAGTATGCACTGTAACACAATATACCATAACTCCTTTCCTCCATCCTGTGGTTCATGTAGGGATAGGAAATTCTTCCTCTCTATCCCTTTCCCAAGCTCAGCTACTGTGTTTTCAAGCTTTATCTGCCATATGCAACTACATTTCCATAAATACTTGTATTGGGTTTATGTGGCAAGGTTTTGGTAGCACGGGGACTACAGGGATGGCTTCTGATGCTATACGACACCCGAAGCTTCTCCTGTCTTTGACGAAACCAATGCCAGATGGCTCCAAGATGGACCTGCAGCTGGTGAAGACAGCCCATCAGTGATGGTGATAGCACCTCTGGGATTTAAGAAGGGGAAAAAGTTGCTGCGTGACAGCAATTGCAGCTAGAGACAGGAGTTTGAAGTCAAGGACTATTATTCACCTAATAAAAAGATGTAAGGAAGTTTTACATTAATATAAACATATAGAAAACATCAACTCACAGCCAAAATCAACAATGGAAGTATTCACTTACGTGTCAACTGATAAAGTACACAATAATTAAGCTGCCACAGCATTATGTGTTTGGTTTGCCTCTACACTAGACAGGATGAAGTTCAACTTTCCTCTCTATGATGGTGTGATTTAGATTGCAAAATTGCATACAGGAAAGTAAATATACCAGCAGACTGGTATCTGAGATCCAAAACATGGATGTGCACAGCTGGGCCTTGGAATTCTTCTCTCCCCAGCATCATTTTATTTCATTGCAGTGGTGCTTAGAACACAATTAATTTCCTCCCTAAGACAGCCTGAAACTTCTGACAGCTAAATGGGCTAGAGAAAAATAATTTTGATAATAATGAAGAAACATGCTATATAGAGACTCACTCACATGTCTTGGTTTGTTTGTTTGTTTGTTGTGGTCAAGGAAAATCAGCTTGGAATGGAGGAGTAAGAGGAGAAGAATGAAGCTTTCACTGTAGAACGCAATGATTACCAGAAGTGGGTCAAGGAAAAGCAGTTTTCTGTAACTCTTCTTATCTTGGTTTTTAAGAGGTAACAGTGGAAGGGTTTAGTGCTATTAAATCACATCTAAGACAGAAGTAGCCATGGAAACAATTTAAGGACCTAGGGCAAGAATTTCGACAGAGGTAGTTTGATGTGTGAAATTCGTCATTGTAGTAATTACCTAAAACTGCAATATCTACATGAATAGCTTTCCTGTTTTCAGTAGAATGGTTATTTCTCACAAAAAAACCCAACTGTCTTCCAATATAATTTAGTGTTCTTAGAAGCTCATAAGATGCTATTAAGTAGAGGAACTACTGATTCATGGAAACCACCTCCTTTATTTTCATTACTAATTCTCCCTAATACTGTTACCGTGAACTTTACATTGTCGTCTTCAGTAATATTCACCCTGAAGGATGACCCCATTTCAGTGGCTAGTGTCTACAGTCAGAGCTTACGACTCAACTCTTCCCTTAAGTTATTTTCTGGAAATAAATACATCTCTAATACTAATTTTAACAGGCTTATTTCCATGAACAAAGTCAGATATCTAATTAATGCTTGCTTTGTTTCAAAATGTTTAAAAATCAAACCTACAACACTAAAAAATTTACAGGCTTCTTAAGTTACACGGAATTAGCTGTGAAAATATTTTAAAAGATATTAAAACAGCACTAGGTATTTTTTACATTTTAGAAATCATACTCCGATTAAGACTACCCTGAGATGTACTTGATGAGAAGTTTCCTAAGCACCCAACTAAGTTGGCAATCATCTTGTGTTTGAAGGGGTTTGGAATGGATAAGCCAGAAATACATTTATTATATTCACCCTTTCAATTTCCTAATTCCAAAGATATAGATTGATTGATTTGAAGTTGCCATTGTTTGGATTTTGGGTTGTTTCATTTTGTTTTGTTTTGCCCATGAGCATAACAACCTCGGAAAGAAAATCGGGGACATATTTGCATATGCAAAGGTATCCAAACTAACTTGGGCATCAAAGACAACAAAGACTGGTAAATATGACAGGCTGCTATAGTTACCCACGCTAATGTACTTCAGTACACTGCACTGTGCAGAACCTAGCTATTTTCTGAGCACAAAGGAAGACTTCCAGAAACATCTGACTGTAATAACAAAATAATTAGCATTTAGTTTAGCTTCTTCACAGAGGGCATCTTATTCATTTTTGTTCTGTTCAGCCCTACAGAGTAAGCATGAAAAATCCATTTCTATATAATACAGAAAGTATATTTTGCTTCAGGAAAGTAATAGTTTTAGGTGATCTTATGCAAAATTTTGAGCATAAGTCTGTTCTGTGTTACTGTATGAAGAAGCAGCAATGGAGGATGTTTGGAGACAGGAGGAGGCTTCTCATTTCTAATACTTAACCACTTCTATTTGCTCTGTAAGTCCAATAGGGAGGCCTTAATAAGAAGCATACTGACATGGCCACTGAACATTTTTCTTTACATGTTTATTTTTAAAAGCTTTCATCATTATGATAAAATTACTCACTACTTCCCCTGCATCTCCCGAGGTTTTAATGTCAGGGTTGGTTTTTTGTTTGTTTTTTATTTTCTTTTAAACAAAATCTCACAGTTAATGAGAGCCATGCACTAAAAGCATAAACATGAAGTTACCTTTTTTGCACTTTACCATGTCATTCTATTCTGGTACAATGATTTCATCTGTTAGCATTCCTTTTGAATTTTATTTTTTTCTGTGATATTAGACTGCATTTGTGGACTACTCCTTACCTATCAGGCTCCCTTTGCTATTCTCTTTTCCAGTACACTGCTGTCAGCTCACAACATCTTGTTCTTATATACACACTAAAACATTCTTTTTGCCAAACCCTCTTTTTCAGCATGTACGCCTGACTTCCACCGAAAGCAGAAGCAGGATTGTGAGTGAAATAATATATGAGAAACTATTGATAAATTGTCAGGATTAGAATATACAGCACAAATCTGTGCAACTCTGAAAGTTATGGACTTAAAGAGGAAAAAATGAAACCAGAAAATAATTCCTGTAAATGTGTGGAAGATAAGATAAAATGTTAAGACTGAAGAATGCTTTTACTCTACAGATATTACATTTAATTTATTATATTTTTCAAAACTACCATAACATTCTGTAAGCAAAAGATTCATTTTGCAGGAGAGAGAGGCATATGTCCAAAATCACAAAGAATCTAATAAAATGCCTAACCAATGTATTTCACATTTTCATAGGCAGATTTATTCTTTGATAATCACTGCAATAATCTACTCCAAACATTCTGAGTTTTGCTTAAAAAATAATGAATTTTTAGCACCATGTCCAGCTCATTAGATACAATTCTCCATATGCTTTGGCCAATTGCTTTTATAAGATGTTCATTAAAATTCCTTAGAGTTAAAGAACATTTCCAGAGATTGAAAGAGAAAAATCATTTCAGACCCTATCCAACACCAAGCTAGTCCAGATACAAAAGGCAGTATACTAGGCTGCTATTTAGGCAGTTTCCTTATAGTTCCTGAACCCCTAGTGATAACATGTGAACTTTGTTCCAAATATTTCCTTTACCTCACCAGACAGCAAAACACATTACCAAGATAAAAAATTAAATGGATAAAAAGAAATCATCAGTGAGAGTAACAATAATGAAGCTGATGAAAGGAAATGGAAGTGTAATTTCTCAAATATTCATATCTTGCTGCTATACGTGTGACAGTAATTGGTACAGAAAAGAATTCATTGCTACTGACTTCACAGCTTCTCTGTACAAATGTTGCCTCCCATCCAAGTGATAGAGTCTATTTAAGCCTGCTTTCCTCTATTAGTGAAACTAGAATATTTCAAACATCAACTTTCCAGTCAGGAACCTTCTCATTCCTACATTTCCCTTGCAATAGCAGATATTACTCATTCGATACTTTGCTGAGTAGCCACTTGTTGGCATCATTACTCTGTGCGAGATCCCCCTGGCACAAATACATACATGAAATTATACTTTCTACACAATCTCAACAGCAGTTGGTGACGAAAAGATATCTGAGATGGATAACAAAGACAGTTTTTTCATGGGTCTGAACTCACAATTTTCCATTATGAGCTCTGTTGATTCTTAAATGATACTCGCTAACACTAACCATAAAGGAAGCCAGAAAAGCACGTAACTGTCAAGATGAATGTTGACCTCCAGATGCTATCTCAAAAGTATCTGAAATTTCTAAAGCTTTAAAACTGCAGCAATACAAACCAGACTTATGGAAAGAGACACTTTATGTGTGCCATCTGAATTCTTGGTCAGACTGAGAAGACTTTTTTATTGCAATAGATCAGTTTCTTTTCCAAATATATGAGACTACTTACCAGCTGTAAATCTGTAGAGCAGTCTTCTGTGATTTCAACAGTCTCAAAAAGAATTAGATGCCTGCTTCTGCTAGTTTTATATCCATTTTGGGAAGATGTTTCCCTTAGACATCTTACACTAAGTGCCACAAAGACTTGTACAATAATCCAAAGGCAAAATAGTAACCTTCTTTTCTAGCACAAAACTAATCTAAATCCCCTCTGCCTTTTCCCAGTGGAGGCGTAAAAACAGTAAATAGGAGTAGAAATCTGCTTTGTTCCCTTAAGTGCTGGTGTTGGCTCAGGTAGAGTTAATTTTCTTCATAGCAGCTGGGATGGGGCTATGGTTTGGATTTCTGCTGAAAACAGTGTTAATAATTCAGGGATGTTTTCATTCCTGCTGAGCAGCGCTTACATGGAGCCAAAGCCTTCTCTACCTCTTGCACCACCACACCAGTGAAGAGACTGGGGTTGCACAAGGAGCTGTCAATGCTAAAAGCTAGACATGGCTTCAGGAGACTGGTTTTAAACTCTGAAGTACTTTGCTCAGTATGTCAGGGCAGGAGATTGAACCATAAAAAGCACATTTTTGTTTAAACTTTATACAAATACAAGGCTCCTCTTTAAACTTTGAAAGAAAGTTGGCTTAGTTGCTGCTTATAAACTTTGTATCAGTCCTGAATGCAAGGCTTGGAGAAAACACAGTTAGTGGTCATCTTATACAAAACTACAAAAAATACTTTGCTTTAGCACAAGGAAATGTCTGTCACTATACAGAAATTATCTGTTACTAGATTTTATCTGTAGCGGCCTTCCCTGCTATTAAAAATATTTAATGCTCTGTAACAGTCTAAACACTGCAGATTTTGCATTGTTTTTTCTGTTGTTTGGGCCACATATAACATAAAAGGCTTTGTCTAATTAATCAACAAAATCAAATAAGAACTTCCATTCTTATTTTGGTCTTTATTCAGGTAACCTTGCAGAAAAAGACAAAAACAAAAAGATAGATCTGTGACCACAAAAACTGTTATTGCAGTGGTTTAGGTTAAGTATCCCTGCCCATGGTAAGCAGCTGGAACTAGATGATCTTTTAAGGTCTCTTCCAATCCAAACCATTCTATGATACTATGATAACCTTTTTCTGTCACTACTGAAGTTGTATTTTCATGTCCCAGATTTCCGATCTGTAAAAACCATTACCTATAAACCTATCTAAAAGTTATTAGATAGATATTAAAAAAAGTTTTTCTAAAACTACCCCATGAAATGGAATCTGGGAGATCACATCAATGCACCTGTATATAGGAGTCCCTGTAGGAATGGTGACAATGAACAAGCATTACAACAGTTACATGACTCTCGTGAAAAGTGCATTCAACACTCAAGTCACAAACTGCAAGAGGCATAACAGATGACAGAGCTGTATAATGGCCCACTGAAGCCTATATTGTATGTAAAGCACAGAATCTTAAAGCAATTTAAGAATTTATGGATTTGTAGTGTGGGATTATTCATGTCTTTATATAATAAACATCAGAGA
This sequence comes from Neopsephotus bourkii, assembly GCF_033783945.1. NCBI lineage: Eukaryota > Metazoa > Chordata > Aves > Psittaciformes > Psittacidae > Neopsephotus > Neopsephotus bourkii. The sequence continues at coordinate 199,610 of NW_026901356.1, read as the reverse complement.
ATCACTGGTAAAAAATGGGCTGCTGAATAACACTATTTCCAGTGCGTGAAGAATTAAAATATTCAGGATTTCCTGAGGTTAGTCTGTTCGCCACACATTTACAAGCAATTATGCTTAATGGAAAGGACAATTAAGGGTCTCCCAGAGCAGAACAGTAACAAAAAATACATGTTTTGAAATGAAAATCCATCCTAATTCTTTGGCATTATAGTGGACAAACTGCCGTAGGAAATGCACTGTGATGAATACTGTGATTAGGTAACTACTAAGCAAGATAACATGTCAGTTTCACTGGGGAAGATGGCTTTTCTAGTGCATTAGTTGGGGGTCCCAAAAATACTCTTACATTCTCCTGTACACAAGTGGATTTTATCTTTCACTCGCTGTGAAAGACATCATTTGGATTTTGGTTACATGGAGAATCCTACCCTTTAGATTATTCACTACATGAACATAGTTTTTCTAAACTCTCATTATTTCTTGCGGCTTCCCAGCTGACATGAATTTCACACCATGCTGGGAAACCTAGGTCTTAAATCCTGGGCAGTACAAATTTTTTGAAAAAAGTCCACTGCCTTTTAGCTTTAGTTTAGTTGATAGAAATCATTAGAACCCTAGATTCTATATAATTTTGGTCACTTTTGGTACAGAGAATTCCATTCACTGATTCTGCAGGTCAAACTATAATATTCCTATATTGTTTCTTTAACAGGAGATGCCTATTTAAGATGCAATTTACCTAATCCCTTGAAAACTATATCTTAAAAATATTTAAGCACATTCTGGTAATTGATACGATTTAATAAAGGTTTGTGTCTGTTACCTTTAAAGACGATTTGGTCCGAGTTTCTGTTTTCTGCCTGGTAAGCTTGTTTTGAAGAAGTAATGACTGATCTGTACGAGCATCATAATTTCCATGTTCTGAATCATCTGTGTATGTGTCTTTTTCCTTTCCTATGCCTGAAGAAAAAACAAAAGAAAACAGTGGACTCATTTTAGGTTACAGAAGAGAGAAACTAACGGCATTGTTAGAGCCAGAGTTGAATATTCATTTTAGTTATCCAAATTTTAATAACTTTTAGTCTACCCCTTCTTGCAAAAGTTTTTTTACTTGAAATGTCATCATCTCTGTCTTAAGCTAGAAGTGACTTCTCTTTTTAGTAGAAGGCCTATAGAAACATTTCTATTACCATACAAATTGAAAAAGCCCACAACATTCTTCACAGCACCTAAAAAACAACCCTAACACAATATAAAGCAAATATTCAAACGTTTTTGTGCTTGACTTAGACTTGTCCAGACTCAGAACATGTTGTCAAATAGGAAGGTGCATCTTGCAGACCTGAGTAACCTCCCATGCTTTAAATTTAAACAAGCAATCAAAATGCCTGATGGGCCTACACTCATGCTGCTCATACTTGGACACAGTATTTGAAAATTTGCATATTAAGGTGACCACTCGAGAACATATTTTAAGAGGTGTCCCTATCAGTGATAGAAGACAGTTAACACCATGAAGAAAGTGTTTACATTGGATTTTTAATTGCTCAACAAAAGTTTCTATTGAAACTTGAGTACCCAAAGAGAGCTGCAGATGACTGAGGACCATCCTCAAAGCTTACAAAGATTCACTCTCACTGACTAAATTTCCACCTGAATCACCACTGCAGGCAAGTTAGAAGGACATAAGTCTCTGAGTCACTCTACAGCCTCTTTCAGAAGGGAGACATTTTTCAGATATGTAATTTCCTTGCACATTCTCCATCAAAAAATTATGACAATACTTACCATACATACCCAGCAGGGGTAAAATGAGGGGTAATGTCTATGCAGCATTTGACCATGTAAGTTATAATGAATGTTGGAAAATGGTTAGTCTTGAAAAAATATTTTAAAGATGAAAAAGATGGAATAATTATTCCCACACAATTATATCTTGGACAAGTTGAAAATAAATATTCAGACAAAAAAGTTATCCACAAATACTGACTTAAGTTCCCATCTCAGCTTTCACATCAACATGGGAAAAGTCAGGGGGACTGGGAACAGCATTTAGCCCAATTATTCTAAATACTAAACAGATGCCAAGAAACAAGTCATGGTTGCTGTGGGAACCACAATCTTGAGCTTCCCAAATTTTATATTCATAAAAGCTCATCTGCAACAACAAAGTATTTTTCAATTAGCTGTTCAGTTAAATTCTCCACAGTAAGTACTACAGAAAAGAAACCCCAAACAACAATTATCTCACATAGCCTAAATATTTCTGAGATGGAACATTACACCGGAACATTTACCAAGGGCTGTTCTTTCTGAAATTGAGCTACTTGCATAATGGTTACACAAAATGAGGCCCTGGCAATTTGTGATTTTTATATTAACCTCAGTACATCTGTGAAGGGATTTCTTTATATATGAAATAGCCTGTTTTAATCGTCAGAGCACCAAACTCGGGGATTTTATTTTAAGCAATGTTTTAATCTTAGTATACAGGCTACTCTCTGGTCCACAGAAATTAATTCAGTAAAATGACTGTGAAGTAGGTTTCAAGTAGGAGGTATACAAAGTAGAAAACAGGATACTTAAGCAAGATTTTACTCATGGCCAGATGTGATGAGCTCTCAGCTTTAGTAAAGATCAAGCTTTGCAAAAATATCTAATGTTTTTTCAACTTCTTAAAGCCATGAAACAAGCTTTCCCTTAGAAGTCAACATATTTTTACCTGCTAATCTTTTTTTATGTTTTCAAGGACACAGCTTTGAAGTGTAGCATGTATTTTCCATTAAAAAAAAATAAATACCACCTTTTACCTAGAGATACCTGCTATCTCTGCTTGAAATGTAGCACAAAAGGGTTTTAGCAACAAAGAACCCCATAAAAATACATTTAGAATTAAAGAGATGCATTTCTTACATAAAATTGAACAACACTTCTTACTATATCTCTGAGCAGCTGATGACTTATTCTATGCACCTAAAGCAATGTCCCCAAAAGTAAAAAAAGGAGGAAAGAAGGAATGAAGATTAAAACATAGCATTTAAACAGCACTTGAATCAACATTTGTTATACATGTCTGGGAGACACATCACCTAATCCATATTTTAGAATTATCTTAAAAATGTTCATTTTTCTTAACATTCATGTAGTCTGAGACATTAACGTTAACAGGACACCTAAAGTGTGCTTTGTAGATACTTTGAATAGACTAGCTGTGGAGTTTTTACTGATACATGGTTTGGAGAGCGGGGGCATGAAAAGCACTAACGACCTGTGGGCCAGTAACAAAAGCAAGGTGTAAGCAATAGCCAGGCAACCAATCATAGGCAAGGTCGTTGTGCCGGCTGGAAAGTCCCTAATTACAATAACAAGGTGTAAAAGAGGCTCTAAATTGCTGAAGTTAACCACAAAAGGCGCGGCGCCGACGGTTAGCAATTAACCAATAATGAGCTCATTATAGACGCTATATAACCTGTAACCCAACGCTCAATAAACGAGACTAGTTGCATTAGAGGATGGGCTCGTCTCCCGTCGTTTTTCCACAACTAGCGCCATTTACCTCTTCTGCAGCATATATTTTAGAAAAACCTGTAACATAAATAATTATGCTCAAGGTAAAAATTCAGTGGATTACAACATACCTCTATACCAGAAGAGGTTAGAAAGAACAATTGTAAAGTGTGTGTTTTAGCTGGCTCATTTTGTTTCTTAAGCTGAACTTTTTTGAAGTTTCTTTTGATTAGTTTTAAAGTTTTTAAAGAACAGAGAATTAAACAAGTTGGGTTTAGAAAAAAGCAGAAATGAAGCTTTGCCACCAACAGCATTGACTATGGATTTGTATTTTTCTATGATGGGGTGCTTTTCCTGTAATAATGTATCCACCACTTTTATTAAAAAAGAAAGTCTCTCTTCCTTAATTTTCTCACCCATCAAGCCAAAATTACATACTGATAAACTTACAGAACCTAAATTAACTTGAGCTGATTGTTCCTAGCATCACCAAAGCTTATCACAAGACAGTGATTTAACTCAAGTCTTTCTTCAGTAACTGCAGTTTCTAAACTTGTGTTAACATTTTTACATATTTGTCTACAAAGTAACACTATTTTCTGCCATCACTTCCTCCACAATCTCCATTAGTTGGCTTTGCAATTTAACTGCCAGTTTGCTGATGTATTTGAGTTATTAAGTTATGTTAATTAAAAATTGTGGCAGTTGAGAGCTTTTTGAAGTGTTGTCACATAAAAACTTTTATTTAAAAAAATCATTAAAGGCTGTATTCTAAATAAAGATGAGGATATTAAATCAGAGAAAAGGACTACAGCTTCTAATTCCTGAGGCAGAGACTAAATCATATTTCAGAGAAGACAATGCAAACTATTCAGTAAGTCAAGGACTTCTCTTTAACTGGGTACGTACTTAAAGCAGATTCACTCATATATATATATATAATTGTGAGCACAGCTGAACATGTAACTAAGTGATGCGTATCCTCACCTTGTATTTACGCTCAAGTATAAAGTAATTTTAAAAAGGTTCAAGCATTAAGCAAGCAGATCTCTCCATCCCAGTAGTTGCTTTGTTTTGCTATCTTGTAACATGGAGACACGGTGAGTGACTTCAGCCTTCATACATCACAAAACCTATCTACACTTGCTGACATACAATTTTGCTATGCTTGATACACAACATTAAGATTTGCCCCAAGGGCACTTGTACAATAAAATGTAGTAGAAACTTTCAGCTCTGGGAGTCTTTTACCTCACTATGCAGAACCATTTGTTTAAATATTGATTTCTAGGTCCACACTTCACGTTTCTATTTTGGGGTCTTAAATGCTTGCCTACCATTCTTTCCATCATACTTGCCTAAAGGGCCAAGAGTGCATTTTATTTATAACAGTTAGAGGAAAAAAACACCCATAACATGCAATCCACCGATACATTTCAGATAACTGGAACAAAAAAGCAAGTATTCCTCAAATGCAATGTGTCATACTTAGGGAAAATTAATATTAAGATTACTCCTAAATAGTGTCTGTTTCACAAACAGTGATATGATGATGCCTGACTCACTTCTTTAAGGCTTTACACATTTGCAGATGGGCCTTGAAAAGCTTTCGTAAGAAGAGATTATCAGTCAATAAATTAATCCCCTTTTGTCCTAATTTTAGTTCTAGAAACAACAAATAACCTGGAGAAGGATATCACTGGACACCTGGATAAGTAGCATTGTGATGGATTTACATCTTATTTTATTTTGCTGTGTACCTGGAATACTATATTATATACATAACATGAAAGGTTTTTCAGTTACCTAAGTATGTGTGTCTAGATATCAAAAAACTACCATAACAGACAAGCACAGTTTTCTTAATGTACAGTTTCTCATGACCTTTCAGACAGTGATAACAATTACACAGAGTATTTCTAATTTTTTAAAAAGGGGAGTCAGGTATTACGGCTGTTTGGAGGAGTTAAGAGGTACAGAATCACAACAGGCAGATTAAATGCCTAAAGCACTTTGATATTTTGAATCTCAATATTAACTCCAAAGACTAATCCTTACTACGTTTTGCCAAGCACTATGTTGATAATAGATCACAGCTTCTCCAGCCATGCTGCCAGCTCTCCAGGCAGGAACAAGCTCTAACATGGAAGATGGACAATTCCCTCACAGATCAGGTATAGGAAAAACTGACCTAATGCAGCTTTCCAGCCATCTCACAACAGAACAGACGTGATAGCCCCTTACCTTTGCAGATATTGCCCAAGGAACACAAGCTTCTGAACAAATGATTCTAAAAGTCACAATGGAAATATCACATTTCTGTCAAAGCAGAAACTGAACCTGGCTTTCTGGAGTCATATCTTCTGTGATTTTTCAGTCCCTCCTTTCATGTCAATATAGTATGTATTGCATAGGTTATTCTGTCTATTTTGGTTTATTATAACATTACTTAACCAAAATTCACTTTCAAGATCTGTAATAAAAAGATGAAAGTTTTTATCACGCAGTCATGCTGGTACTTTGTTGGATTGTTAATTTTGATTCAGGTCTTAATTTTTCAGTTCACTATGTTATATCACGGCATGTAATTAAGGGAGTTTCTTGTACATAAGCTTTGTAATAATTAGAATCAGAACACATGAAGACTATAAGGCTATAGGAAAATTATCAACTACATCATTCATGATCAAATTCCTATATAGGAAGGGTTTAATTTCATGCTAAGGAGGATTAGTTACTATGCATAAATCCCTCATAATTAACCTAATTCACAAAATAAATAAAAAAAGAATTAAAAAAAGAATAATTTAATTATTTTTATTTATTTGCTAGTGAGTGTTTAGTTGTCAAATAACTTAAAACCAGAAACTCATATCCAAAACCTGAAATCCAATTTGTATTGGTTATATTAGCCATTAGTCATTTTTTACATCTTATTTGAAATTAAATATTTCAGCCTAACAATTAGGGCAGATTCTCTAATTTCTGATTGTAGGGTCTGCAGAAAGCTACTTACACATGCAGAAAGCTAGTTCTATATTCACTTGTTTTAGAAAGAGCAAATTGGATTTTTAAGTTAACAAGCAGACTATCAATCAGATTCGCAAGTCATTCTTCTGGTCTAAATGGATTTCCAATATGGCTTAATTCCTGAAAAATCTTGATGGCTCAGGCACAGAATCATAGAATGGTTAGGGTTGGAATGAACCCTAAGATTATCTAATTCCAACCATGTATGTGATAAACCGGACTTTTAAAGGCATTAATTAGGAAGAAGTTCTTCCCTGTGAGGGTGGTGAGGCACTGGCACAGGTTTCCCAGAGGAAGTGGAAGGTGTTCCTGCCCGTAGCAGGGTGTTGGAACTAGACAAGCTTTAAAGTCCTTTCCAAACCAAACCAGTCTGTGATTCTGTGATTAATGTGAATTATAGTAAGAAATCCCTTTTGTAAATCTGGCTCACAGTGCTTGAAACTGAACATAAAAAAAAAGAAATGAAACCTGGCAACACCAATGATAGTAATTTTAACAACAGAAAGGGACATAGTAAATGGAAAAACACGTAACAGTCTGAATACTGCCATTCTCCTTCTAATCCTTTTGCTAAATCCAAAGGATAATTTGAGAAAAGATCAGACCATTCAGTGGTGTATTATTTACTGGGTTTGTGAGCTTTCATAACTTACACAGTTCCTTTTCACCTGCACCATGCATTAGAAAAGAGCATTTATCTCAGTTGTGGCAAGAAAAAAGTTACTCTTCCTAGAAGATGTGAGCTATTACTGAAATAAAGTAAAGCAAATTCTCCTGCAAATGATGGAAATTCCCTTCACCTTGAGTACTTCAATGAAAAACTTCCAAATTCTTTTAAAATCATTTGACTGATTTCTAAAGCAAACTCAAAACTCCAAAAAGGTATGTTGTAGCCACTTCCTATAATTTTAACAGAGATTACTAAAGAGGATTTTTCAACTAACCTTCATATAACCTTCAAATAACAAATAACCTTCATCAAAACTGCTTACATTCAGATTTCTTTTAGAAAAGATGGCCAGCCAAGTCTGTGATCATTCAAAGATAAGGTTCTCTCCCTTTATGCATATGATGGCCTTCAAGGGAAATAAAGCATTATTTTAAAAATATATCAATTAATGTTTCTTTATACATGTACACACAGAAGTGTGCATACACCAGTGGAGCAGCTCCTAGATTAACTAACTCATTAGTTAACTTTAATGTATGCCAAATTCTTGTATGTTGCTAGAATTTTCATTAAAAAAGTTCTAGAGGAAAACAATTTTTTATTAACGTGACTCTCTGTAGCTACTATGTGGCTACTAGGAATAAATTGTACCCCACTTCCTTTTTCCAGCTACAACTAAAGCCCTGAGCTATTATTGGTAGCTCCAGGAAAGATACAAGTTTAGCAACTGAAGTTAAAGTTATGTCATTTAAAACCTGGCACAATCAAAGTAACTGCTGGGCATGTCTTTCAGAAGAAAAACAAAGTGCAGTAAAACCAAAATGTAATATAAATATGCATCTGTGTTATTCATTGATGTTGTTAAGCAAGTATCCACAGGCAAAAGACTTTGAAAAATATAATGTTGAATTCCCTTTGATAAAATGAATGTCAAATCTCCGAGTGTCATTGGTGTGACTGTCTAATGTATTAAAAAGTGGATGACACTGGAATTATACTGTTGCACAAATGAGTTCAGAGTTTAACATCCAGATTCTTTTTTAACACAAATTTACACATATCCACAGATACAACACAGGTATTTTAATTTTTCATGTATTTACTCCTTAAAAGATCATAACAATTCTAAAAAAAATACAAAAAATATTTTTCCTGTTTTGCTAATATATGCCTTTTAGGTATTTGTCACTATTGCATCAACATGAGAGAGCTGTCAAAGTAAATTCAGTATCCCAGGTATATTCTTGTTACCTAAACTACTACACTGATACTTAGCCTGGATGCCTCTGTTGTCTCACATCAGCATCATCTTTGACATCTGGCATCAAAGACTATATACCTAGAGAGGAAATACTTCTACCGTGCCTATGAAAATTGCTCTGAAGCCTTGACATTTCATACTAGAAAAAAAACCTTCAGGCATCTTTCAGGAAAAAAATTCAAGTATTGCCTCAAGACAGTCTGCAACTTTATGAAGGTCTTTTCTGTACAATTCAGTAACTGGAAAAAACTTTAGTCTCCCTCTTCCCTAGCACAGCTTCAGCAGAAGAGTACTGGTTGCTCTACAGTGGTCTCGCCCATGGCAGAAATCCTGCCCCCCCTCCTAACCTTGTATAAGTAATCCCAAAAAAGTCTTGACAAACAGGAGTGTTCTCATCAAAAAAGCTTATTCAGAAAATTTCCCCATGTGTATGCTTTATAGGATTTGGCTAGTTACTTGCAGCTAAATGAGCTGACAAAAATGATTGTGCTGTCATGAATAAATTCACTGTTATTAGTTATTCACTAATTGCATTATATTGGTTAGCAGGCATATTCCTCTCTTGGAGTTCTTAGGTAAAAAGACATTTTCTTAACAGTCAAAAAGCAGGAATCTTTCACTCATTTGATAAGTAAAAATATTAAAATAAACTGCAGTAGAGCTGGAGGGATTAACAGTCTTTGATGAAGTGGCAACTCCAATCTTATTTGTGAACTTAAGTCACAACAAGTGACAGAGGTCACTTTAACTAGAACTTTATACTCTTCCATAATGCAAATATACAGGGGAAAAAAAACTTTCAAGGAAGTAGAAGCAACAACATGATTTCTTCTCTGAACACCAAATTCTATGACCACTTTGAGAAACGTAAAGAATAATGTTTTACTTAATGTCCAGATCCAAGCAGTAGGCAACTTCCACCTAGGCAAATCAAAAAGCTCTGATTATAATCTTCAATAGGTGGAAATTTCCATGAAGCTTTGGCTAAGCACTAAGCATTCCATCTGAAACCTCACAGCTCATGTAAATATGTTGCAGAACCTCAATGCACGTAACTTCACTTGAATTGCCTGATTCTTCAAATTAGAAACACACCACCTAAAACTGACAGAGGATAAAGAATGTAAGTCCGCAACATCCTTGACCCCATATGCCTGTGTTAGCAGTAACAAAGGTGTGAAACATTATCTTCTTACTTTATAAGTTAAATAGATATATGGTCTTATCTGTAGTCAACTAAAACAAAACAGAAAGTTTCCACAGAAGTCTTTTACATGACACTTGTTAATCCCTTTCTCACAAGACAACAGTTTGTCTATGGACACAATGCTGGAAGAGGAAAAAGCCATTTGGCCTATTTTATGCACAATTCCATGATGCAGCTTAATTAAAAATTCACCACATGCACTTAACTTAGCATTCTTTTCAGGCTCTCAGGAGAGCAGTTTGGAAAGGTTCACTAATAAGATGATAGCCATTAATCAGTCGATTTTGCAAACTCAATCAAAATGCCAGAGTACTAACTAAAAAGAAGAACTGCTGCAGCATTTTCACCTATTTGGTGATCAAGATTCAAGCAGCAAGATTCCTTTTTTTTTTTTTTAACCCTCCAGATTCAGGGTAAAATCTGTCTCTTCAAAAAGCATAGCTGAAGTCAGAGAGGAGAAATATCTACACCAAAGTTTAATACAGTGGTTTTCTGAGGATACTCATCTGTCTTTTCCTCAGTCACTGAGCCCCCTCTATGTTTCTTTTCAGGTTAAAATTAGGTGATGTGAATTAAAAGCAGCGCATCACTGTTAGAAAGAATTACTTCTGCCATACATAGGTATGTAATAGTATCAGCACATGTATGTGTAAGCAATTAGTAAAATATAGAACCAGATATAAAAAAAAACCCAAAACTGAAGGAAATCATAAACAATGAGATTTTCAGGTACCTGTGCTTGCCTACCAAATCAATCAAACCAATTATACTGAAAGAGTGCAGGAGCTTCAACTGGAACCTTACTTAGACACGATTTTCTTAAACAATCTTCATGCCAAATTTTTGGTCCGTATCATGATTTTGGAACATTTTGATTTTGTTTTGGAGGACCTATCAACTTCACTCACATTTCCAGTTGTGACCCGTTTGGAAGACCTTGAAGAACCTCTTAACTAGCATGTATTTTGGGCGTCAAGAAAAATCAATGTTAAAACATGTGAAAGGTGAGCAGAAATAGCTTTCTGAAAGCACATCTCCCTCCTTCAGCATAAAGATCCGATTACTAGTGTGATGCTACACTGACTGTGAGTAAAAGTTCCTTCACAGTACTTGAGCAAGGTGCAGCAGTACCTGTGTGTAATTTATTCCAATAAATGGCCAGAGAATTTAAAAATTAGTTAAATTTGGAGCTTGCAAATTATCAGTTGTGTTTTTATATACAGATTCATTTTGCAGTTGCAAGGATGGGACTATTAACTCCTTTCCTATTTTCTTTGACTTAATGAAAGCATCAAAATGGCATTAATGCAGGTATAAATATGCCCCAATTACAGCTCTTCTTCTGCATTGTCAGGTTTAGTTTTTTTTGCAGGTTGGAACACTTTTTATACATGAACATCTAAAGCAGACATACATGAATATATAAAGCAAAACCAACAACATAGGAACTGCAGCCATGACAATACTGAGTAATATGACTATACTGAATGACTATACAGGAATAATAACCAGCACATAATAATAACAACGATTTCAAAGGAATTTCAAAGACATTCCAAGTGATTGTATTATGAAAAGATTGTTATGGGAAAAGGTTACACTGAACATATGAAAAAACCCCAACTTCTCTGTCTTTAGTCTCTATTCACTATTAGTCCAAAAGGTGAGAAAGTATCAGGAAATCTAAAATAGCATGTATTTCTTTAGTCACATTTAGCCTTCACTTTCAAAAAAACTGGCAGTTGAGGGAAAGTATTGTCTTTCCACATTTAAGTACTGCAACTGTAATCAAAGAATCATTAATTATTATTGAGTTCAAACACAAACTTACCTAAAAATGGATCATCATATTCTGTATTAGACAGCTTAAGCAAGTTTTCCAAAGTCTCCATCACTTTAGCTGAAATAAATGCAATATTCATATCAGCATTCATATGTATTTTTCAAGTAAAAAGTTTTAAACTTTTTAAAGCTGTCAGTGACAATCTCCATACTAATCTTCCCTGATTCTGCTCATGAATGAATGAATGCATCTGTTCCTACATGTTCATATTTAAAGACATTTCTTGCCAAAAGCCTAATATTTATTTTTTCTCTCTCTTCTGAACAAACTACAGGAACCTTTACGCTATTCCCCAACATACAGGAGCACATTCTTGTCTTGTTTTCAGTAAGAAGGGAAAAAAAGAAAAACAGAATAGCTTAAGCCTCACTTCAAACATTATTGAGGTTCACTCAACAGCTTAGTACCATAGCTCTTCTAGCTGTCTAGATGCCAAAAGGGTCTCTCCAACAAACTGTAGATATCTAGACAAACCAAAGCTTATCAGATGCCTTTATATACTGAAATATTATATTTAAGACACCACAGGACATCAAGTCATATTCTCATAGATCCCTTTCATTCCCAGGGTTGGAACAAGCTCCTGAAAGAGAAAACACTCCTACCTCTTTCTGACACTACATCCATTGTAGCTGTAGACGTTCCTGCACTGAGAGGCTGAGGTCGAGGCTGTGGCTGCACACGATTTGGCTGCAGAAAAGATGAATGCTTGCTCAGACTTTGAGGATGTGTTTGGCTCTGGGCTAGGCATGGCATAGATCTTCGAGAGGGTTTTAATGGATGCTCTTTCACTGTCTCACTCTTGCTTGTATTCATACCTGAAAAAGCCAAAAGAACAAGAACCTAAGTTCTGCCACATTATGCAAATGGCAAAGAAAGATGGTTAATTATGAAAATGCAGGGTGATTCATCTACTTAATTCTTCACCTACCTTTCCATCAACATCCCACAGTTGGAATTCAAAATGCTCTAAACTGTGATATGTATGTCATACAGTCATTTGGAAGCAAATGACAGCACTGTCATCCACCTTATTATTGCTAAACAAAATCTTAATTCAGTAGCAGAAGTGAGTAAAATCCCTCAAACAAGCCAATCAAATACAAGCAAAAGATATTCACAAGCTTCCTGATGGATTCATGAACATCCTCTCTTTTGACACGGAGCTGTTTCTGAGTTCTAATCAATCTATTTACTGCATCTATTCACTGTTTCTAGTTTTTCTTCTGGGACCCATGGCACTCTGGGGTTTTACCGTGTGTTGCCTGGCTTTACGTTCAGACACCTAGACACTGACAGAGGCACAAGTCAGCTGTGTGGTATCAGTTATTCTATCATTTGCAGCTGCAGCACTATGAAAGCATTCTCGTTAATACTAGTTTAATTACACTAAGCTACAAAAATGTAGACCAGAAACAATTTAATGGCACTCAAATACACACACTCACTTAAAATTAGGTATTTCATAAAGGAACAGGAATGTAAAAAGAGACCAAACGTAAACCTGCAGAAAGTCCTGAATATTGAAAATATTATTGTAACATGAACACGTGATTAAAACAAGCAGATTTTGTTTTGTTACCATTCTACTATCCACCAAAGGCTAACAGGAGGTAACCTAGTACTCATTTCTCCCTGTTTGAGTCAAGTTTATTCCTTGAAGATCATCATATTCATCACTTAGCATAAAAACCACTATTACTTTGAGTATTCTTACTGTTCTCACATGGGCCTTCTAGTGGAAAAATATAGTAAGCTCATCAGCTACAGAGGTCTCCAGTACCCAATTCCAATTAACAAATATTAAACATCTAAGCTTGACTGTAAATAACATCACATTTTAATAAGATTAAAATTAATATCAAAAGTCAATTTTTTCAGAGAAAAAAGGATCAGTTTACTCCTCTGTTCAGCTCTTGCTGACCTTCAGACTCTGCTAACTGTTTTGTATTACTACACTAACACACATTAGAACTTACGCTACTTGCAGAAGAACCTTAGCTACTTACTACAATAAGGGTGTTAAGGCACTGGCACAGGTTGCCCAGAGAAGCTGTGGCTGCCCCATCCTTGGCAGTGTTCAAGGCCAAGTTGGACAGGGCTTGGGGCAACCTGGTCTAGTGGAAGGTGTCCCTGCCTTTGGCAGGGGTTTGGAACTGGATGAGCTTTAAGGTCCCTTCCATCCCAAACCATTCTATGATTCTCTTTAACATACTGAAATTTAATTAAACCCCATAAAATTGGCAATATGATTTTTTTCACTGAAATGAAAAACAAACTGTAGGTTTAGCAGGTATAATACTGAATTTATTTTATGGCACTTGCTAAAATGTAGTATAAGATTTTTAAACCCTTAAATCACTTGACATTGTGCTACAGTGGTTAAAAAATATTCAGTTTTCAATGTAGTATGCACTATTCCAGGACACTTCGTTTGTATGACTGGCTGTCTCTGTCCTGAGTGTGATAATTATTTACATTAAGAAACATGTAACGACCCTTTCAAGATGATAATTTTCTCAGTAGTCATCCCATTTAAATCCCATTTTATATTTCTTCCCCAAATCTCAGGCATTTGTCAGACAACTGTAATTTGAACCTGTCAGGAAAAAGGGCCACAGCTATCATTACCCATAAACATGCTCACTATTGAACTTCAGTGATTACAATTATATATATTTCTAAACATTTGTGTTTGACAGATAAGAAATAAGTATTTAATAATTATTATAGAACTACAATATGAATTTGCAACTGTGACTCTGCAGTAAATATGCCTCATGTTGTATTCTGGTATTTGGCACAAAGGATGGCTTACAGGCACTATTAAAACTTAAATCTATTCCTGAGAGGTTCCTGCACACTGTAAAATATTTACACTTTCCTTTCAAAGCCACAAAATTTACTGCCCCTTCACTATTAGATAAGATCTTAAACCTTTTACCTATGGGGTAACTTCTGTGAAAAAAAAAACAACAAAACCAAACAAACCCAACCAAAAAAACCACCCCCCCAAAAAAAACCACAAACAAAAACCCAAACCAAAACCGACAAAACAAAAAAACAAAAACAAAAACAAAAGAAAACAAAACAAAAACCAGAAGTGCATGTGGCAACGCCCCCAAATTTCTAAGTCAGTTCAGTCATACTGTAAAGTGTAAAATTCAGAGCAGCCCTGCAGAGACGGACTTGGGGGTGTTGGTCAATGAGAAAAGGAACGTGAGCCGGCTTCAGTGTGTGCTCACAGCCCAGAAAGCCAACCGTATCCTGGGCTGCATCAAAAGGAGTGTGACCAGCAGGTCGAAGGAGGCGATCCTGCCCCTCTGCTCTGCTCTCGTGAGACCTCACTTGGAGTATTGTATGCAGTTCTGGTGTCCTCAACATAAAAAGGACATGGAACTGTTGGAACAAGTCCAGAGGAAGGCCACGAGGATGATCAGGGGACTGGAGCACCTCCCATATAAAGATAGGCTGAGAAAGTTGGGGCTGTTCAGCCTGGAGAAGAGAAGGCGGCATGGAGACTTCATAGCAGCCTTCCAGTATCTGAAGGGGGCCCATAAGGGTGCTGGGGAGAAACTCTTCATTAGGGACTGTAGTGATAGGACAAGGGGTAACGGGTTAAAACTTAAACAGGAAGTTTAGATTGGATATGAGGAAGAAGTTCTTTACTGTTAGGGTGGTGAGGCACTGGAATGGGCTGCCCAGGGAAGCTGAGAATGCTCCATCGCTGGCGGCATTCAAGTCCAGATTGGACAGAGCCTTGGGTGGCATGGTTTAGTGTGAGCTGTCCCTGCCCATGGCAGGGGGGTTGAACTAGATGATCTTAAGGTCCTTTCCAACCCTAACTATTCTATGATTCTATATGAGGCAGCTGAGCACTGGGCAATTGATTCTTGCAACTTAAAAATAAAATTTAAACAAAAGCAAACATATTTGTACATATTTACAAAGGTCTCATGCAGCCCTCATTAATTCAGGAGCTAGCTGCATGATTTGCAGCACTTATTACTTTTTCATTAAGCTTTAAATTATTTAAAAACCTAGAAACACAGTTTCAAAGATAAATGCATTTTACATGGGTAGGCTGACCACAGCCATCAGCTGAGCACTGCGCAGACACTCACTCCCCCCCAGCAAGATGGGGATAACGAATGGGAAGAGCAAAACTGAGAAAGCTCGCTGGCTGAAGTAAAGATCGTTTCAAGGAAAACCAAACTAAAACAATGATGCAGTGGCATTCAGTCACTACCTCCCACAAACAGACAGTTGCCTATCCAGCCTTGGAGCCCCTCCCCTCCCCTCAAATATTATTGCTGACCATGATACTCTATGGCATGGGACATCCCTCTGGGCAGCTGGGATGAGCTCTCCTGGCTCTATCCTCCCCCAGCCTCACCCAGCCCCAGCTGCTCCCTGTGGAGCAGAAAAGGGAAAAAGAGGCTACAATGCTGTGCAAGCACTGCTCAGCAACAACCAACACACTGGGGTGTTAGTAACACTGTTTGAGCCACAGATCCAAAACACACCACCATACAGGCTGCTGTGAAGAAAACTAGCTCCATCCCAGCCAGACCCAGCAGACAAATCCAAAAGTTAATGCCAGAGATTTTTGCTACTCTATTGTTGAAGTGCCTGAAGTTGTTCCACCAAGAACAATACAATGTGACCTCTGAGGGACTGCTTCCTTTCCTGCCAAAGGGACCTATATGGAAACGCACCACAGAAGCAAAAGCACAGTCCCCAAAATATCTGGGAAAGCTTTGAGCAAGGATATTCACATAAATAAAGATTAGAAATACAGATTAATAGTCACCTCTACCAAAAATACAAGATGGAGGAAAAAAATTCACAAAAAAAAATTAAAATCTGTGGTTTCAATGTGAAGGAAAACTAAATACTCTGCAGCATGTTTTTATAAATCTTAAGGACATATATCACCTCTCTCTGACGGTGCTTGAAAAAAGTGAGTAATTTAAACATTGCTTCTGCTTGGAGTGACTTGAACTTCCAAGGAATTTTCCCCCATCAAAATCTGTGCCACTTGAAGGATGTCACACTCAGCAAGTCTCTCTCATGTCTAAACCTCAACATACTAGTCCACAAAGCAAATCCTTGGATTAGCAGGATACTCCCCATATTTAACTATAATAGCTGAGCTTTAAAAGAGCCTCTGATTTAAAATCTCCCCTGAGCTCACAAAACATGCTTTGCTTTAATGTAAGTAAGTGTTGCTCTATCAAGAAATACATAACTTCATTGTCCACCTCTGACAGCACTTCAAGATCTGCAGCACAGTATAACTGTTCTTGGTCAGACTGTTTAATAGGAGGTTAATGTTTCTGCTGCCTCAGAAGGTGCCATAGGTCTGTAAATAGATACAAGCAGAAACGACTATGCTTCCTACTGATACTGAAATGGGCTTTGTGCCAGTGGAGCATGCAGTGACACTGGGCTACAGCACTGAGGATGCTGTGTTCAGAACAGAGCAGTGCTATGCTACTTGCAAGGTTTCAGAGAAGTATTCTTTGTAATGTAAGCATTATTATTAAATATTATCAAGTATTCCTAAATTGACATGGTTTTTAGACCAAAGTCTGTAATAGCTAGACATAGCAATGGGTAATATAGAATATTATAAGTAATATATAAAAAGTTCTATTTTGTAATTGTTATGGATGGCTTTAATGATCTATTTCTTAAGCAGTGATACACCATCAGTAATTATGGACCCTGCCACATAATTGTTACTATTGCTAAAATAGAATGTTTTTTGCATCTGTATTGGAGTCACTGTGTGCAGCAAGATGAATCATTTCAGTATCAAAGAAATTCAGAGAAATGCAAATAACACACTGTCATTCAATTTCAACAACAATTTAAGTGATACATTAAGAAAAAAAGTGTAATTATTTTATAAGGCAGTGCTTTCATTTAAAAAAGAAAATTACTCCCTGTTGCTCACTCTCACTGTACCTCTGTGCCATTTCAAACAGATTTCTTAATGCCATGCTGCTTCTGCTTGGAGAGAGTCAAAACGAAGAAACCTTGGAGCACATTTGCTGTTGCTCTGGTTGTATGATCTACCTTTATGATTCAAATGTAACAGGTTACTTCATTCTCTGCTCATGTGTCAGAGACCAATTCTGTGATATGCTAGTTTTGGTGGCATTCGCTGTTGCATGCCAATCCTTACCCAGCTCTGGCACACAAACAGCTTGTGGTTGACATCATTAACTGGGTCACTAAACTGATTTACTGAAATCATATTCCTCTGTTCTCCATAGAAGCCTCTTCTCAAATCTCTGCCTTTCCAACTAGAACTTTGCTAAACAGACCTTGATTGTTCAGGGATATTTTGATCTGCAACACAAGACATGTACCCATCTAGCAAAAAAAGAATTCACATGTTTTTTTCTATTCAAACTGAGTTTGTTGCTGCTTTCCTTACAAACTATTGCTCTGGCACTTAGCAGGAGTATGGGAATGAGTACAGCATGAGCATAGAAATTTCTCATGTTGGAGACAAAGGTGGCTAAAGTTTATGGTTTAATAAGACCCTGCCTTTTATTTTAGCACTTCTGCCTTGGAAAGTGCTCTTTGTGAAGGGAAGTTGGGGATTCCTGTTATGTAGGAAAATCCTGATGTGGCTGAAAGCCATAACAGCCAGCTGTACTGTATCTTCTCATAGCTTCCTGGCAGAACAGGCAGGCAAGATGGAGCTGGAGCATTCCTGATTGCTAAGTCAGTATGAACCATTTAATGCATACTCAACATTAGGCCAATCTAGAAAGACTCTAAATGAAGCCAGCTCACATACCTCCAGGTTTTAGCCATTAGAAACACAAAGGAAAAATTATCCTTTGCCTCATTCTGTGAAATAAAGATACAGTAACTCCTTTACTACTAAGAGGAAAGAAAAATTGCTTTGCATTTGCGCCTAATTTTAGAGGAGGAAAGTTTGACAGCTAGTCCACATGCATTGTTAACCCAATGCTGGATGCGCCCTCAGCAAGGTTGGATTGGTGCTACTGCCCCTTTAATCCAGCACAAACATCATAGAAACAGTAGTAGCTACTACATACGTCAACAGCATCAGCTTTATAGAGATATGATATACAATGATCTTCACAATATCAACACCACGCAGGTCTAAGCAACTGCTCATTTCACAAGTTTGCTTGATAAAAATAACTTCTTAATTGTAAAAAAAACTTCTGTAAAGTGTTTGGCTTTGCATACCATACATCACCAATTAAAATGAAATATTCATAAAATGCATTAAACAGACTGTGAAACTGGTAAATCTCAAATGCTTCTGTCAACAGCATCATCATAATTAGAATATCTTTAATCACATAAAATATGAACAAAAGCTTGCAATGGTTTTCCTGACATTTAAATTTAATGTGAAAAAATATTTCTACACTACCAAGTATAAAACAGCTCAATTTTGAAGAGCATTTAGTTTTCAGTACTCAATAGATGTAACAGGTATTTAAAAGAATTAGCTTACTTGGATTGGCAGCTGCAATCTACAAAAGAAAACATAATTACCCTAGTAAATTCTGAGAAACCATAACCAAAACGTACTTAATAATGAAAAAAATAATAAATTGTTTCAGTGACAGCAGAAGTTTTCTTACCTATTTGTAATACCTGAACAAACACAAAGGGTATTCAGTTCCACATACTAGGCTTAAGTCAGGAATGGACCCATACTTTACTTTTTTATAGAAAAGGTAGATTCAAATTGGGTAACTTCTGACTTTGTTTTATATTCTTACAGGAAAAGGAAAAAAACCCAAAAAACCAACCCCAGCATCAACTATCCTGATTATATTATCAAACATACTTAAAAAGCCTCATCAAAATTGGAGAAAATGAAACAATCCTTTTCTTGAGAAGAAATAAGACAACACACTAAACATGGAAGGAAATGGCCTTCAAAGATGAACCCTGTTTCTCTTCAGTACTATCAGTTTACCATGAAAGCTTATGAATCCCAGTCTTCTAAGGGTATTTTTTCAGATCACTTAACTGCCTTTTGCATTATGTAGTGAACACGTCAACACAGAATCATAAAATCAGCTAGGCTAGAAAAGACTTTTAAGATCATGAAGTCTAACCTTAGATTGAATCCAACATTATTCCTACTAAATGCTTCAAAGGTAGCAACTTGGGTGAGTATAACTCCTACCATATTCAAGAAATGCATCTTGAATAAGTCACTGTGATGGTATATTTATTTCAGTGTCATCCCACCACAGAAACAGCATTGATTTAAGAGGGTGTTTATAAAATAATACAAGGTTTAATATCATCAGTCATGCCTTTGAAGACTGCTGCCATTAAATACTATGATTTTACTTCAACCTTTTTAGTTTTAAGTATTGTGAGAAGATGAACATAAACAATTAAATTAATTGCAAAGGCTATACTCCTGCTAGCTTTTTTTCCTCTCAAGTTAGAAATGTGAGAAATAAAACTTTCAATCCAGAAGTACAGTTAAAGTAAGGGAAAGGAATTGGTGAGATTATCTGAAAGTCCTCTAAGAAAACACACACACTGGCACTTAAATACATGGTTAGTTCAATTAGCAAGCTTCAGTTTCTCATTTTTTCTTTTATAGTACTTTACCCATTAGATTAAGAAATAGAAAGCTATACTTTACTTATTTAGATAGCTATAGATTTTGTAACCAGATTGCATTCCCCTTCTTTTTAATTATTTTTCTGATGAGCTATTTAGAAGGAACAATTTCAGTACAGCGCTATGAGAAAAGCTTAATGGAGCCCTATTAATATTTCAGCTTTTTTTCTTGACTTAACAGAAGAGCAGCACTTATCTTCCCAACAGCACTATAATAACAGTAAACCCATAGGTTTAAAAGTGACATTAGCTCTTCTGGCTACAGGCCTTCCATGGATGGTGATTTTCTTTTATAAATAGCTGCTGCCCCTTGCAAAAATAAAAATCCCTTTCTGTTTCCCAGGAAATGTCTCCAATTTCTGTACTGAAATCCTTATTGTTGGCCAGCACTCAATTTAGTTAGAGATTCATGACCTCTGCATGCTAGTGCAGTGATGATTTTACATATACTTCCAGGTCACCTCTAAAAATACCAGCTAGGGTTAAAAATGATCCCTAGAGTACTCCACTGGAAAAAAACAACTTCTGAATCACTTTTCCTAATTTTAAGTTTTATATTCATGCTTGGCCTGGCATTTGATATCCCCATTAACCTAGAACTCTCTTTAGACCATAGCAATACCATCTTCACCCAGTGTTTTCACTTTGTGCCAGGGGAAGCAAGTCAATACTGCAAGAAACCAAAGGAATTAAAGAACATTGGAGACATTCCTCCCATTTAAGTTCTGCTTGCAAACAGGATTCTGTTTCTGCAACTTTGATTGCAAACTCTTTTCCAACAGTCATGGCCTTGTTTTTCTCATAATGATACCACATGCAGAATAAGCAATCACCAACCAAGCCCCCAAGCAGAGACCTACTATGGCATTTTCACAGAGAATGAGAAACTGTTTCTTCCATTATCATAGAAACATAGAATAGTTTGGGTTGGAAGGGACCTTCAAAGGCCATCTATCCAACCCCCCTGCAATGAGGAGGGACATCTTCAACTGCATCAGGTTGCCCAGAACCACATTCAGCCTGGCCTTGAATGTCTTCAGGGATGGGGCATCTATACACCTCTTGCACTCAGGCAAGTGAAGCCAAGACGTACTTCCTTGTGGATGCAGCAGGAAATTCAACCACTGGAATTAAAAAATTAATTGCAAGTTGCACAAACCTCTCCTAAATATAGTAAGAGGTTGGCCTTGCTCCCACATGGTGCCTATCAGGATAACTCCTGTAATGATCAGCTGTAAAACTAAAATTAGGTCTGTTCCTTTAAACAGCTTTACCTTGATAAAAATATGTCAGGAACTCAGAGGATGAGGGAAATAAAATAGACAAAAAGGAGGTATCAACATAACTTTCATTTGCAATTCGAAAGTGTATCGCTACAAAATGCAGGAAAGTTGTCCCATATTATAGAAGTCAATCATTAAGATGCCAATACTTAAAGATCACTGTATTGAAACATAACTGGAAATCTGATTTGGAGGGAAATAAAAACATTCATCTCGGTAAGATCCCTAAGCAGTCCTATTATAAATTATGCTTGCAGAATTAGGAAAAAAATAAGTCTCTGTTACAGGTAAACGTGTAGGCCCCAGTAGCTCTTACTTGAAGTCTTTTAGACCATGTATGGTGTGGACTGCCATGTACACGCAGGAAAGCTGTCAGTATTCCCACCTTAGTACAGCTGCATTACCTACTTTGGAATCAACATGACTGCTGAATCCCTCTTAAAAAGAGTGGTTTGCACATCCTCATCTTTTACTATTTCACCCTATTTACTTGATTAATAAATGAAACCCCCCAAACTAGTCTATATTTATATCTCAGAACTGCTTTGAGACTTCATTTTCTTATCTTCCCCACAAGGAACCTACTTTTAATGAAACAAATTTTAGTTTATGATTTTGAAGAGCATCAAAATGGAAAGGATTTTTTTTTTCCTCTCCATAAAACCTGTATTCACACTGAATACAAAATGTTGCGTTTAGCATCTCACCAGGAATGGAGGACTCATACTGAATTTAACATATTACAGAGTACTGTTCATTCTATACAAAACTTTGAGATCAAACAATATTATACTTTCCTGACTTTACCCATACTGCTGAGATGTACCTGAAGCATTTTTAAGTGTCTGATTTGCAGATAAAAGCTAATACATTTGATCTTTCCTGACAAAGGTGGGAGAAATACAGTTTCAAACAAGCAGAGTGGATCTTTTTTGCCAAGGGGGTCTAATTGCCATTGAAAGCACAGTTAAATAAACAGCTTTAAATAGTGGTTTCATTCTAAAACTTTATGCAACACCTTTATTAAAAAGTTTATCTCCATTAATACGTAGTCTTACCTAACTTACACTTCAATTTCAAAAGAAGTAAATTGGCCCCTGAGTAATCAATAATACTTGAATGCAAATAAAGCAAAATATTTTTGCACATATTTGAACATGGGAATTAAAAGGCTTCAGAAAGCTGCTGATTAGCCTGGAGGATTTCCAAAGTTGTTATAAACATATCTGCCAGAAAACATTATAAATCCAACAAAATAATCTATTTTCTGCCCCAAACCCAATAAAACAGGAAATCTCTGGAAGGTCGTACCATCAAAACAGCCTATTCCCTGGGCCTCATTCTTGGAATTCTTCAGAAAATACTTCCTCGCAGCAGCCTCAGGAGACTGGCTCTGGTGTAATTAACTTGATTTAGCTACAACATAATGAGGTTACAGAAAAGGAAGAAAGTGCATTATTGCCTTTTAATAGAGCAATATAGGGCTTAAATGCACCAATCACAAAACGAATAGGTATCAAGGGTTTTGAGTCAGATTATAATATTTGCTAGCCAAAGTAAAGAACCAACAACTGAAGTGAACAGTCCAAGACGTAAAACTGGAAATGGTGGTTCTTTCTCTCACTTGCACACCCAAGCAGCTCCATTTCCTTTTCATCTTAGGTGATGAAAGGTCTGATAGCAATTAGCTTTTATGAGAAAGATGAATCGGTAAGTGTCTTCATTCACCTTCTGTATGCTGTCACGGTTGGTCAGATTAGAAGTCAACAACTTAGAAGTAGAGTCCTGTGACCTAATTCAGGTTATAACTGATGCAACAGTAAAGGTGTTCAGGTAAAACAAAAGGCACAGTATATTAGCAGGCCATGTTATTTTGTGTATTTCACTAAGACACAGAGGATAAAACACTGGAGCATAAAATCAGCTGTTGCTATTTATGTGCAAGTATAAATGCAACCTCAGTGGCTAAAAACCATAAAAATAAACGTGCTGAAGGGAATACTGAATTTAATACAGTGCTGTATCATAATACTTGTAATTATTGTGAGAAAAAGCATTCTCACTTTTGTGGATTTAGGGCTCATTAAGGAGGCATGAAATGGTCCAAAACAAACATACAACCTAAAGGGCAGTATCACAGAATCCCAGACTGATTTGGGTTGGAAGGGACATTAAAGCTCATCCAGTTCCAAGCCCCTGCCATGGGAAGGGACACCTTCCACTAGACCAGGTTGAACCAAGCCCCATCCAACCTGGCCTTGAACACTGCCAGGGATGGGGCAGCCACAGTTTCTTTGGGCAACCTGTGCCAGAGCCTCACCACCTTCACAGAGAACAACTTCCTAAGACCTCATCTCAATCTCCCCTCTGTCAGTTTAAAGCCAGGTGCCCTTGTCTTGTCCCTACAGGCCCTTGTCCAAAGCCCCTCTCCATGTTTCTTGTAGCCCCTTTAGGCTCTGGAAGCTGCTCTAAAGTCTCCACGGAGTCTTCTATTCTCCATGCTGAAAAACCCCAACTCTCTCAGCCTGTCTCCATAACAGAGGTGCTCCAGCCCTTACAGCATCTTTGAGGCCTCCTCTGGGCTCACTCAAGCAGTATCCAAGTAAACCAAAAGGAGAGAGCAGAAAACATCTAATAACATTAATATGCTGTTTAGATTGAGATAGTTTTACAAAAAAGTTAAGAACAGTAAGTCAGACAGTACTGAAGAAATAATTTGGAGAGCTTTATATGCCCTTCTTCCTTCTCCAAGGGATCCATTCCATTCCAGGTGGAACTCATAAAAAAAAATTCAGCCAGGTTCATAAAAACCAAGCAAGCAAAAAAACCCAAAACCAATCAAACAACAAACCCCCAAGTCACAGAAAAGAACCAGTCCATACGACTGAAAGGTATCTCCAAGCCAGTATGGCAGTGTCATACTGAAAAAGTGTAACAACAAGTTTAAATACAGGTTAAAGGAGTAAAAATAACCAATTCTCAAGTTCATAGGTTTGATACAACCTGTACTGTACAATTGTGCAATTAGTCAGTTTTCCCTGTTGGATCTTTGAACTCTCATCCTTCTAATTCTTTCTTCATCCTTTTTTTCTATTCTGATTCTAATTCCAGAAAGAATTCTAAATTTAACCTATAGCTATTACCTCAGTTATAAGCTACTTATTACCATTTCAACTTCTCTTTCCATCGACCTTTTTTTCTGTCACCGAATGTGGGAAAGGCTAAATTATTTATTATTAAAAATAAACAGATAAATAAATCATAGTAATTTTAATTTTTGCAAGGGATAATGAAAGAACATACACACTTTATTTTCTAGATTCTCTATGGCAGCATAGGTGTCTGCCAATAAAACTCTATTAATATCTATAGCGCAATAGAAATTTGTTGCAGTTAAAGAGAAAGAGTATACAAATTTACTGCTACTAGTTTCATCCCTGTGGGCATACTATGGCAATGGAATTACTAATATATAGTTAAATCTAATTGCAAGTTAAAAGAAGTTCCAAATAAACACACTGCTTAAGTAGTTATATCTAAGAGACTATAACACATTTTGAACAAAAGCTTAACCTAGTGAGCATGAACAAGGATATAGCAAGTTATTTTTAAAGATACTGAAACTGAAGTCTGTTATGTGAACACTATACTAATACAATAAAGAGGATTCACACTTCTCCACTCTTGTATATTAATTACCCTGACACTTTTCTAAATTACTTTATGTGAAAGGAAGACAATGAACCCCTCTAGCACGTTTTCACTGATTTGGGATTTATACTGTGTAACAGGCAGATGAAAGGGTCTACGTGTTTCCTGTAGGGTGCTGTACCTTAACCCATCTCTCCTCACATAGAATCATAATCATAGAATAGTTAGGGTTGGACAGGACCTCAAGATCATCTAGTTCCAACCCTCCTGCCATGGGCAGGGACACCTCACACTAAACCATGTCACCCAAGGCTCTGTCCAACCTGGCCTTGAACACTGCCAGGGATGGAGCATTCACAGCTTCCATGCTCAGTGACCTGGCCACCACAGCAGGAGCAAAGAACTTAGCCACGTGACTCTGTGAAGTAAGTGCATCATTACTCAGTTATAAACATTTGGAAACTGTAGAAACTGAATAAGCGTATACTCTTTGCTGTACAAGCATGTGTGTAGTTATGGTGCAAACTTTTCTTAGTCCAGACTAGTGTCAGAACCTAATTACGTAAACCTAAAATGTTCACCAAAATAATCATCAGAGAAAAAAATGCACCCAGATTTTAATTACATTATTCACATACTGAAAATAACATTGATATTCTTTGCTAAATAGTCCCTCCAAAGTTTATTGTAACAACAAGTGGAGCTTGAAGGTCACAAAATATTTTTGAGACTCTGCTAGATCAACCCACACCAGTAGCAACTCTGCCCTGTCTTGTATTATGTGCTGACAACTCTGAGCGATAGCTGTGCTACTGAATGCTGCAGAAGTAAAAACATTATTTCTAATATTTAGAAATTGGATTAATAGGAAGAAGATCTTCACAGGGGTGGTGAGGCACTGTCAGAGGTCGCCCAGAGAAGCTGTGGCTGCCCCATCATTGGCAGTGTTCAAGGCCAAGTTGGATGGGACTTGTAGCAACCTGCTCTAGTGGAAGGTGTCCCTGCCCGTGGCAGGGGGTTGGAACTGGATGAGCTTTAATGCCCCTTCCAAGCCAAATAATTCTGTGGTTCTCCAATTCTATAAATAGATACCTTTTCATTATCCTCCTTGCAATGTTACATAGGTGCTCCTCTCACAATTGCAGTAAATAACAGCAATGGTATGTGTATTTTTCCAACATACTGCAACATCAGAGGTGATTTACAAAATACACCAATACAAAATAAATCAGTGCCTAAAAACTCCTACAAGTTTAACAGACAAGAATCTCCATTTTTAAGTGTCATCAAATTTTGACTGACTTCGTCCATTTTGACCACAAGCATGTGCCCCAGGCTTTGCTTTTTTTTTTTTTATTTTTTTGTTTTTGCCAGTTTCAATAAAATTTTAAAAGTGCTTCAGCTGTTTCAAAAATATTGGGAAAAAAAAAGTTTGCTAATGCTAAAAAGAGTTCTGACATTTTCACTGGAGAGCTATCTTGCCCACATGTTTTAGAATGGGATATATGAATTTACAAAAGCCTTGCTTTTTAAATGTGCAGAAAAACACTCCCACGTTTGGTCAAAGTAAAAAGTCCAAAAAATCTCTAGTGTATGTTGAATAATCTGTATAAATCCATATGCTCCATCCCCTCTACCCTCCACATTTTTAAGCTTATGCAGTACCAATTCAGGCATGCTGTAGCCCTTTTGTCCTGCTTTATTGAGACATGCGCTGCGGAGCTCTGTGATAAGAAGCTGAAAGCATAGTGCTGGCACCCAGGAAGAATGCAAGGGGAGAAAAGGCAGATGACTGCAGTCTTATGACTGAAAAGAGACTGAAAAAAAGAATGCTGATTAGAATACCCTGGAAATACCATGAGTACCATGAATCCAAACGCTTGTCGCAAAGAGAACACTATTCTCTGAGAGAAGGCTTGCTTAAATTAATTATTTTTCATAATTTCTTCAGATAGCAAATATCCACAGATGTTGAATATTTATGACCAGAATCACAGAATCCTAGAATGGTTTGGGTTGGAAGGGACCTTAAAGCCCATCTAGTTCTAACCCCCTACCACAGGCAGGGACATATTCCACTAGACCAGGCCACCCGAAGTCCACCCAACCTAGAAGGAAGGCAGAAAGACAAGTAGATACCAGTATGTATTTTCCAGAGACAAATCTGATCATACTAACTAAAAATGGATCACTCAGTGTCCAAGGGAGCATAAAGGATGGAATTAGTATTAGCATGTCCAATGAAGAGGGGTTGAACAAACAGGGGTTGTTTAGTCAAGAAAAGAACGGAGACAGACACGACCATAGTCTTCAAATACATGAGCAGTTACGTTTTGAGATGGAAGCCAATTGTTCTCCCTGTCCACAGCAGTTAGGGAAAACAATAATGAGCTCAAATGCCAAGAAAACCAACTGAGTTACTAGGAAAAACTTCTTAACAGATACAGTTGGCTAGCCTTAAAATAAATGCTTTTTAAAAAACTCTTTTTTTTTTTCCTTGTTTTAGAAAAGGTTAAAACCAAATCTGTTAGAAAAAATATAGTAATCCTAACTTGTGGATGAGGAATGGCCTAGTGACCTCATGAGAACCCTTTCAGCCCTATGCCATGACAGCCACATGCAGGAGACTCTGCAGTTCTATCTTAAGGCTTGATGCTCATCTGCTAAAGTGTGCCAACAGCAGCTAGGACCTCAGCATCCTTCAGGAGTGTTTGCATCATGTTCCCCAAGTTTGTGGGTTCTTTTGCAGCCAATCTCAAGAGGGCTGCTTAAATACAACAGGCTGTGCTATGCAACGTCTGCAATTAAGGCAATTTATGTTCTAGCATTTCGGAACCGAGTAGCACTGCACAGTCTACAAAAAAGACTAGTAATGACATGTGAAAGGAATTCCAGTAATAACTGAAAAAGAGTTAACACAGCATTGTATTAAATACAATAAGAAAAAAATTCCAGCTATTATAAATTATGTTCATAGTAATTTTCCTATCAACTATTATAATCTTTTAAGAGCTGTTTCTGCATTAAGACATCAAACTTGTTGGTTTCAATGCAACACATTGTTGAATTGAAATCACATCTTCTAGTTCCCTTTACTGTGCATGCTAAACTAAAATCATATTATTTTTAAGCTGCCTTCAACAGAGGATTCGGGAAAGTTCTTCTCCAGCCTCTGGTACTCAAAATTACAAAAAATACACTAGTCAACACAATTTGGAGAAATAAAAAAGACTGGATGAACCGGAAAAACCCATTCCTGCAGATTGCTCACATGGTGCTTTTAAGGGTTTGATACAAGCAAAGTCATTCCTGCAGATGGCCTAGTTTTTACAATAGTTCCATTAGGATTCACAGCCTTGCAGGCTTTATCTCAGCAACCAAAACTGTGCTAGAAGCTTTTAACTCTTTCAGAAGGGAAGCTATGGAAAAACCTATCAGCAGAACTTTAAGAACTGGATGGGTTTGTTCTTTACTTTCTTGCTCCATAGCTGAGGATGAGCAAGCCTTCCTGTTTGCTTAACTTACTAGTTTGCTTCTACTGTCAATGAGGACAAATGAATTCACTGCTAAACTCTGTGATAAGCTAATCCATCATCACCAAAAATTTCATACTGCATTTCACATGAGGATTTAAGGGTTCAACATGTGAAGCAGTCAAATAATCCCTGGATTTAAGAATCCCTAAGTACTTATCTACGAAAGTGACAGTAATGGCTTCAAAGCTCTTTGTGTAGACTTTTAATATGTATTTACACGGTCATATGCATTTCAAAATGCCTCTAAATACGTCTGTGATAATGAAGTACACATGATAATGCAAGTACAAAAAAAATGTATCTATAGCTGAGACCAGGAAACACCAGGATTTATTTGGTGATGCAAGAAAAAATTCTCAAGTGTATGAAGAGTAAACTCAAAGGAAATCATCCATATATGTTGAAAGAACAAAACCAGTGAGTCATACTGATATGACTGATATAGGACACTGTGAATATTTTAAATGAACACACTGAATATTTTAAAAAAAACACATAAACTGAAATTTTGTTACCCATTTCTTAACTGCAGATATCTGAAGATAAGGGTTCAGGATCAGAAAAATTAGGTTTCTCACATGTCTGTCACTGGCTTGATAGACAATCTGCGATGAATGGAGAATTATTACAGTCCTCTTGCATAAGAAACTGATTCAAAGTCTACATATACTAAGAAGTATTTACTGGTGAAAAAATAACGGTCACTGTAAATTTAATCATGTGATCAGTGAAGTAAGGATTAAACCTTCACTCATTCTACACTGTACTTCTTCACATATAGAAGGGCTTTAGATCACTGTCTGAAAACCAGCCAGAATCGGAGTAGATCACACTACTGAAATACTACAATCCTACTCCCACATTCATATAATGTAAATTTTGTTAAGACACATATACTTAAAGCTGTCAGTTTTGCCTTCAGAAATTTTAAGGTTATCTTAACAGACAATGCTTCAATTTCGCTCTCAGTGGAATTAGTCATCTTCAAGCCAAGATACACAATAAACGATTTATAAGATAATTTAGAAGCTAAGTGCTGTGCAGGAGGAAGGCAATCTGCAATGTCCTTTATGAAATATTTAAAGGTGAAACCTGTTAGAGATGACTAGAGCATACACTTAGCAACATGGTTCACATCCAAAAAACCCAAAAAAACAAACAAACAAACAAAAAACCCCAAACCAAACAAAACCAGAGAAAACTGCTGGCATTTTTTGCTTTTCATCTTCCCATGACTGGATTACTTGTGCTGTCCTTTTTTATTTGCATTAAAGCTAAACCAGCAATTTTAAAAAATGGATGATTAGTGGCATGTGTCAAACTTAATTCACCATGTCCTGAGAAGTTCAAATAGCTTAATACATAAGTGCACCTTTCCAAACTGAAGGGAAACCAGCTGCATCCCTTTCAAAAACCTTTTCCCACCTTTCTTCCCTGCCCCTCTACTGAGGGCTACCTTCCCCTCTGCAAACACTGAGGCATGGTAGCACTAAACCGACTAAGTCCAAACCCGAAGCCTGCTGCCTTGGCCACCTTCATTGTTGGCCCCAGCAAAACCATTCAGTTGTATAATGAAACAACTGTAACAACGCAAACATGCTCCTTTTCTTGACTCATGAGATTTTAACCGCCAGCAGTCACTTTTCCCCTCTCAAAGCAAAACTGTCCGTAAGCCATCACCCTGAGGCACCACTGAGGCACATTAACTGTGAATCAGTTGATGGCACAAATCAAGATAACAAACATTTTCTGAAAAATATTTATGTGTGTGCAAAATTTAGGTCAGAAATTTAGATGACACATTAGGAAACTAGAAGATGTGATTAAAAGAAATAAAAAAAGGAAGAAGAAAAAAAAGTGCTGTCACACAAAGGCAAGCCATTCCAGCAAAATCTAAGCAGAGACAGAAACACAAGATGTCTTGTTAGAAATGGGCTGTATTTTTCAAGACCTCTTAAAACTACTCAATCAATGTTGTGGATCATTGAGACAGATTCCAAATTTTTTTTTGTGGCTTGTTTTATTTGTTTGTTTTTTTTTACAGAAAACAAGATTTCCATGCCCTAGAAAGCAATTGGCTGTCAGAGTTTTGAGCTTTGCTCATTTTCTGAGAATTTCTACAAGTCAAAAATGAAGTGCCAGACACTGCTTATACTTGCAGTCCAGTACCACCATTGCTCTGCTCAGTCATTCAGCATGCTGAATGTGTGACAGAGTTAATAAATACTTCTGTGTGCAGTCAGAAAATGACTGAGAAAAGGAATTCATAATCTGAGGAAGTCTTAGCATACAGCTGTATTCAGATACTAGCACAGACGGTAAAGGCTGTAATACGGTCTTTATCAGGAGAAAATACAATCACAAGTGAAGACAACACAGAGTTGTTTAAGCAAACATCTGTTATTAGTCATAAATTTCCAGGTTCAGTGACTTCCAGTATTATAATTTTTGTTTTATTACTGCTGAGGTGATATGAGGAAGAGTATGCCCAGGGGAATACTCGGGACAGGAGAAATGCCTGGGTTAAATTTGAAAGGCTGGATATATCCCTTTATTCCATTTACTCTCTGACATCTCCATATCCATCCAGAATATATTCTGGATGTCTTCTAAAATAAATTATGCATGCACTTCTCAAGTTCTCTTCTTTGGCAGATGGGTCAGTGCCCAAGCTTTTGAGAAAGACAATGGGAGCTCCTACTTGTTACTCTGCCAGACTATCTTTAAAGACCATTCTTACTCTTGTAAACATTAATATCACCCCGAGGAGACTTACAGCCCGTTAGTCTGACTTACAGCCACTACTAAGGAATTCATTCTCCTCTTGCATTTTCCTATAACTCAGAGTGAAGCAGTTCTGTTCATATTCCTTAATACCTGTGCAAATTATTATACTTGCCCTCTTACATATATATTTTTATGTATGGAGATTTAAAGCAGTAACAGACGCTGCCTGATGTCTGGGAAGGAATACTTGGCATGCCAAGCAGAGTTGCACACAAAGTAAGATACATGTTTCAGATGTAGTGTTAGTCTGTGCTTAGAACTAAATTACCAACATTTCCTACTTTGCTGATATATTGTTTTTGCAAGAAATTGGCTAAAATGTCATGTATGACATGTGCAATAGGGTATTATAAATGATTATTCTTCATTTCATCTAGTATGGACAGTACTACTTCCATGTTAAACATCATCTAGATTGAAATGAGAATTTTAAAATAAGTGTATTTGCAGGATTGCAACCTGTATTTGGTGTCCTATACACCACATATACATTGCTCTCCTAGTGCTCTGAATTTGGGATAAGCCTCAGCCATCTTTTTAATTTGTTCTAAAAACATCTGCTTAGAGGAGTCTGAAAGTCCCTTGCATTGTGTTTGGGTAAGAAAAAAAAAAAGAAATCATTAAGCCACTATTGACACTATCCCTCATTTTACAGTCATTTATGACACTGACTAGGTAACATTAGTTGTATTTCTGTTGGCAAGTCAGTGCCTTCAAAATACTATGAGGTAGTGGAGCATATGGAAGCTTGTGCATCTGTTTGCAAGGAACCGTCACACTCAAGCATCCAGCTTAAGGAAAATAGCCATGATTCCTGCATTATCACACAATCTCTCATTTTGAAATTCACTCTCTGCTTGCAGGGAGCTGTGATAACCATCCCTAATGTAAAATAATAAACCAAGAAACAAACAGAGCTCTACACAGCACCCTTCTCTGAGCTAGCAGCTAACACATTGCAGCTCTTTTGCATAACAGGATCATCACCATTGGATGTTGCCATCATTTAAACCAGACGGATATTCAAATACTCCTGTTATTTTTTTTAATAGGATGTTATGTTTGGACACTGGATTGCTGATATTTACGTAGCACCTGCATTCCTGAATACTCAAAGTCATTAACAGTTTTACAAGTTCTGGAAAAAAAAAATAGGATCCTTGGCATTTCAGGAAGATAACTAAGTTTGACTCTAATTTCCATGTCTTATATGTAATACTTAACTACTATAGTAAGAAAAAAAAAAACCTTCTAAATTATAGGTACACATTCACTAATCAATTTTATTTACTTGACACTTTATCACGGTCTTTAAAATTACCAGTCATACATTTGGAAAACTTTACTGAAAACTGAAAAATATCCAAACCAAAATAAAGCCTCACAGTTACTCTTAAATAGTACTTCCCCAGCTTAGCTCCAGAGTATGTGCAGCACAGTATTGCCAAAATTCTTCAAGTCTTTATACTTTAGAAAATATGCTCTGCTGTTCAGATACGTATTCACTGACTCATTGCATAGCCAAGTTCAAATGCAATAAATGCTGGCTGGAGAGTTCTTTCCTAAGGCCGAGTCTGTCTGAGATTCATGCAGTAGAGTACAGTGCAATGGTAAACATCACCTACATATTTTAGTTATGCCAAGCAGGTAAAAATATACTGAAAGATACGTTCTTGTATAGGTTTAACTTTATTTTAAAGTCCTGTTGCATTAAGATGGGGCAAACTATGTATGAACAATATACCAAAATAGCTGTCTACACAGGCAAAACATCCATCTTCTGTTCTGTAAAACTGCCATAGAAAAGATGATACTTCAAAAGGTTTAATGCAAAAGAGGTGCATACAGAGAGTACTAGGAAAGCCAATAGTACTTGGAATGTGAGGAGATGCACGCATCTCTGTGCAGAGACCTATGAGACCAATCCAGAAAAGCTATTAGACCAGGAGGCGATTCACAGGTCTAGCCTTTCCCATTGTGAAGGTACAATTTCAAAAGATCGAAATCACAAAGTCTAAGCCACTATACCATGCAAGTTCCTGCTTAACTGGTCTAAATAAAGTCTTGAGTCTAAATTTTCCAAGCTGGCTGACAGTTCTCTACAATATCCTTTGATGCACAAGTTAAACTTCCTATTCCTTGCACAGCATCACATATGTGGATGTACGATTTCTGCTTAATTCCAAATACAGAAATATTAAATATTTTGTCTTTTGTGCATAGCCTTTTATGATCTCAGTCTGTACCAGTCTTTCTACTGGCTTGTGGCAGCATTTTGTTAACTTTATTTCATTTGTAACAGGGTTTTTTTAATGCTGTCTTGCTGCCTTTAAACCTTATTGGCCATTGGTATTACATTAGCTGCCTTATTAGCTACTTCCATTTGATACCAGTATCTTATTCGTACTGCTCTTCACTTCCCCCTTTAATGCAGTCAGCGTGTGTTTTGGTGCTGCTCCTGCAGCTCCTTTTTACTCTAATGGAGTTTTGCCCAGACTAATTTGCCTCACACTATTGGAATTGTGACCTTATGCACAACCAGCAGGATGACCTCAAACAGTTCCAATTTTTATTAATACTTCCTAATATAAATTTAATGGTTTAGTTGATTAAGTCAGCAGATACTTCAAGCTTTCAATGGCTCATTTTACCAGGTTTTAATGCCTTTTTCATGATATTTTCTCTTCACACTAAATTGGTATTTAGCACCTAGGTGAATGTTAATGTTATAGACACTTTTTAAACCTCAAGAGGAGGCCCAGAACTGTATTTATCTGTTGTTACTTGTCAACAAACAAAAATTATTTTAAAGTCTTACTTCTACAACAAGATGTGACCAGGAAAGAACTGGCAAATTGTATGTATTCCAGTTACTTACCATATTTTTCCTTCCATATTAACAGGAATAATTTTTAGATCCTTTCTTACCTCCTTCTAGCACGTTTCCTGCCTGCAGCTAGCTGATAGGATAAAAGCAAAACTGATTTTAATAACTTCTTGAGCTGTGCCATATACTCATCAGTGATCCATTTAAGTATTTAGAAGTTTAATATCTAAATATTTCAGATCCTCTGGCTCTGAATCATCTCTCGAGATTGCATATTGCATCAAAGATCCCATTCATCCATTTATTTTAGCATAAAAATAACATTTTTGCTTCAGTAACTTGTCAAGTTATTTCCATCAGTATCCACTTTTCCCAACTAATAAAAATAAAATTATGCACTCAACAGACTGAGGTGCAACACCCGGTCACATGAATCATGAGTACAGACACCCCAGAACAACGTCCATCAGACTGCAGGGTATGTGCACTGGTAGGTATCTGAAACTACTCCGATGTATGCAGCACCTACCCTGCAGATCAATGACAAAGTTTAGTCTTGAGGGAATTCAATCCAACATGTACTTTTATTGTTAAGAACTCTGTATGTTGGCAGTTTTTCAGCTGCTACATTGATAGCCTTCTGACAGGGTAAAAACCTATCTGAAATCTTAGGGTTTACTTCTGAGTCTTAAAGTAAGTTTGCAGAGAAGGTGCATGTATTTTACTACTGCTTTAAAAACACTGCCTATAAAAGTTAACATCAGGGATCTGAAGCCCTAAAGTGATCTTAACGTCTGGCATGACTAACTGCTACACCAATTATTTATCTCATGAAAGCATTTTTTTCTCCTAATTAATCATGTCATTAATTAAAAAAGACAACTTTTTCCATCATCTCATTATTGAAAAACATGGTGCACAAGAAGAGTGTTAGAACACACAGTAAGAGTGCTTACTGCACAGCCAAGTTCTCCCAAGAAACCTCAGCCAGACAAGACTTCTATTTCCCAGAACCAGATGTCAGGATCCTCCATTCAGTGTGGGTAATGCTACTCTTGTGTATGAACTGCTTTGAAAGAAACAGAACAGAAAATCCTGCTAAATACCACTAAACATGCTAGGTTCATGTGCCATTAGGCAGACTCCACCTGGATCAAAATAAAGATTTAGGTTGTTCTCAATCTTTACATGGTGAAGCAAGCTCAGAACCCAAGACCCTTTTTTTTTTCATTTGCTTTTTCAACAGGCCTACTTTTCACTGTGAAAATCTAGCATAACTCCCAAGCTTTTTAAAATTGAAGCTTTATAACTGACACATTTGTTGCATAAACACTATTAACAGAACCAAGCCTGAATATCACATAATACTACTATTCAGAAGCATATCCACATGCATTTCTCTCCTAAATGCTTTCGGGTAAGACAGAGAAATAGATGACTTTATGCTTGAGGTTACAGACACAAACGCACACAGACAAGGGGCACATGGTATGTTGATATGAAACCCAGAAGCATCAATGAGTAGTGACACTTGAAAGAACAGAAGGCTCTCCTTAGCCACAGCTCCTAGTTTGCCCCTATGAAAGGGCAATTCAGTTTTTGTTCTGATACATTTATTTGCCCACACTGAAATAAACCGAGATGTGATTTTGTTGCTTGTAGGCCACATATGAAATCCATATTCATCTTGTGTTGGCAGCTCCTGCTCGTCTAATGAATTTCTCTGCTGATCACTACAGTTGGTGATGCTGAAGAGAGATTTTTTTCTCCACCAACTGCAGTGTAGCTCCCTTTTAGCTTTCAATGACTGATGTGATGAAGGCTGCTTAGAGCAAGATAAAATGAAAAGCCTGTTAATTAGATGGCTTTCTTTAGCCTCCTCCAGCGACCTTTGTACCAAACTCCAGTCAGTTACCTGAACGCAAGGCCCACATAGAAAGCTCAATGAGTCTTGAGAATACTGTGGAGGTGTACATCGCTATTTTTAAAATCTGTAATTTTATAATTTTTCTAAATTACAGGGGAGAAGTTGAGATCATTACTAAAGCACTTAAAAACTCTAAAGGTTAAGTATATGAAAGAAACTGCCAGTGCTCTTTCAAAACCTATGACTTAAAGAGAAAATGACATCCTTTCAAAAAACACAATCATGCTAAGTGCACAGAACTATGTAATTCTTCTATAGTCATCTTTGAACCTGATTTAGATGATAATATTACTCAAACTTCTTTTTTCTTATGAATAATGCCTTTTAACAGACTGTCTTTGTTAATGTGTTACAGCTACAAAATCACAGAATTGCTCATACAGACCATAATTTTTATTTCTCTATTTCAAATGCAAATACATTTGAACCCTTGTCACTTTTCAGAATATTCACTACATTTCCTCTTACAGAAAGATGAAACACCCTTCCAACCAGCTCAGTGCCTGTGACAGAAAAAGGTGTAATTTGCAACAGATTTAAGAGAGGCCGCAGAATTGTGCCAGGTTGGACGGGGCTTGGAGCACCTTGTCTAGTGGAAGGTGTCTCTGCCCATGGCAGGGGTTGGAACTGGGTAAGTGTTAAGGTCCCTCCCAACCCAAACCATCGTATGACCCTGAATGATGCATGTCTTAGTACACATACATACATACACACTCACATCAGTAATTAGAGTGACAAAAGGTCCCACCTGATAATGCCCTTCCATTGACCACAACCCATGGAGTTGAATGCAGCTACAAAGACTGATTTTTGCCACTGTATTGTAACTGCAAAT
Source organism: Neopsephotus bourkii (assembly GCF_033783945.1). NCBI lineage: Eukaryota > Metazoa > Chordata > Aves > Psittaciformes > Psittacidae > Neopsephotus > Neopsephotus bourkii. Next base: position 162,597 of record NW_026901356.1, on the reverse strand, counting down.
GAAGCATCCTGCTGAGCCTATGAAGCATATTAAGATGCAGATTTTAGAAAAGACCATAGTCTGACCTCCCACTTAGCACAGGTCGTACAAACTTTCACATAAACTAGTTCCACCCTTCCTGGGTAGCAAGGAAGCCTTACAGCAAGAACATGCAGAACCGCCTTGAAAGCCCAAGGTGGTAGTCACTATGGTCTACAGGGAGGCAGGGCTGGTTTTAAGTTTGTGTTACTGCCACAAGCTCAGCTATCATAGGTAGGAGGATTGAAAATGTCTCATAAAACATGCTTTCCACAATCACTACAGGCAGAAGAGTATTAGCTTCGCTGGTTTTGCTTTACATAAAATTAAATTATGGCCAGTACAAAGCATAAATTTAAAAATAAGTGTGTGGTTTCTCTTACTAAACATGTTAAATAAGGAATTGCCTAGCTTAAAATACCTGGAGAACCTGCTATTTTTAATATTTTTTTTTTAACTTGGAGGTGCAAATACCATTAAGTTAATCATAGATGTATTTTTAAAGTAAGTTGCAGGTTCTCACAAGAATCAGTATCACAGATTGTGTTTAATCATCTTATTAATGCAGAATCATACACCAACTGGGGACCAGGAAAACACCCAAAATTTTGTCTCAAAATATTTTCAAAGTTGTGTATTTTTAGCACCCTGCTAAAAAAGAATTTAACAGTGCAGGATCAAGGTAGCTTCATAGTCTGAAGCCTGTGGATAGTGAATGCATGAGAAAGCCCAAGAAAACACATTTGGCTCCAGACAGAATATGTAGTACGGTCTAAAAATAAAAGTTTATGCTCTTCTCCTTGCTCGGCAAGGTTTGAATTAAACACATTTTTTATACAGAATATCGCTGTCACATCAAACAGAACCAGTTTATAACAGGATGAGAGCACAGCAAAATTGTTGGAACATCTCACCATATCAAATGCCTGAGGAAATAGGCTTTTTTTCTGTGGCTATACAGTTATTTAACATTAAAGAGAAAAAAAAAAAATCACAGTTGATGCTACTATACTGTTTATTTGTTAGAATAGTCAGTAACAGCAAATGCATTATTTACTAAAAAAGATGGTGGGGCAGAGTGGAAAATAAACATGTTCACAAAAGAGAGAGAAGATGCCTCTGGGAACATTCTGGACTGCAGGACTGGAAAAACAATTCACGTACATTAAATTCAAATATGCATCAAAAAGTAGTTTGGGTGCTCTTCAAGGAACAGCTCTCAGAAGACACTGCAATTGGAGTTACAGAAAATGTAATTGAAAGTTTTCTGGAAGCGAAACATACTCTGCTCAAATACTAACATTGATTTCATACCTAGAAATTGAGATAGGCAATCTAAATAAATTTCAGCCTAATTTTTAGGTTAGCATTTAGCACATTAACTCGACTTAGCACATAACTCCAGTGCAATGCACAGAGCCTCCATTTAATAACATGTGTAGTCCCACACCTTGAGAGGACTACTCAGGTGCTCAAAGTAAAGAGACATTCAAGAGGTCTTCAATATTGTGTGAATTACATTCCTTAACATCAAGCTTTCCTCTTATAAAACAAGCGTGTGCATTGCTTTGCAGTATCACAGAATAGCATTGCAACTATTTTTAACCACAGTGGAATAGCAGGTATCAAGCACCAAGACGACCTCGATTAATTTCAAATTCAGCTAAATCTATTAGATCATCTCAAATAAAAGATAATGGACCATGCTTAATAGATGTTATTAATCTCACAACAGTTTAATTTACATTTGAAGTTTGCAGCTTGTATTTCAGATTTGCAGTTCTTATATGCTCAGAAGTTTGTCTACTTTTCTAATTATGCTACCTAATAATTTTCTCTACCACTGCAAAACTGGCTTCTCACTCTCAGAGCACTGCTTTTAGGCTTCTTAATATTCTTACGTATTCTGTAACTTCAAATGTAGAGGAGTCATATCCAACACAAAATCAGAGGCAAAGTTAAAACCATGGAAAGGTTTTCTGTAGGTAAGTACTGGCTTTTTTAAAATTACTACTTCCATTTTATGACTTGGAAACCATTTCTAAGCATTTTAGTTCAAAAAAGGAGAGGGAAGAAAAATACTTTAATTTGTAGGGAAGTGAAAAAACATAAATACAATAGTATGAATAGCTGGCACGAGTGAGATTGCAAAATTCACACTTTGCAATTAACTCATTTCTTTCAGTGGCTAGACTCATATACCTGCTTGAGTTTATTTTTTCAATTTTTTATTTTTGTTAAAGACAGACGTATTTCTAAGTTATGCAATGGTATCACAGAATCACAGGTTTGGGTTGTAAGGGACCATAAATCTCATCTAGTTCCAATCCCCTGCAATGAGCAGGGACACCTTCCACTAGACCAGGTTGCTCCAAGCCCCATCCAACCTGGCCTTAAACACTTCCAGGTATAGGTCCTCTGCTGCTCAGACAGAACCTTCTCTAAAAAAGCTGAGTTTTGCAACTCCCCAGAGAAGACACTAACAATGGTTTCCCTGCTCACTCTTGTCACTGTTCAACACACTCAATGGCTGAGCATGTGCTTCGCCAGTGCTGACAACCCTTTGATAACCAAAGCACTTCAGACTTGATCTCCATCAGTCACAACTCACCCATAACAATTAAGGAGACCCTCTATTCCAGCATTGCTGGTAAGAGAGGCACACAACAGCAAGTCAGAAACCACCTATATACTCTACCCTAACAGCCTTGCAACCTCTTGCCCAAATCACACAACAGAAGCCTGAAGGGTCCAGCTTAGTGTTAGAAACATGTAAAAGCAAATAAGCTTGATTTCACAAACTGGGATTCCTTTCAGTTATTCTATTTGTGTTCTCTCAGACTTATTTATAAACTGAGAAAGTGACATTATGTGCTTAACCTACCATAAGCAATGATATTTTTTTAACATAATAGTGCCCCTGTAGTTCAGACCCACAAAGAAGAATCATTTTGAGCCTGCCCAGGAAAGCATATAATTTGGTCCTGGAAACTTCACTGGCACACGCACAGCAATGGATCATGTGACAAAGTTTGTATTTTTTGTGGTAAAAGAGAAGATAACTTACACCACCCTCTAGATTTTCCAAATGTATCAGCATTATCATAATTCAGCATGAATACTATCCAGTTTGCCTGAAGCAGTGCTCAGAAAAATGAAACTTGAGTTAAAAAGCCCATTCTAATCACCTAGCACCAGTGTGTGGACGTAAAGACCAAAATCAAAAGGCGAGAGAATGATGCCAACTTGGGAAAATGATAATTAATATGCAGAATAACATCTAGTGAACACCAGACTATTAATACACAAGGGATGGTTCAACCACATCAGGACTTCAGAAATAAGGATACTTAAGTCCTTGAGATTTGCTAGCCTAAAGCCTATTTGGTTTCATTTGGCATGTTTTCTGAATGCTGGTCCTCAGCCACAATGCCCAGTGGAGTATTCTACTTCTTATCTACATACCACCAGCTATTGGAGGTGGCATGCTCTCATCCTGACAGCTACCCCTAATGAGGGATTGTGCTGACAGAGATACAATGAGACAGTTACTAACAGGACTCCAAACTATTTCACACTGTCCGTTTTTCTATTTATCCCATCATATTGGCAAAGCTTTACATCAAACTGACTGCCAAACTCTGCCTATCACTGCTTGCTAAGACAGCAAAAATGGGTCCAAAATTTTGCCTGGTGCTATGACAAAACTTTAGAGCATTCTTAATTTATGCTGCTTATATCCCCAGATAGGCTAAATACTGATGGCTCTTGCTGACAGCACCCCTAAAAAAATCAGTTACCTTCTTTGAAGATAATGGGGCTGAGCACTTCTAAAGTCAAGTACCTTTTTTTTCAGAAATACTTTAACAAAATCTTATGTAAAACATGAAATTAGTTATTTTTACATATATATATATACACATGCAAAAATTTATTTAGTATTTGAGGTCCACCTAAAAAAACTACCGTGCTCTTCTAGAGGTCATAGCATATTGTTTATAGTTATTTATGTAAAGAACCATAATTAATATGAAATTAGCACAAGTAGAAAGGCCATTTCTCAGTGCCTCCTTTTTCTGTTCAACCTTGTTTTTCATCACAAATAACAAATTAGTGTAAATTAAAGAGAAAAGGAGGCACACGAGCAGAACTTCTAAATACATAGCAAAATTTTTCAGGTACATAGCAAATAAAAGGAGGGACAGGGAGGTTGTGAATGCTAAATCCCTGGCAGTGTCCAAGGCCAGGTTGGACGAGGCCTTGGGTGATATGGTTTAGTGTGAGTTGTCCCTGCCCATGGCAGGGGGGTTGGAATTTGATGATCTTAAGGTCCTTTCAGACCCTAACTATTCTATGATTCTATAAATTGCCAGGGCCAACAATCTATTTGAAAGAAACATATCCCTAAACAGAGAAAAACTGAAAATGCACAAAGGCTCTTTTCAAGTACACTTCAACAAAAAGCCTAATGATACCTTAATTCTGAATATAGCAATGTTCAGCTGACAATCATTTCTAAGCAACAGTAGATGAAGCAGTGACAAACTGTGATTTGCAAAACCTGAATATTATTTTCTAATAATTTATTTTTATAGATTTCTTCTTCCAGTTCTGCATGAGCCATGCAGAAAACTTCAAGTGTAGGAAAATAAATGTCTTCGAAATAAAAAGGCAAAGTTCCCTTTTGGGGGGTTTGTTTCATACCTGGATTTATTTTTTATTTATTATTTGTAACGACATAGTCCTGGCAGTGCTGCTGAGAACACAGCTATGGACCTTTTCCTGTCCTCACCCACAGAAGCAGCAGGCTGCCTTTTCAGCAGCCTAAATGTCTCATTGTGACCAGGGGGAGTTTGTCCCAGTCAGATCCTTACAGAATGACACTATATCCTTCCAAGGCTATATGCCTCCCTGACAGGGAACAGAGGCATTTTCATGGAGAAGGCATCAAAAGAAAAACTAACAACAAGGTGGCTACAGAGCTGGGTCTTTTCACAAGCTACTGCATTGCCAAGACTGCCTAAAAGTACCACATGGGAAGCTCCAATCCTGGGGCTGCCCAGGACTTCAGTGAAGTAAAAGCAGTGTAAAGATAACAGCTAATTTGCACACTCTGCTTCTGTATTACAAGACAGTACTAAAATGCCTTGGGTATTATAAAAGAGTGCAAAACTTCTGATATTAGAAGCCTCAACACCAGAAAACTGCCACTACCAAAGAAAATCAGGCAGAGAAGAGCTTCCTAATCTCACCAGAATATATTTAGAAAAGAATATAATAATTTCAGTTGGAAGGCACCTACAACGATCATCTACATTCAATTCCACGACATAGTTTCAGTTTATGTTGCTTAAATAAAAGAATGCAAAGGATGCAGCTACAAACCAATAATCCAAAAGTCAAACGGCATCCAATTAAAAAAAACCAACATCAATTGATTTTAAGGAATGTTTATTTTTTATGCCTGAGACATTTGGGTGAGTTGTCCTTGCCTAGAAGACAACAGTGAAAAGGGGAAAAAAAAAAAAAAAAGAAAGGAAAAAGATACTGTTATATGAGGGAGAGACAAATGGAAGGCAGAAGCCCGGAGAATAACTTTTATGTATTCACTATTTAAAAGGAGTTCAACCCCTATAAACAAGGGGAAAACCAACTTCTTATAAAACCTTTGTTGTGAAGCTATTCAATACAAACTTTCCTTTGATACAGTAACATTTCTGCATTCTTCCTTGGCTTCAGCTGAAAGCTCGCAGCTGTACCTACTATTCTGCTGTTATATTCCTTCAGGTAAAATAGCAGAAGTAGGAGGGATACATTCTAGAAAAGAAAAAGGGAAAGCTCAACTCTGTTTTTTTTTTCTCTTTTTATCTTCTTTATGTAAGAGCAATTACTTTACTGCCTTATATGAAATTTGACCACTGCTTATAAAAGTAGAGCTGGCTTCCAGTGAGAACTACATTTTTACTTCCTCCATAAAAAGAAATCCAGAACAAATTCACCAAATGGACTTTCAGCCCTGCTTCTAAACTAATACCATAATACTACAGCCAACCAACTGCTTTGATTCAACTTCAGATAATAGAAAAAAAATCTTACTCGGAATTTTGTAGGGAAGCCAAAAGATTAAACATTTTCTGCTGCAATGATTCCAGCTTTCTGTCTCCACAATCTTTCAGCCTTTGATTTCAAAGGTTGGTGACCTGTGCCTGTGAGAACTTCTGACTACAGCCAGGGCTTCAAATTAGGAGGCATTCAGTGTCTGGAGCTTTGAAAACAAAGTTTTATACATGACCTGTTATGTATTCAAATACTTTACAAGCTTCTGCTTCTCAGGATAAATACTAGTGACTCCAGCAGTAAAATCATTCATCGTTCACATCAAATGATAGAGCCACGCATAGTTTTGAATAGTTTCCTGCTCACTTGGTTGGTGAAAGCCTTCATACTAGCTGAAATCAATGAAACAACTTAATTTAGAAACTCATGACAGTAGCTATTGACTACAAAAAGTGACAGTGCACTTCAAAATGCTGACTCTCAGTGAAGTCAGCAGTGAGCCCCTGAAGAAACAGAGGCTGATTCCTCATTGAGCTGTTTTGAAAAGCATGAAGCCAGGAGATCAAGGGAAGATATTATTCCCTTCTAGCTGACTGTCCCATGACCACATCTTGAACCCCAGTTTTGAGGCCTCCCTGTACAGGAGAACTTAACATGCTGAAGACAATCCAATGGAGGGTTACTAAGGTGGTTAAGAAGTTAGGGCACATAGCACAGGAAGAGCAGCTGGTGAAACAATACTTCACCAAAGAAACCTAAGGGATAAGTTAACTGCACATCCAGGCCACTATTTGCAGGTAAGTCCACCACCTAAAAAGATGAGTTACAGAGAGAAGAGAGATAGATACAGATGCCTTTCAAAAAGCCGAGAGAAAATAGCCACAAGATGCAACACGGAAAATTTCAATTGGTCATAATGATACAATTCATCCAGCAAGAGTCAAAAATGAAAAAGGAAAAAAGGAAAAAAAGAAAAGAAAAAAAAAGGAAAAGGAAAAGAAGAAAAGGAAAAGGCCTGCAGAAAGAGTTCAGCTGATAGAGCACTACAGGCGAATGAAGACAAAAGACTGGATGAAGCATTAAGCAACCTCGTCTAGTGGAAAGCGTTCCAGTCTGTGGCAAGGGGTTAGAACTAGATGAGCTTTAAGGTCCCCTCCAACCCAAACCAGTCTGGGATTCTATGATTTATATATTACACATGATTTATTTTAAAGTGGAACTGATGACACTTCAAAATACGGTAACAAGGGGCAATGAGAAGTCAAAACCAGTCGATTGAGAAGTATCTCCCAAGTTCTGCAAACTTGCAGAGAAAAAAATATGGATATAAAGAGATTCAAAGAAGTAGAGATGTCTTTTAATATAATCATAGCTACTTCTAAAGAGTTTGCTGAAAGGAACTTACCTTTGCTAGCCAGACATCCAGCAAATTGAAAGTTTCTGTTATTGGGAGTTTCACTTACAAAATCACAAAGCTTTACTTTCTCTGTAAGATTAATACTGCAAGTTGATATGGCAGATGTTCCCACTGAACTACATCTCTTTTTATACTCACAACATTTGTAAGGGATATTTGGATATTTTACTGTTCAAGTGTCTAATTCTTGAGTTTTACAGTACTTACGCAAAATAATACCCAATTTTTACTGTGTGGTAATTTAGTTTCTAATTTTTGAATACTGCCAAAATATAGAGATTTTATAAAACTGAAGAAATATAAGTTCTGAGTTTTTCCTCTACAGACTTCAGTGTGCCCAAGTGATCTATTTGAAAGTGTTGTTTTTCCTGCACTTTTAAAAATAAAAATATGGATGTCCACTTTGGAGAACTTGGCCAAGTTATGTAAATGCTGCAGTTACAGGTGCATGCAATATTCCAGCTGTAACTATTTCCAATGAAACAACAGCTTCCAAAGAGAGAAACATGACAGCTCTCTGCCAAGTCCACCTGCTTACCAAGAAAGAGAAATAAGAGTACTAGTTTCCCACACTAATAGGCTGAGGTTTTGCATGACTTCCCGCACTGGAAAAAATCGTATTTGTGGAAAATTGAGTTTGCATCATTACATCACGCATTTATTCAGTACCTACAATTGTGAGACTGTGAAACAGCTGTTTCTTATGCCACTGTCACACATTTCCTGGTAATGTCCTAAGGACTCCCTTTTTTGTGAACTAAAAATTCATGCTCTGAATCACTTCTCCACCCAACATGTAGGTGTGCCTGGGATTGCCTCGACCAACATGTAGGACCTTGCACTTCACATTGTTGATCTTCATGAGGTTGGCATTTGCCACCTCTCAAGTATGTCAAGGCCCCTCTGGATGGCATTCCTTCCCTACAGCATATCAACCACACAGCTTGGTGTTGTTGGCAAATCAGTGACTGATTTGTAATTTTTCGTCAGGTTCTTAGCTATGTTTTCCTGTGAAAAAATGAAAAATAAAATACTGTTTTACAAATCTGAAGAGAACTGGACCATCAGTGTGCTGCATCACTTTAGTATCAGACAATCTGCAGGCAAGCTGCTATCAGCACCCTAAAGCTATACTGTGCTGTTGATAGATGCTGAAGCAGTTCTCAACAAATGTATTTGGTTCACTTCATAACATATTGAGACCTCACATGCAGTTATAAAAGACAGAGTGAAGTCTTATCAGCAACTTATAATGAACTGCTCTCTCACATCTAGATACTTAAGTGTCCAGCAATATTCAGGATTACTTGTGAGAAAGCTGGCAATAGTAGTGCAGATTCGCACCTGCTACCTGAGTAGTTTTAATAAGCATTAAAAAAAGAAAATCACAACACTGGCAACTCAACAATTATTTTGTAGCATAAAATATATCTTCATCCATTAGTTACAGTCATTTTTTAGACTATTTTACAGTGACTTCTGCATTCAAGTATAAAAGTAAAACGTCAACATAGCAAGTATAAAGTAAAATGTCAACAGAATCTTATGGCCCTTGTGTTTATAAGAGAGATCATTGCAAGAAAAATAAACACACGAAATGAAAATCAAAACAGTATGGGAAAGAAAGCACATAACCAAAACCACACTGATAACACACTGTCTAGTGGAAACTGTATTAAATACTCATCTAACAAACACAAGGAATAAAAAATAAATTACAGTAGCAACAACAACAGCATGGGAGTGTTGCTCCTCCACCTCCTGAAAACAGTGAATCAGAGAATAAAATACCCTAATGAAGCTAAAGGACACTAAAGTAAACTAAAAGCTAAAAATCTCTAAACTAAAAAGTTTTTCATCGGAGTATACATTTTGAGGATATACTTGATGAAATATCTTAAATGTTCTGGACAAAGCTGCTGCTGGTTTGACTTCAGCTGTCATCATGTGCTTCCTCATGGTGTATTAAACATTCACATAATTAACGTAAAAGTGATGGTTTAAGAGGCTAGTGTCTTCACTGATCACTGCTTCCTTTCTCTGAAGAAGGAGCATATGTACTGGATATATAAACTATAAATGTATATTTCGCAGCTTAACAAGTGTGCTGGAAATGGACTAAAATCTCACAACCATGTAGAAATGGGCTATTTCAAGGCCTCAGTGTCACGAAAGGATGAGTGAACAGAGGAAGAAAGAGCTTCACATATTCAACAGCAAGAGAAGTTACCAAGGCTTTGACCTTTTTCTAGCGACATATTCTCCCCCTGTCTCCCCAGAAGTCATGAAAGGGCTCTGATAAGCACAAAGTAACAGATATCTCTCATATGCTCTTCCTAATAGTATTGTTTTCTACACAAAGTGCTGGGAAGTTGAAAGGGAAACTGGAAAGACTTTTGTCCTCTAGTACCTGAAAGCTTGCATGGGAAGGGAGGAAAGGCTTAGTATGATCTCTCATGAAAGACTAAATTATATAAATACTGTGGTCATAAGGAATTACCTAATTATGAAAAATACAAAAACTGATATTGGCATAATTTAGAAATCTAGTAATGAAGTTTTGTCCTTGGTGGAGTGGTGCAATATATTCTATCCCTTCATCAGTTCAAACCTCTACCATTTCAGACCTCAACAGAGGTAACAAAATAATCACAGGATCGTAGAATCATAGAATACTTAGGGTTGGAAAGGAACTTAAGACCATCAAGTTCCAAACCCCTGCCATGGGCAGGGACACCTCGCTCTAAACCGTATCACCCAAGGCCTCGTCCAGCCTGGTCTTAAACACTGTCAGGGATGGAGCATTTACAACCTCCCTGAGCAACCTATTCCAGGGCCTCACCACCCTAACAGTAAAGAATTTCCTCGTAATATCCAATCTAAACTTACCCTGTTTAAGTTTTCATCCGTTACTCCTTGTCCTATCACTACAGTCCCTAATGAAGAGTCCCTCCCCAGCATCCCTATAGGACCCCTTCAGATACTGGAAGGCTGCTATGAGGTCTCCACACAGCCTTCTCTTCTCCAGGTTGAACAGTCCCAACTTTCTCAGCCTGTCTTCACATGGGAGGTGCTCCAGTCCCCTGATCATCCTCATGGCCCTCCTCTGGACTTGTTCCAACAGTTCCATGTCCTTTTTACGTTGAGGACACCAGAACTGAACACAATACTCCTATTGAGGTCTCACGAGAGCAGAGTAGAGGGGAAGGATCACCTCCTTCGACCTACTGGTCACTCTCCTTTTGATGCAGCCCAGGATACGGTTGGCTTTCTGGGCTGCAAGTGCACACTGAAGAATGCTCATGTCCATTTTCTCATCGACCAGCATCCCTAAATCCTTCTCTGCAGGACTGCTCTGAATCTCTTCTCTGCCCAGCCTGTAGGTGTGCCTGGGATTGCTCTGACCCAGGTGTAGGACCTTGCACTTGGCATGGTTAAACTTCATGAGGTTGGCATCAGCCCACCTCACAAGAGTGTCAAGGTCCCTCTGGATGGCATTCCTTCCCTCCAGCGTATCAACCGAACCACATAGCTTGGTGTCATTGGCAAACGTGCTGAGGGCGCACTCAATCCCACTATGCATGTCAGCGACGAAGATGTTAAACAAGACCGGTCCCAACACTGATCCCTGAGGGACACCACTCGTTACTGGTCTCTAGCTGGACATTGAGCCATTGACCACGACTCTTTGTGTGTGGCCATCCAGCCAGTTCTTTATCCACCAAGTGGTCCATCCATCAAATTGATGTCTCTCCAATTTAGAGTCAAGGACACCATGTGGGACAGTGTTGAACGCTTTGCACAAGTCCAGGTAGATGACATCAACTGCTCTACCCCTGTCCATCAGTTCTGTAGCCCCATCATAGAAGGCCACCAAATTGGTCAGGCAGGATTTCCCCTTAGTGAAAAGCCATGCTGGCTGTCACCAAGCACCTTGTTGATTTTCATGTGCCTTAGCATGCCTTCCAGGAGAATCTGCTCCAAGATTTTGCCAGGCACAGATTTGAGACTAGTCTATAGTTCCCCGGGTCATCCATTTTCCCCTTCTTGAAACTGGGGGTTATATTTCCCTTTTTCCAGTCATCGGGAACTTCACCTAACTGCCATGATTTTTCAAATATGATGGCCAGTGGCTTAGCAACATCATTCGCCAGCTCCTTCAGGACCTGCGGATGGATTTCATCAGGTCCATGGACTTGTGCAGGTTCAGGTTCTTAATATGATCTCGAACCAGTTCCTCTCCTACGGTGGGCCCAAGGTCTTCATTCTCACAGTCCTTGCGTCTGCCTTCCAAGACTTGGGTGGTGCAGTCAGAGCCTTTGCTACAGAAGACCGAGGCAAAGAAGTCATTCAGAACCTCAGCCTTCTCCAAATCCTGTGTAGCTAGTTCACCTGAGAGCTTCCTGAGGGGGCCTATGTTCTCCCTAATCTGTTTTTTATTTGCTATGTACCTGTAGAATCCCTTCCTGTTATCCTTAATATCCCTAGCCAAGTTTAATTCTAACTGGGCCTTAGCTTTCCTAACCTGGTCCCTAGCTTCCCGGACAACATCCCTGTACTCTTCCCAGGCCGCCTGTCCTTGCTTCCACTTTTTATAAGCCTGTTTTTTCCTTTGAATTTTCCTCAGGAGCTCCTTATCCATGCAAGGAGCTCTCCTGGCCCTCCTGCTGCACTTCCTTCTAGTTGGGATGCAACACTCCTGAGCTTGTAGCAGGTGATCCTTGAAGAGCAACCAAGAGTCTTGGGCCCCCCTGCCCTCTAGGGCTATATCACATGGAACCTTACTAAGCAGGCTCCTGAAGAGGCAAAAGTCTGCTCTTTTGAAGTCCAAGGCAGTGAGTTTGCTGCACGCTTTTCTCACTGTCCTGAGGATCTGAAATTTGACTGTCTCTTGATCGCTGCATCCAAGGCAGCCCTGGAGCGCCACATTTCCAACGAGCCCTTCCCTGTTGGTGAGCACGAGGTCAAGCATGGCACCTCTCCTTGTCGGCTCCTCTGTTACTTGCAGAAGGAAGTTGTCTTCCACACAATCCAGGAACCTCCTGGATTCCTTGTGCCGAGCCGTACTGTATTCTAACAGCTGTCAGGGTGGTTGAAGTCACCCATGAGAACAAGGGCCTGTGAGTGTGAGGCTTTTCCTATCATACCACTAGTTTTCTCTTTGTCTTATCTATATATTCTGCCTGGTATTATCTGGTACTTTTCTCAACACCTCCAGCATTATAAGATTAGTTTATCTGAGCATTCAGGACCAAACAAGGGAGGAACTATCTTACACCTTCGTTTTATAAGATACTTTCTTCACAGCGTTTCTCAGTTGACCAGCCACCAAGTGAGGTCACTTTGCAATCCTTCTGTAGCTTTACTCTTTTCAGCTACCTACTCATGAATTGGTAATATTACCAACAGAACTGGTCAAAAATGCTCAAAATGGGGATTCTACAGCAGTAAGTGCAAATCTTCATGGGATCAGAATTTTCTTGAAATCTGACCAACTCTTCCAACCAGTCACATGAACACAGCTTTCAAAACATCCTATTAAAATTCCAGTAAAAAATAAAGTTCCTGGTAACAGAAACAAGTGAATAAGTATCATAAAACAGAAAATTAAAATCATGATACCCTAATTATTCCACCTCTGCAGAGCACTTGGAGTTGCTGTCTTAAAATCCGTTTCTCCTGGGAGCCTGTGTGTGAACAAGGAAAGTGTTCACTGGTAAAAGAAAGTGCTATTTCTTCTTCATTCTTTCTTTTCTTTTTTCTTTTCTTTCCTTTTTTCCTACAGTAGCTTTAAAAAAGGCACAACTTCAGAGTTTGGGAAGTATATTCCACTTTCTATTATTTTTTAAATTCATGGATGAACATCATTGTTCTTCTATGACCTTTTTTTACCCAATAATTTTGGGGGTTTTTGAACTGATTGTTCTACATATTAAAAAACAACACAAACCCACCAGAGAGACTCTCAAGAACATGCCCAGTGCTCTTTCTTATGGCTGAAATTCAAAATTATGTGGCATTCAAGAATGTCTGCCTGGAAGATAATAAAGAACTGAACAAAAAAAAGAACAGCCACCTCCCACTAGACCAAGTGGCTCAGAGCCCCATCCAACCTGGCCTTGAACATCATATATTCATAATAATGTATCTGGTAAGCAAAGAACACAATCTAATTTTAACATTAAACTTAAAAAACATCCACTTTCCAGGTGTTTCTCTTTTTCCAAACCTCTCTCTTCCTCCTGGAACTTTACATAGCATTGTGTCAAGAAATCACGTCCAATACTTTTACCAATAGTAGTTTTCATCAACATTTGATACCAAAGGCATTTATTCTTTTATCTTTGAAGGCTTTCAGAGCAGCCCAACATTATTCTCATGGAAATTTAGAACAAGTGCAGGATTGGAGTGGCAACTGTCAACCTCAGACAGAAATTAGCACTGGTAAAAATGCTTTTCTACATTAAAGGAATACTTGTTTTGAAGGCATTAGTTTATTTCTCTCTTTTTCTTGTTAAAGGGGGAAAAAATGGCTAACTAGCCTGTTCAATCAGTTTCTTGATTCCTTGCGTTTTCATTCCAGCCTCTCAAGAAACCTTGATTCCTTCTGCCTGGGCAACAGTGTCTGACAGCAAATACTTACGAATGCTCTAAGTATGAAATTAGTAATTTCTAAGAGATTATGCATGCGCTAGATGACAACAGTAGTAAGTAACAAGCAGAGCTTCCTTTGTTGCTTTGATGTGACCATGAGAACACTCAGCTTGTGCTCAGATCCTCCGAGTTAGCAGGTCACTCCTAGTAATCACACAGATATAATCCAAGATGTGAAGGAGGCTCTCCATCAGACCAACTAATGCACTTGTGAAAAACATTTCAGCATCAGAATTCTCTAGTGAAGTCCCATGTGATCTGAAGGGAAGCTTCAATTTCTCACCAACTGATCATTAAGTCTAATAAAAGGCCAAACAGTAAAAGACTTTGTTTCACTAAATGGTAACAATGACTATAGTACTACTCCTATTGGATGGTAGGCACTAGGCTTATCTTCAGTACAACCAAATTTTAGATACCTCAGAAAACAAATCTATGGCCCCTCAGACAACTCACTCCAGAACCAACATGACAGAACTGGATATGAAAGTACAAGCGCTGACCAAGACGGAGAACAGTCCAGTTAGACTGGCAAAGAGACCTAAAGTCTTCTATTCAGGACATGAACTATGACTCTTCTTTCTGAAGAAAATCTTTCTGTTAAAGTACAAGCACTTATGAATGCCAGTTTCATTCCTCCAACTGAATACAAGTCGATCGTATGTTTATTTCTACATTTTCTGCAGTATAAAATAGAACACTGGAGATGCTCCTTTCCTACAGTGCAAAATAATAGAAAGTTGGGATTGACCCCTAACAAAACATTGTAATTCAGAGTACTATCCTAAAAAACAGTTGCTTCATGCTTCAGATGTGGAGAAACCTCTGACAGTCCAGGAGATAAAGATCAGGGAACTTCTCTTTATCTGGAGCAAATATGTGAAGTATTGTTCTCACCTCATTAGCCTGTTCTGATCTTCTGGAGCATGACTAATACCTTTTTAATTCCTTTTCATCCACTACTTACATGTGATAATGAGATACAGGACACATCATTTCTTTTTCATAGCTAAACCCCATAAAAGCAGATCCTACCAAAATCTCAGGTACATCCATTAATATCCCATTGTCATCAGTGAGAGTATGTGGGGTTTCTTGTGTGGACTACATCCATGAAATCTTTATGACAAGGTTTTCCTTCTGTTCAAGTACACTTAAGATAATTACCAAATCAATCATCATGAAATACCTTTGAGTTCAACCACGTTTCAAGAATGCCAGCAGTAATGATAAGTGCTTTCTGATGTCAGGCTGTTTTTCCACTCCATTTTTCCACCTTATTTAGATGCTGGCTTTCTAGAACAGCAACTTCAAAGTCCTGCATTTCTTAAAAGTGTAAATTATTAATAGTAACATGGTTAAGACCCTATGCATTAATCATTTACTACTACTATTTGTGCTTCTGAAAAAATCCTTCTCATCCTTTTTTACTGAACACTATACACAAAGGCACTTCACAATAGCAAAAGCAATGCATTGGTGGCTGCTGAATAGACAACAGCACCTGCTTATAACACTGCAATATAGGCAAACTACAATGCAAAACATTTTCTCTGAAAAATCCTTGCTTTTGCCTATTAAAAGGGTTTGTAGCCTTTGTAAAATGTCCATCCTAAAGCACACTGATTCCTCTTTCCCTCACTTGGTTCCTCCCCTAACAAGTTTGTACAGTCCTCAGATGCTCTCTGCCTGCATCCCATGATGTCTCCCACATCCCTACACAGGGACTCCTCAGCCTGTGATGTGCTCCAGAGAGCTGCTGCCAGGGACCCACAGCTTTCATACCTTCTTTAGTTTGCAGTTGCCTCAGGGGTGTACACACACAACCTACCCGTTATACTCGGGAGGCCAGATGATTTAGAATGAAGCTTGCAGCTTGCCTAAGACAGAATTCTGGGGTAACTTGCTATAGCCATAACTATAGCATGAAGAATGCACCTATGAAAGAGGTAATCAGGAACAGCTATCCAGGTCTAAATTCACATTTTTAAAAAAGAAATTAATTTTCTGGTGAATATGGACTTGTTTTTTTTTAAAAAAAAAAAACAAGGAAAAAAAAAGGTTTAGATATTTAGAGTCAGCTTTTAAAATATTAAATTGCATTTAATTCCAAAACCTTGCAAACAGCATTAGGCACAATTCCTACCAATTACTGCATTGCTAGACAGCCAAGCACTACTAAAAACCCTGACAGAGTAGTTGCCTGCATCTTTGATAAAACTTAACAAAATCCGATTGTGAGTGATTAAAAGCCCCTGAAATGTGAGTGTACAGTGGAAATTTCACCTTAAAATGAAACGACATTTGAAATGACAACCTTCCTCTGCAAGAGATGTGTCTATTGAATGCTTAATATATATCAAAAGTAAACTCTTAAAATACATTAAAATGTAGGTATGTCTATCTTATATCTACCTTTAAATGCATCAACAAAATGGAGTTCTGCACAGGAGGAATTCAGGCCCTCTCCCCTGAGATTATTCAGAATCCACCAATACTTTTACCACACTTCAATTTGTGGTATGATGCCAATATAAACCCATAGCTATTTTACACAAAAGTAAATGGTTATGCATAGGTCTTGCTTTTTTTTTTTTTTTTCCTTTTTTTCTCAGCTGAAAGATCTAGCCTCTGAAAGTAATCAGATTTTATATATTGTGGTACCCAAATTTTCTCTCTGAAAGGTTTGGCTCTACACACGCTTACATTCATTATTTTTCACACACAGTTATCACCCACCTTCTCTGACATTCGACTATCGTCTGTTTCTAAGTTACTCTGCCCTGGTGCTGCTGACATGGCTTTATGTGAAGAGGGTTCTGTTCAGATAGCTGTAAATCCCCTGTGTACAGCCCTACTTCAGAATTACCAGCTGAAGAGCGCTGCTTGCACACAGAAAGAAGCCTTCACTATGCTCAGGCTGCCTTCATTACCTGGTATTTTCTTCCACCTACCTATCCCCCTCCCATTTCTGTGCCTCTGCATCGATACTCACCTTTCTATATTTGTTTTTATTTACTACTTTTTATGCTTTAAAAAAAATCTTGCTATAATCTCTCAGTTCATTGATAAATTTTGGAAATTCTTAGGATTGCCTGCTTCTCCTAGCATTTTTACTGTTTGATCCCCTGTGCTTTTTTGTTGCTGTATTCTCATACTATTAAGCTACTTCTAGAACAACCACATAGAAAAAGAAGCTAATGGACTTCAAAATAACCTGCCGATAAAAAAAAGGACTTCCCTAATACAATAACTGATTAGTGGTTCAGGAAAATTAATTCATTAAAAGTACTAAATCCACTAGTTTAATTAAGCAGAAAGATAACAGAATACAAACATTAAATACATCACACCTGGCTTAAAGAGGCACACTATTGGTAAAGTTACTAAACAAAGAGGAAGGAGTAGGGACTTTTTTTGAGCAACATTAATTCTATTGAATGAGAGAAGCAATGAGGAGAATATGCCATTTCGAACATTTCCTAACTCCAGAGCTTGCCGTCATCACAGTACTTATCTGGAGCATGCATGAAAAGCTACAGCTCTTCAGTTAAGTGCGATGTACTTATAAATTTTTCAACACAGATTTAAGAGATCTCTAGTTTCCTTTCTTTGTGTATCCTTATCGAGCTACTTGTGCTACACAGAAATCCAGTGAGAATCACAGCCAAGAAGCAAGAAAATCCATGGCACCTTTTTGGCCTATGTTGTATTAAAGAAACAAACAAAACCCATACAAACAGTAGAAATCTGTTGTTCAAAAAGGGATTTCTGCAGATGCTCTTCAAACTACATTTCCTTCTTCTGAGTTGCAGAGATGGAATCTAATTCAGCATGCTTTCATGATCTTTTTTCCTTGAGAGATCCCACTTTTAAGTAGATCCAATAGTTAAGTTACATTGTAAATGTTACTATTTGCCAGATGTTTGTATATTAGATATATATATATATACATATACACCCACAAGCATAACTAAGACAGCAGCTTCTCCAAAACCCCATTTAAAATAGCACTGTGAATCAAACTGTGACCACACCAGCCAGACAAATGAACAATTCCTCACTTAAGTAATCGCACTGGCTTCAAGCCCTCACAAGCCAGATGATAACCCAAACTGAGGCAGACTCAGAATCTCATTCTGAGAAAACAGTGATACATTTGCATTCACTGAGGCTTGGAACAGTTAAAACTTACTGCTGTGCACTGTAGCTAAGTTCTGAGTTACGTTTGTCTCCAATAACTAATATACTGTAACATGTGCTTTGGGATATAGAGAACTGAACCACTTCTACAATGAGCTTAGTAAAGGGAATTTAACATTTGAAACCTGGGTAACACTATGCATGATGCTTTCTGAAAACCTCACTGCATGTCTGACTCAAGACAACATTGTCAGCTTAGGCAGGCCCAAGCAGAAAACAAGAGAACTTGATGTTGCTCAGCAAACTCATGAACAGCTATTTTTTTCCACTTTTGAATGGGGGCGGGGGGGGGGGGGGGGGGGGGGAAAAAGCATCATTTCCTTTTCCACTTACTACTTAGCTGGCTGCACCACTTGGAGTGCAGGGCTCCTGATACTATTAAGAAGATGTTTCAATTTTCATGGTTGCTGGAGCTTTAAAATACCCTTAATCATAAAATATGCTGACTACTGTTAATTTTATTGCAGAACTTTCCAATGAAATCTTGTATATTGAAGCTACTATTAAAAATACTGAATATAGTTTACACAGGCAGAGTTGCTTCATCTGTGATCCTCATTTAGCTGATTTAAAAAAAAAAAGAAAAACAACCAAAAAGCAGAACAAAACAACCAAAATACAGAAGCAGATCTGGACCTTGCAATTTTGTGGTGATTCTGAATGAAATATAAATGGTAAAATGCTGAAGACAATCAGAGATGGTGTGGGTTGCCTGTTTTAATGTGTCCTCACTGAGGAAGTTTTGAAATGCTTTGGAATAGGTACAAGATTTTTCCACAGAACATACTATATCAAGCTATACTTCAATCAGAACGTAGGAAGCAAATGCCCAGACATCTTACCACAGCTCTGTTGTCTGTAGTCAGACAACAGTTACAAAACAAGCCAAAAAATTCCAATTTCCTTGGCTTTCTCACTTAAAATACTCATCCGGGGGGGGAACGGGGGGGGGGGACAGGACATGTGCACCTGCATAATAAAAGGTTTCATATCTCATGATTATTTTCAATGAAGCTGTATATTTTATTGTAGTTACAAGACACAACGATATAATCCAAAATGAAAATAAGTATCACGGGCCCTTCTAAGCTGTCAGATTGAAAAAGGTGAAATGCATCTTCAGCTGTGCAGCTGTATCAAGAAACAAAAATAAGAGTAAATATAGCCTCATTAAAAATTGGGCCTTGCTTTTCAACACCCTGAAAGAGCATTTTAAATGGACCCACTGGAATAGGGTATCATTTTAAGGGAGCATATTAATAGCTGCATTGCCCTCAGCTTTCAGAGTCAAGATGAGGAGAGCTTTGAAATTTTCTGTACATCAGTGCTCCTTTGAACGGAAATGATAGAGCAGAGCCCTGAAAATTCTTTTACTCACACCAACATGGAAACCTGGTCTTTGTGCTCTGGAGAACAACAGAAAGAAGTCATAATTTTTTTTATTTTTTTTTTTAATGGCAGAATTGCATCTTCTAGTGTTTTCAGCAGTTTCTTTGGATTATAAGGTCCACTGGTGCTACTGAAGTATCAAACATCCATACCAAATTCTCCATGAGAATCTTAATTACAAGTCCACCTTACTGAATACTGAAAACTCTGGGGCAATATAAAGAATGTGATCTTTACAAACTCTCATTTAAATTCACAAGTTAAATGCAAATTAGAGTCACAAGTTGTTTTCTAAAGAATGCAGGTCATTAAGATCTTAACATTAGAGTAAAACCACAATAACAAAAAGCTCTGCTCTACAACTGTGGTGCCCTTAGTAGCTCAAAGCAGTTCAAAAAGACAAGCTAATGAAGTAACAAGTACCCCCTTGAAGGGAGAACAACTGCAGCTTTTTAGAGATCCTCAACCCAACCTTCAATACATCTAAACAGCCCTCCAAGTGCAGATGGCTAATCTATAGAATGAAACAGAGTATTTGGCACTGATCAGAAGTGCAGACCTAGGAATGTGTCTTTTATGGTGATGCCTGATTTCTTCAGAAGTCACGTAATTTCAAGACGAATCCCTTGAGAAACAAAATCTCTACTCTCAAACCACAGCTAAGTATTGAAGTTGCTCAACAACTTCCTGTACCGTTACACACCTTGAACCAGGAGCATCCCAAGTTAACCACTGGATTTCCATCTGCAATCCATCTTCCTAAAACTCATAAACAGTGCTAAAAGCTACTTAATTTTAAGGCACAAAAGTCTTTTCTTTTTACCAGCTTTTTATTAAAAAGCTTTGATGGGGGCATCAAAAAGAATAATAGTCAATAAAAGCACTCAACAGAGCATGCAGGAAATTTCAGTCTATCAGGATGGAAGTCAAAGGTATTTGAAATTTTAAGCATTGTTAACACAGGTTTTACCTTCTGTCAGGCCAGAAAAATCCAAACACACTCACCATCAGGTAGCTGTTAAAAGAAAAGCATCTTGCAAATGAGGTTGCCTTTCCTTCCAAAAGAGACCTTTTTTCAATTGAGGTCCCTAATAGAACAAGCAACTGCTCTGCATCAGTGCCATACGCACAACAGAAAACAAAGTCCACCATAAGGCTACCCTATTTAAGTCCTGGGTTTAAAAGATTGATATTCAATTGTGACTGAGATCAAATACCAAATCCTAATGAGCTGTTTTTCTCTGGAATTACTAAGCTACAAATTATCCATGGAGGTGCTCTTTGTTCTCATCAATGTTATCTAATTCTTACTTCTCCTTCCTCAATATCAGTTTGCAGTTTTAAGCAAAAACGTGTATTAACATCTGAGGATGGAGATGTGTTCTTTTCTAAAGGATGGCTCGGCAAAAAAAATAGTAAATATGAATTATTTTTTTTCCATTTTCCTCTGACATAATTCTTCAGAGGCCATAGGCTGCATTACCTTTGGAAGGGATAAAAAGCATGAAGTCATATATTTAATAATAAAAATTTAATCTTTGAGAGTATTATTGATGAAAGTCATTTCAGAAAAAGCAGTTTCTGCCAAAGTAGTTAAAAATAGCCACAAAATACTATACAGATGGCTCAAAAGATCTAACACACTATTATGCAGAGATGCAGGCTCTAGGACACTGCTTTTTTATAGGCATACCTTTGGATACAAGTAGAAAAACATAAATTGTGGGGGGGAAGAGACTGATTTTCTTCAAAACTCTCAGTGTTTTGAAAACTGCACTACCTTGAACTCTGCCACAGCTTTTGAAAACTGGAGGTTTCACTCTCCATGCACCATCTGAACAAAGAACAAGAGAAAACCATGGTGGCACTTTTTAATGACAGCCTTCTAACATGAACACCTCCTCACCCTGTCAAGAAGGCAAAAAGAAAGAAAAGAACACCAGAACTCTAACCTGAGAAATATCCCAGGGATATAAATGTTGTGGGGGTTTTTCTCTTTTTGCCTCCCTGTGGAAGATTCCTAGACACTCAAGAGACAGGAGAACTTGGTCCTATTCTTTCCAGCCTTGAAAAGATGCTTTTGGTGTACCAAAACCAGTACTTGTCTCCTCAGCTAGACCAAAGTGCTCCAAGTAAGCAGAGAAACAAATGCTGTCTGGCTTATTTTATCTCCCATCTTCAAAGTTACTTCTCTTCAGCACGTGAGTTTGAATATTATGTTACCTGGCAATAGGTACTGGCTTTGTTTCTAAAAACGTTTAAATTATTTTCTGTTTGTTTTCAGGATCTATTACCATCTTTTCTTTTTTTTTTTTTTTTTTAATGTGCTTCCTATGTGATTGAAGAATCCATATAAAAAGAATGCCCTTTCAATTCCCCCCAAAAATGAAGCTTGGCCTTAATGCAAGTGAAGCATACAAGGCACAGCTGTGATGGGCCGTTGGCCATTTCATGAGGATTACCACTATTCTGTAAAAAAGGGAATTTAGGGCACTGTTTCATGAGCAGCTAGAAAACAAACAGTGCATTTAGTCAAAATCTCAGCCACAGTGAGTTACAAATAACAGTAAGTGAAACCTTAAAGTAGGAGAACGATATAAAATGCCAAATTTGAAAGAAAACCTACAAAAAAAATACCGTGTTCTCTTCTGCTAAGGGGCTCAGTGCCTATGAACTTCAGAGTAGCAGATTCTCAGCTTCTTTTCAATACCTCATGATTACATGATGAGTTCTTGATTACTATCAAAAGAAGCATGACCAGCAGGTTGAAAGAGGTGATCCTGCCCCTCTTGCGAGACCCCACAATTGGAGCGCTGTGTGCAGTTTTGGCGTACTCAACATAATGACATGGAGCTGTCGAAGCAAGTCCAGAGGAGGGCCACAAGGATGATCAGGGGACTGGAGCACCTCCCGTATGAAGACAGGCTGAGAAAGTTGGGGCTGTTCAGCCTGGAGAAGAGAAGGCTGCGTGGAGACCTCATAGCAGCCTTCCAGTATCTGAAGGGGGCCTATAGGGATGCTGGGGATGGACTCTTCATCAGGGACTGTAGTGATAGGACAAGGGGGAATGGGTTTAAACATAAACAGGGGAAGTTCAGGGTAGATGTAAGGAAGAAGTTTTTTATTGTGAGGGCAGTGAAACACTAGAGCATGCTGCCTAGAGAAGTGGTAAATGCTCCACCCCTGGCAGCCTTCAAGGCCAGGCTGAACAGAGACTTGGGCAACATAGTGTAGTGTGAGATGTCCCTGCCCATGGCGGGGGGCAGGGGGTGGGGGGTGGGGGTGGAACTACATGGTCTTATGGTCCTTTCCAATCCTAACTATTCTATGATTGTATACCTTATATTTGCTTAGTTTTTCTGCAGCCCTTAAATCATGTTTTCATGCTGTCTGCCCCCCACCCCTAAAAGCTGTAGACTGAGAAAAACAGAGAGTGAACTCATTCAGGTGGATTTAGCACACATCACACTGCATGCGAGATGTTTGTGAAAGCAACACATATACTAGTTGAAGTTCTATAGGCTCTGTAGCTCCTCTCTTTTCCAAAGCCTTATGACTGCCAAGGCACCTTCATCAGAATCTCCTCAGGAATAAGGGAGTGAGAACAACAATCTACTCAATAAGTAACTGACAAAACTCACTAGGTTACTATTAAGTTTAATGACTACTGCTAAAATGCCATTTCATAAACCACATAGTGCAGCTTTGTTTCCAGCAACTAAATTTCATCCCTGAACTTGAACATAATGAAATTAGTGTTTGGGTGTTTTCTGAAGATTATTACCGAACAGCTGAATAGCTCCTGAAGAGCCTTGAGAAGGACTCTCCAGCTGCTAATCACTGCTGTAATATAATAAATATTTTCTTATTAAAAACTAAGGATTAACACTGTGGCTCCAAGTCATCTGATGCTTTTATCAGCATATCTAAAGAAGAAAAAAAAAAATTTTATACAAATTAATTTGCTTTGAACCTGACTAAACTAGACATTTTACAGTCTGAAACACCACCAGTCCTTAATGCACATAAGTTAGCCATTAAATGCAGAACCTCTACAGCAAGGAACTAAATTTATTATGGAATTACCAGAATGGAATAAGTGCCTTGAATTATTTATTTTCCACTAACCATTCAAAGAGAATGATAACTTGAATGAAGCAGTAAGTGAACCCATGGTTTATAAATGAAGTATATCGTATTAAGTCATAATTTATGGCATATTGTAATCTCAGAAATAAAAGACAGTTTGGTAACAACTAAAACGACAGGAAGAGGGAAAAGGGATGCTCACAGTGAAAGAAAGCTCGGTTTTGTGTTATCTGTCAAAGCAGAATTAGAAAAAATATAGTGAAAATATCAGTTGCAGGATAAAGAAAAAGTTTGCTATGGGAATTATCTTTTTTTCTCTCACAAGCACAATAAAGATTTTGTAGTGATGATAATCGTAACCAAAAATTCACCTTCGTATTTGTTGATTGTTTGTAACAAAAAACCCCAGACAAATAAACACCCATCTCCAAGGCCTGACCCAAAGTTCTCTTCGCACCTGTAATGCCTGAGTCCCCCTCACAACCACAGCTCTTGTTCTTTCCCAAGATCTATACTCTGATCAGGATATGGCACGACGAGTAACATCAGAAACGAATACCAGCAGCAAACTCCAGCGGGTGAACGACCTCCCCGCACCACGCGACTGGTCTCTGCCAAATCACCTGTACTACAACCCCAACAACAACGCTGCGCACCGTGCATCCAGGAGAACAGTTTACGACGAGCAGGCAGATGGAGGAGGCTGAACCGAACCGCACCGGGCCGGGCCGGGCCGTCAGCCCCACCGATCGCCGGGCGCCCACCCCCACAGACACACACCCCGGGCGCTGTAGCCTCGTTTACCTGAAAATCCCCCAGATGCCCGAAACATCGACACGGCTCCGGAGCTCAGCACAGATGATGCACCGGGAACTTGCACGGGAACCGCAGCGGGAACCCGCACCCGCTGGGGGCGGAGTGTCTTCCCTCCCTCCCTGGGCACCTGCACCCCCGCCATCCCTGGTGACAAAGGGGCTCCCACTGACCTTTCTGCTGCCGAAAGGACTGGATGGAGCCCGAGTGGTGAACCATCTTGACGGAGCACAGTGCCAGCCCGCCGGCTCCGGGAGGGGCGGCAACCCAGCCGCGCGGCCTGGCCCGCCCCGGCCCAGCTCGGCCCGCCCTGGCCCGCACCTCTCAACGCCGCCGTTGCTCTGGCAACAGGCGGAGCGGAGAGGAGCGGCCCCGCCCGCCGCACAGCGGAGGCCAAGTCAATGGCTCCTGTAGCAGCCCGCCAGGGAGAGGCAGTAATTCGGTGGTGAGAGACGTGTTCGGAGGCGGCGCTGCCTGCACCTCGCAGGGAACGGGAGTTCAGCCGGCTTCGGCCGCCGTCGCTGCGCCGCGGAGCGGGGACCGACGCGGTCCCTTTGGGCGGGAGAGTCCGCGCGGCCCCTGTGAGGGGAGCGAAGCCCCTGGCACCCGCCTGGGAGGCCAGTTTGGTGGTCCCTGTCGCTCCCTGTGACCCTGGGGCTCTCTCTCAAAGTCATCAGTTACCCGGTGTTACCGGGGAGCTGAAGGTAAGCCGCGTATAAACCGCACCTCCTTTACACAGCAGGATTCATCTAGGCGTTGGGTGATGTTTGTATTTCAGCCCCTCCGTTCCAGTTTCACCATAAGCCTGTGTTGCATCGCCACCTTTTTTCCTCATTATTATATTATACAACTTACAGTCTTATTCTTACTGAAGATAGCATTAAACTGCACAGTCAAAGCCTGATGTGACCCATTTCTGTGCTATTCGAGTTATAATTTCCCTTTTCTCCACAGTGTACACCAAGATGCTCATTCCAGATAATATATTCAGATTCATAAGGCTTTAATTTCTTTCCCTGTTTCTCCCTCTGTTCACATTATTCTCTCTGGAATCTAAGTATCATTCAGTTCCTGTACAATGTTTTGGTTTTGATTTTTCTACTGCAATAGTCTGTTTTCCCAGTCCTCCTAAATTCAGTCAATCCAATATTCCAGACTGCAGCTACCACTAACTCCTCTCTTCCATTTAGGGATACATGTTATTTACTCGACAGAAGTCTATTGAGTCAGCTATTGTAACCATTGCAGGTAGTGGCCAAATCTGTATCATTCCTTCAAGGTTTGTGGTTCTATTTATGTGCTAGAAGATGTACTAGAGATTCACTCTGACAGAAAGCAAAGCTAGAACTGTAGTTGACTGGGGCTTGCAGTATACCTTCTGCTTTAACAGACACATGATTACCATGCCTTGCTACAGGCTAGTCTGTACTAAAACTGTACTACTTTGACTGTGTTAGTTTACTTAAATAATGACAATGAATACACATTTTTCATATAAGGATGGTTTTCCATTATGACAACACACTAAACAGCTGTATATAAACCAATACATCCATACACGGGCTCTTAGATAAGGAAAATAAAAATTGCATCCTAATGGGGGAGGTGTTCTCCAGCACTTCTCTCTAGAGTGTGCCAGACATCACTCTTACATAAAGAGCAGCTGACACATCCAGCTATTACCATAAAGGAACAAAATAACTTAACCTCCTCAGGCTAGCTGACCAAATTTGGGTTTGTTTGGAACACTTGCAGAAGCCTTGTTGTCAGTTAGTTTAGGAAAAGATGCAGAATCTATGATGCTGTGAAGGCATTATCCTACTCATTTGTTAGGCTCCAGTGGCTTTCTGCATACTGAGGCATTCCTCTGCACTTCTGCAGTTTAGGAAAACCTGCTGGGAACAGCTCTTTCCTGCTGAGAGACAGCACTATAGATGTTGCATGGCAGAATAATGCAAGTGGAGATCAGCCAGGTTGGCTCTTGTTGATCAACAAATGCTGGAAACCCAGGAGCAAGCCAAAAGAAGAGGTAGAATCAAGTCTTTGTTTTTTAATTGCAAGCTTTAATGTAGATGTTAGAAAGGGTAAGTAGGGATTAAAACAAATCTATACCCAGGAGCTGGGAGACACCAGGGAGAAAAAAAACAAGTATAATACAAACTATCAGCTGAGGGGTTAATCATGATGCAAACAGCAAGTGTAGTTCTTTCACTGTAATGGCCTAAACCTTTATAAGGTTCTAGGCCAGAGCGATTTCTCTGAGAGACCTTGGCTGACACTTTTGACTTGTAGATGAACATGATGTTGCCTTTCTTACTAGAAGAAAACAAGAGAGGTCCATTATTTGCTTTCTTATGATAATAATCAATAAAATACAGAGGAGAAGAAAAGATGCTGATAACTAAAATTACAGCCTAAAGAGGTTATCTCACACACACTTGGAAAAGAGCCTTTCAGCTGCCTGGTACTCAGGGCCATCCATCTGATTTCTGATCACAGTCCTCTATGAAAAGTTATCTAATTCTTGAATTGAAACAGATTTATCTGACCCTGTTAATGCACAAAATGATGGGGAGAGAAAGGCAAGCCGAGGTATTGCTTAGAAACACAGAAGAAAATTTAAATTCTGAGTACAGAAATGAGGTGGGTTTTTTTTCACCTGCTTCTTAATAATAAAGCTCTATTTCTGGCAGTAGACATGCACTGTCGAATGAATACTCTGTCTTTTGAAATCATTGGTTATAATAAGCTAAGTCTTGCATTATCTCTCTCTAACGTTTTATAAACCTTTTCTAAAATAGATCAAAACTCTGGACTTAGTGAAGAGATCAGGATCAAACTAGACTTAATGCTTGTATCTCTACAAGTCAACAGAACCCAAATCATAACTCAAAAGCTTGAGGCTGATGTAGCTCCCCATCTTCCTGATTTCTTGCTCAGGTTTGAGGCATTCTACAACTACCTGAAAGGAGGATGGAGCCAGGTTGCTGGTCCCTTTTCCCAAGTAACAAGTGATAGGACAAAAGGTAACAGCATCAAACTGCACCAAGGCAGGTTTAAACAGAGTGTGAGTAAGATTTCTTTCCCGAGAGGGTGTTCCAGCATTGGAACAGGCTGCCCAGGGCAGTGGTGGAGTCACCTTCCTTGAAGTGTTCACAAACTGTGCCGACAACACCCTCAGTGACATGGTTTTATGATAGCCTTGGCAGTGCTGAGAAATGGTTGGACTTAATGATCTTAAAGGTCTTTTCCAACCTAGTTGATTCTGTGATTCTATGATTTAGTTTTGACATGAAAATTAACTCTATTTGATAGGCACACCTTTTTCATGAGATAACTTCTATTCTCTCCTGACAAAGACTAAGACCTACTATTTTGGTCTTGCTTCATCATAATATGTGTAGCTCTATGTATGTCTATGTTGCAATCTGAAAAAATTTGGCTTGAGAAGAACAGGAGGGCTGAGTCACCATATTTGCTTTCCATCAGGGAGTTGTTTTGCTGTTAAAACAGGCTATGAGAGAGTGATGTTTTAAATTAAATTTTGTACTTCCATGGCACTTTTCAGAAAGTCACCTGAAGTAGAACCTTAAATTAAAACCTAAATAGCCAGTGAAAAGTGGCAGATACCAATTATTTTCTTAAGAAGTATAGCCATCTCAAAAGTTAATTATAGCCAGCTGTTAACTATTGCCTGGAAAGAAAACTAAACTTACTCCAAAAGAAACTCGCGAGGTGCAATGAGTGCAAAATTCTGCACCTGAATATACTCTGCACATCAACTCAGGCTGAGCAGCATCTCTGATGGGAAGGACCTGAAGGTTATGGGTAACACCAGCTTGAACAGCAGCCAGCTGTGCACTTGTACCACAAATAAGGCTAACACTAGGAGAAATATAGCCAGCAGTCTTAAGGGTTATTACTTGCCTTCATTTGGCATGACTGCAGCTGCACCTGCAATTTTGTGTCTAGCTTTACCACTTCACATCCTCTCCATTCAGCAAAGATGTTGGAAAGATAGACAAAGATGGACAGGGGTCTACAATATGTAAACTGTAAGGAGTTAAACAAAACGGGTTTATTTAATCTGAAAAATAAACTAAGGAGTCCCAGCAGCCTACAATTACTTGAAAGTCACTTACAAAGATGACAGTGCCAAGCTCTTTTTAGTGCTAAAAGATCAGATTAGTGGCAACAGCCACACATGATATATGAGCATATGAGGTTCAGTTTGAACACTATGTTTGTACAGCACTGGTAATGTACCACCAGAACAGCTTACTCATAAAGTAGTAAAATATCTATCCTTGAAGGTTTTCAAAACTTGCCCTGGCCACACTGCGCCTGACCCAGTTTGGTGATGGCAATGATAAAGCTTCATAACAGGAGGCTGGATTAGATGAACTTCAGTGGTGATAACAGAGGATGTAAAGCAAATGCAAGGGAGTTGGAACAAGGAAGTAGACACATTTTGTACCAATTTTTATGCAGTGCATTTAAACAGTATTAAAAAAAATGCTTACAGAATTGTCGAGTCCATCTCGTTCAAGGAGGGCAGCTCTGTACTATTCAAAGCCCTGCAGCGCAAAATTAGCCTTGTTCAATATATGCAGCAAAATTGTTTGCAAATATTCTGATCTTACTGAAAACAATGGGAGTTTTGCCATAGGCAGTAGAACAAGGAGAAGACCCTTTTTTAGCTCTAGTAAAACTGTCAGTCATTATGGAGAAGGTCTAGAAAGCAGATTATGGAGCATGCTAAAATGTGTTGTAGATGAATGGCAAGGGGGCTGAAACTAGATTGTCTTAAGGTCCTTTCCAACCCTAACTATTCTATGATTCTATGAATTGAAAAATTGAACATTTCTATAAAGAATTTTCTTCATGTTGCTGAGACACTAACCCTTGACGTGTCACTGATCTCTGTATTTTAATACATCATTTCTCTGGTGATTTAAGAGACCTTTTCTCCCTGGCTAGATAAAATTTTCTTACATCCATGGAATTGACTGTGTTTTCTGAATGATGTAAAGTGTTTGGGCCTTGATTCTGTAGCTCAATATAATTTCATGCTCACTTTTAAGTCTGTGGTTTAGGGATTCACATTTACGTCCTAATCATTTCCTGAATAAAGTTACTTTTCCAGTTTAGGCCTCCACTTGTCCAGCTAACACAACAAGCAGAAAGAAACTTACATTGCATATGTTTACAAAAATTTTATTTCCTATATCAAAGCAGCGCAGTTTTATTCAAAACTGTTCGGGTCAAAATGTCAAAGTAAAGTTACTTTGAATTTTAGAATTACAAGGAGTTTATCATTATTGTGCCAGGTATACACTAGGATCCTTGGAACAACCCTATACAGAAGTGTAACGATACTGAAATGTTGGTTTGCTAAAATATCCTTCTACAATCATAATAAGAGACTATAAAGAAAACACTAATGTCAAGTAACAGGTGAAGAGGAAAAAGCAGACTTATAACAGCAGCATCCGATACACACATGTATCCAAATTTTCGAGGTAGGCAACCTTCTATGTAGTCATACTTTTCTTTTCTATTATACATCTCAGTTTTCTTACTTCACATTTTATATGAAGCAAACAAGGAAGACTGTTGTATCCAACTCTCCAGTGCCAACTACCAAACTTCTGCAATATGATTCTCTTTCTGATTAGCAGCCTAATTTGTCCAGTAAAGAAGAAAATAATCAGACCAAAAAATAAAATCATTATCAATGAGGAAATTGCCTATTATCTACTTCACATTTCTATGGCATGGGATCATTCTGCATATCAGTGCATTTCTTCTCTAGTACCCTGTGCTCAGCACAGGAGCCTCAAGAGTGACAGTAGTAGAAACCTTTAGAAAAAAAAATATTGACATGGTCCTTCTCTGAAGAGTCTACATTTACATTTTTAGAAAAGAAGTTATCATTTAAACATTTGTTCCTAGATTTCCTATTGTTTCTGGGGTCACCAGCTTCTTGGTTTAGAGATTAAGTCTCCAGTATTGCTCAGTGCATTTCCGACAGCCAATTCTTTCATCATCTCCAGGCTCATTCTGTTGAGAATCTCTTAGTTTTTACTATTTTGAGTTTTTTGGCCACCTACTTGCTCTTTTTCCCAACTAAAACTTTTCACTCCTTCTCCCCCTCCCCAAAAAAAAGCCAAAAGGCACTTTACAAACTATTAAAAAGAGCAGCAAGCAAAGGCAATACAGGAGGAATGAGCACATTTTATGGACATAGCCAGCAGTCTAGTATACCAAACCTATACCTGCACTAAGCTATTTCCACACACATCAAAACAGAAACAGTATGGCAACAGTATATGAGCTTGATATGTTACTTGCACAAGAGGGAGATGTAAAATCAACTGATGTGGTTCATTCAGGAAAGACAGTCTATCCTGCTATACATTTCTTTACAGAACTTGGTCAGCATGGTCCAACTCCACAGCTGAAAATCCTAGGATTACAGTAATATGAACAAAATAGTTCAACAAAACCATTAGGATATCCTCTTTGCAGCAGCTAGTACAGTGATGTAATGTTATATGCATAGCATATGCATAGCAATATTAGACTTTTCCTTTCTAACCTGTGTAAAACACAAGTTCAGTGACAGTCATTTTAAATTTATCTCCCAGCATGCCTGCATTCCTTGTCAACTAACATGCCATTTTCCAAAGCAAGAAGAGCTAATGAGGATTTCTTCAAAGATGACAATTTCTTCATTGCAGCAGCATCATAACAGGGTGCTTAAATCAGTGTCTTCACAGAAATTACTCTCTTCAACATCATGCTCACAAGCAGCTTTGTCCTTATTTCCTGCTACGTTACTAGACTAGATTGTGGCTGCAAAACCCCACACCAGGTACTAAAACCTCATTCCAGCTCTCCACAACAAGCGTGGCATGTATTTTCTCCATCAGCTCATCTGAGAGTGGAATGATGATAAACACATGAACTGCAAGCCCACACACACTTACCATGTATCAATCACCTCCCCATCATTTTGGGAGAAACATACTGAGGTGGGTTATCCCATCCCACAGAGTTATGCATTCCACCACCACAGAACTTGCCTGCTTGGCTATGCCAGGTAAACTCCCACAACATTCGTGCCTCCTAGCATTAGTGCTAGAGACAATGTTTTGCAGAGAAATTAGCCTGGTGCTATCTGGCCTAGCAATCTTATATTCTGACCTTGGAAGAACTGTACCATTACACGGCAAGATAAGCAACAGTAATATTGCAGATGCTTTTTTATAAAGCTGATTTTGCTCAGTGTACGTAAATCACATCCAAGTGTAATAATGTGGTCTTTAAACAGAAAACAAACAAACAAAAAAAGCTTTCTTTTTAGCTCAAATGTACAATGCTTTGTTGCATAACTGTGTATTTTATAGGCCTCTTCAAAATACCAAAGACTGATGGAAAAGTGGGGTAAGATTTTTCAAACATAACATATTTGTGATCACAAATTGCTTTTAATTTGGTCGTGATTAAGGAACGTCTCTGAAAATTTCAAATAATTATAAAAAAAGCTTGCATATTTCTGTTTTAAAAAGTCATGAAGAAAAAAGTTTTGTAATTTGAATACTATGCTGTTGAATTTGTAACTCAGAAAGTCAAAGTAATGCAGTAGTTCATGTCAGCTGAGGAAAAATTAGACATCTGGGAGTGGATGATGGGAGATAGCACTTTCTTTGCCTATGAACACCACATTGATTTAATGCCTCTGTCATAGGGTCGAGTCAAATCAGCTGGTATATTTTTAAAATCTCTAGATTATGCTTTGTTCCTATGCACACACAGTTAATATATTACTCTGTAAAAACATGGATTAGCCTCACCAGGTATATTTATTTTTACACTTGTTACATGAGCCAAGTAAACTCACTGCAGACAGCATATTTATATATTACTCTTATCCTGCACAAAGAGTAATTAAATGCCAAATGCTATAAGAAAAGCCAATCTCTTGGAACATGTAGTACATATTATTAAAGAATAATAAAAAGGAGTATGAATACCATACTGGCCATGGCGGGGGGTCTGGAACTAGATGTTCTTGAGTTTTCCAACCTAACTAGCCAGTATCCTATGAATACTGGACTTGTGGGCTATTTATGAGACACACCTGCAAAATTAGGGTTAACAAAACAAGTTTTTGTTGTTTTGTTTTGTTTTTTTTAAACACACACACACACACACACACACACACACACACCCCCCGTTTCCAATTTAAATTCTTCTTTTCAGTTTCAGGCAGCCTTCTATTTCTCTAGTTTTCTTATCCTGAATCTTTTGCATTTAAAACGTGTCATAAATTGAAAAAGTCAGTTGTGTATGGCCACAGAAACAATACAAAAACACAGTTGGCTTCATATACTTTTAGGTATAATTTTCTAAGTAGTTATAGTGAAATAAAGGTTTACTTCTCTGAGGAGGGCATTTCTAGCTCAACTTTCTCCCTTTTTCTCTTAAGTGGAAATTGAAGATGATGTCAAAGTCTGCAGATATCAGCACAAAAAATATTTTTATTTTTGTAGGGTTTTTTGTTTTGCTTTGTTTTTTTCCTGAGAGAAAAGTGACATGTTTATTTTAGCTTTTTATGGTAGATGGAACGGCGCAAAACATTTTAAACACAATGTTCTTTAGACAAAGCAAATAGTAAGCAAAGAATTTGTTCTGCCTCCCTTCCTTTCACATCTCCTGCATAAGGCATCTCTGCAAGAAACATAACATGATTTTATTTAGCTGTGGGGTGAGAATGCAAAGGAATACATACAGGTACTATCTATATGTAGTCTATAGACTTTATATAGGATGTAAAATAGCAAAGGCTCCTGGGGATTAGTAAGGAGACTATCTTGCTGCCAGGGGAAAACAGACTTCCAAATTCCACCTGAGTTCAACAGAGGAATAGGGATAATGGGTACTTCTTCCCAAACCCACTTTCTAGTTTGGGTTGCTAAATCTATTGGGAAATTTGTTTCCATACTGTTTTATAGTTACTAGCTCTTGAGGTGATAATGCGTTGGCAGAGAAGTGCAAGAATATGTAAGAAGTTTGGCATTCAAGATGACGATAAAAGTTCAAAATTCTTTTATCTTTACTTCAGTAGGAGTGGTTGCTTATTTCCATTTCAATTAGCACAAATGACAATGTTATACATATATCTACAAATAATTAAAAATATCATCTGTTTAAATTCAGGCCAAATTTTCCGTCTTGCTTCATCCCACTGGCTACATTCATGCATGCTACCTTGCAGTCCTCAATTAACAGAAAGCTGGTATCGTTCAGTGTAGTATCTTCAGTTTAAATACAGCAGGTTATTTACCTTTAAGCTGGTAGGAAAATTTGGGGCTCCCTATTTCCAAATCCATTTTTAAAAGGCTTCCATGTGAAATAAATTTAATAGCTGTTCAATACTCAATTCTAAACCACCTGAAAAAAGGCTGATTGTTTTCAATCAAAATGGAATTGCACACAATGGGATTGCATTTTACAACATTAATAAGATGGTTGTAAATTAAGATAATAATAACATAGTCACAGACACAGCTTTCTAAGTCTGCTTTTTCTGTATTAGGCAGGATTTTAGCCATTCAAAATCTTTAGAAATAGCAATGTTTTTGTAATGTGAATATTCATGACTATTGTACTAATATAGAATTATACTGATTAATTACACAGCACTTCATTGTTTTCAGTAAGTTATTCATGCTGGTTACTCTGAAAATGTATTTTTGTAAATTAAACTCTTTTTAAAACACTCATCTGTAAGAGTATCAGTCTTGATCTCCAAATTTATTTGCAGGCATGTAAACCAGATATCTGGTAGAGCATGTTAGTAATCAGTTCTACTTCTATGATCACTATAAAAATAGAAAAAAAAAATCAGCAAATACCTACTTCTTGCTTGCATATAACATTTTGATTTGACATGCTCTAAAGCACTACATCTCCACAGCCTGTTGAATGATGTTCAATGGTTTGTACAGCTCTTCAAGTGAGTGTTGTTCCCAACTATTACTGCTGCAAAAGTAATGTGGACTGACTGTGCTGTATCTTATTTCAGCATCATTTAGAACTATACATATGAAGTAGCTGTCAAGAGCAGAAAACTATTTGTCAGTCTCAACGCACCCAAGGCAAAATCTGCAAACTGTTTTCACATACTCATTTTAACTTTTCATTTGTAAAACACATGAAAAAACCTTGCACTTGAAATCTGTAGATTACATTTCCCTCTGTGAACTTTTGTATGTCATTGTCCAAACCCAAGGACGGCAGTTTCTCAAAATGAAAATGCCAGTTCACCTCAGTCTGTCACATACTTCTTTGTTTCACTGTTTATCTCAAAAGTACATACTGCCAGTGCTGCAGAAGAGCTTGATGACTTATGATGTGCACTCAGGAGTTTAAAAGCAGTGGAAAACATTTATTTTAAATTAATATTGGAGCACTCTTCACTCCTTTATTGATTTAGAAGTGTAAAGAAATCATATTCCACAAAGACTGTGTAAATAGCCAGCAGGTTTGCTAAGAACACCGAGCTGTGTGGTGCAGTCAACACACTGGAGGGAAGGGATGGGATCCAGAGGGACCTGGACAGGCTCAAGAGTGAAACTCTGAAGTTCAACAAGGCCAAGTACAATGTCCTACACCTGTGTCAGAGCTATCCCAAGGACAGCTACAGGCTGGGTGGAGAATAGGTTGACAGCATCTCTGAGGAGAAGGACCTTGGGGTGTTGGTAGATGAGCAGCTCCCCATACCCCATCAGCATATGCTTGAGCCCAGAACCCCCCATAGAGTATGAGGAGCAGGTTGAGGGAGGGGATTCTGCCCCTCTACTGTGATCCTGGTGAAACCTCCCTGCAGTCCTGCGTCCAGCTCCAGGGCAATGGCACAAGAGGGATGTGGAGCAGTTAGAGCGAGTCCAGAGGAGGCCATGGAGATGCTTCAAGGGCTGGAGCAGCTCTGCTCTGGAGATGGGCTGAGAGAGCTGGGCTTGTCCAGCCTGGAGAAGAGAAGGCTTCAGGGAGGCCTTAGAGCAGCTTCCAGTGCCTAAAGGGTCCATAGGATATCTGGAGAGGGACTTTTTACAAGGATGTATGGTGTCAGTGTTCAAGGGCAGGTTGGATGGGGCTTGGAGCAACCTGGTCTAGTGGAAGGTGTCCCTGCCTGTGGCAGGGGGTTGGAACTGAATGAACATTCAGGTCCCTCCAACCTTATCCATTCTGGTTCTATGACAAGTTGCACAGCTGCAAGCATACACTGTGTCACTGGAACCAGATCCTTCAGTTCTCCAAAAGAGTATAGCAGAATACTCAAGGATAGGTTCCCGATACAACATATGTAGAGAAAAAGAGGATAACCTGACAAATGTGCCACTTCCCTCAACCTGTATGCACATGGGAGAAGTCAGCAGATAGGTAGGTGTCAGCCGTTTTACCATCTATTTTAAGCTTCAGAGAAGCAGCATTTTATTTTTAACTACTTCAGCAAAATACTTTGCTACATTACTGTCAAAATCTAAGTTTGTAGCTCTGTTAACCAGTGTGACTGAAGCAAGATGTACTGGAAACTGAGACGACAAATGGTGGTATGCTTATTGGAGAGGAAGCATGACCACTGCAAACCGAGCATTTTAAGGGAGATAGGGCATGTCTAGCAATTTTAACTTTAAACAAATATTCTACATGAAAAACCCCATGTTTTCCATGTTGCTGCTGTTAGCGGTCTTACGAATCAAACAAAGGTCAATTCAATAGTTTTGCAAAGTGAGAAGCTATGCCTGCAAAACCCATAGTCAGTAACAGCTTAGAGGAATCCATCACCTCAGCTTGGATAAAGTAACTCAGGCTGCCTCTGCAAATTGTCAGCAAGTTGATCTCTGTGTATACACCTATTTACACAAATAGATACATACATAAGGGTATTTCTCATTACTTTTTCAAGGAAAAGAATCACAGAAACACAGCAGGCTTTAGTAGAGTGTGCTATAGGGTATAGTGGAGGATCGTGTAAAGAGTTAAGGTTCTTTTGGGAAAGGCAGGTGGAGGTGAGGAAGGGAGAAGGGTGAAAAATAAAACTCATGCTTTTTTCTGACCACTCTTTGCCAATTCTTCATCACCAAGTATAACACATTGTGAGTCATGGAGTTGACACAAATCCATACCTTTTTATAAACATACATATGTGTGTGAGTACATATAGGAAGGGATCTGAAAGCTTATCCAGTTCCAACCCCCTAACATGAACAGGAACACCTTCCACTAGACCAGGTTGCTCCAAGCCCTGTCCAGCCTGACCTTGAACACTGCCAGGGATGGGGGAGCCACAGTTTCTCTGGGCAGCCTGTGCCAGTGCATCACCACCCTAAAATGGTGGAGTTAGAAGAATAAGATTGCCAGAGCTGCTCCATCAACCACAGCCTGCTTCCACCTTATGCCCAGCAGCCCTGAGCAGCACGACATGCTAGACACCAAAGGTCTACAAACCAGCATAAATAATCCTATCCCAGCCCACAGCTGCAATAGCTAAATTGCTTATATTCATAATCCCCATCTCTGAAGACAACAATAACGGCTTATTAAGAGACATGTGCTTTTTATTTGTTTTAATTCGTCGATATCACTATTCAAAGTTATCCATGACTATTTTTAGTTGTATTTGCATTGTAACAGTGACATCCACTGGCCAATGTAAATAACGCCGGGTTATTTTGCACTGAATAGTACTTAGTCGTTAAATTGATGGGGACTTTGAATACCTAAATAGCTTTATTTAAGATTAGAGTAAATAAAAGTGAATGTTCATTGTCCAGTGAGACACTGAATATATTAGAGATTATGGTAATGTTACATCATGCGTTTTACATTTAGGCCCAGTCTCCTCAGGTTCGGAGATAAAACAAAAGTTTAAAAACCTAAAATAAATATGCAAAAAAGCCAAAATCAAACATAACAACAAAATAAAACTAGTCTGAAAAGCAACATTCATTAAAAAAAATAGTAATGGAAAGCAGATACTTATTTATTCTGAAGACATCTATTCTATGATTCATTGATTTGCTTTTCAGCCATTCAGTCTCTAAGAAAATAACAAAGTAGAATTTTTTTGCATTCTAGAATTGAAATAAATTTTGGATATAGAAAAAAAAAAAACAGATTCCTTTTTGACTAGGGCAAATTTACACCAGTGATAATCATATCATAATAATATAATAGTACTAGCACATAACTATATATTAATACCAGCATGGTAAGCAACAGCAGGAACAAATAATGTATCTGTAGTAGAGAAGGTGAGGAGTAGAGGAAATAGAACCTGCTAAAGATCAGCTGATGCTTTAAGATTAGGTGGTTGCAAGACAACCAACTTTTAAGAAAGCCAGAAGTAAATTGTGTGAGAAATCAGGTTAAATGTAAAACGTAGAGACAATAAAGATTATAAATTTATTTCCTGTTTGCTGGTGGCTCATGGAAGACTTAAGCATAAAAAGACAGATTAAAAAATATGCTTAAACCAAATGTATAGATGTATTCATGTTCTGAGCAAAATGCTGGAAAACCTGAATAAGTTAAGAGAACTAATGTAGCTTCACAAATAGTGTCAAGAATGGTTTAATGCTTTTCACTGTTCCTTTAAAAAATTATATCTCTGTCATTCCTCTTTCTTTTTTATCCTTCTCCCCAAAGAAAAATCACTGCATACTCTCTATAAACTGTCTATCCTGTTAGGAATGTACACAAATAAAGACAATCCCTATTGCTACAAACATTGTGTATCTGGACCTCTTCCTTGGACTTAAAACGGAGGACCACCATGGTGACATGTGGCAGGAAAAAGGTAACAACATAAATCAGTTAATCTTGGTGTAGATTAACGTTTCTACAGGAAAGGAGCTGCAACGGGGAAACTGTTTAGACTGCGAAAAGAAGCCTGTGCTCACAGAAAAGAGCAGCAGATGGAAGCGGGAGGTGAATGAGGAATGTGGGCTTGGATGGTTGAACCTTTTCCCTAACTTTCACTTCTGTCCTTCTGTTAGTACTGAAGAAATAAAATGTGAAAAACAAATGCTCAGATATGGTGGGAAAAAATGCTCACTCATCCTTCCCTGCAACCGCTGTCTCTTTGAATACAAGCCACTTTTCATTTTTATACCACTGCTTTTGCCTGAGATGCAGATCTTGGAAGAGGCATTAGGAAGAGGAAGCATGTTGCAGCTTCCCAAAGATCCTTAGATTTATTTCAGATAAGTCAATTATTTGTCTGTTTGTGCTGTGGGGTCCTCCTTTCAGTATAAACAGACTCAGGTATGAGTGATAAAAATAAGATGATCCCATTCCCAGGGAACAGTGGACAGCTACTGCTCTTCCTCCTTTCCAGGGGTAGCTCGCACTCCCTCTGTGCTCATGCAGATTTATCAGCTCAGCACCTAGAGCATTTCGTGCACAGAGATCAAGAGCGGGTAAGACACAGGACTTGAAACAACTCTCAAAGTATATTGACATAGCCTCCCTTACAAGCCTGGAAGGAGAGGACTACATGTATGCCACAGGGGTAGCATGACAATGACATGGACACAGATTTTCCCACTGCTAGGTGGGCTCAGATTTGATCATTGCTTGCAGAAGGCAGGGGGGCTAGTAGGAGCTACTCCACCCTCCACAAAGGAACCTTGTTTCTGCTTTCCTACCTGACCTCATGTAAAAAACATGCTGAACAGTTCACTGTTATTGGTTCTTGGTTTTCAAATTCAGCTTTGTATTTTGAAAGAGATACTAGTAGGTGAAGATCTCAGGGGCTTTGGTTGGTTCGCTGTGGGGTTTTTTTGGGTTTTGGTTGGTTGGTTTTGTTTTGGGTTTTGTTTTGTTTTGTTGTCTTGGTTTTTTTTTTTTTGAAACAGAAGCTGCTGAAACCAGGAAACACAAGCAAGAGGAATGAAACTAATCCAGTGCCAAGTCATTGCAAAGAACAATATAAAACCACAGACCATCATGATCCATGAGTTTTGTCTGCTAGCAATCAACAGTGCTAAGGTTATCTCTGTAAGGACCTGGAGCACAAGTCTAATGAGGAAAGGCTGAGGGAACTGGGGTTGTTCAGTCTGGAAAAGAGAAGGCTGAGGGGGACCTTATTGCTCTCTACAACTACCTGAAAGCAGAATGGAGCAAGGAGGGGGCTGGTCTCTTTTCCCAAGTAACAAGTGATGATAATGGCCTCAAGCTGTGCCAGGGGAGGTTTAGACTGGATATTATGAACAATTTCTTCACAGTGAGGGTGGTTCAAAAACCACCTGGATGTGTTCAAAACGATGTAGATGAGGGCGTCAGTGACATGGTTACTGGTGGCCTTGGCAGTGCTGGGGTAAAGGTTGAACTTGATGGTCTTTTTCAACCTAAACAATTTTATGATTCTATTTTAACAAGCAGCGGAGTGAGGGACATACAAGATACCAAGATATTATAATTTTCAAATAAACTCAAATGGTTCATTTCTATTCATTCCTTGCCCTGTACCCACACCTGGGCATTCAGTCCCAGGTTTTCTTCCCCTTTTTCTCTGGTTATTAATGGAGCTACATCTACCAGCATCAAACAGCCATGAGTCTCACGATGGTTGCTCTTCTAGAAGGTATAAGAAATAATTCAAATCTCTGTTCTGCCCAAGCCCATTTCACACAAATTATATATTTATGTGACCACATGAGAAGGTATTTGATGGTATGTGATTTCAGCTGTGTGAAAACTGCTGCTATAATAAACACTTAATAATTTATAGGAATTGGTGCCAAAACATCTAGTAGATGGAAGACACCTGGAATCTGTGAGGTTTACACTCTGCTATATGCTCTGAGATGTATCGCTTAATGAATCTTTTAATCAGGGTTATCCTCCTCCTACCACAGACAGCTACAGCAGGTTCTACATTTTTCTCTTCCCAGCCCATGATCTACACAACTGCTTTGCCGAAGCAGTGTTCGGAGAGCAAAAGAAAAGTAAATTACCTAAATATCATTTGTAATTACTAGCAGAAGTTGATTACGCTCTCACTGACAAGCAAGCACATGCAAATCCTGTATATCCTGTAAATCCAGGGAATTGAGGCAGATTCCAAATACACAGATTATTTAAAATGTGAAAGAAAATAAAGGTAGGATGTGGAAACTGTATGACATTAAGTAGAAAAAAGTACGAAGAAGAAATGAAATAGATCAGAAAATAGACATGAAAGCAACTTTTATATATATATATAAATGAAAGGCAGGTGAAACTTTTTATAGATTTTATTGCCCTCTATATGCTTAATATTTTGAATAATTGGAAAACACGGCATAATCTGATTACTGAAACAAATCCATTGGCAAATAGCCTGCTCCTTTGTGAAGAGTGCATTAAGTTAAAACTCCGCAATACAAAAAGGACAAGGAGTTTTCATAAATTGTGGTTTCATAAACTCAAACCCCACTTAATAAGAAGGAGAATAAGGAAAAACTGCAGTAGGGGCAAAGGTTTACATTGAGGTTATATAGAACGACTTGAACATCTACAATGCCAGTATC
Source organism: Neopsephotus bourkii (assembly GCF_033783945.1). NCBI lineage: Eukaryota > Metazoa > Chordata > Aves > Psittaciformes > Psittacidae > Neopsephotus > Neopsephotus bourkii. The sequence goes on along the minus strand of NW_026901356.1, from coordinate 121,371 downwards.
TAAAGAAAAAAAAAAGTCAGACCTAATCTAAAAAAGGATTATATACAATTTAATTAGTGAAAGTGACCACTACCAGAGAAATGGAATCATGTTCTTAGGCTTGATCTTCTCTAGAGCTGAATTGGTACTGTACAATAACAAAGTTCTATCTTCCTTTATTCCATTACAGAAATTGATGAACAACAATGAAAGTGGGAGAAAGAAAAGGATATTAGGGATCTAAAATCTAACTGTGTAAATACATATAGTACTGGAGAATGCCCTTCTTTCCCCTTATGAGTTTTCTGTGATGCCAAGTCAGCCATTTAAATCAACCTTCTATGCAGTTCCTAAAAGTAAGATGACATCTATTTTCCAGTTTCCATAATTAAGTATTTTATTTTTATCACAGCACACACACTTTTCAATACAGTAGACTTTCTACACTGCAGGTTACCTTGCCCAGAAACCCTTTTAAAAGGCAGCAATTCCAGAGGTTTTTTTTCTTGATACATTCTGGTATGCAGCTGCACCATCTCTAAATCCTTAAAAGGTTATGAAATTCATAGCACAATTGCATAAAAATGATAAAATGATACATTTAAATTGTTCCTTTTGGTTTCTGCCAATCTTTTTTTTTTTTTAATACTTACTAAAATGTGTATATTTAAAGCTGGATCTTTATTTGTAATTATTCACATGAAGACAGTGTCGTGAAATGCAAGAACAGTTCGGTGTCTACTAGGAACTCTCAAAATCAACCACTTCAAAATTATTTACATTTGGAGAGACTAAAGGTGTATCAAATTACAAAACATCCTCAAAAAATATTTTTCTCCCTTGTTTCCCTACTCTTTAGTATATAAACCTGTTCAAAAAGGAGAAACAAAATGCCTGGTATTGTAATCATGAGGTACAGACTGACTCACTGCGTGGGTCAATCCCACAGAAGAGTCAGTTCAAAGGAAAAATTAAAAGCCCATGGCTGCCTGCAATAAAAACACACATTTACACAGAGAGCATTTAAAATGTTTGGGTTTTGTAACGTTTTCTACATGAAGATTTCAATTCTACAGAATCAGTTAAAAGTTATTAATATGAGTCTTTCAGAGGCGTTTTGTAAACATTTACTCTAAGAGAAATGAGTATCATGGATTATGCTGTCAGTGTGAACAGACAGAAAGCAGACAAGTGGAATTTTCCTCCAAGGGAAATTTTTTCAGGACTGCATACATTATGTACACGTGTGTGCACACAGCACGCATGTTTGCACATAGAATCATATAATCAGCTAGGTTGGAAAAGACCTTTAATATCATGAAGTCCAAGTTTTACTGCAGGACTGCCAAGTCCACCACTAAACCATGTCACTGAGGGCCTTATCTACATGTTTTTGAGCACTTCTAACATTAGAAACTTAGGTGAACTTCCAGTAGAAGCAGTCAGGTTTATTAAAAGCACATACTCTTTTACATGCTTTGAGATTAATGAAACACATCATCATCCTAGCAGGATGAAAGCTACAATCAAAAATACAACCCTGGCATGCTTTATTAGAGTAAATGATACATTTTAGTTCCTTTAGAAATGTCATACTTCCTTAATTTCTGCAGTGTTAGCATAAAGATCATCAAAGTTAAGTCATTCTACATTGGGCAGAGCAACAACAGTAGGGCTGCTGGCATCCTGGCAAACCAGAAAGCCTGTGACACGAATTAGAATATGAAACTATAATATTCTAAATACCATGAGATTCTTTTCAGCCATACAAGTTTCACTTCTTTGTGTGAACCTGTAGAGGATCTGCCCAGGTGATACAGTCAAAACTGATGATGTCAGACAACAGAAAAGATGTTGTTTACTATTAGATGTACCATTCTTGGTCTGGATACGTTCCACTTCAGTTTTCAGTAAATCTTCCCACGTGTCCATTTGGATAGTTTTTTACAAGCATTGAAACTAATTGAAGAGACTGGTAATATCCATTATCACAATTACAACTAAAATCTGAAAACAGACATCCAAAAGGATAACTGAATCTATCCCCCGCACTAGGCTAATGGTATGAAAATGAAGAAATATGAAACCCACTTCTAGTAAAAGAAAAATTGTTTAAGCAATATGTGAACATAATATTTGTTTCAGAATGAATTTCCAGGGAACTGTAAGTTTTAAAACTGGCTCACACAAGCCAGTTAGAAATGACTAAGACTGGCTGGAACAGCTAAATTACAACTATTTGAGAGTTATCTTGCCTCAAGGCCAAATGATTCCTATTGCTCTCCAATCAGCTAGATGGAAAATTGTGAGACTCTGGCTTCAGAGGGAAGGAATGGTTCTTCAGCATGCTTTTATGTTTTCTCATGTTTACCATCACTTCAACAGTATCAGCTTAAATGGTCTCCTTACTTTATTAATTGGAAATAGAAGCACATTTTGATTTTACTTTATTTCCAAATTCAATTGCGCTTAAAGACAACTGTTGATCTTCTGTACCCTGTGCATGTTCTTGCTTGGTTGCACAATTGTCTGATAATAATTTTACTAGCCTCTGATTTATTTAGCCAATAAGCACAGAAGGAAAGTTTTAGAGTTGCTTTCTGTCACAAAATTTACAGCAGCATATCAAAATATCAAATGAAATGAACAGTTTTACCCTCACTGGTGTTAGTGGAAAGCACCACATCCTCTTCATGGTTTCGCTGTGGGTAAAATTGCTGCCACTGGTTAGCAGGATACTTGGCTTGTCAACAACAACATATTTCTTTGTGGTATCCAATGTAGAAAGAAAAAAGTCTTAATTTCAATAACTAATTCAGCTTCTCAGGAGTCAAAATATTAACTCCATCATTGTAAAATGTATGAAAGCATCAACTCCAGATGTAAGAGACAGACATCATAGAATCATAGAATCATAGAATAGTTAGGATTGGAAAGGAACTTAAGATCATCAAGTTCCAACTCCCCTGCCATGGGCAGGGACACCTCACTGCAAACCATATCACGCAAGGCCCCGTCCAACCTAGCCTTGAACACTGCCAGGGATGAAGCATTCACAACCTCCCTGGACTACCTATTCCAGTGCTTCACTACCCTAACAGGAAAGAATTTCCTCCTTATGTCCAATCTAAACTTCCCCTGTTTAAGTTTTAACCCATTACCCCTTGTCCTATCACTACAGTCCCTAATGAAGAGTCCATCCCCAGCATCCCTATAGGCCCCCTTCAGATACTGGAAGGCTGCTATGAGGTCTCCACGCAGCCTTCTCTTCTCCAGGCTGAACAGCCCCAACCTTCTCAGCCGATCTTCATATGAGAGGTGTTCCAGTCCTCTGATCATTCTCGTGGCCCTCCTCTGGACTTGTTCCAACAGATTCATGTCCTTTTTATGTTGAGGATTCCAACACTAGTAATCTGACCTGTGTTACCTAAAGATGTCCAAAGGCCATTCGCATGGGAGATCTGCCAGAAAGCTGGTTTTGTGCAGAAAGTTATTGAAAGACAGTATTTTATATATTTTAAAATAGCTTGCAAAACTACATTTAAATTTTTCTTTTACCATCCTAAGTAACACACTGTTGCTCCATTATCCAGGAGATAGCATCACAGCATGAAAGAAAACTGCTCAGAATCTTTTCTCCAAAATTTCTCTACATTTTTCTATTTAGATAGATATTTAGACATAGATATTTAGGTTTATTTATTCCTCATTGAATAAATTAAAGAGATAGCTTGCAGCAGCACAATTCCTACAGACTCTTTGGATAGAACACAAAAATTGTCGTTAGAAGTTTTAACATTTAAATGTCATGACCTTATAGAAAGAATCCTCAGAGGGGCCTTTGGAAAGAAGTCAGTAGGATAGGGTTCTGGAAACTATTACCAATAGAATTGTTTGTTTCCCCAGTCAACAGCAGTTCTTCATAGATTCCTTCACAAGCAGCATTTGGGAAATGCCTATGAAAAAGTTTTCATCTTAAATGCTCATGCAAGAAACAATCTTAACAATGAACTTACGACAAATAACGTTAAGTCAAAGGCCAAATTTCATTCTAAGTGCTATATGCTTCTTAGGGAAAACATATCATAAAACCATCAACTTCATAGATGTCTTTCCAAGAGTACATGAAGACTAAGAAAGAAAAATGAGCCTATGAAGCATGACATACTGAAGGCTAAATAATCTTTATTCAGTCAGGTGTATCCCCTGGCCATGTAGAAAACAAAGGAGTGCCAAAGCTTTTCTGCAGATAGCTAAACAAAAATTCCCTAAATGAAATAATCTGGTACCACAATGTATCTAGGCGATATAGCTACTGGAAAATGTATTTCCATTTCTCTGACATAAAGATACAATGGGGTCAAAGATAAACCTGGCCAAGCTGCACTGCACTTCTTAACCTGCAGAGATGAGATATGATTAGGAAGCCATATAAATCAATTCAAGTTGAAATGACTCTTGGAAAGCATCAGTTCATAATGCAGTCAATGCTGACTAGCTTCATGCAGCTAACTAGGGATAGATAAGAGAGAACATCCTGCCGAGAAGAAATTAACATCCTACTTCTTTTTTAAAAATCTTACAGAAAAGAAACATCCCCTGGTGTCCCCCTAAAGCAGTTAACTTGGCACAGGCACTCAGTAAATCCAAGCTTTTTTGGTAATTCATTTGAAACATAAACCCTAAGAAGGTGTTTGCTTATGTAATTTCAGCACTGAATGGCATTTAGTAGCGGCAATTAAATTCTGGACACTCCTAGCAAAGTCTGCACTGAAATTTTTGAGTCGGAGAAGCATGCTTTATAAATCCCAGCTTGATCAAAGCCTACCATCAGCAGAACTGGAGATAAGCTTGCTTGGATTTAGCTTTAAGCTAGGGCTACAAATGGTTGGCAGTACAAAAACTGGAGAATGCCTTTTAGCTGAAAGGGGCATCTAAGTCAGATGCAGTCAGTAAACACCTGGATTCATCTGTTTCTAAGACAGCAAAACCAAAGCTTGCTTTGATTTTTTTTTTTTCCTATAAAGTGGGATAGCAATACTTTTCACTAGGTTTTATGTATATTATATTCAGCTCATGAGGACTTTGGAGTGCTGGTTATTTCTCATACAAAATGTACAAGCCTTTCCTATTATAGAGTGTCTGATTTTGTTTGGGCTCTCTGGGCATTGACAGAGTGAGAAAAAGGACTAGATACAGGCAGACCGGATGCTGCTTCCCCTTAAGTGACTTGGAACAGATATGATTTGGGCCTAAAATAGAGTTTATTTATATCAGCTGTTGATCTGAGCCTTCTCTTCCCCACATTTCTCAAAACAAAACCAAAATTAACCTCATGGAAGCACACTCCTTGACAATTCATCTTCACAGTTGTCAGTGCTTCTTTATTTTCTGACTGAAATCAGGCCTTGAAGCACCAAAATATCACAGGAAAGGCACATCACATGCTAATGGACAGCAGGAAATAATGGAAAACTCATGAAAAAACACATCTGCAAGTGTACAAGCTCAAATCACTGAGGTACTGCACTTCAGAAGGGGGGGGGGGAATGCTTGTGTTTCTTAATTTGTACCTGACCTATGGAACTTATTTATAAATAGTCAATGGAAGCGGTCAAAGACAAAAGAAAGAGGGAGACACACTGACTGGAAATCAGTTACAATATTTTGGGGCTGAGAAACAGGGAACTACAGAGTAAATGCTCCCACATTTTTGTACCTCCTAAGTTACTTAAATTAATTATCCACATGTGTTTAATAATTTTTGCTTGATGGGCTAATGGAATGTTTGATTTTTCTTTAACAAGAATTCAGAGAAGAAAAAGCATGTCTTTTTTTTTTTAGCTCTCACTAGAGGGAGCTCCGAGATTATTTATTTCTGGGAAATCAGGCTTGAGTGGACCTCCTTTGTTTTGATACAGTTTTATCAACTTGAATAAATATTTTCCTCTTTATCCAATTACTAAGCAAATAAAATTAAACAACCAACCAACCAAACACATCTCCAACCCACGGATGGATTCCAGCATTCATGGAATGCTGTGAAAGGTTACAAGGATCTTGCTGTTTCTCTGAATAGTTTGTGATCTATAATTCAATGAGAAGGCTCCTTATTTCATTTTACACCACCTCTGCCAGAAGGCATGATATTTTATAGCCACCATAACATAGAAATCTTCTGTGAGAAGTATCAGATTTGCCAAATAAGTCTCATGGGGATTCACAGAAATATATTATGGGATTATGTATTTAATTATTCCTGATGGATTTATTTAATTTTTTTTATACCATGTGCCCTATTAACTTTAAATATTCACAAAATGTTAGGTAACAAATACTCGGGATTCCAATGATTAATATTTCAACTATTACATGGATTTTCTCACACCATCTGAACAATGTAATAAGAAGTTGCATAAGACCAGTACTTGTTCCCAAGTCCTGATTTTTGTCATGAGTTTTACACGTTTTTTTCCATGTTTCACCTTAGGTAACAAGTATTATAGAAGATATGGTTTAGGAGAAAAGAGGGACCAATGTAACTTTAAGCTCATCCTGGAAGTGATCAAAGCACCCCTAAGGCTTCCCTGAGGACAGATATTCAGATTCCCTAAACTAAACCAGATTTGCACAACCTCTTACAGTGCAAAAGCTGTTGCTTCTTTCCAAATGCCACCTTTCCATTAGAAATATTTCTTCAATTTGCAGAGAGACAAGAAAGATATATATAAAAAAAAAGATCCCTTTTTGTCTCAGAGGTACACTGCTCTATAGGCAAAGCTGCTGTACCACAGCCTGTCCGTGCATAGGGTCCTGAGATCCTAAACAGTGCTCCAGCCAGGAGACATTGCTGGTGCAATACAATGCTGTCTGAGAGAAAACCACCCTCCACAGGCTCACCACAGCAGCAGTTTGTGATAAGAGAAGATAGCTAATTAAAAAGACCATTAGGCAGAGCTACTCAAAGAGCAGCTCCTGGACTGAGGACTGTCTTGCATCAATTCACAACAAAAATATCTGCGCCTTGTTATCTTCAAGTTAGTTTAAGGTAAGTCAGGTAAGACTGTTTTGGCAGAAGATGCCCAAATACAGTATCAGAGCTAGTACTTCAGAGATATGTGAGTCCTTAGAATCATAGAATAGTTAGGGCTGGAAGGACCAGCAGATTCTCCTGGAAGGCATGGTAAGACACATGAAAAACAACAAGGTGCTTGGTGACAGCCAGCATGGCTTCACTAAGGGGAAATCCAGCCTGACCAATTTGGTGGCCTTCTATGATGGGGCTACAGAACTGATGGACAGGGGTAGAGCAGTTGATGTCATCTACCTGGATTTGTGTAAAGCATTCAACACTGTCCCACACAACATTCTTGTCTCTAAATTGGAGAGACATCAATTTGATGAATGGACCACTCGGTGGATAAAGACCTGGCTGGATGTCCGCACACAAAAAGTTGTGGTCAATGGCTCAATGTCCAGCTGGAGACCTGTAATGTGTGGTGTCCCTCAGGGATCGGTGTTGGGACCGGTCTTGTTTAACATCTTTGTTGCTGACATGGACAGTGGGATTGAGTGCACCCTCAGCAAGTTTGCCGATGACACCAAGCTGTGTGGTTCTGTTGATACGCTGGAGGGAAGGAATGCCATCCAGAAGGAAGTTGACATGCTTGTGAGGTGGGCTGATGCCAACCTCATGAAGTTTAACCATGCCAAGTGCAAGGTCGTACACCTGGGTCGGAGCAATCCCAGGCACAGCTACAGGCTGGGCAGAGAAGAGATTCAGAGCAGCCCTGCAGAGAAGGGCTTTGGGGTGTTGGTCGATGAGAAAATGGACATGAGCAGTCTTCAGTGTGTGCTTGCAGCCCAGAAAGCCAACCGTATCCTGGGCTGCATCAAAAGGAGAGTGACCAGTAGGTCGAAGGAGGTGATCCTGCCCCTCTACTCTGCTCTCGTGAGACCTCCCCCGGAGTATTGTGTACAGTTCTAGTGTCCTCAACATAAAAAGGACATGGATCTGTTGGAACAAGTCGAGAGGAGGGCCACGAGGATGATCAGGGGACTGGAGCACCTCCCATATGAAGATAGGCTGAGAAAGTTGGGACGGTTCAGCTTGGAGAAGGCTGTGTGGAGACCTCATAGCAGCCTTCCAGTATCTGAAGGGGGCCTATAGGGATGCTGGTGATGGACTCTTCATTGGGGACCATAGTGATAGGACAAGGGATAATGGGTTAAAACTTAAACAGGGGAAATTTAGATTGGATATAAGGAGGAAATTCTTTCCTGTTAGGGTGGTGAGGCACTGGAATAGGTTGCCCAGGGAGACTGTGAATGCTCCATCCCTGGCAGTGTTCAAGGCCAGGTTGGACAAGGCCTTGGGTAATATGTTTCAGTGCGAGGTGTCCCTGCCCATGGCAAGGGGGTTGGAACTTGATGATCTTAAGTTCCTTTCCAACCCTAACTATTCTATGATTCTATGACCTTAAGATCATCTAATTCCAACCCCCTGCCCCAGGCAGGGACATCTTCCACTAGTTTGCTCCAAGCCCTGTCCATCCTGGCCTTGAACACTACCAGGGAGAGAGCATTTGCCACTTCTTTGGACAACCCATTCCAGTACCTCACCACCCTCACAGTAAAGAACTTCTTCCAAATATCTAACCTGAACTTCCCCTGTTTAAGTTTGAACCCAGGCATAGATATTTTTGATTATGGTTTTCATGCTCTTATACCTATGTTATTTTTTTTTATTAGGCATATATATGTGAAAGCCTGAAGTCAGAAAACAGACCATTCACACATGATACACACATTAATCAGGAAAGAGCCCTTGCTGAGCAGCATCATTCACCTCCCAGGTAAAGGGTGAAGCACAGTGGCTGTTTCCTTTAATAACATCAGCACATCATTCTTTGAAGACACAGAAAGACGGCATTTTACTGTCAAGGGCTCAATTTTTATTTCTTTTCAAGCATCTCAATCTCTTCTCATGTAGTAATAAATTGCTACAGGATCATGACCAGACTACAGAATCCACAGCCTAGGGTACTCCAGAAGAGAAAACAGATCAAACTGACTTTGAAATAGACCAGTTTTCTTTTGACCTCACATATGTATTACATCATAGAGGGCAATGTACTGTCTCATAGAATCAGCTTTTATCATCTCAAAGTGGGTATCTTTGAGGGTATTATACAAAACTATTTTCCATTTTGACTAAATCCAGCTCAAAAAATAATCCTGGTTCTGGTTTCCCCTGAAACACAAAGGCTTGAAGTCCTTCGCACTTATAAACTAAAGACTGGAGAGCATTGAATTGACCCGCCACGTGCAATTGCTATAATATTCTTCCTTTTTCTAGCCGTAAGCTCTGCTATCTTTCAGTTTTCCAGCTCTGTACTTCAGCAGATAAAGCTAAAAGTTGCACTTTGACCTGTGTTTCAGCTCGGTTTTTCCTGATGATAAGACCTATGGTTATTTTTTGTCCTCTAGTGAGAGTACCATCTGACCACCTGAAAGTGGAGCAAATTAAAAAGAAATCCAGTGGCCTTCTGAAACACTAAAGATAAAAATACAAGAAAAAAGCAAAAGCCATAAATGCTGAATTCCCCCACAGCTCATTTTCTCATCATTTCCTTCCCTTCTGTTCCTCAGTGGTAGGCTCTGACAGTATGATCCTACTTCACCACATAGCTCCAACAGTTCCTGTTATATTTGTCACATCAGCTTAAAAACAGAAAAGAGAGAATCTTTCAACACAGTAGTGCTAAAGGCTTACAGTCCTTCTAGGAATTTCTGAAGCTGAAAAATGAAGAAAAATCATTTCATCTGTGACAAATATGGAGACAAGTAGAGAAAACAACCCAAATTCAGCTCTGGAGAGGTCCTTGACCATATTTCAGACTAAAAAAATTATCAAAGTGCATCAGTTCCCAAGTTATTTTCTTATCCTGAATGAATAAAAGTGTTGCAATGAAGTACTACAAGAAACAACAGATGCTCTATTACAACTGATGCCTTTTAGGAATACACCTGTGTTAGTTAGTCTTTTTGATTCTTTTTACAGTTTATGCAGTTTGCCTTCATTTAAAGTCTCACAAAACTTAGAGCCACACACCCTTATCATACAGCCTACATTTCTCACAGTACATCTGACATCCTGAAATACTTTTCAGGTAGCTGATAAAAATTAGTGTAAGGATGGCATTTGACACATACCTGCAATTAAACATCACAAAAATCTTTATTGTACTTGGAAAGACAAGTATCTGAAAGCTTGGGAATGGCAACTTTAAAACTGCTTGTAGAATCTGAAAGAGCATCTTCTGCATCTGTTATGACAGAATCAACAATTGCATAGCATGTATTTTTTCACCCATGTAGTAAAAAATGTTACCTTGTGTACAGTTAAGGCTCATCTCACAAAGAAACATTTTTCTCACACTCAACTTTAGAAGCACATTTTCTTAAATTCTGGACATTCTGATTTTGAATAATTATTTTAACATAAGCTTTAAAATTTACAATTTTAATTCAATGATGTAAAAACTTACTATCCCCCTGCCTTGGTCACGACAGAGCCATAGTAATTTGTTTCACAACAAAATCCCTATTCATCAAAACTAAGTTTGCCTTCACTGTGCACCTTCAAATTTAGGATAACCAGGATGTATATTTTAATCCCCAACAAATCATAATAGAAATTCTTCAGAGTAAAATCTTTTATCTTAGGATAATTACTAGTTTCATTTTTTACATAGGTTTAACATTTTAGACATAATATTATTAAACAAAAAATAAAGCTAATAATGACTCTGATTTTAATATCAGCTCAACAGCTTTGTTGCTGCCATGAAGAATAATTACATTAATAATAAAACCTAAATTCAGACTAGGTGGAAATGTTTAGATATAAAATATGCCTACAGATCACAAAACTACAGTGATAAGAATGACAGCGAATCTAGGTAAAATTAAAGTTTTCAGCATGAAAGAAAGGTCAACATTTGAGCACTCAAAGAGCATCTTTAAGCACCCCTTAACAAATCTGAAAGCATATCCATAGTAATATATTGGTTATTTTCATATGAAAATAAACTATACTGGAGATGGCTCCTTCTGTTTTGCATTCGAAGCAATGAAAAAGTATGATAGTTGTATGAGTTGTCTTCATTATTGGTAAAACTGTAATGACCACTATGATTTTTTTAAATATTGGTTTATAGGTCAAACAAAATCTGTTCAGTCTGTAGGAAAGACTGAAAATTTATCCAAATACTGTGAACTGTAGTGATATTAACTCCTTAAATTCTGAGATAATTAATAAAATTACCTCAGAGTGAAATTTATTCATAAAGATGACTTTTTCTGTCATTCAGTAAATGAACACGAAATGAAGTTGAATGTGGTAATGATATCTGAAGAGCATCACAAATGTGAAAAAATAAGGTCTGTGAACAGATTTAATATTATCACCACTGTCAGCTGATGCAGCAAAAAACAGATGCACAAGCTGGTGTTTGAAAAAATAAGGAGCCTTTCAGTTCCTCTAAAGGTCAGTTATGGCATTTGTGGAGCTAGAAAGGAATGCAGAAATATGATTTGCAGTAAACACAGAGAAGTTGCTTCATTCTAATAATGGAAACTCAAGCAGCAGAAGATTAAACTGATAGATGTGCTTGACATTATGCTTTATCTTCTCAGAAAGAATTTTTTATAATCTTCATTTTAAACATAAGGCAGCGACTAACATTCTAAAGTGACTAGAAGATGAGTGGTCTGAGCTCCTGCCTTCATTCTGCAAGGAACATGATTCACAATAAAGCCTTTATTTGTGAATATGAATCATGACTCATGAAAAAGGGAAGAATTACACAGAGTGTCTTGATTATTTATATAGCCAAATAGAATCAGTTGATTATTTTGATTATCAGTCAAGATTTGCCATACCTGGTTAAAGATTTGTGCTTAGTCTTCATATTGGTTTAATATGAACACATACCATATGATAAAGTCTAGTCTGATGAGAATTAGACACTCCTATTTAAATGGGTAGCCCCTTTTTATATCATATCACATATAAAAGACAGAAACCAAAGTGAAATGTTGTAGGAGGACTTTCCTGTAGGTCTGTAAGATGAGTATAAACATCAGAAGATTGGGTAAGCAGCAACATAACTCAGAAAGCTCACGAGGGCCAAGCTACTTAGCTTCTCCAAAGGAAGATTTTTCCCATGGGAAAGGCAGATTCTCAGTCCTTCAAATTGCAAATGTCAGTGATGTCAAATGAAATTAACTTGCGGCTCCAGAGATATCTCCATCTCATTTGTACAACCAAAAGGCAGATTTATTAGAGTTGTAGTATCACATGATTTTAAGTGGCATTGTATAAGCTCACTTCTTTAAAATAGAGTAATATCAGAAGTGTAAAGGGCTGGTACTAAACCTCTGAAATATGACTGATTTTTATATGCCTTATTAATTTTATCAATATGCCTTTGAAAAATAATCCTTTCTTATATATGGAATATGTTTAGGGGATTGTCTTGACTCCCAGTTTCTAATCTGTCTCCTGTATGACATGCAAATCTAGGATGCAGAAGTGTTTGACTCTAGCTAAAACATGGTTAAATTAGTGTAATTTTTTGCAGTGATTTCAAGAAGACTTTGGGCAAGACCTTTAAGTCCTGTCATCTGTCTTACCTGTAAGCAAAAAAACCATGTTCTATGGATCTGAATCTGTGCTTTCCTTTGTCCTGCTAGGGAGAAGAAACCCAGAAACTGTTGGCGCAGTGATGCACGATCAGGCCTGAAGAGCGGTGTCTTAGTGAAGATGCAGAGAAGAGAATGCAGCTTAAGAGCTATCAGCTCCCCTACTTTTCAGGCATGTTTGCTCACTCACTGAATTTTCTGACATGTAAGCTCCAAGCTCCACCACACCATTTTTCTCACAAATACCTCATAATGAGGAACAGTTGATGGATCTTACCTGTTCCCTGCAGCAGGGCAATGTAGCATCCCGGCTATGCTGCAGCTGAACAGCAAAACTCCCATAAACACAGCAGAACTCACTGCGAGTTATGTCCTTTCTAACATTTTACCTTAATTTGCTGTAAGCGTGATTTAAGATAAAAAGCATTCCTCATGTAAGAAAGTATCCAAACCAAGCACCCTGGACATCTTAATGTATGATTTCACCACGTGTCCTGCATTGTATGTAGAACATAATTGCATGGACTATCATTTTGTCTAGATCAACATACGGGGAGCTGGTCATACAGAAGCAATGGGGAAGCCAAATGTCTTCTAATGACCACTGGTGATGCTGAAGGCTTTTAGGCAGGCAGGGAGATACTGGGGAACACAAGACTTAGAGAAACAGCAATTGCCAGGTTGATAGCATAAACCCTCAGCTGGTTAGCTAGGGCATACTGGCTCTTGAAAACGCCTGTCTAGCTAATACTGTGTTTGAGGGATATCAGTATAGGGTTACCAGAAAAATGAGAATGAGGAAAGATTCTGATGGAGTTTGATTATTCTGTTAGGAAGGCTTGCTGGCTTCCTTCGCTGCCTGGTCTGAAGATGTTTAACATCAGAGCCAGGTTCTGTTTCCTCTGGCACATTGTGCACATTTATTTAACTCTCTTTCAAAGTCTCCTGAACTCTACAACACAGTAGTAAGGCAAAGCATGGCCTTCTCTGTTTTGCTTTGACTTATTTCTGCTCATCTGATCCTATCATGGAGTATCTTCCAGTCCCAGGGTTATACAAAGGAATAAATACTGGATCCCTGCTTGTCATCTTCTTTCTAGCCTAAGTCGTATTGTATTTCAGGAGGTATCCAGGGCCATACACACACTGTATATGCTGCAAGTTACACCTTAATTATACTTTGTTTGGTTCTCATTTTTTTTTTCTGCAATAACTGTTATTTTGTTCTCTGGGCATAACTTCGGTTTGAGAAATAAAGTTTCTGGTGCTAACGTTAAAATATGAAGCTACGCACCATATTCAGGCTGTATTTGCTTCCCTCCCTTCCCCCAGCACTGCTTTGCTTTTTATCAAGTGATGAATTCACAGATGAATGTTAAAGTCAGACTGCTAGCACCACACTGAGCAAATTAATGTGTTATCGTTTTTGTCCCATGATATTCATAACATTTTAAAAGATGCTCATTTACAGATAAATTTCAAATCATAATACCAATAAAATCAGTAGCTACAAACAAATGAATTCAAACAGGCAGCACTTTATAAGCACAAATTGCCTTTGTACCAGTGAGCTCTGTTTTTAACTGTCACTGACAAGATCAACATCACAAAAGATAGCTAGCTAAAGTAGGATATTTGTTTTTCTAGTCTTAGATGTTTCTTTTTCCATATCTTAAATAAGTTCAGCTTATTTTTTTAGCTTATCAGCATTAGATATTTTCACCTTCCATGTACATAAACCTCGATACACCACCAAACATTATCTTGATAGTCCTTTCTCATTTCAGTATTCTTGTTTTTTTGATCACCTTTCCTAGCAATATCCCAGTAGTACTCTAGATTTCATAGCAATTGACAAATATAGGAAGACAAATGAATAATGGCATTTTAGGATATGGAGCCTAAATTATAGCTTCAGAGATTTATCTGACTAATCTGAAGGATACAAGTCCTTTTTCTCCTGTTGAATCATGTGTTTAAAAATTTAGCCTGTGAATTTTAAATTACATCAAAACATTGAGCAACAAAAAATGACCAGAATAATCCTCAGCTGATTTAAAAATTGGCATAGTTCCACTGGCACATTAGCAATAGCATAACATTGGTCCTATCATTTTTCATGTCATATATATATTATGGAAAAAAGAATCTTGATTTCTGTGGGGATTTTCCAAAATATGCCATCATTAAGCCTTACAGTTTGGATTTCAGTTGTCCCTGCCAAGAATTTAGCATCTAATTTACAAAATTACTGGCCAGAAGATGTAACTTCATTTCAGCATGAAATTGCCTGTATGGACAACACATGTTCTAGGTGTCTTGTGTGTTTCCATAATTTGAGATCGTCAGTGATAAAAACCTTGAAGTCCTGATCCCATATGCTGCTCATTGATATTTCACCTTTAGCTTATTTTTGTAATTCTACAGATTTATAACACAGTAAGGAAAGTACTTGCAAAAAATCCCAAGATAGCATGCCGTAATGAAGTCATATTCTTTTCAATTTGTTGCTTATGGTATTTGGCCACAGTTTGAGGGGAGTTTGGTTTATCTGAGCACACTTGACAATTTCACGTAAGTTGAAAACTCAAAGATATATATATATATCTTCATTAACTTAATGTGAGACCACAAAAGAACAAAGCAGACTGTGGGACTGTGGTATCATACCTGGCTAGTTCATGGGGGTTTTTCACTGACCCTCCAACGAAAGTTTTTAACGTGTAACAGCACTTTTTACAGCAATCCTTTCCTATCTTCCAGTGATTCAAACCCAAATGAACATTTTTTGACCCACAAATAAAGCATTGGGTTAGCTAAGACTGAAATCTCTTTTAACATTTTATTTCACTGTTCTCAGTGAACTGAAATGACATTTAATCCATGCTTTGCAAGGAACATTGTGCCAGGACAACAGCAGAATACAGAGCACACAGCCTTTCGCTTGCACTGTCCTCCCGCTGCTTACAAAATTAACTCCCCTGCAGCTCTGATTGTACTGTGATACACAGGGGTTTTGTAGAAGTGGGAAGATTCAAAGATTGATGTGTTTTAAAAGAGAGAAGTCACTTTCTTCTAAAGAGAAAAACACAATCCTTTTTTTATGAAGTATGTGACCATTCTGTATAAATACAGCTGAAGAAAAAGCAGAACTCTCCCCTGCATGCCAGAATTGTTTAGAAACTTGATTCTGTGAAAGTCATCTGAGTTTTGAAACACTATTCATTGGACCAAATGATTTTCCAATTGCTAGCAGGAGTCTAACAGAGGAGAAAGGGCTAGCCTTGTACAAAATACTAAGCTGAATTCCCCAGCTGAGGAGGATGTTAAGCGGGTTTAGGCTCAGAGCATCTGAAGTCCTGTGCAGCTCCTTACTTCTTATTTTGAGGAAGTGTATAACCCATGGTGCACAGTTTATGCCATAAAACTGATGGAAGCATGGAGAGGGTACCAATCTCATCTGTCAAAATTCATATGCAAAGAATGCAGAAACATATCTCTAAAGGCACTCATCATTTCACTGAATTTGTATTATTTGCATGCTTCAAATGAGGCAGTGCTTTCCAGTCTTCTTTTTTATTGGAAAATAAAAATAATACAAATTAATAGTGAATTCATATTTCTAAGCCTTTGATATACATCCAATGGAACAGGGCTGAGAGTAATGTTCAGGAACAGAGCTGTTTGAAGCATCAAAATAATTGTAATTTAAAAAAAAACCCCAAAATATATATTTTGGTGATTATTTGTTCTGTAAACAAATCACCAATAGAATTGCATATTATGTGGGTTTGATTTTATAGCAAGGTAAATAATAAATTCTAGGACTATTTGCAGTGGCATATCCTATCATTTGAAATGGCCAACTTATGAAAAGTATGAAGAGGGTAAAGGTGACTGCCATTTAAACGTCTGCCCTGTACACTCGAGAAATATGAAGCAATAAAGTATGAAATCCTTACTAGATAATTTGCCAATTCTGCAACAAGACCTAGACTTCATAGATGCTTAGACAATTAAAAACAAAACCAAAAAACACAGCTTTGAAACATAGAAATCATGTCTCATAAAGCTACTAGAAGCAGAAAGAATGCACTACCTGGTACAGTGCATGGCTGTTTCCAAAACACCTTTCAACAATTTACCTTGCTAAAGCATCTTAAACCAACCCCTCTCCTCCCCCAACAACTAAGCTACTATAACATACGATTGATTTTCTTTTTTTTTTTTTTAAACTAAGTATCTATTTAAAAGATAGGAACAAAAGAATAAATGGAGAGGGTTTGAAATGGCAGAAAAATTATTAGTGGGTAATATACTGGGACACAAGCTGCTCGATGTATTTGTACCTGAGGAGGAACAAAAAGAGGGCACAGTGAAGTAACCGAATCTGTTCCTGGTAATAAATCATTGACAGAATTTAAGGTCAAAGGAGGAAGAACTGCAGAATGATCTCATGGTACTGAGTCACTAGGTGAAAAAATGTGAGGTGAAATTCAGTTTTGAATTTCTACTTCGATATGAACAATTAATTATTACATAGAAAAGATTTTCCTCCCACCAACTCCTTCTCAGAACTAGGTTTAAAACAAAAAAACCTGTTTTCATACAAAGCCTAATTAAACTGTGAAATTGATTGCCACAACTGCGTTGTCCTTATGAAGTGAACGTCTCTCATGTATTTTGCAGGAGGCTTTGGGAAGGAGTTAGATACTGATTTTGGGGCCCTTCTAAAGCATGGATTAAAGCAATTAAGACATGAGATGTGACACAATCATTGTGGTCCTGACAGGATCTGAAGAGTGCAGAAAAGAAATTAGCAGAAGAATTTCGAAGAAGAGAAAATAAAGATAGGTGTGGGAAAAAAAAAAAAACAGTACAGTTAATTTGGCAGAAAAATGGGGATTCCCTGTTTCTAAAGAGAGTATAAAGCAACCCAAAACAATGGTAGCTGAAGGTATCCAAAGTAAAGCTCAGTCAACAATCCTTTATAATTTGACTACTGCATTCTCATTTTCAAAGTGTTCACCATGCCAGATAAGCAATTCACGCTATAAGAAACCTGACTTTTCTTTATCCCAAGAACTACAGTTTTTATTACAGCTGAAGACAAATAACTAGGTAGAATCCTTGAGTACTCAGTAACAATGCAAAGCAATGACATAAAAAAATGGTAATGAGGAATTCTACCCAAGGAAGCCTTATATGATGTAGCGGATGATGTCATAGGCCCAAGACTACTAAGTTACACTAAATATCATAAAAACAGATTAAAAGTTTCTTTATATGATCAAGTCTTAAATTCTGCTCTGCAGGAAGTCTTTTAATCACCAGGCAAATTAGTGACTTCAGAACATGCGACCAATTTCATCAGAACATTGAACAACGCAATGAAAACATACTGCCTGGTGCATATAGAGCTAAATACAGGAGATCCTGGGCTGCATCAGGAGTGTGACCAGCAGGTTGAAGGAGCTGATCCTGCCTCTCTACTCTGCTCTCGTGAGACCTCACCTGGAGCATTGTGTGCAGTTCTGGTGTCATCAACATAAAAAGGACATGGAACTGTTGGAACAAGTCGAGAGGAGGGCCATGAGAATGATCAGGGGACTGGAGCACCTCCCATATGAAGACAGGCTGAGAAAGTTGGGGCTGTTCAGCCTGGAGAAGAGAAGGCTGCATGGAGACCTCATAGCAGCCTTCCAGTATCTGAAGGGGGCTATAAGGGTGCTGGGGAGGGACTCTTCATTAGGGACTGTAGTGGTAGGACAAGGGGTAATGGGTTAAAACTTAAACAGGGGAAGTTTAGATTGGATATAAGGAAGAAGTTCTTTACTGTGAGGGTGGTGAGGCACTGGAATAGGTTGCCCAGGGAGACTGTGAATGCTCCATCCCTGTCAGTGTTCAAGGCCAGGTTGAACAGAGCCTTGGGTGACATGGTTTAGTGTGAGGTGCCCCTGCCCATGGCAGGGGGTTGGAACTTGATGATCTTAAGTTCCTTTCCAACCCTAACTATTCTATGATTCTATGATTCCATACAGGTGATGTGGGAAAACAGTAAAGCTTACACATACTGTTTGGTACCATAAATTGTGTGCTATTTCTGGAAATACTCAAGTCCATATCAGCTTTTTTTATCTCCAACGTACCTCAACCCATGCATGTGTTACATGTAAAAGCTGCAGGATTCTATTGATTTCTTCCCTGGCGGACTTTAGCTTTTTTATCTGAAGTCCTATATTTCATTTGGTCAGTTCAAAGCAAGACATATTATTCCCCAGGAAATTCATTGCCTTTAAAAGGACATGAAAAGCTCTGGTAAGCTATATGAAGTAAAGAAATAAAAGGGCATTTCAGCAACCAAATTCTTACTCTTTTTTTCTTTCCAGTGGAAGCATATTCTAGCTGTAGAATAAACATATTGTTAGATCTCAGCACATAAAACATACAGATTAACTCTCTTAAAAGATTTAGATGGATACAATAAAACCTCCTGTAGCTTCAAAATGCTAGATATTTTTTGATAGGGATAAAACCATTTTTTAAATTACAAATGTGCATTTGATTGTTTCTGCTAACCTTCAGTTTTTCATTAAACAGCACAAACTTGAAACACTGGTCAAATTTAGCTGTTTTACGTTTTCTTTCACTTCACTATATACATGATTATTACTTCAGGTTTCTGTTTTGTTCTTAGCAATAAATTCCAAATAAAATTCACTGAATGTGATACACTGGTCAAAATAAATGAATACACATATATCAAATGATGTGAATGGTTGGAGTCCCACCAGTATAAAATCCAAGCTATTTACATGTTTGACCACTATTCCAAATAAAATTCACTGAATGTGATACACTGGTCAAAATAAATGAATACACATATATCAAATGATGTGAATGGTTGGAGTCCCACCAGTACAAAATCCAAGCTATTTACATGTTTGACCACTATTCACATGTGAATGAGGTCCTCCTAAATATTGTTCATAATCTTTTCAGGTGGCAAAGCAAGATACAAAATCACTGCTATTACTTTTCATATTTCCTATAAAATGAAGAAAAAAAATACCTTGGGAAATATTTTACTTTGTAGAAGATCATAAATTTTGCATCTCAGAGTATACTTTGAAACAATTTAAGATATGAAATTGTGTAATGAATGTTTTAAAACAACTGTCACTGTATAATACCATGAGGAGCATGTGGGACACTTTGTTTTCAGGATACTACACAAAGCTTTCTAAATTTTCAGTATGTAGCCAAGTACATGCCCTGAAACCACACAGGGAATATAGCATCCTACAGGAGAGGCTTTTTACCCCAGGAACTGCATAACATGGGTAGGCAAAGATTATTAACATAGAAACTGAAGTAGTTTGAGGTAATCCATTAGGCAATCATGGAATCCCAGACTGGTTTGGGTTGGAAGGGCCCTTAAAGCTCACCCAGATCCAACATGCTGCCACAAGCAGGGACACTTTCCACTAGACGAGGTTGCCTCAAGCCCTGTCCAACCCAGTCTTGAACACTGCCAGGGATGGGGCAGCCATGGCTTCTCTGGGCAACTTGTACTGACCAGTTACTTACCACCCTCTTTTCAGGGTCACAAACCCAATAGTTCTTGCTATTTAGCTGTTGTGTTGAAAAGTGACAAGAGTGCATAAGCCCTATTAGAAATTAAGAGCTGCAAAGCAGGTGCATGGCAAGTACATACCAAAAATCAAGAAAATTTTACAAAACAAAACACTGATTGTAGCAGTTGTATTGGAGCAGCATGTCAGATGGCTGGAGCACATGCCCTGTGAGCTGGGCTTCAGGAGAGCTGGGCTAGCTTGGAAACACCTAAGAGTACCCCTGGGCTCCTGCAGGGATGTTGCACCTTTTCTGTAACCAGCTTTTTGGTGGAAGCGTGCATAATCATGTCTCTAATCAACATATTCAAAATGTATGGATGCCAGTGTAAGTTGGACCAGGCTCTCAAGAGATTTTATGGACGTTTCTATTGCTCAGTTAAGAGAACTTGCTTTAAACATCCTGTCAGAAAAGCAGACATTCAACAAATATTACATCTTCTCACCATTCCTGAGAGTTCTAATCTGCACAGAAACTGTTGTTAGTAGTAAATCACAGTGTTGAAGGAAGATATTAATGCCCTACAAGTGGGCATTTTATCATTTGAAAAACTATACAAAAAGCACACATGTACTGTAGAATGAAAGAAAAATAGCAATATCTTTTCATAAAGAGGTACCTATCTAATCCTTCTACGTTTTGAAACTGCAAACTGTAAGTAGAGTATTGTTTTAGGGGTGATGGAGCCAGCAATTTTACTCACTTTGTTACATTTGAGAACTCTAGATTTGAGGACTGTAAAAACCCTAAAGTTTGAAGGAATAAGTATCTTTGTATTGCCTGATCCAAAATTTTGCAAGGACAGTTGATGTTCCCCTAGATTGAACTGTTCAATGTTTCCTAGTTCAGCAAGAACAGAATAACATCTCAGCTTTCTCATTCATACCAACTGTGGTAGTTTGTCTAGGAGAGAAGTACACAGCAAATAGACGTCCCCAAGCCCTTTCTTACATGCTGGGTTGAGCCACAGACCATGCAGAGTCAAGAGGACACAGTAAATTAATGAAATTTAGTCTCTGTGCTTGGACATATTGACAATGAAAGTTCCAAGTCACAGCGTTTTGTTAATGGTCAACACACGGGAGGGTAGCGGTTCCTTCTGCTTCTTTCAGACTATCAGAATGAAAATACTTTTAACATGATCTGAGATACAAAGAAACACCGAGTGTAAACTTCTCTGTAATACTAGATTCAGTTTACAACAAACTGGATTTACATGGTCCTGGACTCACCCTTGGCTTGTACAAGGATAATAAGAAAACATGCTTTGAAGTGCTGTTAAAGTCTAAAAGAAATAAAAGGTTAACAGGCCAACTGCTCTGTTAAAGTTTGCCCTATAAATCACCACAGTGTAGCAATTCTCTTTTTTTTTTTTAAGAGCAATTTTAGTTAAAACAATTAGTTTGACATATGAGCTCATGCATTTCTCTGAGAAAACTTTCCTCCCTGATGCTGTGTCTTCCAGATTCTACAATTCATGTCAAGTCACACCTGATTAACCCGTGTATGTGGAGACAGCAAAAGGTGCCAAATACAGCATGGATTATCTAGCTTGCCATTTATCTAGAAAACTCTTAAGAAATGAAAATAGCTCTAAATTCAACAAAGCAGGAATGGGCAAGAAATATTTAATTGTCAGGAATATTTTTAACACTATGTTATGCAGATGTCCACAAGTCTCTCAAAAGTAGAGAGAACAACATCCCACACTGCAGACATTCCAGCTTCCACAGGCAAATCTGTGAGCACTCAAATACACACAGGCTGACCACCCACTTGAAATGATGTACCACAGGGTTCCCTCTAGAGATTATGGATGGTATGAAGAAACTGGGAGGAGAAGAGTGCCTTTGTGTATAGGCAAAGGGTTATTAAATAGCTTATTTATACCTGCATCATGATTTAATGGTCACACTAGAATGACAAAAAAAAAAAAAAAAGAACAAAGAAAAAGAGAGGCAAATAAGGAAGACGAAATGAAATAAAGGAGGAAGATTCTTTGCAAACTTAAGGAGAGAGGCTCCAAAATCTGCCAACACTGACATCTGCCACAAAATGAGAAACTGCTGATTGAAAGAGAACAAACTACGTACAGTTCTGGCATCAGTAAGTCATTCCAGCTGGTCACAAAAGCATTTTACTTCTGCACCCCACCAAACTTGCTTCACCCTCCAGCCACACACTCCTGCCTGCTCCCTTGCTCTCCCTCTGGCATTCATCAAATACCTCTCTGGGATGTTTCAGTCAGCTATTGTAATGGAAAATCAAATTGGCAGGGAAAAAAAGCATTGTCTGCAGGGTTTGCAAGTGGAAGCAGCTCACCAAAGAGCTCCATTCATGGGAGGGCTGGTGCATACTTTGTGCTGCGGGTGAGAGCAAGAGGGAAGGGGAGTGAGAATACCTCTCGCTGCTGCTCACTGCACTGACATCCACCAGAATCACAAAGTCACAAGCCCTATGAACATGTCATCTCACACCACTGATGCCATTGTGAAATCCTGATACACTAATTTGAAGAATACACCAAAAAAAAAAAAAAAAAAAAAGGAAAAAAGGATGCAATGCCTGAAAAATACCAAAGAAAATATATTTGTACACCCAAAATTATTTTTCACAGCTTGGTGTGCATTTCAGATGCAGCTTAGATTTGCTGAGTAACTCCAAATAGTGCCAACAGCTTTTAATTTCAACAGGAAGAGCCAAACTTTTTTCATGGCAGTGAATTCTGCCATACCCAATGGAACAGCATATACTTCTACAAAATGACACTAGCATTCAAAAAAATTATAAGATCAACATCAGCTTTACTGGTACAAAGAAAAATATAATAAATAGCTACTAAGTATTTTTTTTTTTCTTGATAGCCTATAGAATAGGCTATCTAAGAATCTAGATAGATTCTCCTGATTTAGTCCTTCAGTTCCATACCTCTGGCAGTTTGTACCATACTTCATTCATTGCTTAAATTATCTGTAATTGCAATTTTATCGTATGTTATTTTCTGGTATCAATCATCCATTTATAGACTTTGATTCCCTCTCATTTTTTTTGAACATACTGGTTAACTGTGGCAATATAAAAATATACAGTGATTCAGTTTTTAACTTTAATAGGAGGAGGCATAAAGCAACCTTAGACCACAGGTATTAAAGAAGCTTCATGAATGAGTGAACCGAGCTTCAAAAGCTCCGCTGATTTGCTCAAAGCTACTCAAGCAAGACTGTAGAATAGTTAAAAAGAGAATCGAGAAGCCCCAGTGCCCTGGTCTAATCACCAGACCACATGCCTTCCTTTTATAATGTGCTATTATACTCAAAACCATCATCATAGCTATACTTCAATAAGCTCGCTCAACTTGCTTGCATCAGGGTTCACCAATTTGCATGAAATAATTCTGGTGCCACAAACTCTCACTACATTTGCAACTGCATACATGTTAGTCAAGTAAAAGACCCAACAACAGCTGAAAATCTGAGTCCTTAATTCCTATTTCAAATCCTCTACCTTCTTTTATGACTTGAATTTGTATGGTACACAAAACAGATGTAACTAAGTAGCTCAGAGAGAAGACACCGACGTTCAGGTAAAGATCAGCCTCTATGCCTGGGTAAAGGCATGGTTGTCTTTAAAAAATATTGAGAATTTAATGTAAATTAAAAAGTAGCCTAAGAAAACATGAGCATTCATCATGGAAATGAGGTTTGCAGCCATCTCTCATCTAGCCATTTCCATTCAGCTTGCAAACAGATGTGCTGGGAACATCACTGACCTTCAATGACAGTGAGCCTCTGTCACCTTGGACAAGAGGATTGGAATTTGTTAAGCAAAAAGAAAACCAGGTGATTTGAAACAGTACTTCATGGTGACCAATTAGGACTTGAACATGACAGAAAATCCATAATACTACAAGCATAAAAACAAATCCAAAGGTGTCATACATTCACAGTCAGAATTTAATGAGCACAAAGGAAGAACCCGGCTGTTGCCCCCCTTGCCACAGCCCTGTATCTGTCTAATTTTCAGGAAGGAAAATGTGACAAGTCAGAGAGTCTCAGATGACCTGGCAGAGGGAAATGGCAGCCATCTTACCAGCTGTTTCTGAACCCATGGAAAAATAATGCTAAAGTAAATGTATGCCCTCATGTGTTCAAAGACAGGGAGGAATACTTATGGACATCAAGAGAGCTACAGTCCTAAGGTTTGAACCTCCTTCAGGACTTGGCAGATGTTTTCAAGATGGCATACCTTTTGGGTATCACTTGTCTGTTTTAAATATATCTTTATTTTTAAAAAGCCATTAGATGTCATATAGCCCACCTCAGGATACAGCATGAAATGAGACCAGAGCTTAGGAACAGACCATTTGCCATGGAAATATCTTATCTGCATCAATTGTATTCTTGTTAATAGGGTTTTTCTTTACATTATTTTTTTGTGCAAGTTAATGGGAAAGCATGTATTTCATTTACTTTGAAATACATGCTTCAGTTGAATAGTGGGGAAAAAAACTTCATAAAGGAAACAAATTTTTCTACCTGATGGTTTTGCAATATCTTAGAAGCCTTTTAAATATTTCCTACTGTATTTCTGATTGTGTTAAAGGTTTTGGGGTGCATTCTCTCTTTGACTCAAACTACATGGTTTCCCAGTATTTTCACCTAGGCATCCAAAATGCACTGCAGTTTGAATCAGTAATCTAAAAAGTCCTGAAGGACAGGACAAGTACAGGACAAAGCATGAAGTGAGGTTATAAAGTGAGGGCAATATAATTGAGCTGCATATTTTCTTCAAGTGATGTTATTTTAAAATGATATAAGTAGGCCTTTCATGTGGGAAAATCAGGCCCAGAATGTTTAACAAGATACAGCACAACTGTTTTTCCTTTATAAAGGCACTGGCATCTCACCAGCTGAATGAATACTGAGCTTTCATTAAGTTCACACTTTTGTAAATATTGCTACTATTAAACTTGAATTAATTGAGCAATCAAAAGAGTAAAGTTGGCCTTATCATCATCATCTTATTCTGTGGTGTTATGCAAAGTCCTAGCTCTATATTCATTTAACCATTATCACCCAGGCACAGTGCAAGGCTCAATTTGACTAACATTTCTAATATTCTTTGAGATGCCTCAGGCACTTTATGCTTGAATGAAGGATGCAGTGTTACTTCTCGTTATCTGAGAAAATAGGTATTGTATTTTCACACATGACCTCAAAAAAAAAAAAGAAGGTGTTGCTATGCAGGATTTTACAGTGTTGTTTTTACTCCTTTTTACAGTAAATTTACTTGAAATACCCAAGTTGTTAGAGTCATGAAGTTGTTAGAGTCATGTTGTTAGAGTCATGAAGCAGGCGCAACAGTAAGGTAGCTGGTACTGGGGAAAAAAACCTAAAACCATCTCATTTCTGTCATTGTTCTTAACATTTTCAGACATTGATTACATGGTTTTCAAATAAAGTAAGCAGCTTTCACTTCTAATTGTCACTGAGTATATGAAAGGAATGCTTTGATGTATTGAAAAGCATTTGGAATGAATTTTAGTCTGGATAGCTTACATAATATTACTGGTCTTAGTTTTCCTTTGTTTCCCTTATACGGGATTGAAAAGAAATGGGAATAGTTCTAGTGACATTATCCTGAAGTCATAATATTCTTGAAGGAAATGACGAGTTTAGAAGCTTCATTGCTTCCTAGCACAATTCAAATCACTAATGTGATTTGCAATAGCTATCTTAAAGGTACCATAAAGTTTGTTTCATTTCCAACAAATCTGTTGAATCACAAATACCATCAAATTAATATGGGAGGATATATTGCACTATGTTCCTTACATATCTCTGAATTATCTGAGTTGCTGTTTCAAAGTACTTCACTTTCTATCCAAGACTACAAAAGTTCACTTCAAAATACTAATAGTGAGATATTATATCTATGTGAACACAGTGGTCATGGAAGACTTGAACATACCAAGAGCTTGATGTTAAAAATTTAGATTTTGGAGGTTTTTTTGTTTGTTTGTAGATATTTATTTTTTTAATGAATCCTTATGTCCATTCCATAAAGTCAGTTCAGAGGAGTGAACAGAAATTTTGACCATGCAGACTTATTTAAAGCAAGTATTCCTTTACCATCACATTCCAGCCATCTTACATAGTACAGACATTATACCGTACATACATAATACACCATGGTTGCTGACAGACATAATTGAGCAAAGCCCAAAGGCTTCACGAAACATTTCAAAGAGCACAAATCACTGTTAACAATACTGCACGTAGAATTCAAGCAGACAGATAATATAAGATGCTATACTTGATCAGTTACTAAAAGGAATACCATATAGAAAGAATCACTCCATTCCATGGAAAAATTGTGCACAACTAATTTTGAAAAGTGAAAAGAGATTATGGCTGTCATGAAACTGTTAGTCATACATTTCTGCAGTTAAGAAACCCCACACTATCTTTGTTGACTTAAACATTCATAAGGCAATCCCACCTCCTTTGAATTTTATTTCATTCTTTTATTGTACCTAGCCTGACAACACCAGTGGTTGTGTTAAAAATTACAGCAGTGGTCCAGAGCCATGAAGTGGACGTTTTTCCCCCAGTTCATAACTGACAGCATAACCAGCTGTAAACAGGTACATGAATGCACGAGTACGAACATTAAGGCAGAGTCCCATTCCTACCAAATAATGAAAAAAGCCAAGTTATAAATTAATGCAAAATAAACAGACCTTCAACATGCCACTATTTATTTTGTTGTAATTGTTTCATTTTGCAACATTAGATTTTCTTTTCCCAGTAAACTTGCTTTCATGAGCTTGAGGCACCAGACAGCATGTTCAGTCTGTTTTGGCACACTGGATAGATCTGTTTTCACACAAGTTAATTGGTGTCCTTGCATGTATTTCATTGCCATCTACTCTACAGAGTAATCTGAACTCAGCAACTTCTATTCACATGTGACAGACACACAATTCATCAAGTGATTTTGGAAGGTATAAGTTAAACCTTTGGTTTAGCCTATCCATACCACATGTTTTACCTCTCTTCAGAAGGAGGAGATTGAGGAAAGTACTTTCAAAGTATGTAGCATGGTGAAAAGATTAAAAGTTATTTGCTACTAGACATGGCACTTGATATTTATCAGGTAGATTTGGTACAAATTGTATTAGTCACATTCAGTGCTCCACACCGTACATCTGTACTACAATAATGAGCATTTTGAACCTGCTGTCAATAGTAATGAAATCACTCAATTTATGAAGTACTTCTGATTCCAGAAACTGTAATGTTATCCTGAATTCGAAATTCCTCCGTATGCATGGGTCTTTTGCTATAAACACTGAGACAAAAGGCTAGGCATGAAGCAGCAACTATCTTCATAAAGTCAAAGTCTGGAAACATATTTCCCGTCCAATGCGGAGATCTTTCTATTTTATTTTTCTATTAATTAGTAAAATCATAATAAAGGCTCACACAATCAAAAACAAAAGACCTGCATCCTGGCTTATAAAACTCAATTTTGCTCTTGGTTTCTTCACACTCTAAACAGTTATGCTTTGATTAGACAGAGAGTTTACAGATTGTTTTTTGTTAACTCAGAATGGTACTTGATGAAAGTTTAGTAATACAAATTGCAGTGCATGTAATCTCATCTGGAAAATAGCAGTATGCAGTACTACACACCAAGTATTGCCAACAGTTAATGGTTGAAGCTGTAGTTGGTAATAGATAATAGCTACAAGGGAACTTCAAAGTAGAGCTTTCTTTTTCCCTGCACTTAACTGATCTTGAGCAGATTATTGACACACTTCCTCCCAACCATATTCACTTTTTTAGTGATAACGGAAGAGAGCAATATTTACACTTATTCTCAAAGGCAGTGTGCACAGAAAGCTGCAAGATACGATGCCAGCAAACTATTAACAATACCAGATGGCATGGGATTTCTTTAATGTTTTCCATCCCAACACCCATAGTTTCTGGCTGCATTCTATATGCATTCAAAATCCATTGAAGAGGCTGAATTCAGTTGGGCATTGTTTGTAGCAGATGGCATTTTCACCCCAAGTCTTCTCATGCTACTAAGAGGTAGCATGCTTCTCTAGAATAGAAGCTTCAGCCCAGCAAAAGACTCTGTCCTTGAGACACAGTGCTGCTGGAACACTGAGCTGTCCTGGAACAGCAGCTTTGCCAAGCAGAGGTCCTGTGTGTTTGAAGCTGCAGAAGAACTCAGGCTTGAAGCGTTCAACAAAAGTATAGTGCCCTTCAGAAAATTATCTCTCTGCACTCTACAGACTGTGAGAGAAAGCAGATAATTTTATTGAGAAATTTTCTAAACTGTTTAAAGTCTGCAAACCTTAGGTTTAAAAGGTTAACATGTGGTTTACATAATGCATAAACTGTTAATTGTATTAAATTCTTCCCTTCAAGAACTAAACAAAGAAGAGTTTCTGTTTATTTTAAAGACAGAGACAGCATTTCATCAAGTGCTGACAGGCCTGGGCTTTTGAATTATGACATCTACCAAGCTGACTCCACTTACACCCTAGCAAGAAATTCTTAGTTATTTCATTCTGGCATCTGGGTCAGGAAGAGCTTGAGGAGGATGCTTTTATAACCAGTTCCACCATTTGTTCTTTCAAGCTACTGTCACACTGACTCCAGGGACCTGAAAATAACTAAAGGCCAGTGATGTCTGTTCAAGGCCTCTCCTGGGGCGAAGTGAGCGACATTGGCTAATCCAGTGTCCAAAATCTGGCATATCCTGAAGTTAGGGTGAGATCATTGCCAGCCCTTCACAATGAAGTGCCTGGAGGGGCAGAGTTTTGGAAAGGGCTTGGTTGCTTTTCCTCCATGGACCCCTAAGCAGGGGCAGTAGAGAAACTAGACATCAGTCCTGCAGTAGCTGAGTTGACGTCCATCCAGTCTTCTGAACTCTTTCCATCTCTTCTCAGGCCACTTTCATGTTTCCACGAGAAAGTCACATGAACTCAAGGTAGTAAATTAAAGTCAGTCTTCAATGTTAAGTCCTTTAGTCATTAACTCCTCTTTCAAAAGGAGAACACTATTATTGAAAAAGTAACAACTAGAAATAAATCTATACTGTGTGCAGGAAATACAGAATTTCAAGTCCTAAGTTTCAAAACCATACTCAATAACTACCTTGTGCCTCACTGGAATAAAAACCCCTTAAGTTTTTACCTTTTTAAGCTACTAAAAATAGTGAAATATTCTTATCTGCCACCTGTCCTTGGTTCAGCAGTAGCAGTCATTTTTTCTCCTTCTTAGTAGCTGGTGCAGCGCTGTGTTTTTTACTTTCAGCCTGGGAACAGCACTGATAACACCGATGTTTTTAGTTTTGCTCAGTAATGTTTACCCTGACCAAGGACTTTCTGAGTCTCATGCTCTGCCAGGGAGGACGGGAAGCCAGGAGGAAGCAGAGATAGGACACCTGACCCAAACTAACCAAAGAGGTATTCCATACCACAGCACGTCATGCCCACTATACAAACTGGGGGCAGTTACCCAGAAGGGCTAGATCACTGCTCAGGTCGGGCTGCGTATCGGGTGGCAGGTGGTGAGCAGCTGTATTCTCTTCCCTTGTTATTTCCCTTATCATTATTATTATTGGTAGCAGCAGTAGTGGTTTTGTGTTATACCTTAGTTATTGGACTGTTCTTATCTCAACCCATGGGAGTTACATTATTTTGATTCTCCTTCCCATCCCTTTGGGAGTGGGGAGAAGGAGGTGGGGGGGGAGTGAGTGAGTGGCTGTGTAGCAGACTGGGTTTAAACCACGACATCACCCCCAATATTTCCAAAGACAAACTAACTTTCATTCAATAAAATCAGTCCTACACGACAAAATGTTTTCAGACACCTTTTTAAATTTTGGTAATATCCCTTGTATTACTTCATGAGACCTACTTGTATCAAGTATGATTTAGTTGCAAAGATACTAAAAAAATTACAGCTTTGAAATCCCTTTTGTTGGAGAAGGTTGCTGCACAGAATCAATTAATGAAATCTACTTCCATGTAGAAAATGGAACATTAAAAGCTACAGAACTGTACACTGCAGAAAAATAATACGAAATTTTAAAAAGAATCTAAAATAAAAGAACAGGTTTTAAAATAAATCTTATTCTGAACAACAGAACTGAGTCATCTTGATGTCTAGGCATCCTAAAATACCATTCTTGTCACTAAGACAACATTTGGAAGATGAAAAGTAGCATAAAAGGTAAAAGACAGCGTTTTAAAATCAATGTACATGACCCAGGAAACCAATTACTGCAATACAGAAATTACTTGCTAAAGTTCTCTTTTGTCCTTTTTAGAAATCTAACCACTTGATCCCAGCCAAGCAGATCACTGCAGATGAGGTTCCACCTTCTGAAAAGGTGCCAAGTGCTAATTGACCACAGTAGAATTTCACACCATCTTAAACTGCTATTTAGTCAAGGACTACCAGAGCTATAGCTCAAAAGGCAGGCTGCACAGAAGAAATCAAATCACTTACAAAAAGCACTGCAATAGGTAAGTCCAAAACTAAAATATTCTTAGCAGGTAGAAAGGAAAACATAATCCTACTGTGCTGTGAAGACAGGTCCACTTAGATTAGACTTCAATAGATAACCATATTTTGACTTTGTCTCAAGGAGTCTTATTGGAAAACAAAAACTAACAACATGGAACCTACTAATAAATGGGCAAACTTTTCTGCTTCAAATTATAATTATTCTAGCATCTTAATTCTTAGCACAACTTCATTTGTCTTTGTCAGTGATGTCTTTATGGGCCACCATAAGGGCCCTCTGGGGAAAATGATCAAGATCCACTGATAGTGCACTAGACAAAACACATTATAAAATGTATTTTCCTTAATACAGGGACCATCATTAGCCACTCAGTCTGTAGTCATATATATATCTGGAAGCGATAGCCCCATCAAGAAGAGACATACATGCTTCAAATCCATGTCAGCCTGGGAAAAGGACTAATGTATGATAAAAATAATAACACAAAATGTTGTCATAGGGGTATTTGTTCAGACTCATTCATTTCAGCTGGGAATAGAAGCACATGAGAAAGAACTGAGGGGGTTTGCTCTGCCAAGAAGCCATAGCACATGGGTTCAATAAAAGCCTTTCCATTTGTTAACAGGCTTTCCAACTTCCTCCTCTATTATTTAGAAATGTATAGAACAATTTGTAGTTTTGTTTCTTAAACAAAAAGCTAATTGAAAACCTATCACATTAAGCAACAGTTTGTATCCTTTTGAAGCATTAAAAAAAAAAAAAACCCAAAAGCCAATCCAAAACCAAAAACCTCAAACATGTAAACAATCCCTTTTTTCCCTGTTTGCCAAACATTGGCAATCCCAAATGTAAGGCTTCCTCATTTCTTTCCTCCATGTTGCTTAAATTCAGTGTAAAGCAACCATGATGTATACCTACAATCTACCAGTTTGGCAATATTCATTCTTCCTAACTATATTTTAGTACTTACAGCACTCTTACTAAATGGGATTTCCCATTTCATTTAAGTAGTCATTTCCCAGATAGGTTCACATTTTGTTTTACCTTAAATCTAAGAGTTTTGTTCTAAACAGTAGAAGTTTAGAGTTTTGCCTGATACAACCTACAATTCTGCAACTGGATTTTGCATTTAATTCTTAATCTCTCTCTAAACTTTCAGTTTTCCTTTTATTCACACTTATTCCAAATTTTGTATAATATTTCTAACAGGTAATTTGATTGCATTTTGCAGTATTTAGAATTTGATTCTGTTTGGAAGTCAAATATGTACACATTTTGATACCTGTTCTTAAAGTGAAGAATTAATTAACATTTTTGAGTTCATACACCTTTACATCATATGTGTTCCATATTCTTGTGATAGAAATAATCCTGCTTCCCCCAAAGGTTACTTTTTATTGCCTATTCTGCTTGATCATGCTTTTTATATATGACAGTACTTATTCTGTTGTGTCAGTAAACAGTGGAAAAAATCTATTTGATATAATGTTTACAAGTAATCAATCCTCCCATAATTAGCAGGTTTTATTCCCTATTCTATATCTAGGCAGTTAAATTTCCTAATAACAGTTCCCATCTGTAGTCAGTTCTTTAACACAGTTTCAGACATTTTTTCCTATATCCAAACGCTGAAAAAAAAAAAAGTGTTTTTCTAGGATTTAGTCTTATGATTTGCTTTGTAAGGCTAGAATACACTATAACTTATTTTTTTGTCAGGATGAATTTTATCAACTCAAAATATGGTGAATATTGCTATGAAGCAATGAAAAAGTAGTTTCAGTATCTAGCCTGTTGGGTAAAATACGTGCACAAATTTTATCCAAACTTCCTTGTAGTTTATGATAATAATATACCAGAATATGCCAACATCAAAGATGACTGAAGATGGGCAGAAATAATGAAAAAAATACACCAATATAATATGCTACCTTATAACAGCCATCTGATTTTGATGATAAGTTATGACCATTCAAATTTAGAATCATAGAGTCATAGAATAGTTAGGGTTGTAAAGTACCATCATCTAGTTCCAGCCCCCCTGCCATGGGCAGGGATACCTCACACTAAACCATGTCCCCCAAGGATCTGTCAAACCTGGCCTTGAACACCACCAGGGATGGAGCAAGAGGAATTAGAGGTGTGTGCACGTCTATGGTGGTATAACAGGCATCACAGAAACACATGATATGTCTTATAAATATCATCATGATATGTAAATATGTGTCATAAATATCATCATGATATATAAATATCTTTAACAAGTAGTGAGTCGGAATAGGTTAAAGCTTACAAAATCTATTTAGACAGTATTTTTGAGGGGCTTTCGGGATTTATCAATTGGCAACCCACTTCAAGTAGATGTAAACAACATCACAGATTTTTCTGCATTCATCTGTGTAAGTCATTTTACCAGAAAACTTGAACTTGAATGAAAGTAGTGCATGAAAGTTGCTTCATTGTAAATGAAACCAGAAGATGACTATTAAAGAAAGAAATGAGTCAAGATTTAGACTGTAAGAACAAGTATTTTCTATGCAGCAGACACCTGAGAGTAGTTAGGCTAATATTTATACTATCAAATAGTCACGTAGTTTCAAAAGCAAACAAAACACCTTCACACAAACAACAGAAAGAAGTCTTCTGCAGAGCATTTTAAAGATAAAAACATTAATCTTCAAGTTTTTAAAAAAGAAGTTATTCCACTTTAGTGCTCAAATAAAAACAGAGACAGAAAGCAGGGATGTGTTTTTAAAAACTTTTTTCTGTTGAGAAAAAAATTCAACATGAGAAACATTGAAAAGACAGTGTAGCACAGAGGAGTAGTAACCAGTCATGTCTACATTCAGATCACAGAGAACACCATTAATTTTCAATGCAGTGGGTAGTGCAGAGAAAGAACATGGAAATAAGCAGCCACGAAGGCAGGTAATATAGTGCCTGCCCTGTGCTTTGCCCTGAAGCACAAAATAGTGCAGCCACATCTTTAATCACAAGGCTGATTAATGCAAATTATTCAGGTCCCTAAAAATAAGCGCAAATGGTATAATCAAAACATCTAAATATTCATTTCCCATTGAATTAGTGTGTTTACATTTTTAGCCTTTAACACATTCTACCCTCAGCTTAAACAAGCAAGTCCTTCAGTTTACGGAGTGGGAACTGCCAGATCCCTTTAAACAAAGACTGGGACAGTAGTAAGAAAACAAGCAAATCCACTTAAAGCTGAAAAAGCTTATTTGAAGAAGAGTTCTAACTCAATCCCTCTGGTATCTTACCCATTGTGAAGCAGGAATGTATTAACACAAACAGTGGATTCAGGATTCTGGAAATGAAAACGCTAACCTTATCCTTACCGTACCAGATGCTATGGAACCATCCCTAAACAAGACTTTAGCATTAGTCAGACATAATGTTACTCAGTAAGAAGTTGAGCTTAGCAGTCAGACTTCCCAGACTGCT
This sequence comes from Neopsephotus bourkii, assembly GCF_033783945.1. Lineage (NCBI taxonomy): Eukaryota > Metazoa > Chordata > Aves > Psittaciformes > Psittacidae > Neopsephotus > Neopsephotus bourkii. The sequence goes on along the minus strand of NW_026901356.1, from coordinate 87,036 downwards.
CAAGCACATGGCTTAAGAAAAGAGGATAGGGAAGGAAGAGGAAGAAGCAGCTAATCCTCCATGAAGAAATCCCATCTGGCAACTTCTGGGAAAACAGATCTGGCAGGAAAAGTACAGTTTCCAGATATGCTTCTCCAGGGTTGTCATCTTTTGTCGTAAATGCTGTAGACAAACAATAAGCTTGTGTGTCTTATGAAAAGTAGCTATTACTGTAAGAAGTACCTCCTCCCCAAAACTTAGGTGGTAAATAAAAGGGTGTTCAGTGCATAAGACAAAACATGCAAAATCCCATTAACAAAACCCAGTTGCTGTAATTGCTTTCTCTATCCTTTCTAGATGAGAAACCCAACAAGAAAGAATACTTGTGAATGTCATTTTGGTTTGAGGAGCATGCTTTCTGTGTAGCTTCAACATGATGGGCTTCTGAGACTATGTCTCTAACAGCAAATCAAACAATTGTGGACACAAACATGTAGGCATGTGATGGTCTTTGCTGTGATACTGTTAACAATGTGGAGCACAGTAACAGTAAGTTATTAGAAGAGTCTCTGGCATGCTGAATGGCAGACATGGTACTCTCAAGTAAATACTTTGCACAATTCAGAAATTAATGTGCGTCAGTGATTACTAACTGTGAATATTGACAGTACCATGCAAGCGGCATGCTCCTAGGTTGGTCCTTTAGCACTATTCCAGGAGATGCCTCTCCCCACAAGCACCTAAACACTCTCAAGTCATGACCAAACACATTCTTGTATGATCCTATAGAATTTCCATTCCTGAAAGCCGCAAAGGATCCTTAATTTTATCTGGCTTTAGAATACCAACAGTGTATGTGGAGGGAGAACACAGAAAATCAAAGTGGCACAGAGAAAATGCCCATTGGAAGAGGCAGGTCTACACTGTTGACTTATCTTCCAAAACAGCAGGTCAGTTACATTTTGATTCAGTTACAAATTTCAAGCCATTATAATTTAAGTCTGAAAATTAACAAAATAGCTTAATGGATGGTCATGGTGTTTAAAAAGGTTTAAAACCAAGTAGTAAACAAACAATATTTGCATACATTTAGAGAAGTCTTATTGTCAATGCTATACAAAGATTAGATGCAGCTCCAGCAGAAATGAAGAATTGATCCAAAAAGATTATTTTCTAGAAGCTAAATTTACCCTTGGAAGGATGTGTTTCTTTTCATTCTTCATATTAAAGAGAGTGTGTTGAACTTACATCATTTGTCTATTTCAAATTCTTTCCAAGGAAGATGAGAATCAAAACAGAGGAGCTGGAATATGAGCATGGAGGGTGTCCTGGGTTCAGGACAGGTGGAGAGAATAATATTAATAGGAGAAACACATTTTTAAAAAAACCTTAAGTTTTTGCATCCACTTGGTGGAGGCAGCTTCCTCAGGAGGAAAAGCCACCTCAAACTAGAAGAGGCTCTTTACCCTTCAATAAATCTGAGAATAAAAAAGGCTTACAAAGAAGCCACTGAATATCAGGGACCACTAATACAACACCAAATGCAAAAATCTAGAGTCTTTCTCAGAGTGAGAATACCAGTTTCATTTCTCTCTTTTAGACTCTGCTTAGCTTGGACATTGCATAGCTAGCTAGTCCAAACTTGGCCTTTTGGAAAATGCTGTGTTTGTACTACAGATAAGCTGAGTATGAAACTCAGTGTTCCAAGATTCCAAGGAGACAAAGGCTGAGCTTTTGTTTTGTGTAACAACACTCTTTTCATATAAACAGATGAATAAGTGATACTGAAAGCACAGAAATAAAAAAGAAAATAACATTTCGCCCAGTACTTATTGATCTGTATTGTCATATTTCAAGGTTCAAATCTTCCATCATGTTAGTTGAGTAGAAAGCGAGTCAGAAAGGTTATTGACAGAGGAATATATAAGGTGAAAAGCAATTAGCCACAAAACTATGCCTGTGTTGGTCTCTTTATTTTCTCCAGAACGATTGCACAATAAGATCAGAGGCCAAATGTCTCTGAACCACCATATTAGCATAGTAATTTCTGGTAAGGTAACACAATGATGATTTATTGATTTTTAAAGAATAATTCCACCAGAATCTATCAGTCAGTGACATACACAGCACAGACTCATTTCTTTATGGAGACTGTGGATTCATATTTTTGGTGTTGAAGATATGCTTCCTCACCGTCAATAGATAATATTCCACACTGAGATACCAAGTTCGGCCAGGAGAAATTCTGTGTCCTGCCTGAGTAAATTTGCTACAGTTTGATAAGAATAAAAGAAACAAAAGGGAGGTGGGGACGGGGGAGGAAGGAGATGGACACACATGTGTGTGTGTCTTATTTTTTAAAAATACAGAGACCACCTCTGTTACTTCATCTGGAAACCCCAGACTCAATGCCAGTAGCTTCTGGTAATTCGACTAGTAGGAATTGTTCTAACAATGCTGGTTTTGTACAGCACCCCAAACACTACCAATTACTCTGCCGATCTTAGAAAGTAAAATCATGCTGAAGGACACACATTGAGAAACCAAGTTGTGATATATCAGCACCTGTAGGTACAAGAATCGAACCTTGAAGACATCAACATAAAATAAAAGAAATTTCAGCATTTCAGATACTGACAAAGGATTGGAAACTGAAAACAATGTCTCCACAATCATGTTCTTCCTGTTATAGATGTGAAAATAGTAACAAATGTGGAGTTTATTAGTAGCCCAGAATAAGCTTGAAAGAGGCCAAACAGGAGGGGCTGAAGAATAAGCAAGGAAGTCAAAACTTAAAAAGCAATTGTTTCCTAGCCTAAGTCAGCAGAAACCTTCCAGTTTCTGTGGAAGCTCTCCTATTTCATCATGAAAAGCGCGGCTGTCAAATCTGCTAATGGTTTCTAAGTAATGTGAGGCTATAGAAATAACAGTGCTATCACAGCAGCCTTGATTCGGTAGAATATGGAAAAGGAAAGTTCTGTTCACACGAAGCCCCATAGTAATTTCAGAGTATGGTTGCAGAATTAATAAGTCCTCCAACTTTCACCTATTTTTCAGCTAAAACAACTCCAGACTAAGTTGTCAGGTTTTACACACTGCACCTGGTTCCCCAGTGTTCTTCAAAGGCATAGTCATAGAAGGGCATAATCTTCTAACGTAATAGTTTATAAAATACATCATGTAAATAACTATGCTACATATCAAAATGGATAATATGAAAAATTGACAAATTAATATGACTAAGTTACCTTCTCATATTTAACTAGTTGAGACTCTTACATCGACAGTCAAGTCTGATGATTTTCTTTATAAGTACTAACTTGTGCCCAAGCTAAATAAACATATTAAACAATCTGAAGCAATAAAGATGAAGAACTAACATGTCATACTTGGTCATTAATTCTGTTCTTTGTATGCAGTATCCAGTTTCTGCACTAAATGCCATGTGAGTGAATTCTGTGGAGCAGAAGGACCTTTATTTTGCTGAACTATTGAATTCCTAGTTGTGGCTTTTCCCCAAAGACATATACTGCAGTAATACCACATAGGTCTTGTACATTTAGGGTCCTGATACTGTGATACTAGGAAACACTCCTCATTAAAACAGATGCAAAGGCAAAAAATCCAAACCTCACATTAGTCGCTGAAGGAGTGTCACTGAATCTAATGGAATTTAAGATAAGTTTGAAAATGTAACATGTACATCACAGAAGTGATTTACATCAAGGTTTCTTATTTAAGTAAAAACTAGAGTTGTATGTTCAATCTCCAAAAGGCTTGTAAAGTAGTTAAAAATGCCATTGTCTTAAAAGGCACTGTGCAAATCCTCATCCTTTCTCTAGGCTGGAATTGCAAAAGGTTTTATAATGAAAAAGAGTGTCAAGAAACACAAAAATCCAATTAACACACAGCTGGTGAAAGTCCTTGTTAATTCTATTTGTTAAACAGTTCTCTTCCCTGAAAATTACTGGTTTTCTAACACTGGAGGGTTTTCATGCTTTTGTAAAAAGAAAGCAAGTTTTAATCAGGAAATCTCCATATTCTGTCCTTAAAGGATGAAATTTTCATTATTTATTTCCATACAACAAAACCTTTCCTGAGATGACTAAGCTTACACTTCTTCCTGCTGCACCTAGTTTTTAATTTTAGCTACACACATTGAAACACCTATACCAGATTTTAGCCTAAGCATCTGCTGTAAGAACATCACCAAGTTAAAATTCACCATCAGAATTTCATATTTTAATCTGTTTGAGATCTAGTGCAACTACCCACATTTAAAGACTAAGTTCTGATAACTACCTACTGTTTAACTCCACATAAGACTTGTCATTTTTTAATTGAAATGAAAGTTTCAAGAAGGAATAATCAACAAAGGAGCTTTAAATTCAAGACATAGTATATCTGTGGTATACTGATGCTGTGCAAATATTATTTACTGGAGAGTGTTTTAAGAATTAACTGGCATTCAAGTCAACATACATTCTATTCCTATGTTGTGCTGCAGCAACCCAAAGCTGATACAGAGGAATGCAGACTGAGGCCCAAGGTTTCTTAAACAAGCAGCCTTGGAGCCAGTGCTGGTGTGTGCACAGAGGGGAAACAACTTTTTGCAGTCAGGCTGCTCAGTATTCCTTTCACAGGAAAACGCACATACATGACACAGAGACAAAGAGAAGCATGAGTACTTAAGACAGCACTGGGTCTTACTACGCTGTGGTGTTAGTAATGTACTGCATAAGAGGGCTGCTCACACAGCAGCAAATTCAGGAGCCAAGGCTTCTCCCATGACATGCAACTATCAATAGGAGTTATTTGTACTCCTGCTTGGGGTCTCAGTCTGTTGGAGAATTCTTGTAAAGCTATAAAATGTAATTCATACTGTAATGGAAAAAGGAAAATATGTGACTATAGTAGGATTCCACTTCTCGGAACAAAACAATGAGCTTGAGTCTAAACACTCAAACCCTTGAGTTGTTATAAACAGTTCTTTTAAAATGTGCTTGGATTTCTTAAGAGAACTCTGTGCAGTATGTTTTGTTCTCATCTGATCACCATCTTCAGACTGAGGAATGAAATTAAGAGCTGATTTGGACTCTGGGAATAGAAGAAAGGAGTTGGCTTGTTGGTAGTTGCTTTGCATGGAAAATATTTTACTGAATTGAAAGTCCTTAAAAGCTTTACAGCCTAGTATCAGGTTAATGACAGTTATTTAAAGTTTTAAAACATTATTTGGATCATGTTTCCCAGTATTAATTGTACCTCTAATGAAAGGAAACTTCTGGTCAGGGCACTACTCAAGTCTGACAGCAAGTAGGTGCTCTAGCCTGTTGTAAAACTTTCAATACTTTACTAATAAAAGCTTGTGTTGCAGAACAACCCTGAATAACCTTTGCTAATTAAAGAACAAGATGGTGTGTTCTTTCATGTGTTCAAACAGCATACTTAGGGCTTTTTTTCCTACTTCAGGAAAAGAAACACAAATAAGAGAACTTTTGCCCTGCTCAGCAGCAGAGACTTAGTCCCACGGCATCATTAAACTTGTAGCATTATCATAGAATCAACTAGTTTGGAAAAGACCTTTAAGATTGTTAAGTCCATTACCCTAGCACTGCCAAGTCCATCACTAAACCACGTCACTGAGGACCTCATATACACAGAGCTATTTGTGGAGGACAGCTTGAACAAAGCTAAGAGGCCAATGCGAAATGTGTGGTAGTTTCGTCTTTGCAATAGTCATCTGGGTTTTTATACACCTTATTTTTAAATCTTAAAAGCAGAGAGGGAACATTTGGGTATATGATTCTGTTCTACTTGCCGTTACATATCTGAAGCCTGGATCTCACCCACGTCTTTGTTTCACTCGCACATGGCATGCACAGCAGTGAACAAAGGAGCGCCAAGTGGTTGCCTTCCCAATCTGTTCATATGTATATATGCACTATGAGTTGTTCCAGGGTTTAGCAAGATCTCAAATCACCACATAAATGCTTTAAAAAAGGCTGCTGCCATGAGCTTGGCACATCCAAGAGATTCCTTGGTTCTCTCCCTTATCTTTTCAGGAGAAACAGCTAAACCATTTTTTCACTCTAAGCTGCTAGTTACAAATTCATTTGTGCAGATCTATTGACAAGCACCACTCCAAACAAATCAACTTGCAAGTTTTCCACCTCGATATCTAAACTTTATAATTCTTTTTATTTTTTAACAGAAAGATTAATGCTTAAAGTACTGGGGGCTGGAACACCTTGCATACAAAGGCTGAGAAAATCGGGGCTGTTCAGCCTGGAGAAGAGAAGCCCATAGCAACCTTCCAGTATCTGAAGGGGGCCTACAAGAATGCTGGAGAGGTACTCTTCATCAGGGACTGCAGTGACAGGACAAGGGGTAACTGGTTCAAACTGAAACAGGGGAGATTTAGGTTAGATATAAGGAAGAAATTCTTCCCTGTGAGGGTACTGAAGCACTGGCACAGGTTGCCCAGAGAAGTTGTGGCTGCCCCATGGAGCAACCTGGTCTAGTGGAAGGTGTCCCTCCCCGTGGCAGGGTGTTGGAACTGGATGAGCTTTAAGGTCCCTTTCAACCCAAGCCATTCTATGATTCTGTGGTTTATTCTTGCTGAATTACATCCAGTAAGAATTATTATTCATGTCAAATTAATAATAAAATTAGAGAAAATTTGAAAACCATATTCATTATTGTCCTAGGTTCAGCAGTAGCAATAATTTTTTCTCCTTCTTAGTAGCTGGTGCAGTGCTGTGGATTTGACTTTCGGCCTGGGAACAGCACTGATAACACTGATGTTTTTAGTTGCTGCTCAAATGTTTAGTCTGACCAAGGACTTTGTGAGTCTCGTGCTCTGCCAGGGAGGAGGGGAAGCCAGGAGGAAGCAGAGACAGGACACCTGACCCAAACTAACCAAAGAGGTATTACCACAGCACGTCATGCCCTGGATGTAACTGGGAGTTACCCAGAAGGGATAGCTCACTGTGGGGTTAGACAAGGTATCGGTCAGTGCTCAGTAGGGCAGGGTGGGGTGTGTTATCAGTTGGTGGGTGGTGACATGTTGTATTCTCTTCCCTTGTTATTTCCTTTATCATTATTATTATTGTTGGTAGCAGTAACGATTTGTGTTATACCTTAGTTACTAAACTGTTCTTATCTCAGCCCGTGGGAGTTACATTATTTTGATTCTCTTAACCATCCCTCCAGGAGCAGGGGGAGGGCAAGAAGGGGGGGGGGGGGGTGCGGTGAGAGGGAGACTGTGTGGCTGACTTGCCAACAGGCTTTAAACCACAACAGCTATTTGTCTTTGAAAAAACCCACAGCAGCTTTATATAATTTATGGCTGACCAGCTCCTTCACAGTCTTGGGCACATCAGTCAGAACTTATTTTTCCAGAAACGCTGAGTGGAACCACACTGTGCAAAATGAGAAGGAACTTGAGCATTTGATTCTTTCAGATGAGTCTCCTCAAACTCCTCACATCTCATTTTATGACAAAACTACCTAAATAATAACAGAGAATATTCCTTATTACTGCATTCAAATTTACATATATGGTATACCTCATATCAGATCTTGTTTAGTTATGAAAACTGCATCCACAGAAAGTGCCTAGAAGTACCAGCTTCAAATTTCCTCTCCTTATTTTAGTTCTCTTATTTACAGAATGTATATCTTAAAAATACAATTTTGCAGATATCTTTGAAAATGGCAAGGTTAACAGTCTCTTCTTTCTTGAAAGAAAGAATCATAGAATCACAGAATGGTTGGGTTGGAAAGGACCTTAAGATCATCCAGTTCCAACCCACCTGACATGGGCAGGGATGTCTCACACTAGACCATGTCACCCAAGGCTCTGTCCAACCTGGCCTTGAACACTGACAGGGATGTGCACTTCTCTGGGCAACCTTTTCCAGTGTTCCATCGCCCTCACAGTAAAGAATGTCTTCTTTATATCTAACCTGAAATTCCATAGTTTAAAACCATTCCACCTTGTCCTATCACTACAGTCCACAATGAAAAGTCCCTCTCTGGCATCCTCGTAGGCCCCCTTCAGATACTGGAAGGCTGCCATGAGGTCTCCACGCAGCCTTCTCTTCTCCAGGATGAACAGCCCCAACTTTCTCAGCCTGTCTTCATATGGGAGGTGCTCCAGTCCCCTGATCATCCTCGTGGCCATCCTCTGGACTTGCTCCAATGGCTCCATGTCCTTTTTATGGACATGAGGGCACCACAACTGCCCACAGTACTCCAAGTGAGGTCTCACTAGAGCAGAGTAGAGGGGCAGGATCACCTCCTTCAATCTGCTGGTCACGCTCCTTTTGATGCAGCCCAGGCTCTCTGGGCTGGAAGCACATACTGACGCCGGCTCATGTTCATTTTCTCATTGACCAGCACCCCAAGTCCTTCTCCGCAGGGCTGCTCTGAATCTCTTCTCTGCCCAGCCTGTAGCTGTGCCTGGGGTTGTTCCGACCCAAGTGTAGGGTCTTGCACTTGGTTAAACTTCATGAGGTCGGCATCAACCCACCTCACAAGAGTGTCAAGATCCCTCTGGATGGCATTCCTTCCCTCCAGCATATCAACCGAACCACACAGCTTGGTGTCATCGGCAAACTTGCTGAGGGCACACTCAATCCCACTGTCCATGTCTCCAGCAAAGATAATGAACAGGACTGGTCCCAACACTGATCTCTGAGGGACACCACTCGTTACTGGACTCCAGCTGGACATTGAGCCATTGACCACAAGTCTGCATGCGGCCATCCAGCCTATTCTTTATCCACCATGTGGTCCATCCATCAAATTGATGTCTCTCCAATTTAGAGACAAGGATGTGGTGCGGATCAGCGTCGAACACTTTGCACAAGTCCAGGTAGATGACATCAACTGCTCTACCCCTATACCTCGGTTCCATAGCCCCATCATAGAAGGCCACCAAATTGGTCAGGCAGGATTTCCCCTTAGTGAAGCCATGCTGGCTGTCACCAAGCACCTTGTTGTTTTTTTTATGTACCTTAGCATGCCTTCCAGGAGAATCTGCTCCAAGATTTTGCCAGGCACAGAGGTGAGACTGACTGGTCTGTAGTTCCCCGGGTCATCCATTTTCCCCTTCTTGAAAATGGGGGTTATATTTCCCTTTTTCCAGTTGTTGGGAACTTCACCTGACTGCCATGATTTTTCAAATATGATGGCCAGCAGCTTAGCGACTTCATTTGCCTTCAGGACCTGCGGACGGATTTCACCAGGTCCCATGGACTTATGCACATTCAGGTTCTTAAGGTGGTCTTGAACCTGATCCTCTCCTACAGTGGGCCTAAGGTCTTTGTTCTCACAGTCCCTGTGTCTGCCTTCCAACACTTGGGTGGTGCAGTCAGAGCCTTTGTCAGTGAAAACTGAGGCAAAGAAGTCATTAAGAACCTCAGCCTTCTCCAAATCCAGGGTAGCCAGTTTTCCTGACAGCTTCTGGAGAGGGCCCACATTATCCTTAGTTTGTCTTTTGTTTGCAGCATACCTATTGAAGCCCTCTTCTGTTATCTTTAACATCCCTTGCCAGTTCTAACTGGGCCTTAGCTTTCCTGATCTGATCCCTAGCTTCCTGGACAATGTTCCTGTATTCTTCCAGGCTGCTTGTCCTCACTTCCACCTCTTATAATCTTCATTTTTACGTCTGAGATACCTCAGCAGTTCCTTATTCATCCATGGAGGTCTCCTGACCTTGTGCCACATCTCCTTCTAGTCAGGATGCAACACTCCTGAGCTTGATTAAGATAGAAGATTAAGATAACAAAGGAAAGCATGAAAGAAATAGGAATAGTTAAAAATAATTAACATCAGTAGGATCATGCTGTTGAAACCAGCAGAGAAAGTCACAAAGTGTCCTACTAATGAGAAACAAGTCAGAGTATTAAAGGAGTGGGGTAAGAAAAGTTAAGGTACTGGAAGTACCCAAAAACTAAACAACTGGTTTTAAGAAAAGAACTGAAAATGCATGTTTAAAGTGTGATATGCTTGGGAATAGTCATCACTGCACAAGTGAGAGTTATAAGGGAACGAGTGAGAAAACAGATGCTAAAAATAAAAAATAGACATGCACTGTTAAGTGAAAAGTCAGAAGTGAAATGAAACAAAATCAGAATTGTAGATGGACAGATGAAAATGTTACCTTTGTGCAAAGGTCAAGAAAGAAAAATTTAGCAATTTGAGCAGAGAGGAAGACTGTTTCAAATGCTCTACAGAGAGTGAATCAAAAGAGAGAGAATATGTTCTGGTCATGAAGTATAATGACAATAACAGACCTTGTGAAACTTTGGAAAACATGAGCTACATAGAAAGAAGAGAATCACCATTGGTACCAAAATATGAATACAAGATTAGGAGGCAAATTCCTAATCCTAATTATGAAGGTTTAAAAGATGATCAGTTCCAGAGGATCTTTTAGTTTCTTCCAGACTCATTTAAGCATGCCTCGCCCCAGTTTTCAGCTAGCTAAAAGCAGAGACTAAACTCTGCATTTGTGAAACTGAAAACTGATTTTTCTCAAGCTGAGTGCTATACCTCCTGGAAGACTTCAGTGCTTCTTAGGCTGATCAAGTGGTAGGATGCCCTTGAGACAGCACTGAAAACATGGCCAGCAACATGCTTTCCTGTTCTCCTTTCCTCTGAAATAGCAGATACTGACTGATGCCAGAAGCAGGATACCAAACATGGTAAATTTTGACCTGAGCCAGTGTGGAAATTACTGTAAGACCTACAAAGGACAGAAAACATAACAGTTCCATCCCAGAGTTCCCAACTCTGTGTGCTTTTTTTTTTCCAGCAAAGCAAAGATCAGAAGGATAGCATATGGAGATCAAAATTACAACACTAGGAAACAAGGTTTTCTAAAAATAAATTATCACCTTTAATTCTGCTGCAACAGATACTATTAAGAGTAGAACATGCCAAAAATGCATTGTATCAAACTTTTTGGATTTTCAGGATGACAATGTCTATAAATGGGACATCTATTTAAACTTCTTTGAATGGCCCTCGCTATTTCCTTCCTGAGCTGAGTGAACAAGCTAGTAGTATACTCTCTGTAAGAAGTGTATACAAAAATGCATTTTTCAGAAATTAAGCAAAAAGATGTAAAAACATCCTTTGTTTGTTATATTATTTAGTTAAGTTAATTACAGAGCAAGGCCAAATCACTCTTGCGAATAAAATGTCAACATTTGGAAGAATCTTCATTCAACTTAGTTTTGACCATCTTTGAGTTCTGAAGATTTATGTTCTCCTCGGGTTTTTATAAACAAAAGTAAAAAGGGCACACAAAGATACAGCTCTTTAATCATGAATGACTCAGTCCTTTTTTTTTTTTTTGACAGAAAAAAAATCTAACAGCACTATCCCAGAATACACTTACTATTTTTACTACTATTTTATTTCTAAAATAACATTGAGTTTTGTCAACAGAAGTGAGCCATGACAATTGGCACCTCATACCAGGCACTCCTCAGAGCCACAATGAGCAGCCAGCTCAAGCATCTAAGCAAAATTAGGGTTCTCCTTCCCTCATTCTTTGTTTTCTCAGAGACAACTTTCAGAGTCCATGCATTTTTCAAGACATTTTTAGGAAACCCACAGATGAATCCAATTATATTCTTGACTGATGTACACCAGAAACTGACTTTCCAAAAGGCTAGCCATAATCCAGTCTTTAGTCTGTCGAGGTGCCATTGAGTGAAACAAGATGGTTTGGCTTGACAAGGCATACAGGGCAAGAACCTCTATTCATTAATTGTTGTCTCTTTAAAGTTGCACTAACAGAGCTTGCCTTAGTGAGGATCCTAGCAGAGAGAGCGTGCAGACCTTGCATGTCTTAGCCTTTGGCAAAACAGAATCAGATTGTAGGAACGGGGAGCACAAATCTATGACATAGCAACATGAGATTTTGATGGTCGTTCGCTTAAATAATTAATTAGTTCCCTTGTTCAGGTTCAGCAAAATGTTGTTGGGGTGAAGGAAAGGTTGAGTAAACAAATACCCCTACAAAGGAGTTTTCCTTGACTATTTTATAATCTTTTCTTGCAGAACTGAAAAAATTTGAATGGAAAGAGTGTGAGAGCAGCTTTAGAGTGCCAAAATAAAAATGTTTGGAATATAAAAGGCTAAGATAAACCAAGACAACATGAGAAAAATTTTGCACTGGGACTGACTCAAATTCTTTTAGTAGCTTCATGGAATTCTGATAATTAGACATTTTTCAATGCCTAGGTAAGGAAAGAAATCAGGTAAAGTAAGAAATCAGTTTTAATGTCTTATTCACAGTCCCACTGCCATGCACAGTATAGTTGATCTGTTATTCCTTACCAGAGAAGGAAAAAAATGTGAGAAAACAAATAAATTAAAGAGTAATTAAAGCTACTAGCAGAAAAAAAGAAAAAAACCTTGCAGATAAATGTAAGAAAGAATTACCTTTCCAAAGGAAAAAAAAAAAAGTACAAGAACTTCTTTGTTTCAAAATATGCAAGAAAAAGGCATTGTAGAAATTAGCTTGCACTTAAGGACTCAAATAAGACTGATACAGTTCATCTTCAACAGACATCAGCCTGTTTGTTCAAACCAAATTTGTTAAACATTTTATTAACTTTCTTGTTAGCAACATTCTGAAGTAATTAATATTAGTAGTGGACTAAACCATAAATTTACATATAGCACAATACATTACAGAGCAGAATAGAAATATAGCAGCGGAATAAGGAAGGTTATTGCTTGCTTCAAAGATTCATGGTACATGATGTAATGTAGGATGCTGTTTTGAAGCACTATCTATTTCATTTCGATACAGAAAAGAACACTGTATTTTAGAAATAGTAATCTTATATGTTCAATTAATTATTAAAGCATTAAAACAGAAACCCAAAGCTAACTCTTTTCATGAGAAGTATATAGAGAGATTTGGCATAATCATACTGGTGCAAGAGACATGTATTTGGATCTAAGTGACTTCACCATGCTCTCCAAAGGCAGGAGCACAAAGATGATAAAGGTCTAAATAATTACTAAGACTTCTGCATATATAAATACATAGCTCCTACAGGTAACATCTCAATTTATTATTTTACCAGCAAACCAGCACATTTTAGGATTGAGACTAATAGGCACCCAAATTCTTTCTTATCATTTACTTCAGGAAAAACACACTTGTCTCTTCCAGCACCACTCAAAACTCTTTCTATTTATAACATTCAGCTGCCCGCACAGATAACTCTGTGTATAATTTTCTCTCTCCCATGATGTCCCTTCCAAATATTGCTAAAATTGTGTTTTCAGGAAGTTTCTCTGATTTATTTTTATAATTCGGTTAACTTAAGTCATATTAAAACACTGGTATAAATATCATAGACATATAGAAAAGCTGCTAGAGTTTCTATAAATTTTTGATGGCATAACAGAAAGTCAAATATTATTAATACACATACAAAAAACCCAATCAATCATAAACAATAGCTTATAAATCATGTACTGACATAACTTGTTTACTGATTATATGCGATCTAGCCACAGCCATCAGATCTTATAATAACGTCTGTGTTCAAACATGCAATACAGCTATTCTGCATTACCAGAGGAGCATCCTTTGTTTACCTAAGTCACTGATATATGGCTGTCAGTCTACTCATAATACTTATGACATTCAGACTTGCTCTTTTAAAATATGCTGTTATAATAGCATGTAGAGACCTAACCCCAGACTTAAGTTTCTAAGAAACCTGTAATAATTCAGCAACCTCCCCGTTCACACTGAATCATCTTCCAACCTGTATTATACTAGAGACCTGCTTTGCAATTTATGCTCTTTATTCAAGAAGAGACTAAAGCACACAGACCCACTTCTTCCATCAACTAAGATAAAAGCGATTAATTGCTGCATTCAGGCTTTGGAGGTCTAAGCTATACTCTACTAGACAAAGTGACTCTTATTCCCATTTTTTGACCTTAGTTACCATGTCCCCATTGATCTCTTTTCCAAGTATTGACTTCACCTCCCCTATCAGGGAAAGTTTCGGTAATATCTGTGAGAGCAGCATTTTCTTTATGTAGACATACTTCATCTATTACTACTTGAAGGAACTTGGGAAAGAAATGCTCAATCATAAATCATTAGTGTCTTTACTCAGTTAGCTGACCCACACCCCTCTTGCATCAAAAGTAAATATCTCATTAGAAGAAGGAAGAGGACAGAAGAGAAATTATGCCTCTGGGAAAAATTAAATTTCTATATCCAGCTCAGTTTCCATTTCCTGTAGCCATGTAAGGATAGAAGCCAGGACCCCCAGGGGCAGAGGTGAATCCCTCAGTATGTTAGACCGCACCACAATCACTGAATTATTTATTAGCTATGGGCTTATTTTGTGTATTGTTAATGAAATTTTGGTACAGAAAGCAGCACCAAAGAGAGATAAAGATTTTCCAGTGGTAGCTTATAGTACCATCTTGAGACTGAAGAACAAAAGGACTGACCCTTGCCCATGCCAACGTCTCAGCTTGACTCAAGACAAACTACGTGAATCCCACTCTCCATCCGCAGATGAACATACACCTTTTCCCTGCTTTCCCCCACCACCTGCAATCACCACACAAGCTGCCCACTTCATTTTCAAAATTGGCAGTGTTTTATTTACGATGATTAGGACATAGCAAAGTCTGCATCCAAGGGAAAATTAGAATTCAAGACAATGTTACCCATCAGAAATTTCTGCTTCATTGAGGTTAGGAGACTGATAATAACTTATATTTCTGCTCTACTGCAAAATTAATTATGATTTTTGATAACTTTCAATTAAGTATTGGTTTGATATAGCATAACAAGTAAAAGGTTTATTTCTGAATATTTATTTTCCTGACCCAAGTCTCAATTGTGTTTTGAAATAACATAAAACTAACCTTTTGTTTTACGAGAGAATTATAGAAGAGGGAGAAAGAAAAATAGCACCTAATCTTTGTGCAAAGATGACTTTGTTAGATTTTTTTTTTTTTGCCTCAAGTAAACACAGTTTCAAAAATTCCTTTAGTGTAAGTGTTTCAAGTCCTGACTCTGCATTGCACTACAGCTTCTTTCAGAGCTCACTGCAAGACAGGGACTTCTGTTGGATTGCAACCATTACACTTAATTTCCTGTGGTTTATGTCTGTTCCTTTCTTGTTTTTATTATCTAATCCTAGTGGAAGTAATTATGGAAAACTGGTGGTGTGGTACAGATTTACACACAAAGCTACAAGTTATTCAGTTTCCAGGATGCTGAGATGCAAGCATGATTGAAGCACTTCTCAAAACTGAAGTGAAGAGAAAAATTCATTTACTAATTAAACTGTATTCGCAAATTTGTAATTAAGAAACTTGGGTTTAACAGATTTGCAGTAAGCAGAAATATTTTTATGTTTCAGGAACGATAGAAATATCTTCACTAAAGGGATGTTCACGTAAGTCTTTGCAATCAAAGAAATTTGAAGTACAAGATGTAGATAACTTCAGATTCCCACCCCCCACTAAAATGCCTGTTAAAGATTTCCATTTCAGTAAAGGAAATGCTCTTATTTTTTAAGACAATGCTCCACGACTTTGCATTCTAGCTCCATCTGATGTCACAAAGCACACAATTTTACTCTCCTGTGAAGCAACACTCATGGAAATGTCTGTGCATCCTGAGTTTTTCAGAGGGGTAATGTAACAGGTTGTCTAGAGAGGTTGCTGGGAAGGACAAAAGCAAGCAGCTCAGGGCTCATTCTGCTGCTGCCTCTCACATAGCCATCTTGGAAAGGAAAAGAGGGGCAGACAGATGTGAGGAAAATGACTAGATTTTTGTCTTTTTTGTCATACTTGTTCTGGTGGCAAATGAGGACAAGTTTTGCTCATCCTGTCTTCTTAATCCCCACTCTTGCTGATGTCTCAGAAGGGACTTTAGTTTGTGTTGGTGAAACCCAACAAACTACCCCCCTGCTCTTCTGATTCCTAAAGACTCTTCTGCCCCTCAAGACCTGCTAAAATAGAAAAATACAGTTTTTTCCACCAATATATACATGCTTACTACACTGATGGTCTTGAAGGCAAAATACTAAATACTTGAAAGTATTTACTCAGTTACATCATCTTTACCCACTAACTCCTGTTTCCTTTTCCCTGAGCAACCCATAAGCCTGGCTGTGGTGTCTGTGCCACATGGATCAAAGCATTTTGCAGGAATGTGTAGTTCGATTTTTAACCCTTTTTAGTTGATCTAATTTTAATGCTGCATTTTGTTCCTTTTATATCATCCCTGTGCTATATGAGGGTTTCTAATATATAAATAGACCAGCAGCAAAAATAACTTCTGAAACACAGAAACTATTATCTGGAAAATAACTTTCACATACCCCTGCCCCCAAAAAATCCTCAGTAAAAGAACCACAAAGAAGGCAGAAGGAGAAAAATTTGTTTCTCCAGCCCAGCACTATTCTACCAAAATCCACAGCATCAAATCTATGTAATTTAATGCATGCCTCATTTCAGAAGTTTGAGTGGTGTACTCTGACTCCCACACACACACTTATGCTACCAAGACCTTACTTACGGCTCATGCACTGTTTTTTAAAATATATATTTAAGAGGTTTCTTCTTTCCTGATTGTGACTAGGACAAAACCATCTCTAGGAACATATTAGAAAATTTAGGTGGAGATATGTTTATCATTTGTCTTACTGTTATAAAACAAATATTAGGAGATAGTACATGATTGCAGGTTGAACACTCTCAGCCATGTCCAGATTAAGACATGAGCAGAACAGCATATATCAGGGATAACAAGGTTTAAATCTGCACAAATATTTGCAGCTGCAATACTGAGATTAGCTTTGTTTCCAGTGAGAAGTCTGAACAGCAGACACACCAGGCACTGAAGGAAATTCTTCCAGCCATATCCTGGGCTGCATCAAAAGGAGCATGACCAGCAGGTTGAAGGGGGTGATCCTGCCCCTCTACTCTGCTCTCATGAGACCTCACTTGAAATATTGTGTACAGTTCTGGTGTCCTGAACATGGAAAGGACATGGAACTGTTGGAACAAGTGCAGAGGAGGCTACAAGGATGATCAGGGAACTGGCGCACCTCCCATATGAGAAGAGAAGGCTGCATGGAGACCTCATAGCAGCCTTCCAGTAACTGAAGGGGGCCTATAAGGAT
Organism: Neopsephotus bourkii; assembly: GCF_033783945.1. Classification (NCBI taxonomy): domain Eukaryota; kingdom Metazoa; phylum Chordata; class Aves; order Psittaciformes; family Psittacidae; genus Neopsephotus; species Neopsephotus bourkii. The sequence goes on along the minus strand of NW_026901356.1, from coordinate 69,853 downwards.
GCTGGGAGGGACTCTTCACTAGGGACTATAGTGATAAGACAAGGGGTTACGGGTTAAAACTTAAACAGGGGAATTTTAGATTGGATATAAGGAGGAATTTCTTTACTGTGAGGGTAGTGAGGCACTGGAATGGGTTTCCCAGGGAAGTTGTGAATGCTCCATCACTAGCGGTGTTCAAGGCCAGGTTGGGCAGAGCCTTGGGTGACATTGTTAGTGTGAGGTGTCCCTGCCCATGGCAGGGGGTTGGAACTTGATGATCTTAAGGTCCTTTCCAACCCTAACTATTCTGTGATTCTAAGATTCTATGATTCTAAGTGATAAAGGTTTCAGTAACACTCTACATGGAAAAAATCTGTATTCCATGCACAGAATTTTAATTCAACACCACCACTGTTCCAGTTCTAGTGGTTTTACTCTCTGCAATATATTCTGACATATAATGGCATCAAGCTGTGTCGGGGGGATTTATACTAGATATTTCTTCACCAAGAGGGTGATCAGGTATTGGAACAGGCTGCCCAGGGAAGTGGTGGAATCACCATCCCTGGATGTAGATGCCCTTAGTGACATGGTTTGGTGATGGACTTGGCAGTCCTGGGATAAAGGTTGAACTCTATGATCTTAAAGGTCTTTTCCAACTTAGCTTCTATGAATCTATTATATGAATCTTCAGATCCCAAATAAATAAGCCTTAGGATTTGTACTTGCATCAGAATTGAAAATTAAGTGATATACAGAAAGTTAAGCTTATTTATGGCAACATTCTTTCTCATTTAACAAGAGATGTAGGGAAGCAATTTCACATTTATGTCCTATTGCAAAGGGTTTGGTTAAAGCAGGAACAAAATTAACATATGATTAATGATTTCCTGCCCCAGCAACAATTCCATTTTCCATTCTGAGAGTGGACTATTTCAGGACGCCACTTTGTAAGAGTATTCAGAATTCTGTATTTGCAATGTTAGGTGTTATATTTAAAATTAACACATCAGTTCTACAAGAAAAGAAGCGTTTCTTAAGTGATAATCTGTCTATAGTGAATTCTCTGCTTTATATACAGAAAGTCATAGTACAAGCACAGCATTATAGATTTTTAACAGTCTCTCATAACAGACTACATGGACATGAGGTTGAATAGAAGGATATGTTCTTTGCTGCCTTTTTTTTTTTTTTGTAGGTTCACAATTAGCACTTAAGTTTTCACAGCTTATGTACTTTTTACTACCATTGCTTGGTGATTTGAATAATTTGAGGAGAATTCTTCAAATCCTGAAAATGAACCCATTGGAAATAAAAAGAAGCATTAAGCCTAAATGTAAGATTCCCAAGGCAGAGCGTGGAGTCCTATGGGGCAGAGGAGATAACACTAGTAAACGTCGGTGCAGCACCTTGATGTAGGATGTTGACTTCATTGAAGATTCTCACACTGCTATTGCTATCTGAAAAAAAAAACCCAACCAACAACCAACCAACCAACCCTCAATTTTTAGAGCAAAGTTTCAGTTACTTACAATAGCTCAAAGTTTTAATTTTCCTGTCAAACAACATTGTTGAGGAATAGTCTGATCATGAAGAAGTAGTGCCTACCATTACAGTATAACTTTGAGCTGCTTATGTTTAATAGCCATGACTGAGCAAGTACAAGTTCCTTTTAAGAAGTGACATGTGGAAGCCAAAGAGATCTGGTTTGTACTGTTCCATTCAGACTTCAGCCAACCCAACACAACACTGGAAACTAGAAAGGGCTTGCTAACTTTAAACACTGCTAAATACATATATCAAAGAATTTTAGAAGGCAAAATATGATATTACATTTGCTTTAATTCATCATTCATTAAACCCCCAAAATACTAAGCCCCAAAATGCTAAGACAATGTATCATCATTTATTTGCTTCTTCCCATGATGTAAAACCACAAACCAATAAAATTCTCAAACTCTGACAAAACATTGTCAAAGAGGCTTGCTAGCATTTTTGCTGCTTTAGACATAACAAACTGTTTGCAACAAATACATGGAAATAGTAATTCTTTCCAAAAGAAAATAATTATTTTTCCAAATGGAGGAATCCCAACAAGGAGGTTTGATTTTTTTATTATTTCTTTCCTGCAGAACTCTGAATGGGGTGGTTCCACAAACAATACGTTGCTCAAGCTGAAAGTTCATTTTACTCTTTATCAGCTGGGTAGACTAGAACAAGTTACTTTGGTGTGTAGCAAAGTTTATCACCTAGCACAGGCATCAACTTTTTAATGGAACTTCCTTGGGGTAGGAGAGGTTATTTTTAAAGTTATGTTCTAGGTTTCCAGGGGAACAGCCAGCCACCTGATTCCTGACCTTGCAAAAACCTGCTAACATACAATACAAACTTTCAGAAGTGTTTTTCCTGAGAAAATTCTGCTTTACAAAACCTAGGGAAGGCTTTACAGGAACTAAAATCAGAAAGTTTCTATTACTGAAAGCACAAGTTATGTTTTTCTTGCAAAAGAGTAAGTAGCATGACATCCCAACCATTTGGCCATTTAAATGTGCAAAAACTGATTTATAAGTAAAAAATGTTCCAAAAGTTTGTTACAGAGTTGAGAACATCAAAGCTTTATTTACACATTCACCTAATTTAGCCAAGTGAAAGTTGCAGTTCAACAACTGCAGGTTGGTTGTCCTGTCACAGGATAAAGTGTCACATTCAGATATTCTCCATTTGTCTTGCCTGTGTTTTGTCCCAGAGATCATAAGCAAGTGAAAACATGATCAAAGACAAATTATCCCTTGGGATTTATGCAGGTCAAAATACATATGAAGTCCACAAGAAACCAGAGGAATCATTCTTGAAAGGTGTTTCCTAAGTAAATGACCATCCAATACTTAAGAAGGTTTTAAGGACATAACAGATGCCATTGATTAACTGCAGATAGTTATATATATATATACCCTTGCTTATATTAGTCAATCCAAGGCAGCTATATGCTGTGTTCTCTATGACTATTAATTTTCAGAGAAATCAGAGTTCTTTGATGCTTATTTCATTGACATTTTTGAGGACCTATTGTAGCTACATGTAACACATGCCAACAAATAGAAAAAATCCATGAACCCTTCTGGTCATGAAAAAGTAATTTTATAGCATACGCAGTTCCCTCTTTACAAGCCCTGATGTGGTTAAAAACTAACAGTGAAAAAGAAAAGGAGCCACAGTGTTAAGCACTAGGGAGCATACCTTATATTCACACTTTGCCAAGTCAAGTATCAGAGCAGCTGCTGGGATTGCTCTAACTTGCATAAAACCCATGTCATGTCCTATGGAAAACTCATCTTCTAGGTAGTGCCAAGGTAACAGTCTCCTGGGCTCTTCTTCCAGCAGTTCTCTACATCCAGGGTGCTCAGGAGACACTATTTTTATTTAAACACACACGTTCTACCCTATTTCTACAGTTTAAAATACTTCATATACTGCATGCCTGTATGTGACAGCAACAAATCCTTTGTTTTCATTACTGGGTCTTGCAGTTTACTTGCAACATGTTACATGAGTAAACAGACAGATTTGAGGAAATAGTTTATATAAATGCATGCTTACCAGCTGGTGCAGAATGCGAGCAGTGAAGTTGAAAAGCATGATAACCGGCACACAAATCACTGAATTTGCCTTCTTTAAAATCTGACTTGGAATCCTTTTTGCTCTCAATCTCGTCTGAAGAAAGCTTATCCAGTTCAATTATCACAGCTGACATTGTAATACAGTCTTAGCACAAAAACAAACCGGAAGAAAAGAAGCCACTTTAAGTTCAGCTTCCCCAAACTTGCAGTTTGGGGAAAAATCACTCCTGAAAATTTCCCCTGACTGTATAGTGCAAAAAATTTTAAGTCAATGCCTGAGAAACTGTATTTCCCTGAAGCTGTTCTTCCAGCTCGGTGGCATTTGCTAAATATTGCAGCTCATTTCTAAGGTAGAAAACTATTACTTTAAAAAGCTCTTCTGTTCTTGTAGTGACAGCAAGGCACCTCTGTGTAGCTGCTACAAAAATAACAAGGACAAGTGGAGACATCTGTATGTCTGTTAAGTTGTGGACTTACTAACTTTAAGACTAATTCACATTGTTACCCACTGGTCCAGCTGGGAGGGGCTAAGCAATACCAATGGAAGCAAGTACATCCCTCATGCCAGCCCAGCAGAGCCTGGCAGCTGAACCATGGAAGTTACTTGTGCCACAGTTCTGTTTCCTCAGGGAACACTCGGCTCTTTGTCTGGGATGTGTGCAGCAAGATAAATGACTACAAGCTACATTGTTCCTTGAGAACAAGGAATAGTTCTCAGTTTCTCCGTTTATTATTTCAGAGTCTTGAATCTAAGAAGTTTCTTTTGAGGGAAAACACTGCTAGTAATATTGAGTAAAGTGGTTTAGGCTTTTGAGCTTTTTATTTCCTTAGATACAAATAAACCTCAAAAGAATGAGAGACAAGAAAATGACCCGTTTCTCCCCAGGCTCTGTCCCACCAGCCAGCCGCCAAGTACAATAAGCAGTACCAAGGGAGTCACCCACTGGCGATGGTGGGAAACGCCACAGCCACAGAGCTGATAAAGCATAAATTGTCATTCATGAAAACATGCCACAGAAGAGATTTTAGCAAAAAAGTTGCCAAGGCTTAGCTAGAGAAAAGATGACATCGTGATTTGTCAGCTATTAGCACCCTATCACTTTCTTAGCTTCTCTTTGCTCAGTGCCCAAAAAAAGATGTAAATAATGCAAGAAAAGCCTATGAAGCCATGCAGCTTTTGCTAAAGAGAAAAAATCCAAACACACTAAATTCAGCCTGATAGGAGTGAATTCTCAGGGCTGCCTCTGCTCATGTGAGTCAGGTTTAAACTGAGCTGCTGCTGGTACCCGCAATAATCTCTATGCAAGCAGGGAGCAGGTGGAGATGCCATGTAGAGGCACTGGACATCATCAGCTAAGGACTACCTGTTAACAAATAAAAGGCAATGTTCTAGTGGGACACTTCCTTAGGCTAAGTGAATTTATAGGAGGAAATTTCTAGACAGGTTTCAATCACAGCAAGGAACCCAAGTGAAGTAACAAAGCTAAAGCTAATAAGTAGAGCAACATGGAAAGGGGACTGCACGAAAAAAAAATCAGTCACAGGAGAAACTTTCCAAGGAGGCCAGAAATCCTATCTAGCAGGTGTCTAGTTTTCATTTCACTCCAATTAATGCATGTCAGGAGTAGGAAAAAGGTTGGTGACAGTGCCACAACACTCCAAAAAAATTTAGTAATGGTTATCTAATAGGGAAAGCAAGCAAATGTATAGTGTTTGGAAGGCAAACTGAGCACAGCACACAGCAAGAAAGGAAAAGGAACTAGCATCAAAACAGACTTGCATTGCATCCTTTAAAAATATAAAGACTAGTTATGCCTTTAGTGTTGGCTGAAGTAGTCTGATTTCGCTTTCTGAAAGAAATATCCACCAAATGAAAATGCAGACTGATAAACTTGTGGGGAATTCTATAGGCGGTAGCACTCCTGACAACGTATCTCTAACAACATCGATAGTTTAAATTGCACTTCCCTATTTATAAATGTGCAAAACATGGAGCTGTTACTTAAATAAATCCAGTATACCAAAACTTCTAAAGGAAGCAGGAGCTTAATCCTCTAAAGACAAAGCATTACAAATGCTTAGAGGGACAATCATTCTTCAGTGTCCCAAGAATTGTATACTTTCCTTGTCTTGGTTCTTGTAACTTTTCCTGGATACGTGAGCAATTTCACCTCCTGTACAAATCCTTATCTGAAGATTTTAAGTTTCTCACATGACATTAATCTCAATGTGATTTAGTTTAAAAATCAAGTATCTTATTACTATTGCTGCTGTTACGTTTCCCGTGTAACTGAATATTTAAGTCAGTCAAGGGCATTTTAAGTCTTTGGCAGTCTGTGACAATTTCTTCATTTGTATAAGGGATTTTTTTCCTCCTTAATTTCATGCATATGACAAAAGAGAGAGTACTGTTCCTGGCAATTTAGACCATCCCCAAACTGTTCTATTCTCTATACACATTAAATAGTGCATGCAAAACCCCTGAATTGTCAACAACTGCTGAAGGGTAAGGGCCATCTTTTAAGATGGAGAAGCTGGCAACATATTATAAAGAATTGCATTATTTTTTATTCATCTTTAACTTCCAACTTGGTGGAAAGAAATTTCCTAGGTCTGATACAGAATAATCTATACTTATTGTTAGTTGGCAATGGAAAAACCTGAAAGATGCCTATAGATCTTTCCCTCCTGCCAATGCAAACCAGAGGTGCAGGGCCTAACAGTGTATCTGCTTTCACCTTGCAGAGCTAAGCCAGCCTGGGAGCAGCTGAAGCCTTGCTTCATTTGGCACCTCTGCTTCCCCTTGTACCTCTTCTTGTCTCCTCAAACAGGCGTCAAAACTGTGCCCCTGAGCTATTTTGCTGGTTTAATACATTTTTCTTTGTCAAGCAGTTTTGAGTTGTTCTATTTTTTCCTCCCTGCACTATCAAAGACTGTCACTTCTTGCAAGATAGCTGAACAAGATCTTTGTATGTATCATGGAACATAAGTAATTTTCAAAAGTTCATTTCAGTGCCAAAAGACACACATACATGTTTCTAACCAAACCAAAAGCACCAGAACCTGCTGTTCCTTCAAGCTGTCTAAACTATTTGACTACTTTTATAAAGCTGTAAAGAATAATTGCTTTTAATAAATCAGGTCATTAGACACTCGCATTTTAAAATAATTTTCAATTTTGTCGTACTTCTAAATATTTGCCATACTTGAAAATATGTGTCCCCAAACTGTAAATACTTGTAGGTTTTGAAATGTACCGGCAAGTACATTTATACCACTGACTTTTGTCAGAGATAAGAAATTTAAAGGTTCTAATCCATTCAGCTTTTATGGCACCATACTGAGTTCATGGAGTCCAGTTATATGTACTTTTTTGTCAAAAAGAAAAGAAATAGGAGCTTGATGTCAAATTAAGTTTTCTAAATGTAAGAAAAAGTAGAATTTCATTTTCAGTGAGCTTTGAGGATTTTTTTCTATTTAATAAAAGTGACTGTTTATATTGTGAGTAAGAAGTGTTAATATAATTTTCCCTTTCTTCAATACATCACTGTTTAGGAACTTATAGTGGGAGACCCAAGCCTAATGACCTCTTCTATTTGGACTGCATTGTGCCAATTCCCAATGAGTGCTCTAAAATAAAACAGTCTTGCTGGGGAACAGATACAATATGCTGAGCTTTTTGTCATAACCACTTGAACTACAGGTAAACATATGTTGACAACAATAAAGGAGCAAGACATAGCACCTTCCTAGAGCAGAGCTGTAAATAACACATGATTCAATTTTTTTTCTTGTGCTGTGATCCCATTAATGTTTGCTTATGTTACAAGGTGGTAATGTTCCAACAGTTAATATGGGAAAGACCTATAGATTTTGCTTGCATGGTCTCTGCTCACAAGTGCAGTATCTTCATCTGAACACCCACTCAGCACCGGAGAGGAAGTAAAGTGTAGGATCTCTTACCTCTAACTGCATGAATCAGCTTAGGCTATGCAAATAATTGATTATGACATCAAACTGTAGGCTTTCCTTGTTCCACAGGGAAAGTCTGGGTCTCTAGAACAAAACCTTAGGTACATCTGTGATTTTAAAAGTCATTGGTATTACTCTAAAACCAAGTAAAACCCATACTGAACACAGCTTCAACATGAAGAAGGAATTTCATTTACACAAAAGAAATAAACATTTCCTGTCTTATCTAACAGAGGGAGACCATAAAGACATTACGCTATAATAAATCAAGATCATTTTTTAAATAGCAAACAAATTTGTCCTGTAGCACACCTTTTGATGGTGTCTTACATTAAGTGAAGAGTTACCCATTTAGATTTCAACAGAAGTTATTTGTCTTATACGAAGGGGTAGAGAAGAAAGTGCTGTCTATCTTCTGTAAGGCAGCTCAGGAACACGTCAGACTGCCTGCTAAATCAGTACAGGCACAACTGGAGTTTGAGTATTTCACTATATAATCTATAACATTTTTGAGCTGGTAGAAAAGTGAGACAATTTTAGCTACATTCTGCTGATGAATTAACATACTTAAGTGTAGTTTGCAAATAACTTTCCCAGCAATATTGAGTAATCAATCTTGACAATACAGTTCGATACTTTTCATTTTGTTAGCGCTGTTGGGAGAAAATAATAATTTTAAATTTTGAATTAACTGTCCCAGAACAATTCAAAATTCCTTTTAAAATTTACTGCAAATTGTTAAATTTTTAACATTACTTGCAGGATTCAGTAAAACCTTATTCTAAAATAAGACAGTGTGGCAATCATTCTCTCTGGGGAAGAAAAAAAAGCCCTCCATAATGAGAGGGAATGTGTCTCACCAAACTTTACCAATTGAAACAGGAATAAAATTGAAACAGGAATAAAACTTGGGGAAGAAAAAAAAGCACTCCATAATGAGAGGGAATACTCCTCACCAAACTTTACGAATTGAAACAGGAATCAAATTTGAAAAATTAAATTAATAGAGGCAGACTTAAAGAACTGCAATCCACAAATCTCCAAGCTGTTTAATCATTAGACTTCCTAGTTGTATAACTCACCTAAAGATAATTTCAACCAATCTAACTTCTCTAGATAGGTATCTTAGCTAGATATACGCACACACAAAATTAAACCAGAATATGCTTTGTCGTCGTAGTGTAAAGAAACATAGTTTATATTCCTGAGTCTTCAAAACATCTATATCAGCTACAGGAGTCTACTACTGCCATTTGTTTAGTCCCTCAAGTAACAATTATACTTTCAATTTGTATTTCATTTTTGTTTCTCGTGTGCAAACTCCATCTGACAAAATAGATTAGCAGTTTGTTAGTAACTGAGATTTAACATTAGGTACTTGACACTGATTTAAGTAACCATGCTGTTATTCTATCTAGAAGAAGAAAATTCCACTCATATCTTTCTTTTTAGAAGGGTAAGAGGGCACCACTACTTAAGACCTAACGACATCAGAAAGCCCAATCTATGCAGCACAGAACATCTTCTAGACCAGCAATATTTGGCTGGTATTTTTCAGGGCTATCTGAAAAAATATTTACCAAAACCAGGATCATGAGAAAGGCAGCTCATGATCACCATGGCATATGTATGTAAGTTTACTGTGGTAACAGGTACTTACATAGATAAGAGGCTGTTTCCGTAATGCAGACAGGGCTTTGACTTTGTTAGACATAAAGTCCATTTGCAGTTGCTAACAACAAAATTTTGACATGGCTAAAGCAGTGCGTTTTTTCCACCAGTAAAACTAGAAACTTGGCTGGTCAAAAAAAGCTCCAATGAAGATCCAATGAATCAGGATAAAGTGATTTTTAACTTGGAACTTTTTCCTTTCCTGAAAAGAACTCTCATAATACAACCACCGATAAACTCGAGTTTTCTGATAATTTACACAAGATTTTTCTTTTGATTCAAGCACAAAACAAAGCAGAGCATCAAGGATATTATTTCTGTAATCTTGCTTGTAATAGGAAGATAATTCCTCATTATAAACCTTATTTTATATATGCAAGATGTTGTATTTGAGACAAAATGTACAGGTGCCTTGGTGCATTAAAAAGATTCTAGGAAATTGACTTGTTAAGGAATTTGACATGTAGAAATATAACATAGCAAGTATTCCCTATGGAGCAGGAAGTTAAGCAAAATGCTCAAGCCTTCAATTATCAGTTATGTAAAAAACCAAGATATCGCATTGTGAAATTCAGTACTTGTTCCTTATAGACAATTACAGTAAATGTTACTCAAAGCACTAAGTTATGAAACCTTTACTGTAATTCAGTATATTCTTACAAGATCCAGATTTCTATTTACTATCAGATTACTAGAAGTCACATTTAATCCTTCAGAAATTCACCTGTAAAGTCTTTTTACATGCACAGTATTTCCCCAGTGCATGAATTATAAACTCAGTGAATTAATTTGAACTAAACACTAGGTGTCTGACTCGCTTCATGATAGGATATGGTTGCTGTTAAACAGAAAAAAATCAAAATTAGAAAGCAACTAAGCTCAAAAATTTTTTTTTCTGTCATATATATATATATAAAAATGTGCACCATGTGGCTTTATCTCTTAGTAACAGCAAAGCCTACAGTATGTGTGTCTGAACCCTTTTTGGCCAGCACAACAAGATGGGGAAAGAAACCATGCTGTATTACATCTCTGCTCATAACAGCCCCTCTACAGAGAACATAGTGCTAGCCAAAAGTAAATGTCAGAGTCAGGCCTGGCATTTCACGGATGTTCTCACAAGTCCCAAAGCGTAGGAATAGCAGCTCCATATTAGTCTTTTTTTCCTAGCCCTTAAATTAAAAGAGCTAGTGCCAGCAATTTCGTCTTTTTTGTCCCTTTCATGCTTCATTACCCTAGCTGCCTGTGCTGTTGATATCCATCTGTAAATTAATGTATACAAAACAAATGGTACAACAGTCCACCCAACAGCAAGCTTTCCTTCACAGAAAGGAATGAACAACTGTTTAATTAACTAAATGTGATATTACTCATTAATTCCACTAAAACATACCGTTTCTTGTGTCTAAAGAAAGGCAACATCTACTTTCACATCTCTACAAAATTATCTGATTGATATAAAGAGAAAATTCTGAATCCAAAATAAATCTTTTGGGCAGAGTTTTATTATTTCAAGCTTAATGACAAGGGCTGATTATGTCATAAATTAAGCCCTGACGAATATTGCTGTATGTAGACACAATCATCTTTTTCACTTCACATGACCAGTGAAAGACCTGTGTGAAGTACACTGCCAGTGTAACTTTTCTGTCAGTAATGTCTGTTGAAGTCCAGGCAGTTCCAGCATGGGTGAAGACAGTTCAAGGTCATCCTTAGTATGTTTAACAGTTAAAACCTTCAGAGTTAACTTTGATGAGATTTAAATTTCACTCAAATTCTCTTAAGGAAAAGACTTCTAATAAGGTAACTCATGCATTGGGTTTGCTATAACAACTATCAAGTTTAGACGTAACAGAACTAATTTTCAAACAGGAGAGATGAGATGGTATCTCAAGAGTTTCTGTTTTCTGATATTCTGTGCATTTGTTTTCAGAAGCCATGGAAGGACAAAGGCTATTTCCAAATTAAACATGCCTTAGGTAACTGATAAAATAAACCCTGAAGTCAAGATCTGCTTTTTGAAAGCATTTGTGCCCAAATTTATTGTAAACAGTTTTATAGCAAATTTATTTCAAAATTTTGTTCTTTGTAACCTTTACAGGTCCATGTGTGCTGCCTGCCTGTAGCCCCCTCCTGTGAGCACTGGTACTTCCCCCTACAAAGTGAGCATGGGCAGGGACTGGAGAACATGACCAGAGAGTGCATGGACACAGGAGACAGGTCTGGGCATCACCTGCAGAGCCCACAGCAGAGATCCAACTTCAGAACCAAGTCCCATCTTGACAAGAGATGGCAGGACCTCTATGTCCCAGGGTTTCTCCAGGTCTGATGCTGCTTTCCCTTTTCTCTCTGTATGAAAAAATGCTTCAGCAGCCACTTTTGGACAGCCACCTAGAGCTTGATAGTTCCATGTAAAGGTGTGAGGGAAAGATCAAGAGCCTCAGAAAAACTGCCAGATCACCTTTATTTCCTCCTCATTACATTTTTTTTTATTTTTTAAAAATCTTAACCTCAAGAATTACAGTAATAGTAAGGTTCTTTTGCAGTTATAAAGTGAAAGTGGTTCAAGTAAGACATTTTCAACACCGCCCTAGTACCATGTACTGTTATCCTAATGTGTTGTCCCAAAACCTTTCTTTGCCCTTGTGTTATAGTCCCTATAGCTTTGATGAGCATCTCTTTGACCACAGACACAGATGCCATGCTGCAAAAAATAAGGCCAGATTCCTCCAGTCTCAACTCATATTCAACAGAAATTTAGGGGATATTAAAAGTAATACACAGAAGAAAACTGAGCCAGTAACGGAGGGTGTGCTCTTATCAAGAAATCACCATCTTGATTGCTTACATACAATACTTTTTGCTCTTCTAAAGGAGACAGATTATCTAATTGTAGAAGAAAGGAGATGCCTTACAAGCAAAATCAAGCAGTATGACACAGAGTTAGAAGATCAATGTATCTAAGGTCCTTATTAAGTAAAGGAGATATGAGATAAATTTTAATGACATGCAAGTCTTCAGAAAGTAAGAGAAAAAGGTAAGCACTTCAGGAGGCAGAAAGACCTACACCTTCATACTACAAAGAGTACCAATTCTCATTTTTAGCAAAGAGAGCAGAACATTTTTCATGACGGAGACAAAGAGCTACAGAGGAAGAGAAGGTTATAAAGCAAAAAAGTATCATGTGCTGAAGTCTGGTTATTCCTTTCCATAGGAAAGGAAAAAGCTTTCATGAATACAAACCCTAATGGTTTGTGAGGAAAAGAATCAAAACAAACCTAGCTGCTATAAATCATGTCATACTTATTGAAAACTGCCCCAGGCATTTCACATATGCTCAGCTAACCTAGCTAACCCCATCCAGTCATAAGAGCCTCCAAGGCAATCACAGACGAAATGGGAAGACTTCAAAAACCTAGCCAATGCCAAAGGAACTTAAGATTCAGGTTTTGAAACTTAGACACCTAAGTTGCCTCCCAAGATGATCGTTGCTACTGCTGAAAACTGTTTCAGAGCTACATCTTTTACATCTTTTATCTCTGCAGCCAAGGGAACAGAAAGAGGAGTTTGACAGATTAGTGTCAGCAAACAGGGATGTTACGAACCACCCAAGTTATCAAGTCCAGTCCCCTGTGGTCATGGAGAGACATTCAGTTCCAATTCTCAGAGAAGGGCAGGGTGAAATAACAATTGAGGAGCTGTATAATATATAATGTACCTAAGGATAAGCCTTTCCTGACTCTTACAGGGCAAAAGATAAAGCATAAAAAGACATAGTGCAAGCAAGCACAGCCTTTTCCTCTCACGACTGTTTGAAGACATCAGGGAATCATATTCAAATTTCACTTTCTTCAGAAGTTCTCCTTTTTCTGTTTCTTTCCCCTCATGAAATTACCTTGCTCATCATTACATGGTTTGTACTTTGCCTCCAGTCCCACCTGAAATATTATTCAGCTATTCAAAAATTTAAAAGTATGACTTCTGAAGTATATGATGAACTTCAGAGTATTTGCTCTTTGGCAGTAGTCTTTCTTAGCATCAGGAGAAGAATTTCTTCCAGTATATATATTTTAAATCAGCTTGCAAAACAATCTTGTTCTTATTAACACAAGATAGTCAAATAGTTTTGTTTTACACTTCTTCCATTCACATCAGTAGCTTCAGTTTACATACAATTATCTTGAAAAATTTTAACCAGGCTCTACACAGTATTTCACTCAGAGTCTGCATATCCTCAAACCGCAGCACTAGTACTTCCCTCTTTCCAACAGAAATGCCTTCCTTTATGTCCTCTAAAATCACATTGGGGTTTTTCACAGCTCCATCACATTAGCAGCTGAAAGTTACCCTTTGATTAGCTCCATTCCAATTCCTATTAGTCTGGTGACAATGTCAGATCATTAGCTCTTCCTCAGCACTCGAAATATTCCCAACATGTATCTTATCCACAGATTTCATGTGCATACACCCATTTCCTACCTTCAGGTCACTAACAAACATTCTGATACCAACAATAAGTAGCTAAGAGTATCACTGATTATTTCTCTCAAGGTTTTATTGCAACCTGTTGTATTTCCTGCCCAACCAAGATCTTTATTCTTTTTGTATCAATCCCCTTTATCTCCACCTCAAACAATAATTTCCTACAGAGAATGGCATATAATCTTCTTGAATTGCAATACTGCATTTCTTGAGCACAAAGGAGTTATTAAACCCCCAAGGTAGTCAGTTTCCCTTTTGATAAAACCAGACTATAATTGAATTTGACTTTCTGTTCATTTCTGCATGTGTAATGATTTTCTGCTTCGATGTGAGTTCTCATTCTCACACAGCATTGAGTTGCCTCCTCTTCACTCACTCTTGAATGTAGCTACCAGGTTATATATTGTTTGGGCAAAGTACCAAGTGCAGTTCTACAGATAAACTTGGTCTTTTAGTCTTTTAGATTTGTAACACTGTAATACTGTAATAGTATTAGTCTTAGAGAATTAATAAGACTTTCTGAGATTGTCATATATGACTATGCCCCATACTGACACTCTAACTGCAAACCTGTACTGTGCTTGCATTGCAAGAATTAATCTGCCAAAAGCAAATTACCAGCTTCTGCTGCATCAGATATGTGGTGTAGCGAGGACACCCTACAGGGTGTCTGCTGCTACCCTGGGATGTCTGGACTGTTCTCTAACCCTCTGGCTAAGTATCCTCCCAGGCAATGGAGAGCAGAAGGACCACCAGAACAATCACTGCTAAGAAACAACACCTTATTGGAACTGCAGTGATATAGAATCATAGAATCATAGAATGGTTAGGGTTGGAAAGGACCTTAAGATCATCAAGTTCCAACCCCCCTGCCATGGGCAGGGGCACCTCACTCTAAACCATATCACCCAAGGCCTTGTCCAACCTGGCCTTGAACACTGCCAGGGATGGAGCATTCACAACCTCCTTGGGCAACCATAAGCAAACTATATGCTTGCTTATGGTATCCTTTAGTCAGATGCTACCTGCAGACTCCCTTACAATCTGGTTTCAGGTGGGATAGAGTTAATTTTCTCCTTAGTAGCTGGTGCAGTATTGTGGTTTGGCTTCAGTCTAAGAGGAATGCTGGTAGCACACCAATGTTTTCATCATTGCTCAGCAGCGTTTATCCCCATCAAGGATTTTCAGTCTCTCATGCTCTGCCAGTGAGGAGGAGCACAGGAAGCTGGGAGAAGCAGAGACAGGACAGCTGACCCAAACTAGCCAAAGGGGTATTCCGTACCACAGCATGTCACGCCCTGTATAGAAACTGGAGGGAGTCACCTGGAAGGCCCAGATTGCTGTTTGGGGACAGCCTGGGTATCAGTTTGCAGGTGGTGAGTGATTGTATTGTGCATTACTTGGGTTTCTTGGGTTTTATTCTCTTCCCTCTTTTTATGTCAGCCTGTGGCTTTTACTTTTTTCCAGTTCTCTCAATCCACCAAGGCAGTGGGGCAGGAAGTGTGTGAGGTGAAACCTGGAACTTACTCATCAGCTGAAGTTAACCTGCAGCAATTCATTGTGACAGGAAGCACAGAAAATATGAGTAAAGGTTTGGGAGAACAGAGCTGCATGCCACCTAGCCTTCGCTATTTTCATCTTTGTAGAAAGAGTGCTTTCCTCCAAAGCAGAACGCAACAGCTAAGGACTAGGAATCTGTGATGGAAAAATGGGAACCATACTTGAACTGCTTATTTAAACAGCAAGAGCTACCATAGTGACCTGGGAGACAATCTATAGAGCAACAGATTTTTTTTCCTCAGAGTCTATAACAAAAGCTACATTATTTTTCTTTCCAGAGGTGGATTTAGTATGAGGAATATCAGAATGTTGGTTCAAGAGGGATAAATACAGAAGAAAAAACCTGAAAGCGAATGCTGTTACATGGATAGATCTTCCCAACTGTATTTAATGATGTTTTTGCCTTTTTCTCAAGTCAGCAGAACCCCATTTGTTTAATCCATTTAAGTTCATGTAATTGCCCTATTTATATTATTTGTTCAATTAGTTCATATTTCATCTCTTTTCCCTTCCTTAATGGCAAAAACAACCCTGATGAGAAAGAATCATGTACTGTTGCCTTACTCTGTCTCACACATACCTCTCTCCTCCTCCCTTCCCCAGGAAATGTCAATATTAACAATAAGAAGTTGGGGAGGATGTTTGGGGATTTTTTTTTTCTTTTTAAGTGAAAGTCTAGCTTTTCCTGAAACAACTCTAAGCTAATAACAATTTACAAAGTGTCTGGATTTTTCAGGTTTTACTTTGTTATCTATACCAATACATGCAATGTTGGCACAGTTTCCAGGAATCCATAAATTTTGAATTTGTTGTGAGGGATAACAGGCATAACTCCCTCTGAAAGGAAAAATCTAGTACTAAAGGCTTCAAGGAATTTGACTTATTCCCAATCTATAAAATCTTTAAATAGTTTTATTCAAATATGCATTAGTGTTAAACATAGGCTTAAATATTTTTTCTAGCTGTATAGAAGGGAAAAGAAATTAGGAAGATTTTTTACATATGAGGGCAGAAAACAACAACTTCATGAACATGTCTGGGAATCAAGAATACTACTTTTTATTATGTTTCTTTGAAAAATTCTTCTAGACAAGATATTGGTTTATTGTGCTTATTCTTTCTCTAGAACATGCTACATTCTTGCTCAGGGAGGTTGCAGAGTATATTAGTGCCTGTACTGGCTTGGAGAGCAGATTCCAGTGCAAAGAAACACAGTGAAGCATCTGAAAAGAAACTTGAGAATTTCATATTGTTGAGTCTTTAAAAGAGTTAAAGATGAAGCCAGGGTACACACTCCTCTACAAGCAGACATCATTGCTGGAGATATACGAGCCACATGGTAAATAGTAAGGTAGGTCTTAGTCCAAAGGGAGCTTTGCTGTTCTAGTCATTTAAGCAATCAAAACAGATTATCATTCTTCTGTTTCTCCCTCTTTTTTGTTTCCCACTTTGTTGGTGGTTTTGGTTTAACTCATCTTTGCTTTGTCCCCTCTTCTAAAGGTTAAATTGCTCATCTTTAATAATTTGCTTTACAAATATCTTTTGTTATCTGCCACCACTATTTGCCATTTTCAGTGAGATGTTTCACTTAGAAAATAGGGTATAACAATTCCATTTTTTAAATTTCAACTTAAATTTACTTGACATTTGCAAAACCTTTTTAATAGCTTGTCACTTGTGCCTCATCTCAATCTACACAGCAGCCATAATTTAATACTGTCCTGGGCTCACCTCTAATAGTCACTTTTCTCCTTCTTAGTAGCTTGTGCTGTGTTTTCAGCTTTAGTCTGAGCACAGTGCTGCTAACACACTGATGTTTTAGTTGCTGCTCAGTAATATTTACTCTGACCAAGGACTTTCTGAGTCTCATGCTCTGCCAGGTAGGAGGGGCATAGGAAGCCATGAGGAAGCAGAGACAGGACACCTGACCCAAACTAGCCAAAGGGGTACTCTATACCGCAGCACGTCATGCTCAGTATATAAACTGGGGGCAGTTACGCAGAAAGGCTAGATCATTGCTCAGGTCGGGCTGGGTATCGGTCGGCGAGTGGTGAGTGGTTGTATTCTCTTCCCTTGTTATTTCCCTTATCATCATTATTTTTGGATGTAGCAGTAGTGGTTTTGTGTTTTACCTTAGTTACTGGACTGTGCTGATCTCAACCCATGGGAATTACACTATTCCGATTCTCCTCCCCATCCCACCCAGACCAGGCAGGGGAAGAACAGGGGAAATGTGTGAGCAGGTGTGTGGTTCTGAGTTATCGGCTTGGCTTAAACCACAACATCTGCTAAAATTGTAAGCATGGTGTTTCTAATAGCAATGCAGAAAGAAAAAAAAAAAAAAAATCATCCCGATTCATCCAAATAATCCTGGCTCTTCCCCATGGACAAAAACTGTATGTATCAAAAATAGTAGGAGTCATTGGCTATCCAGCCATTAACATTTACTACTACTGATTACTCTGTTGGCACACTGATCGTAGGCCCAGAAGTTTGCCTCTATTATTTGGCAGGTACATTTGTTGTTTATAAAACTGATCCTTAGGTTATTTAGTTTGAAACTTTTTATTTCATCATTAACAACCAGATTTTAATTTTTTTTATAACCTGTGAAGTTAAATTGTTAGTCTGAAAGAAAGGTGTGTACCAGCAGAGACAGAATTAATGCATACATGCACATACTATATACTCTTTCTACACGGGCAATACAAAAAGTAAACACACATATTAGACCTTTTGCTTTAGTACTTTAATTTGTTCTGAATTTAATTTAATTTGGTCTGAATTCTGATCATAACTGAATATATCAACTATTCTGACTCTTAAAATTCAAGACTAAGAAACATCAAAGACTGAGACATGAGGCTTTTTAGTAGTCACAATTATTTATACATTGTCCAAGCTAGTAAGAAAAGGTAGAAAATCCATTTCACTTTTCTCTATGTTTTGTAATGAGCAACACCAAATGCAACAAGGTCCAAGTATATGATTGCATTCTGTTCCTCCTCTTAATAAATCTTTTGTTTCCTTCAAGGCTTGACAGAGTCATCTATCACTACCACTATGTGCTACATAAGGATCAGTAGATTCTGCAGACTTCCTCTGATTGTCACAGTGTAAATATGCACTTCCTGAAAATATATTTCCTGAAAAATGATTTAAATTAAAGCACTTGATCATATGACACCAAATTAGAGACCTAAAAAACAGAATAAAATCCTGAGGCATGTCCAATTTCTAGCTCTCCATCATTGAAACAAACTGCCACATTTTGACTGGGAAGGACACAGGAGGGAACTGAAGATGCCCTTGGTTACAATTTTACAAAGTTAATTAAAACCAATTTTAACTTTTTTCCATTTTTCGATGGATGGAATGATTTTTCCATCTGAACAATTTCATTCTGCCTGCATAATTTTCTAGTACCATATAAACACAGAAAATTGAAAAAATAACTTCCAATTTACATTACACATTCTTTAATCTGTACTGTTTGAAGTGTACTGACAGACTGTATGTAGCATACTGGTATGCTTCTATTTCATGCCTTGCTTATTCCATACATCAGTTAAAGAAAATTCAGCATTTTCTATTTCTCAGTAGTATTATTTCAGCAGATCTTTCTTATGCAATGCAATACCTCTAATTAAGAGATTTTGGCACCCATCTTTAGTTTTATTGAAGGCACGTTCTCCTTCACAACAACTCTTAAAGTAACATTAAAAAATCCAGCTAGATGTCATCTTTATTTGAACAGACTTGGTTCTACTTTGGTCTCCACTCTGACATACTTCTGTTCTCTCTCATCTTACCTACTGTCAAAAGTATTCAGTAGTTTTAACAAGGTTCTCACCCTGCCTCTCTTACTCACCCTGACTTTGCTTTTTCATAGCCCGTAGCCTCTCTCATAACCCCTTTGTCACTATCATATTCTTATAAAATTCTTGTTCACAGTTCTATTAGCAAGTCGTTTTATTTTGAAATGCATTTTTTTTTCTTCATTAGACATTCGATCTCGTACATTTACAAGTACTTCTGGAGATTGTTAGCTCAGAACACTGGATGAGAACCCCTGCTTTAGAGAGCCTATCAATCATTTTGTATTACACTCATCACCATGCTGTCTAAAGGCTTCCTTTGATACACTAAATGTAGACATTATGGATTCATGAAGAAACAAGGAGGTATATCACTGAAACTTGACAGAAAAATGGGTACTAAAGCTCAAGGTTTTCTCACCACAAAGACTTTATTTTGTGAAAACACTCCATCAATATGTTCTGAAGACTGAAAGTTTTTCCAAGTGTTATTTATCAGTCTCAGTTCAGTGTATTAAAGGGACAGGCTCCCCATGCAAAATATTTGCTTCTTTTGTGAAGTGGGTCATAGCAGTCCTCTGCAAAGATACTACTGGTGCACTCCAAAACAAGCTAAACACTTGATTCTTACTAGGAAAAAAAAAAAAAAAAGCTCAATAACAGCAAGAACAGACGCATTCTTAGAAAACACTAGCAAAAAAGATAGCTGTTATTTATATTTAAAATGTAATTATACTCCAAGCACTAATAGACTTCTCACAATATTTGACAGCTGATTCCACTGGGAGAATCCAGAATACAATTCTGAGTAATCTCACTAAGACAAGAAAATGCTGCTTCACAATTCCGGTAGACATTATCTTGTATACTATTAATTAGCTTCTAACAGACTTCAATTTACAAAAATGACTGATTCACCAAGAAATCACTGTGGTTTTCATTCACCATCATCTGGTGGCATGCTTTTCTCTTCCAAGATGGTCACACAACTGTGTCTTGGGGGAAATCTATGTTCTTCTCACAGTAAGACTATGGCAAAAGTAATATGTAAGAATTGAAGTACCTGTCTTTCAGGTACCTTTAACCCTGCCTGCTGGCTTGTAGGTGTAGTATTTTCTTTGTAGCTATAGCATTTTCTGTACTTGTCATAATTATTCCAGAAAATAATGACAACAGAAAAAACAGGAAAAAAAAAACCAAAACAACTCCCCCCCCCAAAAAAAAAAAAAACAAAACACCAAATAACACCACCAACAACCAAACAAAAACAAAAAAAAACCCAACCCAACAACCCAGGAATCCCAATTTAGGCTTCACACTGTCGGTTAAATACACAAAATACATGAAAACAATTGTCTCAGATTCAATACCCTAGACCAATTCAGTGGTCTAGTACTGAATATTCCTCATGAAGTTATATACCTCCATCTTCTTTCATTTACATTTTTTTGGGAGGGTGGCAATAGAGCAGGTGGGTGTTAAACTAAAAGAACTGAATAAAGGTTGCAAAAATTTTCCTCCTTTTACATCCTTGCCTAAAGGGAGGACAAATGTCCCCATGTGGTTTGACATAACCAGGTAGCTATGCCTTTCCTACCACAACAGCTTATGGTAGCACAAAGGAGTGGGCATGGTCTTAGGATAGGGTAAAAGATGCAGGTGTTGCACTGAATGTTCAAGCCCCACATACCACTCATTTGCTATATCCCCATCAATCAGCTGGGAGAGGGTCTGCAGCAGACTTGCATACACTCCTTCCAGCACATTCCACTTCCCCTAGATCCTATCCAGCACTCAGGCACAGCTGCTACACCGGTGTTATCTTACCCCCATTTTGCACCTGGGGGACAAAATGGCTCTGGGAAGTCTCTTCCCTACTCCAGATTGCCAGTCTTCACCTGTTAGTTTGGGATAGTTTGCTTTCACGAAGCCACAGAATGACTGAGGCTGAAAGGTACCTCTGGAAGTCACCTGGTCTAACCTCTCTGCTCAGGCAGGACTACCTGAAGCCGGTTGCCCAGCACTAGGTCCAAACAGCTTTTAAATATCTTCAAGGATGCAAAATTCACCACCTCTTTGGGTAAATCCCCTTAAATCTTTGTGTTCCTGTTTCAGCCATGCCACAGAGATACAGCTGCACACGAAACAATCTCAACTATTCAATAGTTGCACAACCATTTTATGGTCTTATCAAAAATATGTGATGCAAGGAAAACACATGTCAGGGTCTAATTGGAGAAAATCCCAATGTCAGACCCTGTTTCAGTTTGTGATCCCAAGAGTGAAATTAAGGCACAAACGAGGTCAAGCACCATGATCGATTAGTAAGTGTACTATACATTACAAAAAGAGTTATTATAAAAAAGGTAAATTATTGTAATAAAGGGGACAGTGATAGGGCAGATTGAAAAAAGGGTAGAAAATGAAGCAAGGATGTGAGGTGCAGAGAGAGAGAGAGATTCACCACCATGGATCCAGCGGTGTCCCAGGGATCCATTGCTGTTGTTGTCAGTGGTGGGAGTTCTTCAGGGTTCACAGTCAGTATCAGAGCAGAGTGTCCCCCAAGAGTCTGTTGAAGGTAGGTGTCCTTGTGGAGGCATCTTTTCTGGAGTCGTCCCCTTGAAGGTATGCCATAGAGAGTGTCTTGTGGAGTTGCCCTCATGGCTGTCTCGTAGAGGGTGCCCCTCAGGGTCCGTAGTAGTCATCGGTGGAGAGTGTCCTCATGGAGGTGCCCTCCTGGCATTCTCATGGCAATGGCTCCTTGGCAATGTGCCTCTTGGTGATTACCTTCCCCCTTTTATAATGAGCTGGGGGGAGTACCTCTGTTCTTCATGTCACGTATTACATGTTCCTGGTGGACCAACTTCCCTGGTCTTCCAGCCAGCTCTTCAACTGCATGTGTCTGCATGCACGCACACACACACATCTGCAGCAATTCTTGGGGTAATGGTGGACAGCAATTCGTTACTCCAACCCTCGAGGTAATGGACGGAAGAGTCTTGCCTCAGCTCAGGATGATGGAGTCCTAGTTCAGCTCCTCACACCCTTCTCCCAGGCCATGGATATTGAAGTCTTATCTCAACTCCTCTCACCTATCTCTGAGACAAAAGATAGCTGGATTTCCAGCTCAGCTTCTCAGACCAACCTTTGACACAAGGCGCAGTGGAGTTTGATTTCAGGTCAGTCTCTCACAACATGCTACCTTTGATTGCAACCACCATGCATAGGACTGCTAAACTGCAACAAAACAAAGTTATTTGAGCCATGGGAAAAATTGTTTGCTTTATACACTCAAAATGAGTATAATTATCTCATAAATAACTAAAAAGAACAAAAAGCAGTGACAGGCCTGAAAGCAAGATCTGTGTTACAAGGATATTTGCTTTCTTTTGGCACATTTGTTCATCCTTGTAGCTTTTCAAACACTTCACTGCAAATATCCCAGGCACACTTATTTTTTTTTTAAAAAGGAATTCTGTGCTGTAACCAGAGAAAATTTCTGGCTTATGGAAGTTACAACTTATTTCTGTTTTGAGATAGAGGTGCTCATGTATGCTTTATTAGCCCTAACGTGTTTTGTATGAGACATTTCCTACTGTATATTTGCTATAGTACTTAAAACTCTACATAAGACATCCTCTACAGTTTAATTTATTAAAAAAAAAAATGTTTTCTGACATGGGAAATTAATTTCTTTCTCACAGTACTAGAACATCAGTAAACTGACAATTACATAAAACCATGGCTTTGTTTTTACAGTAAATTCTTTTTAATCTGCCCTAAACCAGGCACCTCTGGAAGAAAACATGAAAGTAAATACACAAATAGTCATACTGCAAATTGATGTTACTGCTGTGTTCCCAATAGTACTGAATTCACATAGCTACTTTCAGGTGCAAGATTCTTACTGTGTTTCCATACAGATATAACAGATAATAAAATTGATAATTTGTTCAGACAAAAAAAAAAAAAAAAACAATCCACAAAACAAGGGAATTAAAATTAATTCACAGGGAGAGATGACATTGGTTCTATCTCAACAGCAACGTTTTCCTGCTTGTCCAAGTATAGCAAGCAACAGATGAGCAGAAAAACTGTCAAGGCTGAATTGCAGCAGCCAAACTACAGCTTTGGTTTTGAATTGCAGAGAATTAAAATTAACCCAAACTCATAACATGCAAATTATGAACATTTTTCTTCATTTGCTCCATCTTAAAATAAATGGAGAAAATATTCACAAACCTAGGATGTGCAGCGGCTATCACTAGACTGTGATTGCCAGGTAAAAGCTTAAGTGAAGAGGTTGGTGCCCAGATGGGAGCAGGAGCAGCTTTGAAAATGTGGTTCGAACATTAGATGCTGACTTCTGTAGAATATCGAGTCGATGAAGCTCTAGATGACAGTGTAGATGTGGAGACAGTGTTCTCATGGGAGAATGGATAATTGGTACAAAAACTGAATAATCCTGAAAGATACAGCAAGGCTGTGAGAAGCCCAAGGAAGCTTAAGCAAGCAAGATAAGAAGAAGCTGTAATTCACTGAGTTATGAGAACTGTGGGCTGTTGGCAAGCTTTCGAGGTCAAGTTCTTACACCTGTGCTTAACCAATTGTGTGTTAGTCGCTAAGGGTCTTCAAGTGTATCCAATCATAATATGCCAAATCACTCTAAGTGCCTGTAAGAAATGGTATATAAGGAGTTAAAGCTTTGTAATAAATTGGAAATCGCTGATCACATTGATCGTCTCTGCATTGTCCGTGACTCCCGTGTCAACATAGATGTCTTTAATTCAATGCAATTATTTTGCTGTTACCAGTGGGAGAAGAACAAATCTTGCAAGTAATAGTTAACAAGATCAAGATGAAAAACGTTCAAAGGGGTAATGAAAAGTGGGAAAGCATGTAGGAGCTGAAGGTAGATGAGGGGGAATACTGCAGCAGGTAATATTGGTCTTCACTTGAATGAAAACATTGGGCTAAAATCAGTGTTGTCAGCAGTCATAATATCTTGTCCCATCACGCACTTTCAGTGTAGGCACTCATTCACAACTGGCTTCAGATCATATTTAATATAACCTTATTATTTAGAATATCTTTGCATATTTCTGTCAGATTAATCCTCCTTGAAATTACTTAAAAAAATAAAATTGGAAAAAGCACCGGATATTAGCAATAACAATAAAAGCCAGATATGAATGCAGCAGGGTTTTAGAATCTTGCTTAAATTCGGGATTCTATGGATTTTGCCTGTTGTCCAGATGCAGAGAACAACGTTCTCTGTTTTCAAATTTGCTCAGTGTAATAGCCTCCAGGTTCAGCATCCTGGCCTGTACCTTTCTTCTCTGAGTTACAGTACTTTGCTACACCAGCATACAAGAAATCTTTTTTCCTTTTTTTGTCTCTATTATCAACAAGAAAAATTTTAAAAAGTGTTTCAGTAAAGTTGTTGAACCATTTCTCTCCAAAACATTTAAGTTTTTTTAATATTATAACCCACTAACAACTTAAAACTTCCATTATATAATATCAATATTGAAAGTGATTTTATAGTTATTACTATTTTTACCTCTGTAGGAGAGTAATCACTTTTGCATTACTCAATTTCTATACTTACTGCAACAGTCAACATGCAATCAACAATTCATTTAAGCCTTGACAACTTTTAAACACAGAAGAAACTAGAAATGCTATTACAATCCAAATCTTAAATCATTTGTGCTGTTTAAACACCTATTCAATATTCTCAGAGGCCTGTTGGAAAATCTTCTGTTTCAAACTTCCATTATTATAGCAAACTCAGAATAATAATTTTTCTTGAGTAAGAATAATTAAGAATAACATCCAAAGGCCCATATAGAAACTATTACATCTATTTTCTTAGAGAATAAAACATGAATTTCATAATGCAATTATGTAACACAGGCTTAAACTTCTATTTTTTCAGTAAAATTGCTTCAGACTCAATCTTGTTTCTAGCAAAAAAGTGTAGCTCCCACCAATTTAAGTGATTTTTTAATTACTCTTACAATTACTTCACACTTCCAAAATTTTCTTGATTGACTTTTCCCTATCTTTCCAAGCAAGCTGTCAGCCCACTGATCCGTAGCTAATATAAGTCTGGAGTTTAATAGCTTTGTTACAGTTTTGACAGGGTTTTTACAGGGTTTACAGTTTTTACAGGGTCTTTTGCAGGGAGGGAGGATGCTGGTTTTGTTATTAAAATGCCAGTGCATTCTTCACTGCAGCTCTCACTGTTCACTAAGTGAATATAAGCTTACATTTTTGTTTAAAAGGGATACTGGTACTTCCTGTTTGAGAGGGTACTATAGGAATGTACTTCAAGGTACTATTCCTTGATCTGCCACTCTTGCCTGAAGCATAACCATCTTCGTTTACACCTGCTTTGCACAAAGAAGTGTTCTAGTGAGAAGCTGGGAGTGCAGTCAGGTTTCTGTTTCTAACCTCAGTTGCAGAGCAAGCATCTAGAAAAGATAAGCTTCTGACAGCCATTTAAAAAATAATATTAGAACACATCCTTAAGTAACTTAGATAAATTATAAAGATAGGAAGTTATTCCTTCACTCATTATTCAATACTTCCATTATTAAGAATCATAGAATAGTTAGGGTTGGAAAGGAACTTAAGATCATGTAGTTCCAACACCGCTGCCATGGGAAGGGATACCTCACACTAAACCATGTCACACAAGGTTCTGTTCAACCTGGCCTTGAACACTGCCAGTGAGGGAGCATTCACAGTTTCCCTGGGCAACCCATTCCAGTGCCTCACCACCCTTACAGCAAAGAACTTCCTCCTTATATCCAATCTAAACTTCCCCTGTTTAAATTTTAACCCATTACCCCTTGTCCTATCACTACAGTCTCTAATGAAGTGTCCCTCCCCAGCATCCTTATAGCCCCCCTTCAGATACTGGAAAAGGCTGCTATGAGGTCTCCATGCAGCCTTCTCTTCTCCAGGCTGAACAGCCCCAACTTTCTCAGCCTATCGTCATATGGGAGGTGCTCCAGTCCCCTGATCATCCTCGTGGCCCTTCTCTGGACTTGTTCCAACAGCTCAATGTCCTTTTTATGTTGAGGACACCAGAACTGCACACAATACTCCAAGTGAGGTCTCACGAGAGAAAAGTAGAGGAGCAGGATCACCTCCTGTCCCTGCATAATATTATGCAAGCAGAGATCATCGAGAAAAAAATCGCATAGCCTGATTTTTTCAAACTCCCATAGACCTGATCTGAGAGGTTCTACTCCTCTTGTTTGTTTCACCATTTATCCTACAAGCTTATTTGACACAAGGTATTTGTTGTCTGACTCTTCCTGAGCAGCATCAAGTTCCTCATCAACATTCAGTCAATTTGGTCTGAAACCATATGAAGAATCAATGATGATGCAAGTTCCTTGTCATATCTGACATTTAGGTATTTGAACCAAAAGTAAAACAGAATTCAGAAAGACTTCTATTAGAAAAGTTTTTCCAATATATATTCAGGAAAGAATACAAGCTATAAATCTGTAACAAGCTGACGTATGAGAGCCACGTGTCAGGTCATTGCCACTTATCCTAAACAGTTTCCTGTAAGCTATCTTACATCTCTCCACTTTCTTTTATTGCTGGTACTGAGAAAAATAAGTCAGGATGTGCCTCCTCTGGTTTTACTGTAGCACTTTATGAATATTCTTAATATCTGAAGGACAACTGGGATATACTATTGGTAAACCATTCATTGGAGGTAAAAAGACAACTCTAAAACAGCCAAAGTTATTAGCAGATTCAGGCTACATTTGCCAAATTAGAAAAAGGCAATGACATTTTAGGGTTTTTTCATGGTTTAAGCCCAGGCCGTAAATCAGAACCACGCAGTCTACTCCCCCCAACCACTTTCTTCCCCCTGGTCCTGGAGGGATGGGAAAGAGAATCCAGAGAATGTAGCTCCTACAGGTTGAGATAAGAACAGTCCAGTAACTAAGGTATAACACGAATCACTACTGCTACCACCAATAATAACAATGTTAAAGGAAATAACAAGGGAAGAGACTACAATACCACCCACCGACCGATACCCAGCCCAGCCGAGCAGTCAACTAGCCCTTCTGGATCACTCTCAGTTTACATCCTGGGCATGACGTGCTGTGGTATGGAATACCTCTTTGGCTAGTTTGTGTCAGGTGTCCTGTCTCTGCTTCCTCCTGGCTTCCCGTCCTCCCTGGCAGAGCATGAGACTCAGAAAGCCCTTGCTCAGTGTAAACATTACTGAGCAACAATTGAAAACATTGGTGTTATCAGTGCTGTTCCCAGGCCGATAGTCAAAAACACAGCACTGTACCAGCTACTAAGAAAGAGAAAAAATGACTGCTGCTGCTGAACCCAGGACAGGTTTTGCTTTTTTTTTTTAAACAAAACAAACAAACAAACAAAAAGGACAAAAAAACCCACAAAAGACAAAAAATACCCTAAACCTAAACCAAATTGTGACAATGATCTTTCTCCCTCAGAACCCAAATTTGCATATACGGTTAAGAGAGCAAACTCAAGCATGATGATAGAAAACCACCTTGTCTAGACATTTTAAAGAGATATTTGTAAACCCTGACATCAATAGCCAGTAAAAAAAAAGAGGGCAAAGACCCAGAGCATGCTGCCAGTTTGCCCAGAGAGGAAGAAACCTTCCCTGATTATTACAGGTAGAAAGTTCTATACCTTCAGATCAACAAAGCAACCAGTAAAGCTCCATACCCAGATGCCACTGTAGGAAGGCTGATAACTCCTGGGTACAATGCTATTTAGGTTCTGTTTTGAGTTGGATAAGTGCCTTAACAGCCATTGTGACAACTTGAAGACAGAATTAAGACACTTTCCCACCTCAACCATGTGCCTGAAAAATCTGAATTCTTCCTATGTACTTTCTAGGGCATTTGAACATGTAGGTTCAAACCCCAACAATTAGTTTGGTATTCCAAAAAAAGACTGGCTTGAGACATACAGAGAAGGCAGATGGACTAATCCTTTCATGTGTTCCACTGGTATAATAAAGACTGGTTCATTAAGGAAGAACATTCAGATCTCCAATAGAAGCACTTCTATTGGAGTGAAGTGAAGGAGTGAAAAAAGAAACAAACACAATACTATTTTGCTAAATCAAGTTAAATATCTACACAGCCCTTAGGTCTCAAATGAAAACTTGACAGCCTAAGCTTTCCAAAGGCTTGGACAGAATGGAAAACATCTTTCAGAAGAGACAGGGGTAATGCAATAAATACTCAGGGATGGTGTAAGCATAGAGCTTTATGCTCCATGTACAGAGCCAAGTCCAGGTCTGAGCATACCCTTTTTAGCATACTAAGAGGTGATTTTTCATATCCCTCTGGACACCAAATCCCCTCTACTTACCAAGTAGTATAGGTATGGCCTCAGCTCTTGATCAGTGACTCTGGAAAACATGCATCTAAAGGTGCGTAATTAGTCTGTTAACTTTGCTAAAACTTACCCAGCTTTGAGGAATTCAACAAAATATTAATGAGTTAAAAATCAAAAGCCAAGAAAGAGACAACTCACTCGCAGCACAAAGCAGTTTATTACATCAGCACAAAAAGGAACAACCTAATGACAGGTGACGGATTACATCAATAGCAAGCATATATATCCCATCAAAGGATGGCAATATGTCAACAGCAGCACTGAAAAACAGAGGTTCAGGACAGCAAGGCAGGCTTTCCTGGTTTCCAAAAGACATTTTTCTCTTTCACCATTTCCCATAGATCATTCACATGAGAAGTGCTTGTGCACCTGTGTATGTGGGACAGAAGTTTAAAGCAAGTTGTAGAACACAAGGTCACGTTAAAACCAAGAGGTCTGGAAAAACATCAACTGCTTTGTGAATCCTTATGCTAAATTTGAAGTTTGATACTGGTTTCAAATTGCTTGATGGAGTAAAATCAGTTTACCATGACTGACATCCTGGCTGACATTCCTTTATTGCCAAGCAATGAAAGTTAAGGGTTCTTGGCCAATATGAAATATTCAAACTTCCTTGTCAGTGTTTGAGTCCTAGAGCGTAAACGTGCCTTTAATGCAGGTAAATTAGAGTCCAAACAAACATTTAAATTTCTTTTCAAGCTCATGGGCCACTGCGTTGCATCAAGACACAAAAGGATGAAACTTTGAGATTCATGTTTCTTACAGAAAAATCAGGCCAGGATCTTAACAGAAGCAGAGAATACACACAACTAGTTGGATCCCACTCCAAAGAGGGTGGGTGTTACTTATTAGCTGGTGACACTTTTCAATCAGGAACTATGTTCCATTTCAATGTGAAGACCTATTCCATTTAAGAAGACCTATCAGAAGACCAACATGCCTCCAGGAGCATTATTTTCTCAGCTCAGCCAGAGCTGCATGGGAGGAACTTAAGCACAGAGGGGAAAAAAAAGCAAATATCAGAACATTTCTGAACACCTGGTAAAATTTGAATACCTTTGGGAAGCAATCGGTCTAAATTAGCCTGGACTCACTGCTGCAGATACATACAGTGTTATGACACATTTCCATTAAAAATGAATTTTTCAAGTTCTGACTTAGAAAAAGCTTCAGCTAACTTAAAAAAAGCTGAGGAGTTACACCACTGGACTATAACACTATTTGACTAAGACCTCCCGGCTAGAACAAAAATCATGTTTGGAAGCTTTCTGAAGAAAAGGCAAGCTAAGAATATCGAATGTCCTAAAGGCTTTTAACACATCAGTGTTTGAATACTTTATTTTCCTCCTCTATGGTATGGTTAGGGGAATTAGGTATTCACATGAGTTCACACATTAAAGCAAAATTCTAATTGACTATGTGAGTCACTGCTAATCACAGGGCAGTATTATGAGCTGCATGTGCAACAGGAGACGAGGGAAGATAAAACCATATTTAGGAAATAGCAAAGAAGTGAGCAGACTGGAGAGGACAGGGCTCTCTGCCAACAAAATCTAACATAGAAATGAGCAGAAAGAACAGTGAGGGAGGAAGGACAGGAACAGCAAAAGGGAGAGTGAGAAACACTGGGCAGAAATCAGCTGTATAACAAATATGTGGATTGTCAAATTAACATTAGGAAATAATTCATTGGCACCAGAGGGAAGAAGTATTATATGAAGACTATAGCAAAGTCCTAAAACCACCTGCCCACCACATTTTTTCCCAACAGTCAGTATTATAGAGCTGCCCTGGTTTCAGCTGGGACAGAGTTAATTTTCTTCTTAGTAGGTGGTACAGTGCTGTGGTTTGGATTTACTATGGGAATAACATTGATGAAATTGCTTGGGGACACGTTGGGTTACAGTCAGCAAGTGTATTGTTCATCACTTTGGGTTTCACCCACCTCTCCTTTTCATTATTATTATATTTTTACTCTATGTCTATCATTAAGCTCTTCTCTTAACCAACAGGTTTTACCTTCTTCCAATTCTCCTCCTCATCCCACCAAGGGTGAGTAAGTGAGCAGCTGCATGCTGCTTAGCTACTGGCTAGGGTTAAACCACAAGAAGACCTCAAATCACCATAACAATCCTTTGACCTTGCTTACAGCTGCTTTTCCCATTTTGTGGGTTTGTTTTCACTGAGGGCAGAGTGAATGGGATCAAATATAACAATAGAAATTACCTTTAGATACCCAAGATAACAAACATCATTTTCCCAACAAGAACATTTTTAATCTGTATATACCTCTTCAGATACAGCACAGACATGATGAAAAATAATGAAAGATGAATAAATTAACTTCCTCCAAGACAAGTGAAACACAGTAGCGCTTCTTGTGTTAGAATAACAAGTAAAGATAAGTAACAAATAAAACAATTTCATTGTTTGCACATAGCTTTGCAGTTTGAATCATAACATTTGAAGTTTCTTTTCCACCCTGGAAGTCCATTTCCTTGATTTACTTAAGATGTGAAAAACCTAACAGGACAGGAGACAAAGATTAAAAAGGATGAAATGCGCAGACTAGGGAAAAAAGAGGGAAAGAGCTCAAAAAGTGCCAAGAAGGATGTACAGCGCATAGCATCTTTAGATAGCCAGCACCTATAGAAAAAGAGCTCCTCTCACTCTCACTTCAGCTATATCTGCAGTTATATTGTTCATGCTTCATTAGCCCCCAAGCCACAGAGTGCAATTCCTCTGAAACACACTGAGCCAGACTAAAAATCAGAAACTAAGAAGCACAGTGAAAGATTTTGAAAACAAATTGCAACACAAATGTTGTAAAGCTCGTAACGCTCACAAGTACAGTGTAAACACAGCCAATGCCCCAGTGCTGATATTAACTATTTTAAGCATACAGAGTTAATTGGGAGAAGAATAATGATTTTTTTAAACAGTAACTTTCCAGTATGGAGTCATTATTGCAAGAGTCACTTGGCAGCTTTTAGCTTCGTTATTTATAACCACCCCACACAAAACACTTATCACTGGAAGACAAACAGATCTTAAGAATATCAAGAATTTCTCAATTCTACCAACTGAAAGAAGAAATAGTAATTGCCCAGTAAATACAATACAGCACATGTTAATATTTCATATTTTATCATGAGACAATATACCTGGGCAGCATAGATGCAATCATAATTAAAAAAAAGATAAAACCACCTCTCCCCTTGAAACAGTAAGGAAGAGAAAAATTTGCATCTTCAGTTGTCTTTAGCTCTCAGTCTATAATATAGTTTCTCTCCTCCACTGTACCATCAATACTTCATGGAATAAATACTATATTTTTATTTCATCTTAATTGTTTCTCCAGGCTCTCTAGCACTCTTACACTGCAGAATATACAGAATATGGAAATGGAGCTTGCCAGATGTGATCATAAAATTATCTAAGCATCACACATTCACTTGGACATAAATATATTTCCTTCACAAAGTGAGACTTGAAGACATTGTATTAATTATTCTAATCCTTAAAGATACTGCAGGAAAAGCTGACAAAAGCTTTTAAGTCAATGACTGCTACAGAAGCAGCTGTAAAATGATTGAGTTTAAAATCATCAAGCTCAGCTTTTCTTACAAGCAAAACATCACCCATGAAGACAGGCTAAGAGAGCTGGGCTTGTTCAGCCTGGAGAAAAAAAAAGGCCAGGGAGAACTCAGAGCAGTTTCCAGTGCCTAAAGGGGTTACAAGAAATCTGGATAGAGACTTTTTACAAGGGCAGGCAGTGACAGGGCAGGGGGTAACAGCTTTAAAGTGATGGAAGGTAGATTTATATTAGACATTAAGAAAAAGTTCTTCCCTGTGAGGGTGGCGAAGCACTGAAACAGGTTGCCTGCAGAAGCTGTGACTGCCCCATCCCTGGCAAGGCTTGGAGCAATCTGGTCTAGTGGAAGGGTGTCCCTGCCTGAGGCAGAGGATTGGAACTAGATGAGATTTAAGGTTCCTTCCAACCCAAACCATTCCACAATTCTATAATCTCTCAATTTTTACCATTCTTACACCATGCCCAAAACCTACCCTAAACCACCCAGTTGTAATAACCATGAGTAGCTTGTGCATCAGTACGGAAGGAAGCAACAAAAATGCTTGAGAACAAAGCACTTAAAGTTGTGGAAGAGATGTTGAACTACAGACTGCACATTGAGTCTGATATTTGCAGCCTTGAAACTGCACTTCAGTGCTTGAGTAGATCTTTCACTTGAGCCCTAAGGTCCTGTCTTTCTTTTCAGATGTGGTTAGAGGTTGAAAGGCTAGTCAGTTCTTTTATCTGCTCATTCAGTAGTTAAAGTGCCTGCCAAGAGAGCAGTGATTTGGGATTTATCTCTCTTCAGGCTGAAAACAAATCAGAACTACCCATATGGAAAGCATAATGAGAAACTGCTCCTTTCAATGCAGCCAGGCAGAAACCAAACCGTGAACAATGAAGTTGAGCAGCACTCAGAGAAAGCACAAGTGTGGCCATAAGACTAAACAACTCATTTAGGATTAAGTGAGGCTTAACACTGTCCTGGGTTTAGCAGTAGCAGTCATTTTTTCTCCTTCTTAGCAGCTGGTGCAGCGCTGTGGTTTTGACTTTCTGCCTGGGAACAGCGCTGATAACACCGACGTTTTTAGTTGCTGCTCAGTAATGTTTACTCTGACCAAGGACTTTGTGAGCCTCATGCTCTGCCAGGGAGGATGGGAAGCCAGGAGGAAGCAGAGACAGGACACCTGACCCATGCTAACCAAAGAGGTATTCCATACCACAGCACGTCATGCCCAGGATCTAACTGAGAGCTACCGGGAAGGGAGAGTTCACTGTGGGGTGGGGTGTGTTATCGGTCAGCTGGTGGTGAGCAGTTGTATTCTCTTCCCTTGTTATTTCCCTTATCATTAGTATTACTGGTGGTAGCAGTAGTGATTTGTGTTATACCTTAGTTACTAAACTGTTCTTATCTCATCCCCGGGGAGTTGCATTCTTTCCGATTCTCCTCTCCATCCCTCCGGGAGTAGGGGGAGGGAAAGAAGGGGGCGAGGAGTGAGAGAAAGACTGTGGCTGACGGAGTTTAAACCGCGACAAACACACATACACACACCCTAAAACATACAAATACTCTTAAAATCCTTAAGTCTGAGTGTCAGAACTAACAGGGGGTTAAGGACAGAGTGAGTGAAGCAGAGCTAGTAAAACCTGTCACAAACTGAGTCTAAACATCAAGCTGTTTTTTCACCTTTTCTCCATCCCACTGGGAAATACAACAGTAAAAAAAATACATGTAAGGAATAGATGGCTAACCATGTGTCAGTAAGAGCAAGATGACCTGGAACCAGACTTTAGACATACAGCATAATGCAAGAACAGTCTACCGAACAGAAATGGTTCTTTTTGTCTTGTTTTTCCTTATCTTGCATCTAAGACAGTGCCCAGGTTTATAGAAAGCACGTGTACAACTACCAAATTTTAACCAGGGAAAAAAGGTCACAAGTGCTCAAAGTTCATCATGTTCAATGGAGAAAAGCCTAAATTATCTAGCCAATTCTGAATTTTTCTCCAACAGTGTTTTAGTTTGACTGACTTCATTCTGCCCCAGTAAGGATTTAAAATGGGGACAGTTCCTGTAGGTCACAAGCATACATACCTTACTGCATGAGCTACAGAAAATTAATACCTTGCACACAAATGTGATTCAACTGTGACACTTAATACATGATACGACAGGCTAGACAGTAACGCACTAGAGAGAGCCCCACATGTTTTGCATGTGCTGATAAACAAGACCAGTATAAAACAAAGTCAAAGGAATTTCTATCACTGGGGGTAAAGAAAGCCCCACTGATCTTCATCCCTATGTATAATACCAAAAAGATTACTACAGTACAGACTGGTTCAGAGTTCACATAAGAGATTGACACATTTCACTTTTTAACCAAGTGTACATCTGAAGTGATTTTTAAAAAAATTATTTTGCTATGAACAGTTCATTGGCAAAGCTCATTATTGCCATTGTTAGGCTGAACTCCCTTCAGGGTCTTGCTTATAACAGAAATCCTAACATGAAAAGACTAATTTCAACTTTAAAAAAAATGAAAATTGAGAAAAGGAAGAATTCTAGAGTGAGACAGTTGAGCCTGCCTAAATTCCCAAGTGAACTAGTACGGATTTTCCAAGCTTGCAGATGCAGCTGAAGGCTCTTCAAATGAATTATGATCTCTCAAAATAAAGAACTTAGATCAAGCAGAACTGCTATTTAAATATCTACTAATTTCATACAGACCAGAATAACAAGGATAAACACATGCTGTAGAAAAGAGAACTACTTATATTGGCACCAATGGCTGTCATGGTTCCAACTCACCAGTTAAACCCATCACTCCTCTGTCACTCAAAAAAGGCTCGCCTTCCATACTGTTGCATCCGTATTAACACAAGGGATAATGCTGCTAGAGCAATGCTTTACACCGTTAGAACTGGACTTACCCCTTCCATCGTGTATTTCTTC
The DNA here is from genome assembly GCF_033783945.1 of Neopsephotus bourkii. Classification (NCBI taxonomy): domain Eukaryota; kingdom Metazoa; phylum Chordata; class Aves; order Psittaciformes; family Psittacidae; genus Neopsephotus; species Neopsephotus bourkii. Next base: position 34,795 of record NW_026901356.1, on the reverse strand, counting down.
ACTGTACATCGACTACCTCCTACTGAAGTCTCTCTTCCCATTTCCTCCAGGAGGATTTCCTTTACCCACTCATTATTCTCCCCCACAATTATCATTGCCTCATGCTGGCTTGACATTCAGGCTTTCAGCAATGGCTCTTAATGACAGAGATTAAATTGCAGTTCATTAAATAAGTTCTTTTCATCCTAGTTGCACATTTATCTAACCAGCTTGCATCTTGATGAGGCATAAGCACACACGTGTGTTCAAAAGCTAACACACCTATAGAGCAAGCGTTTTCTTTAAGTGTTCCTTAGGTCCACAAGAATTTAATTCACTGTGTTAGAACACAGAAAGTTAGGGTCAGAAAGGACCCTAAGATCATCTAGTTCCAACCCCCCCCTTGTCATGGGCAGGGACTCCTCACACTAGACCATGTCACCCAAGACTCCATCCAACCTGGCCTTGAACTCTGCCAAGGATTTTAAAAGTCTCTCATTTCTAAGTTCGGGGGTTTTTATTTTGTTGTGGGGTTTTCTACAGTTAAGACCACAGTAACTTCTGTTCAGGTTTTTTTTTTTTAAACACTCAAGTTATGTGCAAGGGAAGAATATTTACTTCAGTTTCCTAAACAAAATCAATTCTAATAAGCCAAGACATGTTTCATTAATACAGCTGCTCACAGGGAAGCTAGAAAAAAAGGTTCTAGACAGATATGAGTTGCATTTCAATCATACTTTTTACATCTGAAAAATATACCAATTGGAATATACAAATCAAAGGATAATTATTGTGGCACAGCAATGTTTTTCCCTAGAAGACAGATGCTAAGAAGTAGGTGAAAAGTATTAGGTGTGTAGCTAGAATTATGATGTTGTGTGGCAATGCACCTTTCCTCTTAAAAAAACTCCAAGAAAACAAACAAAAACTTTGGACTATCTCATGCTAGCTTTATGTATAGTAAGTAATGTTGCATAGGTTGCATTAAGATGATATAGAACTTGTTCTGCTGAATTCTTAATTTAGAATCAGTTTGTCCCAAGGAAGCAGAGGAAATAGTATGAAGTTCAAAACTTGAGCTTTATCACCCAATGAATTTTATCTCATTACCTAAAAGGAATAATTAAGAAGATTCAAGGTAATACCTAGTTTATTGCACTCTTTCTCTTCAATTTGTTATCCATAGACCTCAGCTAAATCTAAGTCCTAGTATGTAGCTTTTACATTTCTCCCTTTAGTCCTTCCAATTACCATTTCACATTCCAAGCGAGGAACAACTAGGAAATACAGATTTATTCTCAGTATCCCCAAAAGCCTGGCAAGTGGAAGCAGCAAAAACTTGTTCAGGTTACAATCTGTACTTCAATTACCCTATTTCTAGATTAAGAGGGGAAAAAAATAACATCATGGCTTGTTTGGGATAGTCCTCATCTTACAAGGTAAGAACACACCACAGTTTTAAATGTAACATAGAAATACTGATGCCGAAGTAATATCAAAATAACTAAAGGCAATTAATCACTAAACAAGAGCTTGATGTTTTCCAGAGGTATATATTTGTATGTGACCTGAAGAAACACTCTCAAAAGTACAGAGCTTTAAAAATAAACATGGAGAACCTCCAAATATAATCTGAAGTTAGTATAGAGGGGTTAGGATATGTGCCCCCTGGTATCGACATTGTTTTCATCCATGTCCTGACTAGAAGCTCAACGCTGTTTCCTCACTTGAGAACTAGACTCTGACTTCAGCTTATTTTCTGTGGTGCTGTAGTGCCATTTGACAGAAGTTGTGGTAGCTGTATTTTAGGAGGTGCTGTATTTCACCGATGAAAAAAATGAAAATATTTTCATTATTAACAACTTGCACAGTTTTTCAGTATTATTAAGGTCCTAACGCAAAAAAAGCAAATGACTGTATTTTATACCTAAGGTAATCACGGCAATAATTAATTTCAGAAGCAAGCCAGACTGTATGGGAAGAAAGTAATTCAGTACAATTAGTACATAATCATCTTCTGAGGCATTATCTTGTTTGAAAACTATCTAGAGTTTAAATCAATGACTAAAGCTTGAATAACAACACAGTTACTTCTCTAAAATTTCTCATTAGTCTAGTACCTAAACCCAGTGCCCTTTACAGTCATATTTATTGGATAGTTTGTCATGCTTCAATTTTCCCCAGAACATTGTTAATGAAGCACAAATTCCCATTCACATAAATTGCAAATTAACACTTTGAATACAGTTTCAAAACCACCCAGATGTATTTTGGGCAAAGCATGGTACTCTGGGAATGCTGTTCCCCATCTCCAGTGTCACTCCTCTAAGAAGTCTGCAATCTTACACTGATTTAGGAAAAGTTTAAAACTACAATTTTCTTGGTTAGTTTTCTATCTCACTACATGCAACCCAACCCCATTCAACCCAAAGACACTAGCATGAACTCAGTTCTTAAAAATGCCTGTTAAGTATTTATTTTCACCTCTTCTGACCTCAATGAAAATTTATTTTCTTTACATTTATCATAAATATTTATAAAATGCATGACACATTTCCGCAAGACTTATCTGAAGAAATATACTGTTTTAGTGCCGCTGTTGCACTAACTTCTCCATATTAAAAAATAGACATTCTTTCAGTTCTGTATTTATTAACTCATTCTTTGTAGTTTAAGGCAAAAAGAAGTCATTGCCCACTTCCAAGCTGAACTTGTTATTTTAGCTTGTTTGGTACCTACCACTGTTCTCAGTATGAAATGGGTAATATCTTGCAATTCTCCATTATAAATGGTGTTAGGGATAAATTTAAGGCAATGTCCCTCATTATTACAGTTTTGCATTTTGTGCAACTCCTCATTTTGTGTTGCCTGTGCACCTTCACTGGCAAGCTCCTGGTCTTTCACCTACTTCATTCATTAATAATAACATTCACACAAGCAGATCTAGGACAGACCCCTGCAGAACACCATTCTTGCTTGAAGGTGACAAACACCCTGTGTGCCACAAAGCCAGCTGTTTTGTCAGTCATGCTGCAATGGTTTTACCAGCACCATGACATCCCACTGTTGTTGAGGCTTAGCTTAGAAGTATCATTAGGAATAACAGTTTTTCCAAAAGAAGAGCTTAAGACTGACTCTCTGGCAGAGATTAAGTCTATTAATTTTTCTAAAGCTAGACATCACTTTTCTAGTGAAGAAATAAAGGGGTAAATATTTGTGGCAAAGGGCAAAGAACCCCATAGCCCCCTCCAATTACTCATTCACAACAGGGCTTTATTTTTTGTGAGTTTCTGCAACCAATCGCACATTTCTAATTGAGGAAGTTTCTTTCAAGGAGTCAAAATTTATATATTTCACCTTTTACATGCCATCTCTTCATCCCTCTGGTACTGGTTTTGAATACAAGAATGGAATTAAAGCACTCCTGTAGTATAACAGCCTACCCAGTGCTCTACAAGTCATCCTTTGACAACTGAATGTCAATCACATCTGATTTGTCAAAACCAATCTTAGAAAAAAGAAAAGCTTGCATGATGCCTTGTCTACTAAAACTGCTGCTGCACAGAAGTATTTTTCACACAGGGATTTTAGAAATGCTTCCAGATTTAGAACAAATCACAACATAGATCATATCGGTTCTGGAGTAGTTGACCTCCTACTGAGAAAAAGCAAGAAATATTTTGGCAAACATTCATTGAGCAGCTACCTGCAGGAGAAAGTACTGAACCAAATTGTGAACTCCAAGACAGGCACTTTGACACCACTCCAGTGAGATCAGTTACAAGGCTGGTGTGTGAAAAAAAGAGAAAGCAGTAAAATAATTTGAACCCCCAAATTCCTCAGAAATTTCCACTGAGTTTGTGGAGGAACTGTGCCACAGAGTTCTGACAGTCAGGTACACTTTAGGCAGATGACTCAGACTTAATATTCAGTCCTTGCTTAGCTCAAATCTTTTATGAAGCTGGACTAAAAGCACCTTATATCCCTAGTCCAGAGCATGCAGTATTTATGATGTGGCTTGGGTAACAGAACGGATTTGGTGGACGTTCTGAATGCATACATAAAGCAAGGTCTGAGGCAGGCAGAAGGTTTCACATGTCAGCTTGGTCACCAGAATATCAATGGTGTGTTCCTCCTTTTCCAGAATAAAGGAAGACATGGAAAGATAGTTTACTCTCCTTTACCCATCTAAGGTAGGACAGAAGAGTTCCTTCTTTCTACTCCAACAAACTTCACTGCTAAATACTTCTGTCTTGCCCTCTGCATCTACTGGCCCAGTGTGAAGTGGAATCAAACACGATTATAGGAAATAATCTCACCCAGGCATTCTTAAAAAGCATAAAACGACATACATAGAGCTAGAGAACAGCTTCTCAAGTAAAACATTGCTTCAGTATGAGCAGAGTAATGCAATAGAATTTTTTAAAACAGTTTTGGTAATTTTACTTCAGTCAACAGCCATTTATGCCACCTGTCAGACACTTCATTTGTGACCTGAACCATTAAACCAAAGTTCTCCATCCATCATGAATAATACCATACTGTATTACAATAGGATTTATCCTAAACATTCCTAGAATAAACCCACTGCTTGCATACACTTATTTTTTAGTGATTTTTATTGAAGAAACTACAGTGTTTCATAAGATATTATCTTCTCGGACTACTGTTCAATGACTTGTCAAAAGACCAACATATATATACACGTTTGGAGAACTGAAAAAGCTTTTCAGTCACTATCCACTTATGAAAGCAGGTTGAAAAGACCAAGGAACATGTGAGGTACCAAGCTGATCAGCTGTATCTTGCAAAACTAAGGGGTTTTTTTAATTAGTTTTTTAATAAGCATCACCAAACAATGAATTACCACATTGAGTAATATCAAGAAATGTGAAACTACATGATGATTAAGGTCTCTTCTGACCCAACTTAATGAGTTGTTGTTGGACTTCAGGAGGTTTGTGTCAGCCCATTTCACCTGCCTGCCATCAAACTTGTACATGGAACTTCAGTTAACTCCTTCAGTTACTGTCTCCAAATGTGCTTGTTAAGGCCACTGGGCAACACTGACCCCAGTACATGCTCCAGGAAAATGGCAGTAGCAACCATCTGCTACTTGGACTTTGCACCACTGTTCTGTTCCTAATTAACATTCCTGCTATTGGTGAGATTGAAATTGTTTCCAATAACATTTTCCAGCTAGAGACAGTATGAAACCTAGAGTGCCAAAAAATTCAAGACTCACCTCACTACTTTCTGTATAACATGAGAGAAGACTAGTATTAAATAAAACTGACACAAAGAAAATTAAGTAATGATACCTTTGGTATCCCTTCACAAGATAAGGAAAGTAGCCATTGAATAAATTGAAAACAAATTAATACATGTTCTAACATACTTAAGTTTCCTTTCCTGAATGTAAAGTAAGATAAGAACTACAGATGACCAAAACAATCAAAGATAAGGATGTCTTAGGAAGAAAAATTCCAAGTTACAGACACAACTGAAACAAGAAAAATATCCCCACAGAAGAAATACACTATTGCCAATTATACAAAAAAAATATTTACCTCTAATCAGAATTTTAAAGGTTTGACCTTTGTATACCTTAATCTTTATCCTTGGAAGTCTGACAACATATCACAGTTGCTTTGTCAATTGTTCAGTTCATTGCACATTGCTATAGATTCTGTCCTATTAAAAGGATGAGTGGAAAACACAGGCAGATGTAAAATGTGTTCAGCCTTTTGGCTGTTGTTAACTAAAGCCACCTGGAGAAAAGCTGAGCACTACATCACTCCATCTGTGAGAATCGCAGAGAACTCAGGTAGTGAAAATATTCTGCTAAAAAAAAAAATGCGACAGGGAACCTGTATCGTAAAATATATTAAAAAGCTGAAAATACAGTAGGTTTTATACTTTTACATTAGAGAAAGCATAGAGATTAAGAGCAAAATTGGTTAGATGTTTTCCACATGAATTAATATATACCAGATATAAAGATGTTTCTTCATTGTCACTGCAGATGAATGAAAGTCACAATCTATTATTTTGCTTATACTGATTTAGGATGATTCATTTAGTTCTACTTGAGAAACATTTTATTTTATACACTGTCATTGTAATATGAAACTGCTGTCTTGCAAAAAACAATAATCCCTATGTAAACCCTATGTGAGATAGCTCTTCCAATCAGTCTCCTGAGCAAATTACAGATTTCCATCTTCCTGAGGAGTGCACTTCATTATAGGCTTGTCATGAAGTCAGTCTAACTCAGAAGAAAGAAAGATTCCCTGTCTCCACCATAATGATGTACACTTGAACACTTAAGTGACTTGATGCCTTGTTTCCATTCAAGGAAACATTTGTTGGGCTTTCAATCCCAAATGTTGAAGAGGCTTTTATACTTTTGAATTAAATTTATTGGTGCTGGGTCACCTGAAACAAGGCTTAGTTCAGGTAGTAATATTACCTTCAGTGTGACCGGTATGCAAGCAAGTTAAGTCTCACCCACTCCCTATTTAATCTGTCTGGGTAAGCTTTTGATTTGGCTACCTCCAATATAAATACAGGGATTTGAAAAATACCAAGATAAAAATGCTATCTGATGAGACACCCACTAATTCCTATTCCTTACTGGGATACAAATCTGAAAGTTTTCCCTGTGTGAAAGTTTCTCAGACTGATGTCTTTTACAAGACTTACAAAATAAAAATCCAGTATCCTTTCATAAAAAAGTAAAGCTTTAATACTGATCAGAAACTTCTGGGCATCCAGCTGTTCTGCTTATTGCCAGTATGACCCAAATAACACTTCACAGGCATGACTATGCATATTTAGTAATACATTGTCAATAAAAGCGAAACAAAATTGATTGCAATTATTTAATGAAACAAGGTGAAAAGTGGAGGTATAGAAAAGAGGATAATCAACCATCTGCTTTAGTTCACCTATACACACAGCAATAAGTGAAGACCCATTATTACAAAATTAAGACACAGAAATTGGCATGTAGACACCTTATTCATGGGCAACCACTGACCTGCCCCAAAAATCAGGCCCATACTGACAGAGCCTCTCACAGGGCTGATGTTTCTACTTGACAGAGCCATCACATACACCAGAAAGAGCAAGCACAAAGTATGACAAATTGGTCAGGAACAAGCTCCATGATGATACATAAATAAATCAACCCAAAAAGACAATTATTCACCCACAGCTTCTGCTCTAGATGCTGTTCAAACTACAGGGAAAATATATCCATTAACATCTAAGACAACAAAAAGTCTTATCTCTGCCCTCTGCACATTAGAATAACTGGAAATAGCATATAGTTCGTGATTTCAGTCAGCTTACAAGGAATAAAGACAATATTCCAAGAGCACAAGAGCCACACGCAAATTAGCTAGCAGGTGTATATAAAGCTTCTGGGTGCTATAATGAAAAAGACCTGGCATACACAACACTCTAGACTATAAAATTAAAATTTTGCACAGAAATATTTGCATTCTTCAGCAAAGGCAAATACTCCTCCAGAGAAAGAGTAAAATTGCAGCTGATCAAAGAGGGGTTTGGTTTGGGGGTTTTGTTTGGTTTTTTTTAATAAAACCGAGGAATTATTCTGGTGTTTGATACATACAACACAAAATTGCCAAGAATTCACTATGGACTAGGAGACTGTGCTTGTAGCCTGAAAGCACACACATGTAAAGATGGATATCAGCCTTTCCCACGAGCTGTTGATCCAGTCTCTCAGCCACACATACAACCCTGGAATAAAACATCCCAGGCCACCTGCCTGGGATGATACACTGTTCTAATTCAGTATATACAGCATTTCTTCTCCCCAGAGGATTTAATGATATTGCCTGGAAAGACAATATCAATTGGAACACTTGATGTATATGAAAAGCACTCTACTAGATGCTACTGTTGTATAAAAACCACTGCTGCCCATAGTAAGAGTAGCCGAGGTACTTTTAATTGTAGTATCTTTGTTGGCAGACACTAGCAAAGACACGCAGCTAAATTTACACAACAATTATGACTAGAAATCCACATAAAATTTCAAGATAACATAGAATGAGGCAGAATTCTTTTAAAGAGGAAATCAAACAGAAAACATTCATTCAGTTAAAACAAGTGCAAAAAAACTGCTTTCTACTCTTGGAATATAACAACTATAAAGGTTCTCCAAAAAGATTTTTTACAACCAAGGAAACTACATATTTCTGCATGACATCTGTAGAGTATCTTTCTTCAAAATATAACTTGGTTGCACAAAGCTACTTATCTGCAATGTTTATGCATTGTTTGCTTTTCCTGTTAATGAGATTTCACTGCCTCTACTATCACAACTACCAGGTAAAAAACAGGTGTTAAAAGAACCCAACGTTTAGGAAAGGTATTGCAGCACAGCCTATCTCAGGTACCAGAGATTCTCTATGAAGAGCAAGCTCCACATCAATTAAAATGGACATAAAATACCCTTGTCTATTTTTTTCTTTTCCTCTAGAAATTTCAGAGTAAAAACTCCAGCCTCTCAACAGTCTCTCATCTCTCCCCTATTCCCCAGCTAAACTGAAGCCGTGCCTCAACCTCTCCGTAGGCAGAAGCCAGCACAGGTGGTGGCACTTGGCATCAGGGGTGCGAGCAGGGAGCCATTAGCCCCATTGCCCCCACCTGGGTGGCACTGCTCCATCAGTCTGCACTCACCTGTGATTGTGCTGTTGATAATGATGGAAATGTGAAAATATAGAATTTAAATACTGCTTCTCAAGTCCATTTAGGCTTGTGCTTTGTCCCCAGAAAAGGAGGTAGGTGATGGTGTGTAGGTGTTTGTGTAGAGTACATTGATGTGGCCCTTCTGCTGTTCCTTCTAACCCTGTACCTTCACAGTCTAATTGCTACACAGGGACCTAGAACCATAGAATCAACCAGGTTAGAAAAGACCTTTTAAGATCATCCAGTCCAACTGTTCCCCCAGCACAGTCCAACTGTTCCACCAGCACAACTAAACCATGTCACTAAGGGCCTCATCTACATGTTTTTTATTCCTGAACAGCCCCTTTTTGGACTCTGCTGACACAGCCTGCCTCCACAGCAACCTCCCAGGGCAAACAATTACTGAAGCTGGTTAAAGGTCATGTATTTCCTTTCAATTGTTCCAAACCAAACCAGTGTGATTTGGTGAATACTCATGATATGTTCAACACTTCCATTGCCACCAGGGTTTTGTGGATTCAGGCACCTTCCCACAGCCTTCCCCGCTCTATAACTACCTGAAAGGAGGTTGTAGCAAGGTGGGGGTTTGTCTCTTCTTCCAAGCAACAGGCGATAGGACAAGAGAAAATGGTCTCAAATTGTGCCAATGGAGGTTTAGGATGGATTTCAGGAAAAATCTCTTCACCAAAAGGGCTGCAAGCATTGGCACAGGCTGCCCAGGGAAGTGGTGGAGTCACCATTCCTGGAGGTATTTAAGACATGTAGATGTAGCACTTAGGGGCATGTTTTATTGATAGGCATGGCAGTGCCGGGTTAACATTTGGATTCGATGGTCTTTCCAACCTAAATGAGTCTATGATTCTGTAATAAGACTACATGACAGAAATGTCTAACCAACCAGATGAAGACAGAGCTGGAGAGCCAGCTCAGCCTGGCATAACATACAGACTATTCCTTTCAAGTGGGAGACAAAGGATTCAAGGCAATATTTTATCCTGGTCAGATCAGGAGGCTGCATCCAGATCCTCCTATCTCAATCCCATATCTTTGGGCCCATAACACACACCTTTCTTTAAATCAGGGGTCACATATTCCAGCAGAAGAGATGGAAAAAAAATAAGTAAAATGTACACAACATGCCTGCTTATGTTATACTTCCACATCCAGTGAGATTGTACAGTACAACATGAGTGTCTCTCAGAAACCTCCAGGTTGACAAACAGAATGAATTGTCAGCATGTGGCATGTGACTCCAAGCAGTAAAACAGTTAGACCAAAACATTTTAAAGGGAAAGAAAGACTTTTCTAACTAGTAACCAGTACATACTGTTAACTTGCAGAGAAATGAGTAAGAATACTTTGATTTAAAACCCCATATGGTCTGTAGGAGCAGGCACTCACAGAATGCCTTTCTCAAAGCTGTGTGCCAGAACACACAAGCCATATAGAAATTTTGCTTACTTGTGATCACACCCAAACAAAAAGACCCTAACCCCACTGCAGTGTGTGCTTCTTGAATGCATATCTACTGTGAATTCATTCATTTGATGCACTGACAAAGTCGTCTTTTTCTCGCCTGTGATTTAAGTCCAATGAACAGCATAATTAAAAATAAACAGAACACGTGGCTCTTTTCTATTTTTTTTTTTCTTGGTAAGACCTTTGGCTTGCATTCATATGGTCAGTTTTCACAATTTTTCTACATTCAATGAGCACAGTAGTTTTAAAAGGATGTAAGGTCTGATATCAGCACAAAAAACATCAGAGAGATGATGCAGTGACTCCATTTACATGGGCTAGCCACATATGACAAATTTTCATGCACCATGCCATGCATGACCTGAAGATAATGTGCCCATATAAATATCTGTCGGACAACTGTACTGGGCCAAATACACTATGTATTGCTTTAGGTACTGAGACTCAGAAAAAAACCCCACTGTGGTTAAGGTCTCCTGGCAGTCTCTCAGGATGTCTTCCAGCATTCTAAGAGCTGAAAATCTCAGTCTCACACAAATTCATCACTTGGCTCCTTCAGATTTTCCCAGAACTTATATTTCACAGTCCCTAGGAACTGCGAGTCCTCATATCATGATGGCATATATATTTTTAAAACAATCTGTATCATTTGATCTTAGCTATCCCTTTGAACTTCCTACTCCTGAAAGAGAGGGTTTGCATCCTGCAGTTGCTATGAAATCTTACAATAACTGAACTGCACAGAGGTGGGTTTTTTTTGCCTTCTAAATAATAGTTATAAATCAAAAAGTAATAATTTAATATTAACCTACAAAGCTGATAAGAGGAACATCGTTACCTTTCAGGGATTTCTTGGTCTGAATAATGCTATACTATGCTGTGTTTTATTTCTTCCCTCCTTTCTCAAGAGTTGATTCTAATTCTCCAGGTGGTAAATATAATTAAAATATGCAGCAGCAACAAGCTTTAGAGAGATCTATGATGAATTTTTCATAGCAGAACTTTGCTTGGGTCTTGATGTCTTCTCAGCTGCTCATGAGTAAAAATAAGAAAGCACAGTTCAGTTTCTTTTAAATTGTTATTGTTTATAAAATGTTGTGATTATCAGCCATGAATGACTGGAATCAGCATCACTAAAGTCTGAAAACACAGGTTCTGAATAAAACCAGAAGCAGCAATGAAATCACAATTAAGCTTAATGATAGATTGTGTAAAATGGTATCTTAAAACAGCCTGTCTTTTTCACTGAAAAGTGCTTTTGGTTTTGTGGGCTTTTTTTCTCTTGTTTGTTTGTTTGTTTGTTGGGTTTGGGGGTTTTGTTTGTTTTTCCAAAATATAGTGAAAAAAAAGGAGGGAAAAACTGATATAACTCCATTCCTGCAGAAAGCAGGCTTCTCGTTCTGATCTTCTCTTACAATGTTTTTGTTCAGTGTCTTATTTAAGGGTTAATGCTGTCGAAATACTCACAGACAATGACACTCAAATGTAACTGAACTGTTTGACAAATTTAAAGTGAAAAGTGGAAGGATTATAAACCATTTTGAGAGTCCTGTTTATCCTTCTGGGATGGCCACAATAGACAAGAATTACAGCAACGCTCTGCACTAGATGGAGAAGGTAGTCTCTGAAATGTCCTGGGAAATCCATGTACATATAACTGCCTTCAGAAATGGGATGGTAACGCTTCTCTCTCTGGTCCACACTAAACTCACATTACAGTAAATCAGTTGTTTTATATTCTAATTCTTTTCTTTACATGTATTTTCTTGGCCTAAAATATTCTTGATGGAATATGTGCCTTTGTATAATGGACATATAACAATTCCTGCAGTTTTAATTGTATGCAACAACTACTAATTCTGTGGAATCTCTGTTTTCTAGTCATTGGAGAGTCAGATTCTGCAAAGAAGGTATTTTCCAAGAAAAAAATAGTGGATAACCTAGCATAGTTATAGAACAGATTTCTAGGAAAAACATCACTGTGTGCATTTGATAGAGGCAAGTTAAGTTTTGACAGCACTATCTGATTTATCTCTAAAGGAAATTCAAATAAACTTCCCATAGGTTAAGATGTCACCCACTGGAAGGACACACACAAATAGAGATTTATTACGCTTTTCTATCATGTAGTCTGCATTTAGGATGTGTCAGAACCACAATTTGGAAGAGAAGTATTATTATGAGATAGTCTTTTGCCAAGAAAAAAAGATACTGCTGTATCTTAAAAAAGAAAAAAAAAATCGTTAAAATTTTTAAACAGCTAGTGAAAAATAAATGTATAAAGTTGACCAGCTGGTTGAAGGAGGGGATTCTGCCCCTCTACTCTGCTCTCAAGAGACCCCACTTGGAGCGCTGTGTGCAGTTCTGGTGTCCTCAACTTGAGGACATGGAGCTGCTAGAGCAGCAACAAGGATGATCAGGGGGCCAGAGAGCCTGCCTGCTGTACAATGACAGGCTGAGTGGGTTGGCACTGTTCAGCCTGGAGAAGAGAAGCTCATAGCAGCCTTCTCGTATCTGAAGGGGGCCTACAAGGTTGCTGGAGAGGAACTCTTCATCAGGGATTGTAGCAATAGGACAAGGGGTGATGGATTTAAACTTAAACAGAGGAAGTTCAGGTTAGATATAAGGAAGAAGTTCTTTACTGTGAGGGTGGTGGGACACTGGTGGAGGTTGCCAGAGAAGCTGTGAATGCTCCATTCCTGGCAGTGTTTCAGACCAGTTTGTATGGGTCTTGGAGCAAATTGCTCTAGTGGAAGGTGTCCCTGCCCATGGCATGACGTTGGAACTGGATGAGCTTTAAGGTCCCTTCCAACCCAAACCATTCTATGATTCTACAATTCTTCAGATACTGTGTTTCAGTTCTTGAATGATTCAGTTTACAAAATACATAATTTGTAGAAGTTGATGCTACACTTGTCAAATTAGACTGTAAATGTGGTAACGCACACATATTATCATAATAAACTCTCAGAGAGGAATGCTGAAATTTATTAGGCTACTAAAATAACCAGGTTTTCTCTTCAACAGATTTCCATCCACTGTTAGTGTGGATAGCTTTTAGCTTAGGTTAAAATACATTTCAGCTCTTTTTAACCAGGTTCTTAAACTTCATTTCACTCTTTTCTCTGGATCACATTTTTATATGTTGTTAGAGTAAGTGCGGTTTTATAAGCATCCATGCTATTTTAAATAAAACAAATTCATGTAAAATTAGCACACATTCTTCCAGTTTTTAAAAAAACACACATGTAAATAAACATCTTAAAAGAAGTTGCTGCAACTATTTTTTATGTGTATCAAGCGTGGCTTATTTTATGCAACTGTGGTATCTAAGCCATTTGAAGAAGTCCGATACAAAGAGCGTCAAGATAAAAAAATACAGTTTTTGTTTTGCTGCGTTCCATGGGTAATGAGCTGCTTGTTTCTTCAGAAGTAATTTCTTCTCTGAAATGCAACAGGCTTGCAAACAACAGCAACCGTCATGACTAAGTTATATGGCTAAACGAAAGAAAAACACTACATTCACACAAGAAGGCAAAAGGCAGAATCACCAATGCAATTTTATTAACTAACATTACGATAATGCTCCAGAATAGAGCACATGGATTCTCATTAGAGCGATAAAAGCTTGTCTGCAGGATATAAATTCACAGGTACATCTGTAACTTAGCCGTAACTGTAAACCTGGCTGCACCGTACTATTGGCTATAATGTCCTGCCAGTTGTTCCCTCTCACAGAATGCATCTTTATTTTCCAGTAAAAAGAAAGGCCTCTATTTTCTTAATCCAATCCCTTTTCTCCAGCCTTACAGCTGCCCTGAACACAGACTGGTAGTATGCAAAGGAGTCGCAGGGGGATGGGTAGGACCATCAAAGAGGAATGTGTTTCCTTCTAGCAGTCCGATGGTCATGGACCAAGCAGCATGGGCTGTGCTCCAAGTCCAAACCTGTCCCAGGAGGAGTCACATCTTTTTGTGGGTCCACTGCCATCATCATACTTTTCTTCCACAGCAGTGAACCTACTCATCCCCACGCACAGCAAATTATGAGAAAAAACATTAAGAGAACTAAAACATCAGCAAAATTATTTTAGCCACAAAACTTATTTTGGCATACAGACTATGGCTGAGTTTCATTTTCTTTATGGGTAAAGTGACGGAACACTGGAACAGGCTGCCCAGGGAGGTTGTGGAGTCTCCTTCTCTGGAGACATTCAAAACCCGCCTGGACACATTCCTGTGTAACCTTATCTAGGTGTTCCTGCTGCGGCAGGGGGATTGGACTAGATGATCTTTTGAGGTCCCTTCCAATCTCTAACATACTGTGATACTGTGTGATACTGTGAAAGGGTACAGCAGAATTAGCGGTGGGGGACTCACTGCAAAAAGTACTACGGAACCCAAAGCATGAATCTGGAAACCAAAGGACGTTCAGAAATTTGAAGAAGGCGAAGATGTAGAAAGAAAACTGCAGGACATAATAAACCTAATTCATCCATAATTCATCCAATGGCACTGTCAACCTAGCATGTAAGGAACATAAAACCAGTCTATGCCAACCAAATAGGCATAAAAAAGCTCCACAGACCTAATTTCTGTACTAATCTGAAACTGAAATCAGTGTTAAATGCTGTCACTGGTAGAATGGGAACAAATTTACTGAGGATTTCTTCTGATGCAACACACTGGGAAAGTGCACAGTGTTGCAAATCAAACATGCATGGAAAAAGGATCTGAGGCAATGGTTAGAAGTTGCAGCAAGAGATATTTCAGTTAGGGAAGGGGCAAAAAATCCACAAAATGACAAGTATTCCTCAAGTGCTGAGAGACTATCTATATGCAATTCCTATAATTCTTCTAAAAGCTACATGAAGATATGAGATCCAGCATGAGTTGCCAAAGAAGATAATGTAGATAATTAGAAGGTATGTTCTTCAGTTTAAACTGCATCTGCAGCTTGCAATTTGAATTTTACAGATGACTTTTATGGCTCATACCATGTTGCATTCATAGCACTGCCTTGGAGTACCAATAAATAAAACCAAAACCCTATACATTGTCAAGTGGATGTACTTTGGTGCTTCAAGGCAAAATTAGTGAGAAATACATAGAATCATAGAATAGTTAGGGTTGGAAAGGACCTTAAGATCATCAAGTTCCAACCCCCCTGCCATGGGCAGGGACACCTCACACTAAACCGTGTCACCCAAGGCCTCATCCAACCTGGCCTTGAACACCACCAGGGATGGAGCATTCACAACCTCCCTGGGCAACCTATTCCAGTGCCTCACCACCCTAACAGGAAAGAATTTCCTCCTTATCTCCAATCTAAACTTTCCCTGTTTAAGTTTTAACCCATTACCCCTTGTCCTATCACTACAGGCCCTAATGAAGAGTCCCTCTTTTCCCCTAGTTGATGTGTCCTACTTAAGCAGTAGTAAATTATAAGCACACCAAAGACTGCAACTTGTGTTACCTCTCCATTTAAAGAACCACTGCTGTAAACATTCTGTTCTCAGCTTGTTTTTTCTGCATTATGTTGGCACTTACGGAGCAAGTGCCTATAACAAGTTTTAGAAGCCAACACTGGGCCACACTTCCCAGAAAAAAAAAAAAAACCACAAAAAACACAAAACACAAAACATCTTACTTTATTTCTTAATTTAATAAATGAGCCACTACACTTTCTCACTGGTTTGGTTCCATTTGTGTGCATTTCTCCCCTTCAATGTGTGGTTAGTGTGATGTATCCTGATGGAAAACCCCTGCAAACTGAAATCACGTGTTTATACACAGAGCAGTTAAACGGCAATCCATCTCCTTTATATCCTTATTATGTCCAGGGAAAATAAAAGCCATAGGAGGGAGGAAATACCCTAAGTGCTTTTGTTCTGTATAACTCGAGGGAGCAGGGGAGTTGCAGGCACCCCAAACTGCTAGCTTGCCAGGCTCAGAGGGAGACATCCTACAACAGAGGATTGAGAAACTCACTCTCTCCACATAAACTGAGTATCAGTTAATCAAATTATTTCTATGCCTAATTTCTGTTCACTTTGCTGGCTTGTACTGAGGTACAGACAGTTCAGACAGTTGTGGCATTGCTTTGCAGTGTGGGTTGTTTTGGATATTTAAGATTGTCTCAAATAATTTGGAAATTAAACTTAACAGTTGGTTCTGCTTTGACTTTGGAAGTTGCTACAAGACTCTTTTCTGAGAGTAGGCATCTTTTTACTCCAGCCCAGCTGGCTCAGCACTACAGGGCAGCACACAGGAGAACAGGGCTGTGTCCACCCTAACCCTAACCCAGCCCTCACCCTGTGCCCTCACTGGCACTTGGGACCAGGATGCTGTGGAAAACAGCAGTTTTCAGGACAGAGATTTTGCTTACAAGACATCAATCTAGTTGGCTTGTGTTATCCCTCATGAGCATTTTTGCAGCATTCTCAGCCCCTGTTGATGAGAGCAAACTTCTTGGGGCTAGAGTTCAGCAGGCAATTGTGTTCATTAAGAAATGACATTTTTTTCTCCCATATTCCTTGAGATCAAGGAATTTATTTGTAACAGCATATTTTCCATGGTTTGTATCAAAAATTCTTTGTAACCGCAGCACTGAAATGCATATTCTGTATAAGCACAAAATCTGTGGGAGGCTTGAAGGGTAAGACATGGTCCCTGATGACCCATGAGACACATGACAGTTACATCTAGTATGATTTAAGGAGATTTTGGAGATTATCTTTTGAAACCCAAGATCTTTACAAAGGAGTTTCCATATTCATCTGTCCTTGCAGTACCTGATCTTGCTGTCCCCACTGGTTTAGATTAGTAAAGGTTTTACCCTCCAGAATTGTGTACACTGTTGGTAGCTTTTTGTTCTGTCTTCTACTTGTGTGTCTAGAATCCATCTTGAATAGCCTGAATTCATCCTGTGCAAACCCAATTTGTGGAGAAAATGACCGCAAAAGTGGGGCTGTGTCTTCCTCCCACCATCCTTTGGGAGCGTGTGACCACGTGCTTTTACCAAAATAAGCTCCTCAAAGACTTCAGCCAGTGGAGTTCATCCTGACTTTAGGCTTTAGCTTTAACTGTTTGCAGAGAAGCAGAGACATCTCACAGCATCAACTGCAAAATGCCATCCCTGCCATGCTTGACACGGACACAAGGCTGCTGAATCCCAGAAGTCCAAAATAGTTCCTATTGTCTGGGGATGGGTGAGTGCTTAAGTGGCAAAATTAGGTGCCTCAACCACCCTCTATGAGCTGCTTCACCTAAGAATTGTCTCTTTCCCGACCTTGAGCACAGCAACTACCTACATCCCCTTCTGGGAGTTTCTCTTCTGCCTTTTTTTGCTGCCTCTCAGCCCATTACTGGAAGAAAAATTGCTAAGCAAACACTTCTTCTGCTCTTCTGCGTAATCATTTTCAGCTTTTCTAAGTAAATATCAAATACTGCTAGCACATTCCTCAATGTACTTTCTCCAGACCCAAGCAGCCATCTCAGCAAAGCCTCAAGTCATTTTTGTTCTGTTTCACAGCAGGACTTCCAGCGATTTGCTTCTGATTCACACCAAGCTCTGATGACAAGCTTTCCTGATAAAATTAGCTTTTCTTTGGTCTCTACTGGCACATTCCCTCCTCCTAATCAGGTCACTTGGGACAGACATGGTTCTTTGTGGGCTGGTTGGATCGGGTAGTAAATAAATGCACATCTGATGTAAACTGTGGAACCAATTAAAACTGTAGTAACTTCCATCGTTCAGGTTTCCAATGCAGTGAACCCGAGCATATATCTGGATGAGGATTTCCAAACGCAATAAAAGTCTCTGCTAGAGAAAAACATTTGCCAAAGAACAGCAGTGTTGACAGCAGAAGGTGGTCGCGCTTCACCACCTCTCCAACAGCCTGATTACCCGATGCTGTAAAACCCATCTCTGGCCTTTCCCTTATTGACTATTTGCATTATCTCAATTAAACCTAAGATTTCTGGGTCAGGAGGATGGGTCCTAATCCAAAATTTATAAGCATTGCTATAGCAGCAGGTGCAATGTAACATGAAAAGTACTAACAGCAGTAGGGGAAATGACAGAAATACTCACTCTCCAAGGGTATTCATTCTTTGATCTTGTGTCCCCAAACACTCATTGATGCCACCTTTATATTTAACACCACACACTGAAAATCTGGCTGAGGTTGCTATGCTGCTCTCTTAATATTCGCTTGTTTTTGCTCGTCTTTCAGGGCAGAATATGCAAGGTTCGGACACATCCACGGAGTACCTCTCAGGCTTGATGCTGGCTGGTGTCTGGCATGCCAGACAATTTTGCTTAAATCAACCAGGCATCCCATGGATACAGTTTTCACACCCAACCTAGCAAAAGCTGGCACTTAGGTGAGAGAGTATCAGTCACGGTGTGCATAGTGCCAGGCTAAGCACAGCCAGATAGAAATAGAAATCAAAAATAATGCTAAAATAAAGGCAGAAACTGTGAGTTTAATATTTCTGGGATAATTCTAAGGCAATCATGTCTCTGCAGGTAGTTTCTCCTGCTGTTATTTCACTTCTGCACGCAGATGTTCTCACCAGGGCAAAAACTACTCCATCACATCACAGGCACAGCTCTTCCACAGGTGGAGTATGCAGAAAATTATATATAGGCATGCACAGGGTGAAATCATGTCAAGAGAACAGTATCTGTTCCCTCTGAAAAATGTTTCTCTCTTGTGTTGGTACTTTCAGACATGCTGATGAGCAACAGTGTTCATGTGCTTATCAATAGCAGGTGGTACAGCCACACCTTCCCAGTCAAATCCCAAATCCAGTAAAATCCATGAGGGCTTCTGTGGATGTAAATTCAGAAAAATAAGATGAGACTATACCCGTGTTAGTAGTTGCTTTGGAGGGTGTCATGTACCTGCCACAGGGTGTTAAAGTAACAATGCAAATCTTAAATGCGATTGAGTTTATATATTCAACATGCAGTCCTGGGTTCAGCAGTAGCAGTCATTTTTTTCTCCTTCTTAGTAGCTGGTGCAGTGCTGTGTTTTTGACTTTCGGCCTGGGAACAGCACTGATAACACCGATGTTTTAAGTTACTGCTCAACTGTTTGGTCTGGCCAAGGACTTTGTGAGCCTCATGCTCTGCCAGAGAGGAGGGGAAGCCGGGAGGAAGCAGGGACAGGACACCTGACCAAACTAGCCAAAGAGGTATTCCATACCACAGCACGTCATGCCCTGGATGTAACTGAGAGTTACCCAGAAGGGCTAGTTCACTGAGGGGTTGGATGAGGTATCAGTCGGTGCTCAGTCGGGTGAGGTGGGGCGAGTTTTTGGTCAGCGGGTGGTGAGGTGTTGTATTCTCTTCCCTTGTTATTTCCTTTATCATTATTATTATTAGTGGTAGCAGCAGTGATTTGTGTTATGCCTTAGTTACGAAACTGTTCTTATCTCAAGGAGTTGCATTCTTTTGATTCTCCTTCCCATCCCTCCAGGAGCAGGAAGAGGGCAAAAACGGGGGGAGTTAGAGAGCAATTGCATGATTTATGGCTGACTTTGTTTAAACCACGACACAGGCATAAATCAGTAAGCAACAACTCCTTGGATAAACCTAATTTTATGTTTGTTAAATGCTTTTTTATTCATTAATAAGACATAAGAACATAAAAGATTAAATCCTTCTATTCCATCCTAATAAATCACTTTGTTTCTTAGTCAGTCATCTGTCTGATGACACCATTGACTTCTCAAACACATGCATATGCTGTAAGAACAACCACTGCTTGGACAACACATTGCCTCAGATGGATTTTTTATCACTGCTGTCACCTAGGAGAGTAAAAAGAAAGATAAACTGATTTAGAGAACAATTTGACATCACTTTATCATGTTTACAGACTTTCTCTCTGATGGATTTACACAGCCTCCACTGCGATTATAAGCAATTGATACTGGGTGTACACTGCAGAATAAACAAAAGGGAGTCATAAAAGGTAATCTGACCACAAAGCATGACTGTTATCTTTTCTCTTTTTCCTCCTTTCTGGTTTCCACTCTCAAGGAGAAAAATTTGTAGTATTGATATATAAACTTTAATACCTTAAGGCCTAAGCAACTGCCCCAGACTGCAAAACAACTCTGAAAAGCAGAGAAAACAGCACACAGTGACCACACAAATCTTTTAGCTGTGGTACCTTTCTGTGGCTCAGCCCCCAGCTGTCCAATTACACAAAGGAAGAATTGCCACCTGTTATTTGTATTCTTTGGACAACAGTGAAATAGGAAGCAGACCAGACCATATAATCAGACTTTCAATAGCAGCTTGCTTCTTAACATTACAGAGGTAGACATGAACATGACACGTGGAGAAAAACCTCATTCTGTGTTGCTGTGCAGAGCTGGGATGTGGCCACAAGCACCCTCCGATGCTGCTGTCCTTTTTGCCTGGTACAGCTGACTGGACAGCAATTGCTGGTGATGGGCAGTTGCCTCCTGAAACTGCTGTGCAGAGCATCCATTCACATCCTCAGCAACATCCTGATCAGTTAAACTTTGCTAAGTGATCATGGGGGAGGAAGAGGAAACAAAATTGGATACTTACATTGAACAATGTGAACAACCCACTTTAGTCTGACATGTAGAGTGGCTCCCTTCAACACAAAACCACTGAGAAACAGCAGAAAGGCCTTTATAAATTACTTTTTTCCCCCACTTGCAGGTACTTGCACTAGTAAACAGCTCATCTTTGTCACAGAAAAGACTTCTGCTTTCATCTGTTGCTTTCAGAAATAACTTGCTTTAGTATGAAGATGTGTTTTCCAGGAGCTGAAACATTCTGTGGTCTTTTCAGCACACAGAGAACAGTGTTCTCTTGCAGGATATGTGATGATAAGACACACGGTTATCTGACCCATCCTTAAATGGAGGACCTTCATCATGCATCTATCAACAGTTCTATGCAAGACCTCTGCACTAGATATAAGGATGATTAAGTCTTTGTCAGGAATAGTAATAGATAAAAGTGGCGTACCAATGTTTTATGATTTGGGCATCATTTAGGGAGAAAAATAATACATGTGATATTGGGGAAAGATTGAGAAGCAGTTTAGGTTTAAGATTTTAATGAAAACACATTCATGTTCCACAGAAGGCTAAAAGCTATATTATTTTCTGGAAGTCAAAAGTAATAGCATCCATTTGGCCTTTTGCAAATCACGGCTTATAAAGTACTATATAACTAGCTGAGGCCTCCTTTTAAATGTCAGAGATAAGCATGTGGTCAGCATGGCAGGAGAATTAAAAGTACAGTAGATGAAATTAGATCTTTGTCTTGTTAACATCTGTTTGCATAATGTTTGCTGATTTAAAGGCATCTGTTCTTTTGCAGTACCATCTACTACTAATGCCCACTATATTAGAAATCAGGCCTCCTTTGTATACACAGTTAACACATCCCTAATTTTTGTTGCTTATTTCAGTGTTGCTATCTGATGTACTAGAGAAATCACACTGGCATTCGGATCACATACACTGGATCAACATAAAGCAGCTACCATTTATCACTTTCTGATCATTGAAGTCTAATGTGTCTTTGCATCTAAATAAACTATTTGCATGATAAGCAGACATCTGTATGAAATTGTTAGCATCCAGTTGGCTAATATTCTTCTTCTGTGGTATTTTAAATGCTGTATCTTCTCTTTCATTTTAGAAAGACCAAGCTGGTGCAGTAAAGCTGTTAAAAAATGAAACACTTTCATAAATATTCCCCCTCTTTGGACAAACAAAGGGGGGAAACTGAATGGAAAAGTGCTTAGTTTGTTTTTAAAAGATTATGCAAATGCTCTCAGATCACAGTGCTTATTTTTATCCATTTTTTCAATTCCTGTCTGATTGTGGTATATCTTAGAATTGTTAAAGAGTTTATTTTTATGTTTTTGTTTGATCATGTTCTCCTAGCTGATAGCTCCTGGTTAATTTATGGTCTTCAGCTAGTACGAGGATCCCAGCTCACCAAATGTACGTCTTGAGCTGTTTAAGTCTTACTCTGGTGAGAAAAAATCAGCTGGACAAAGACTTGCATTAACAGGGAGCTGAAAAGAGCTTCAGCCACTGACTTGTA
Organism: Neopsephotus bourkii; assembly: GCF_033783945.1. Lineage (NCBI taxonomy): Eukaryota > Metazoa > Chordata > Aves > Psittaciformes > Psittacidae > Neopsephotus > Neopsephotus bourkii. Next base: position 12,499 of record NW_026901356.1, on the reverse strand, counting down.
TTTAATCTTTAGAGGAAATGTGCTTCTCTCTAGCATGTCTGCATTTCAAACCTTTGCCTTCAGAACTTTAATTAACCTTGATAGGAGCTTAATGGCTGAATCTCTACCTGCTGAGATTAGAGTGCAACAACAGACTGCAGTTGCTCCACCTTTCTGGGGAGAGCAAACACTGTAGCTTTGACTTGAAATGCAGCCCTTGAAAGCAGTGACAGCATATACTGCAAGCTGCAGATGCTGCAGACCCAATTTCCCATAATTTCATCTCTGAGAAAACTGACATTAAAGTCAGAACATACCACAGACACACAGAAAAAGTACAATAGCCATTATGAATGATGAAAGTGCTTTTCTGCTTGTTACTCAGAAGGAGACATACTAAAACAAATAAACATTTTCCCATTGGGTAGATGGCAAAAAAATTAATAAAGATGAGGTACAGAGGCATCTTTTTTTTTTTTTTTCCCCCTCTATCAGCTGTGTTATTGCTGAAGTGCATTTGCCTCCAGGACTTTTCCACTGACAAGTGAAAAGCTTTCAGTGGGCAAAGGTCTGGTAGGTAAGAGGAAGGAAGCAGAATACCCTGCCACTGGGAATTCCCAACCTCCACAGCAGGGCACAGGCATCAAAGTTTGGAAAAGGGAAAATTCATTAAAGACAGCAAGAGCATCATTTTGTTCCTTGTTTGAAGCAGGCTGCAATTTATTTTCTAACAGTTTTACACTGTGTATCACATTGCCATGTTTACTCTTTCTGATCTAAATGACCTTCATTTTTTCCCCTGATTTTAATGTCCCTGCTGCACTGTGTTCTACAATGTGATTTCAGAAAACTTGTTACCCATCAATTACCTTTGAGATGAAGGCCACAGTCTGATACTCACTTCCCTTCTCTAAGACAGCCTGATTCAACACAAAAACGGGTGGTGAGATCTTCTTGTTCCACTGAAGTCTAATCATCTTCAAGTCCCTCACCTAGCATTCTACCCTGTTAAAATACAAAACCAATTTACTTCCAAGCAAAAGCAGAGTGAATGTCTGAAACATTTGATATAAAGTTTCCTAAGGCCAATATCAGACATACAGCATCACAGAGATGGAGCTGGGGTTCTGCATACAAATGTCAGAAAGAAATTCCCTTTGTTCATAAAGTGAGAGTTGTTGTGTTTGTTAAGAGTCCAGCAGTTTACGAGATCAATTATCTCATTGGTGCACATTCATCAGCAATGTCTGTTGCCTCCCATACTTCAACACAACCTCACCAGAGACCTTTATTTCATATATGTAAAACCAAACTGTCTACAAAAAAAATAAATAATTTTTAGAGTGTTTTGCTGAATCTGGATGGTCTTCCTCTGATAACCAAAAAGGGCAGGCTGATGTTCAGAGCTTCAGGCGGATGTGAGATTTTATTTTTTTAACCTATTGAAAACTCATTCTCTTTTTTCCCCTCTTCAAGGTCTGAATTAGTTTCACATCAGCTTCAAAAGAAATAGTAATACAACAATGCTCTTGCTGTCCACCTCAGCACACTTGGTGGCACTTGGGAATAACTTCTTACACAGGTATGCAAATAAAGATTTATGAAACAGTGTCTTGTAACTCAAACATGAATGCCTGATGCATCAGTCAATTCTGCTCAGTTCCTGTAGTTTAAACTAGGTCAACCCTGAAGCAGTTTAATGACATAATTAGCCAGCAACCAGGGAACAAAATACCTGCAATCCACACCAGCAATGCAACGGATAATCAACAGTGCTAGACTTTCATAAAAGGTTTCTATGCACCTGCCAGCTTCTGGATGCCCCTCAGCACCTCATTGGAGGGGATGTGCTGGCACATGCACCACAGAACCCTGTGGGTTTGTCGTGGTTTGACCCCACCCAGACAGCTTGTTACCCACTCCCCCCCTTTCTTGCCCTCCCACTACTCCTGGAGGGACAGAGAGGAGAATCAGAAAGAATGCAACTCCCACGGGTTGAGATAAGAACAGTTTAGTAACTAAGGTATAACACAAATCACTACTGCTCCCACCAGTAATAGTAATGATAAAGGAAATAACAAGGGAAGAGAATACAACACTTCATCACCAGGCAACCGATAACTCGCCCCCTCAGCCCGACCAAGCACCGACCGATACCTCCTCCAACCCTGCAGTCCCTCCTAGCCCTCCCGGGTAACTCCCAGTTACATCCTGGGCATGATGTGCTGTGGTATGGAATACCTCTTTGGTCAGTTTGGGTCAGGTCTGCTTCCTCCCGGCTTCCCCTCCTCCCTGGCAGAGCATGAGGCCCACAAAGTCCTTGGCCAAAACAAAACATCATTTTTATCAGCTTTGTTCCCAGCCCAAAAGCCAAAACACAGCACTGCACCAGCTACCAAGAAGGAGAAAAATGACTGCTACTGCTGAACCCAGGACAGGGTTGCAGGCTGGGAATGTAGCATTGCCCACGCCCATCCCTCTGCCAACAGCCCTCTGACCCACGCCAACACCTCTCCTCTATGTCAAACCCAGCAACCTGCAATTCCCTTATCATTTAACATGATTCACATTCATCTTTACTCTTTTAAAGGATGACCTTTGGGCAAATGCTTTCCCAGGCAGTTGGCTGTCCCATTCATGGTACTCTTAGCAGCAACTGGGAAACAGGAGATTTTTTCAAGGGTGGGCTGTGCAAGAACTGCAGATTTACCAGGTTAGTTTTATAATATAGTTGGGTTTTTTTATAATCTGGTTTATTTTTTTAGGCTAGTTTTACAATTTTCTCTAAAATAAAACTCGAATTAAAACTTTCTTCAGCTTCAAAGCAATGCCTTGTGAAGACTGCAGGCCAGACTAACATGGGAAGACTGAATCTATTTGACTGAATAAATTCATACTAATTCCACAAGCTGTTCCCTAGAGGAAAAGCAGATGAGCAAAATGCACTGGACAGTTGCAAAGCAGAATACAATACATAGAGTGAAGTGCCACATCTGCAGTTAGCATGTCTTACCAGAACAATTTTGCCTACAGAGCCTCCAGCCAGTGTCAAGACAATTTATCACCAACCATCTATGGCAAAAGACAGTTCTACATATTTCCTGGGTTTAAGTATTCTCTCCTCTACCAAGACCCGGTAAAAGCTTATGCTCAGGTACCAAAACAAATAGCATGTAGTATGTGTGTGTGCTCTTTCTGAGCAGTGCTGGAGACCCTACAGGTGCAATGTCATTTTGGGTTTTGTGCATTCATAGGAAAAGCAAAGGGGTACCCACATAACAAATAGTTTAAATTTACACTAAATTTACATGGAAGTTTTCATCCGATGGGCAAAGGGAAAAGCACATGGCAGTCAGTGGAAATTGCCAGACAGTCACTAGGGAATAAGAAATCTTCTCACTACTTTCATAAACATATTGTGAATATCCTGTTGCCTCAGTTCTGTTTTACACCTCCTCTAAATACATCATTTTTTCCTCAATGTTCTCTATATACATTTTCTGCCTCTTTTCAAGCTCCTTTCTACTACTGCTCCCTGGCCTGAAATTTTAGTCTCAGACTATCTGCCTTTGAAGTCAGCAGCTCTCAGCTCCTTAGACTAGCTCAGCCTGACTTTGTAAAAGTGCCCAGAAATAAAAGTCTGAGAAACAGAAAAATAGACTGTTTGAAACCTTTTCCTGACTCTAGTCACAAGGCATCTTTGAAGTCTCGTAAAGAATTCATTTCACCCTTTCTCTTTTTAGAGTGAACACACATGACAAATATCCAGTTATTTTTAGGTCATTAGAATCCTGCTCCCTCTTCTGTCCTCCCTCTTTTTTTCAGTGAAGTAGCAGTTCCCCAGGTGAAATCATCAAAACGAGAGTCAGCATCTCTGTGCACCATGAGAAATGTTGATGTGTCCCAGCTGAGAAGCTATACTCTGCCCCTGGGAAAACGCACACTTCTCAGGCCCAAAGGGCCAGAGTCATCCCCTCATTTTGCTCATTTACAATTTTCCATCAGGATTTAAAAATTCCCTTTGGGATAGAAATTAAATAGCCATTAATCAGGCACGGTCAGAAATGTGAAACTGGGAAAAATCGTTGACTGTAATAGTGGGAAAGATTCAGCTTGCCTGCAGTTCTAAGCAGTGATGTGACATGGTTTGTTTTCCTCTTCTCAGTCTTCCCTGAATGAGCAAACCCCTGAGTGTGGCAATACTTAACATTCCTAGGGGAACCTGCCATTAACAATTACATTTGCAATTACTCTTACCTCTGGCAAATGATCCAGCATTTACATAACTCAACCACCTCCACAGTGAGAAATAATTGCACTGCCCATGAAATAATGCTGGATTAGGTTTAGACTGTTAATGTAACTAAAAATGTTCAGTTATTTCAGTGGAAATTTGGAGGGCACTACAGTTGAAAAGCAATGGGATATTCTGCATTTCTATGTTATGGAATAACACACAGTTTTAGTGATATTTACCTTTTATGTTAAGGCCAGAGGTTACCCCATGGAGTGTGTTGGCTGCTGCAGTGACTGCTAGTACCTTCCAAATACCAGTACAGTAAACTGGTATGGCCTAGACCAGCTACTGAAAATAAATATTTAAATCATACCTGGTGTGATATAATTAGTTTGCATATTTAAATAGTGAAATAGAACTGTAATGTAATATAAAATATTCAAAAAAATTGTTTGATTCACAAGTTATACTGTTTCTAAAAAACATTATTTCTTTCAAGGAAGATGCATAAAAATTTCTGAGCAAGAAACTTACTAGGTTTTTCCACAGAAACTTGTGACAAGCTTACAAGCATTTAATGGTTGTTACAGACAATAACAGGATTAAAAGCAGAGCTTCTGGTTTATCAAAAGCAAATAAAATAAAACCCAGGTTTCCAAAAATGAATATTTAATCAGTTTTTAAATGGAATTTAAACTGAATTGTATGCCAGTAACTTGAAAAGAAGCAGTGCCTATGCAGATTTAAGTTCAGAGAAGCCTCATGGCTGCACATGTTGCATGAGCTCATTTTCCCACCATGTCTTTATGTATCTCCATGCTGTCCACATACACATTTTGAAAGCACTCCATATTTTTCATTTTGTTTTTAAGACTTTCCAGTGAGATGTAATTCTAAATTAACACACTAAAACCCTAGTCATTACCCTTAGTTTCATTAGGTTTTTTACATTCCAACAAACGTAGCACTTCAAATACTAACTTTAGAGTCCAAAGCCAGTTCATAATGTGCTGTATAAAATCATATTCAATGTTTGACTTCCGAAGATTTTCTACAACATTCCCCACAATCTATATAAAATTCTACTAATTCCCAACTATATAAAAATAGAACCATCTAAACCAATTTCTGCCTTGCAACAGAGCAATATATAAATTACACTGAAGTCAGTGCTGACGGACACAAATGTAATTATAATGGAAGCAAAGAGTTTTGCTACATGCGAAGAATGTCAGTCTGTGATGTTTTTAAAGGAAAAGCAGATTGCTTGACACAGGCAGTCTGCATTAATGGCATTCCAGAGACGTATGACCTAGTAAGGAACTAAGACACTTAACATAGGTTGCTAGAGATTTCTGGGTTGATTTCTGGGACAATTTAACTGTCAAAGTTGCTAATATTTGCTATCTGAGGTTATTTGGAGAGAATACACCGAGAAAAAAGAACAGACACACAATGACCTTTAGGTTTGCAAAGCATTCAGAATCTGAGCTTGAAACAGAGCTATAGAGACTCAGCTGTGATGAGACCTGCCGGGGGTACAGAGAGGTGGATAGCAGGAGTGAGAGTGGGGCCAGACTGCCAGGAGGTACCTATTTCACCACCAACTCTGGTGCTGGTGGATTTAGAGGTCCTCACATCATGTCTCACATTAGAAAAGGTCATTCTGCAAACTTGAAAACATGCTGGCTACTGAAAGGGTAACTCTAATTGGAATCCCACTTCCTTTAGGTGGAGGGTTTCCTTTACAAAATAATTATCTTTATGCATGGCTTCAAGAGTTTTGCTACAGCTTCCCTCTACCTGTCATTCATCTTTCCCTGTGAAGCTTTTTTTTCAGCACTTATCACCCCACTTCCACATATTCCCTTTCACCATATTGTATGAAAGCACCTTCCAATTTCTTAATACTTGTTACGAGTATTGACACAACTAAGAAAGGGGAAACACTGCACACAGCAATGGTTTTTAATCATTACACCAAAGCAAGCCCTCTACTATACAGAATCATAGAATAGTTTGGATTGGAAGGGACCTTCAAAGCTCATCCAGTCCTCTCTCCATATAGCTGATCCCTTCATACTGACTTGCAAATCTGTAACATAGAATCATTTAGGTTGAAAAAAACCTTCAAGATCATTAAGTCAAAAATCTGGACTGGAACAAATCCCTCTGAAAAATCCTTCTTCCATTTTTCATTTAGCAGATGCCTTCCAGTTTAGCATGTCTTTCACATTCTCAGGTCTGTTACTGTGCTCTGCAAGTCACACAGAAAACTGGCTCACTCCACCTCTCAACTTTTTCTTGCATTTTTGTTGTGAGAGGCTGCTAGGATTACCCAGCCCTAGAACTAAAACACACGCAATTTCCAAAGGCTATACAAAGGCTGGATGTGAGCTCACCTCAGGTGTTTGTGAATGCAGAATACATTTCAGACTGCTCTGAGGAATAATTTAATTCCATGCAGTTATTTCTGAACACAAGCAACCATATTAAAATTGGTCCATTGTGTTTTGGGTCAGTTTTTCTCATCTGTAGTATTTTTTGTTTCTTTGAAACATTTTCAGTTGTACAATTTTCACCCACCTTCATGCATGGGGATACAACTTACTGAAATGGATATTGTCTGTAGTTTAGCTATGTGAACTTTCAGTTAAAATACTGATCCTGACTTATCAGTCTTTACTTTGTACGCTGCTCAGCAGCAATAGAAGGCAGGTTTATTTCAGATTCTCATGGAAACAGCTGCAGCTGTTGCAGTGGAAACCTCTATTGAATTGGACCTGAAGCGGGATCATTTATTACTTAGGTTAGTCTACTTATTCTGCACCATTGTTCATCACATAAAAGACCTGTCTGTTCTGTTTGGAAGGCAGAGTGAATGATACTGAATTTTAGAGGGAAACTGTGTTGCTTTTTAAACAGACAAGTTAAAAGGAAGTAGTTCCACAATAAAAATTTTGATCACCTTTAGCAAAGCTCTCATAATAACTTTGAAAGTATAAGTAGTTTAGATGTTTTAAAATGAGGGTCCAACCAAAACAACCTAATGCTATCTCTTGACATACTTTCCCTTGTGTTAGGTTGTAAAATCACCTTCACTAATCACATTTGGCAAATTAAAGTTCTTCCAGAAGGTGATAAGGGGAAGAGCTCTGCTAATAATTTTAAGACAGCATAAACCTTCATGTAACTGGATGAAGAATTTGTGGAATCTAAAAACGTACACAGCATTAAAAAGGAAGTGGCTCTGATATATACACACTAGTGATGCATGAAGCCCTTAAATTCTGCACAATTGTTTTCATACACTTCAAAATCCCCATTTACATTATTCCTAAACACAGCATTTGAACCAAAAAAAGTTCAACACAGCTTTATTCAATTTCAAAGTAAGTAAGAAACATTATTTCAAGTCTCTCTGAAGCACTAAGTAGGCTGTTATAATGCTGATGACATGTCAGATTTGATAGCCTTGAACCTACTCATAAACTAGTATCATTGGCTGGCAAAGGTAAGTCAAAGACATAAATATGCTTCTTTTTTAATCACCACAAATACAGCTTAACTGTAGAAGCAAATCTGAAAAACATAACCTACATCCAGCTGGCAGATATTTACATCTTATCTCTCCCATTAAATAGCAAGATACTTCACTGGATGGAGGAAAGATCCTTATATTGTAAACTCCTAGAGAGTTTTCAAAAATCTAACTTAAGTGTCTTCTTAATTTACACTTATATATATAATCTTACATTTAGGTTTTCATCCTCTATTACTTTTTGAAGAACACAGCAAGCCTCCTACTGTGGGAGCCAACTGATGTGTCTCACTTGGTAATGTGTCTCACTTAGTATATCTACATCAGCACAGGTACATCTACATCAGGACTATACTGCTAATCTCTAAATCAGCTGTCCTCATGCTGCATAGTTTAATAGCATCTCCAAACACAACACCTGGATTAATTTTGGATGAAACTAAATCATGGTATTTCTCTAAAGAAAGCACCTACTGCACTCAACTGCTGATGGAAATTCATAGGACAAAGTAAAGATAAACCAAAATACAGTCCCTGAAATGCATTAAGAAGGGATGAACTTAAGCCAGTGTCGGCAAAGTAATCTGTACTCTTGCCTTTGAAAGTTGCTTATACCAAAGCTTTGGAAGGCACATAAGGAATTTCACACTGTACCTTAGGAATGATCCACCCAAAGTCTCTTATCGTAAATATGGACCTGCCTGTGACTGTGACATTCCTAATGAATGATTCCTAATCATTCCTAATGATTCCTACACTCAAGTGCATTGCGTACACCCATTAATGGACAGGGCAGGGAGAGGAGGAGGAGGTGCCAGTGCATGTTTTTCTCCAGCACTAGTATACCCCACAACTCTGGGTGAAACGCACACAATTTTTGCATGGTTTAAGAAGAAGAAATATTTGTTCCAAGTTTTACCAACTCTCTAATTTAGAAACAGTGCCCGTGGGAGCTCATGGTTACAAAGGACATGCAATGAATGAGTTACATGTTTCTGAGCTGAATGTACCTGAATCCATAATTCACAGAGCATAAGACAAGTTGGCTGTGGGAGTTATATTTTGACAAGTTTGAAGCATGGGATTTACTCTATAATTTAGAACAAGATGCTTAGAAGGTACAAGAAAAGCTTGGAAATAGGGAAGAACTTGTGGGGTAAAGCAAACAATTATTTTCCTCTGATGATTAACTTCTTGCAAAATCTGACTGTAAATACCAAGGCATCCGCATAAATATGAAAAATATAGTTTTGGGTTTTTTCTTCACTCACAAATTCTGAGTCATTAACAGACAATAATAATTTGAAAATAAGCCAGTGAAATGTAGGACAAAAGAAATTCATCCTCTTCCTCTGCTTACTGACGACTATAAATTTGCTCAGACAAAAAAAAAACAAAAAAAAACCAAAACAAACTAACATGATGTAGTGAATAAAAATCTGTAATAACATGGTAGCTGACAAGTAAATGTACATCCCCTGGTTTTAAAATGCAATTTAATAAATAGAAAAAAAAATAATTGCTTGGAGAAACTTAGTTGTCATCTGAACTAGACTATTAAAATTTAACATATAATTGATTTGACAGTATAGTGACAGACCATTCTCTGAAGTCCTTTCATTAGGACTCTCCCATTGGTTATGAGTGTTGATCTGCAGACCATACCGCAGCAAAAAAAGCTTGATGTCCATTGTTACCTTACCAAAGAAAAGACTGTGTGAATGGTGGCAGAATGATTAGGTAAGATGATAAAATACTCACAGTTGTTATAGATGGCAAAAACGGCAGGGTGAAAGACAAGGGATCTGAACTAAAACATCTGACTTTCTTGGGCACTGAAGCTAAAAACAACCCATGATGCAGCTGATCCCTGCTCTTCACTCTTGCTAAAAAATTGTCACATGAAAACAAAACATTGCCTTCATTATTCTGAACATAATTTTACCCTGGCAAGAGAAACCCAAAAACTCTGAGGACAAAACAAAACTGACATAAAGAAATATTCAAACAAATGATGGCAAATTGCCAGAATATTCAAAGCTGTTTGTTTAACTGTAGTGGGAGCACCCAAACAACAGACTTAGTTTTAAAATAATGCACAAATATTTTTATCCTGTTGTAAGAGATAAATTTCTACTGCAAGCTCTGGGTTCAGATTATCAAAAGGAAAAAGATTCTGCTTCTTATGTGTATGTTTTAGACTTCCACATGCCTTCTTGAATTGCTGAGGTGAGCAGCTCGAGAGAGGGCGCCTTGAACACCGGAGTGGGGGAGATCAGCGTCCAGGAGCCCCAACTCAGAGTGACAAGAGCAGAGCCACCGAGGGAGCCTCAAGTCCTCGACAGGACCTGCCCAGGAGCCGGCAGCTCAGCTCCCGCGAGCAGGGACTCACGGGGGGGGCAGGAGAAACGGCGCTAACCCTGATTGGTTAAAAACCTGCCCCAGGGAGCGCGGGGAGGCAGTTTGCGCGGCAGTTCGAGCGGGATGGTGAGCACTCGCAGTATGACCAGGGCCCGGTGTGGGAGCTCTGCTCTGGCTGCCCCGGCGGTGGCCACCGTAGGCACTCAGACAGAGCCAATGAGAGGGGAGGCTGCAGTGCAGACTCTGGGGTATAGAGAGTGCCTGCACTGCTCTGGTGAGGGAAAGGTAGGCAATGGGCAGGGCTGCACTCGGTGCTCCCTGGTGGAGGCTCTACTGCAGCAGGTGGCTGAGCTGCAGGAAGCTATTAATAGGCTACAAGATGTCAGGGTAGCTGAGAGGAAGCTCCCTGCCCAAACTGTGCAGAGTCCTCAAGCTGCCCCTGTAGCTTGTGGAGGAAAGAAGGAGGTTGTTAACCCTCGAAGCTGGGAATTGGTGACAAAGAAAAACAACAAAAAAAGGAGGAAAAGGACAATTAAAAGCAAGGGACTTCCTCCTGGACCTGTTGCCCCCACGCAGAACCGCTTTGCTGTCCTGCAGGGGGCTCATGAGGAAACGCACTTGCGCCAGAAACAGCCGGCTGATGCACTAGTAAAGATTTCTACTGGTGCTGCCAGGAAAAAGCGGTGGGTCGTAGTAGTAGGGGATTCTACTTTGAAAGGGACAGAAGCACTCGTCTGTCGGCCTAACCCAGTGTCAAGGGAGGTGTGTTGCCTACCAGGGGCACGGATCACGGATGTTGCAGAGAGGCTGCCTGCTCTGGTAAGCCCCACGGACTATTACCCACTTCTGGTGATACATGTGGGTGCTAGGGATATAGATAGTAGTAGCCTGGGGAACATAAAGAAGAAATACAGAGCCCTGGCAGAGGTGGTTAAGGGCTCTGGAGCTCAGACTGTCTTTTCGTCTGTTCTCCAGGATACAGGGGAGGACCTAAAAAAAGCTAGGAGGATTAGCCAGGTTAATAAATGGTTAAAAGGGTGGTGTCACAGTCAGGCGTTTGGGTGTCTTGAACATGGGACCCAAGTTTGTAGGCCAGGTCTAGCGGGGGCTGGTGGAGCTGGTCCAATGAAGAAGGGGAAGGGAGTTTTGGTAGGAGGCTTGCCAGACTGGTTAAGGAGGCTTTAAACTAGATGTGTTGGGGGGAGGGGGTCATCATTCCATCCCAACTCTCCCAGTCAGTTGCCAGCACCTATAATAAATGCTCGGACCAATGCAGAGATATTCCGGCTGCTCCAGCCAATGAGCCAGCTTCATCTGGAGCTCGGCTCAGATGCCTCTATACAAATGCCCGTAGCATGGGGAACAAACACGAGGAATTAGAGAAGTGTGCTCGTCTATGGGGGTATGATATAGTAGGCATCACAGAAACATGGTGGGATGGCTCCTATGACTGGAGTGTTGGAATGGAAGGTTACAGACTCTTTAGAAAAGACAGGCCTGGCAGGCACGGAGGGGGAGTTGCCCTTTATGTTAGGAATAGGCTGGAGAGTATGGAACTCTGTCTGGGGACTGGTGAGCAGTTAACAGAGAGTTTGTGGGTCAGGGTTAAAGGGAAAACAGCGATGGGAGACATTACTGTGGGGATCTGTTATAGACCGCCTGATCAAGAGGAATCTGCGGATGAAGCACTCCATAGGCAGATAGGAAAAGCCTCACGTTCACAGGCCCTCATTCTCATGGGTGACTTCAACCACCCTGACATCTGTTGGAATGACGGTACGGCCCGGCACAAGCAGTCCAGGAGGCTCCTCGATTGTGTGGAAGACAACTTCCTTCTGCAAGTAATAGAGGAGCCGACAAGGAGAGGTGTCATGCTTGACCTTGTGCTCACCAACAGGGAAGGGCTCGTTGGAAATGTGGCACTGCAGGGCAGCCTTGGATGCAGCGACCACGAGATGGTTGAATTTGAGATCCTCAGGACAGTGAGAAGAGCGTGCAGCAAGCTCACTGCCCTAGACTTCAAAAGAGCAGACTTCAGCCTCTTCAGGAACCTGCTTAGTAAGGTTCCATGGGATATAGCCCTAGAGGGCAGGGGGGCTCAAGACTCTTGGTTGGTCTTCAAGGATCACCTGCTACAAGCTCAGGAGTGTTGCATCCCAACCAGAAGGAAGTGCAGCAGGAGGGCCAGGAGACCTCCTTGGATGGATAAGGAGCTCCTGAGGAAAATTCAAATGAAAAAAGAGTTTTATAGAAAGTGGAAGCAAGGACAGGCGGCCTGGGAAGAGTACAGGGATGTTGTCTGGGAAGCTAGGGACCAGGTTAGGAAAGCTAAGGCCCAGTTAGAATTAAACTTGGCTAGGGATATTAAGGATAACAGGATT